>NC_090373.1:169598820-170198820 GCF_036365525.1 Heterodontus francisci | reverse complement strand
CTTTCCTGGAAAATACTCTGTCTTTGCATCAAACCTCATCATCCTCAATCTGAATCGTTGTACTCGTGGAGGCATCTTAGCTAACCCCTTTGCATTTAAGATTTACCAATGGTTTGTGGTCTGTCTCTATCTTGAAGTGAAGACCAGTATCGTAGCCTGCAAACTTTTCACAAGCCCATTTGCCACTAATGCCTCTTTCTCTATCACTGCATTTCTCTGTCCAGTGTCAGTGAACGGGATGCATAGTAAACTGGTCTGCACTTTCCATTCGTCTGTATCTGAAACAGTACACCTCCCAGTCCTGTAGAAGATGCATCTACAGCAATGATGGTGGGTAGCTCTGAGTCATAGTGAGCTCACACATCTGGTGATATCAGCTTTCCTTTGACTTTCTCAAACTATCTTTAGAACATCTTTATATAAAAGCAAAATACTGCGGATGCTGGAAATCTGAAACAAAAACAAGAAATGCTGGATTCACTCAGCAGGTCTGGCAGCATTCACTGCCGTTCCGAAGAAGGGTCACTGACCCGAAACGTTAACTCTGCTTCTCTTTCCACAGATGCTGCCAGACCTGCTGAGTGAATCCAGCATTTCTTGTTTTTGTTTTAGAACATCTTTGTTCTGCTTCCTCCCAACACCAGGTATTGTCTTGTCTTAACAATTGATGTCGTGGCTCATTGACTACAGCTAGGTTGGACAAAAACTTTCCAACTTGATTCACCATTCTCATAAATCTCTGAAGCTTAGTCACGTTCCTAGGAGCTGGAAATTCCTCGATTGCTCTTATCTTCTGTGGATCAACTCTTATACCAGATCCATCCACAATATGTCCCAGGAACTTGACAGTTGGTTGTGGGAACTCACATTTGTTATTGAGTGTAAGTCCTGCTCTCCCTAAACACTGCAAAACTGCTTTGTCAGAGTGGATCCATGGATCAGGACATCATCCATATGGCATGTGACTCCATCTAGTCCTTCTAGAATGCCCGACATTGTACTCTGGAAGGGTAATCTGTCGAAACAAAACCTTCCAGATGGGGTAATTGAAAGCTGTGAGCAATTTAGACTCTTCGAGGGGTAGTTACCAAAAACCACTATTTGCATCCAGCCTTGTGAAGATTGAACTCTTCCCAATTTAGCCAAGCTCTCATCTACATACGATATTGGATGGTCTTCATGTTCAACTGCTTTGTTTAGTTGAGTGAGAGCAACACAAATTCTAGTAGATCCATTTGGTTTTTGTACTGGGACCATATCTGGATACCAGCTTGTAGGCTCTATCACAGGTGAAATAACTCCTTGATTCACCACAGTCGATTTCTTTCTTTACCTTTGCAAGAGTGGATGAGGAACATTTCTGGGTGTATACAGACACAATGGCTTTGCTTCTAGCCGTAGCGTTATATGATATGCTGTCTTCAGCTTCCCTAGTCCTGTGAACAGCTTTGGGAATTCAGCTCTAAAATTCCTAGGCTGATCTTCTCTGCTTTCTAGTTCCTCCACTCTGCAGATTAATTTCAAGTCAATGCAAGCTTTCCTGACCAAAAATGAACAATTCTGATTTTGAATCACATATAGAGGTTTCTGTGATTTCTTTTTCCTCGATATTGAAGGGTTCCTTCAGTTCCCCTATGACTTTAAGTTCGCTACCTCCCGGCCCGTATAATTTCTTGCCTGCTGGTTGAAGAATGTTCTTCTCTAACCATGGCTCAGCATTGGAAAGAACCAAAACTGCTGCTCCCATATCCAATTTAAAGTTTGTCTTGTCTCCCTCCACAAGAATTTCTGCACTCCAGCAACTCCCACTTGGTTCTTGGATCTCTCCCAGAAAAGGTATCTCAACTTCGTGGATATCCTTCACTTTGTGGATTTTTCCACTTTTAAAAGGTTTCCCTCTCTGTATGTTCTGTACTGGCTTTTTGCTACAGCACACCACCTGGAAGTGGCCTCGCTTCCTGCACGAATGGCATTCAGCCTCTTTGGCAGGACAGTTTTCCCAGCTCTCTCTCTCTTGGCCATACCTACTGCAGTTAACCTGTGCTGCTGCTAGACACTCCTCCTGTCTCCTTTGCTTTTTGCCGCCATCTTTCCCCTTCTTATACCTAACAAACTCCACTGAATCGACTGCCCTCGCGATGGAACTCTCCATCACTTTGGACCATGGACTGATTCTGTTTCCTGACCCCCGCTTGTCTGCTCCGTTGGATTACCTTTGCTAGGGTTAGATCATCTCTTGACTGCAAGTGATCAGACAAGCATCATCAAACACTCCTACAACAATTCTATCCCTGATCAGCTCGTCCTTCAAGCTGTCATACACAGAGTCTTCTGCAAGTTTGTATAAGTGGTTTATAAATGCATCAACGTTTGTTAAATGAGGCACGTTCCATGTTAATACTCTTTCTCAAATTGAAATATGCATTGTGTGCTTTGATAACTTTGTCATACATGGCTTTCTCCTCGTCAATACTTTGCATTACAAGAATATCATCCACATTTACCCATCGCAGACAACAGCGTACTGACCTGTTCCCTGCTCAGTTTCATAGCTAGAGCAGATGCAGTGTGATACCTGGCAAATCTTCAATACCACTTCAGCCATGTCTCAGCTTGATTCAGTTCCACAATGTTTTGAAGCTTTCTGGTAAAGGTAGGGACTTTTCTATCATTCTTGTATACCGTTGCCACCACCGCTGCCTTCATATATTATTCTGCTTACTGTTAGTCTAGTACAGAATATCTGAAGAGTCAGATGGGTTAGAAGAAACGGAGCTTTATTAAACACATCTTACTGCTAGGGTTTACATCTTCCAAGCCTGAATACAAGGTATCCACACACGAGGTATTACATCACTTCCTGTGATGAGCATGATTAGCATATTTAACCCAGTAACAACCCAATGTCCAGTATACCACTTTATACTACAGAAAGCAGTGGGAACTTGCTATAAGAGTTATGACAGAGTTGAGGGAGGTACTTCGTGCGGTGGTCCCAACTATTTATGCTGGGATCCCATAGTGGGGTAGAAATTCATTATGGCCTGTATTTAGGCACATAACTGACAATGTTCACACATTGGGAGACCTGAGATTAGACCATGGGCTTCACTGTAATAAATTGTGCACCTGTTGTGCCTCCAGAGGCAGATGGCCCATTAGCCATGTTCCAATCTGGGCAACTGCCTCGATGGCAGCAGCCCTCATGCAAGTCTGGTGATCAGGGGAGGTGGGGGAAGAAGAATGGGAGCGGTGTGATTGTTGGCTAGCAGCAGCCCTTAGGATTGTCGCAGTAGGAAGGCAAATTCCAAAACAAAACCTTTCTTTTTGGTACCAGCTGTTCATTATAGGCTTCAGCAAAACCACCAAAATCTGCATGGAGCAGACTCAACACCTGCTTCCCTCAGTGCGGATGAATTTTTGCTGAGAGGCCCTCATTAGCATGTGCAGGGGGGCTAATGTCTATTTAAGGAGGACCAAAATGCCGATAAATCATCCATGGTCAATACGGCATGGGACCAACTTCAGGCATTGATGGGGCACAGCACAGTGAAATTGGGAGCAGTGAATTCCAATTTGAATTTACAAACTTGATTTCTGAAAAATCTACGTAACTTGGTCAATTTGCAACTATTACTGAGCTAGTTAGATAGCTGATTCTGGGAAGCTGCTTAGCAACTACAAAATGAGTTAGACAAAATATGTTTCTAGGTGTAACAGTGGTAGATGAAACCCAATACTGTACAAGTGTAAAGTATTACCCATAGGAATAAAAATGGCTGATAAATGTACTTTGTGAATCACGCTGAAATAACTGAGGATGGTGATGCTGGAAGAGTTTTAGTAAAATCACCATTCAATTGGGTTTAATTTGACTTATAGGTGACTGACTGGATAGACTTCCCGATATTGGGAGGATCATTTAAGAAACACATAGATGCCATGCTGGGGTGATGGGGGAAAGGGCAGTGAGGGAATCTGTAGGCAATTTCTCAAGGACGACCCAAATGGCTGAAGGTGAGTCAAATGGCCCTCCACACAATTATATTCTTGTGATATTATGAAGGTAACTTAGTTTATCGATCTCTTTCTGTATCCTCCCCTGGAAAAACTATCCCCAATTCATTTACAACTGTACTTTTAAAATCCCAATTGTCTGCAGCTACTGACTTACTCAACTGGGGAGGCAGTGACGTAGTGGTAATGTCACTAGACTAGTAATCCAGAGGTCTAGGCTAATGCTCTGGGGACGTGGGTCTGAATCCCACCACGGCAGATGGTGAAATTTGAATTAGGTTAATAAATCTGGAATTAAAATCTTGTCTAATGGTAACCATGAAACCATTGTCGATTGTTGTAAAAAACAATCTGGTTCACTAATGTCCTTTAGGGCAGGAAATCTGCTGTCCTTACCTGGTCTGGTCTCCAGACCCACAGCAATGTGGTTGACTCTTAACTGCCCTCTGAAATGGCCTAGAAAACCACTCAGTTGCCAAGGGCAACAAATGCTGGCCTTGCCAGCGACGCCCACATCCTAAGAAAGAATTTTTAAAAACTGTACCCCCACCTCCACCCTTCAATGTCCTAGTCGCCAATAAAACCATTACTCTGTCTTACACTGGCCCATTCCCCCTCATCTTTGCTCCCTATAGTCCAAGCGATAAAGACTTGAAAGGATACGGCGGACAACTGGTTTAGCTATTCACCGCTAGATTTGGATAGAAAACATAAAGCACTATCAAGTCAAACTCTCATACAGTCATGGAATTCATTTACGGCACAGAAGGAGGCCATTTGGCTCATCGAGTCCATGCCGACTCTCCATGGAGCTATCCAGTCAGTCCCACTCCCCCGCTCGATCCCCATAGCCCTGTAAGTTTATTTCCTTCAAGTGGCCATCCAATTTCCTTTTGAAGTCATTGATTGTCTCCGCTTCCACCACCCTTATGGGCAGCGAGTTCCAGGTCATTATCACCCGCTGTGTAAAAAAGTTCTTCCTCATATTCCCCCTGCATCTCTTACCCAAAACCTTCAATCTGTGTCCCCTTGTCCTTGTACCATTAGTTAATGGAAAAAGGTTTTCCTTGTCTAAGCCAGTCATAATTTGTACAATTCTATTAAATCTCCCCTCAATCTCCTTTGTTCTAAGGAGAACAACCCCAGTTTTTCCAACCTAACCTTGTAACTAAAATCCCCGATCCCTGGAATCATTCTGGCAAATCTACTCTGCACCTCTCAAGGACCCGCACATGCTTCCTGAAGTGTGGTGACCAGAACTGGACGCAATACTACAGTTAGGGCCTAACTAGAGCTTTATAAAGGTTAAGCATAACTTCCCTGCTTTTATGTTCTATGCCTCTATTTATGAAGTCCAAGATCCCATATGCTTTACTAACCACTCTCTCAATATGTCCTGCCATCTTCAAAGAGAATGCACATGCACCCCCACGTCCCTTTGTACCTGCATAATCTTTAGAACTGTGTCATTAGGTATATAGTACCTCTTCCTATTCCTTCTGCTAAAATGCATCACCTCCTACTTATGTTACGGCCAGGTGAGAAAGGGGTCTAGGGGTTCCCTCTCAGCCTTTTCCTGGTTTGACTGTAACAGGGTTTAATTTTTTACACCATTTATTTTAGCTTCCGCTCAGCGAATCCTTGTTCACTGATGTCCCCTCCTGTTTCCTGTGTTAGACAATATTGTTCATGCTTCTCTCTCTTCAGGTACTGTCCCTCTCTCCTATAAATCTGCCATCACACCTCTTCTCAAAAAAACCCAAAAATTGGCTCCACTGTCCTTGAAAACTACCGCCCCATCTCAACCTCCTTTTCCTCTCCAAAGTCTTTGAATGTGTTCTTGCCTGCCAAATCCCTGCCCATTTTTCCCATTATTGAATTCCTCCAATCAGGTTTCCACCCCTGCCACAGTACCGAAACAGCTCTTTTCGAGTTCACAAATGACATCCTACGTGACTATGAAAAGGTAAACTGTCCTTCTCAACCCTTATGAGGCCTTTGACATGAATGGCCACACCATCCTCTTTCAGCATCTCTCCACTGTCGTCCCACTGAATGGGACTGCTCTCACCTGGTTCCATTCTTATCTATCTAATTGTAGCCAGAGTATCACTTGCAATGGCTTTACTTCCTGCTTCTGCACCATTACTTCTGGTGTCCCCCAAGGATCTATCCTTGACCCTCTCCTATTTCTCATCTACACGCTGTCTGAAATATCCGAAAGTATATATAGTGTTAGTTTTCACATACATGCTGACAACACCCAGCTTGACCTGCCCAACACCTCTCTTGACTCTTCCAGTGCTGCTTAATTATCGGACTGCTTATCCAATATCCAGTACTGGATGAGGAGAAATTTACTCCAACTAAATATTGAGAAGGCTGAGGCCACTGTCTTTGGTCCCCGCTCCAAAATCCATTCCCTAGCTCCAGACTCCATCCCTCTCCCTGTCTGAGACTAAACTGGACTGTTTGCAACCTTTGTGTCACATTTGATCACAAGATGAGCTTCCAACGACATATCCTCACCAACACTAAGAATGCCTATTTCCACCTTTGCAACAACGCCCAATTTCACCCTGCCTCAGCTCATCTGCTGCCGAAACCCTCATTCAGGCCTTTATCTCCAGACTTGACTATTCCAACGCACTCTTGGCTGGCCTCCCAAAATCCACCCTCCGTGAATCTGAGGCCATCTAAACCTCTGCTGCCCGTGGCCTTATGTGGACCATGTTCTGTTCGCCCATCACCCCTGTGCTTAATGACTGACATTGGCTCCTGGTTAAGCTCCTTGTTTTCAAATTCCTCCATAACCTCACCCCTCCCTATCTCTGTAATATCCTCCAGCCCAACATCTCTCAGAGATATCTGTACTCATCTAATTCTGGACTCTTGAGCATCCCTGATTTTAATTGCTCCACCATTGACAGACAAGCCTTCAGCTGCCGAGGAACGAATCCCTGGAATTCCATCCCTAAATCTCTCCAACGCTTTACCTCTTTTTCTTTCTTTAAGATGCTCCTTCAAACCTACCTCTTTAGCCAAGCTTTTGGCCATCTCCCCTAATATCGTGTTATGTGGCTTGATGTCTAATTTTCTTTTCTAATGCTCCTGTGAAGCAGCTTGGGACGTTTTATTAAGTTAAAGATCCTAATGTTATTTTTGTTATCCAATAATATAATGCAGCCTTTACAACTATTTGTTTAATGTAACTAATAATTTCTCAGCATTCGAACCAGACTAATTGATGAGGTAACACTTCATTATAATCACTCATCTGCGCCTATTGCTACCCATTGTTATGGGTGCTACTTTTAAAAATAAGTGTCTGTAAATGGGCTTACAGGCTGGCGGAGATGAAACCTCTCCTATAAGGACATACATTCGTGGTTAAGCCACTATAAAAACTGGCTGCAAAACATGAATCATACAATCCAAATATGACTCTTAATGCACTATTTGGCTCTCTCCTAATGTAACAAACAATTTTTGATATTGAATGCTAAGATGCTTTCCTAAATAACTCAACTGGAGGGCAAAAATTGGCTTGAAGTTGTCTTTAATTTCTGAGCTGCAGTAAAGTTTGTTCCATTTATTTGCTTTCAGTTATGGTCAGTCAGACCATGTGGGTGTTAGTAGGACCACAGGTTGCTGTCACACCAGACGCGGTGATCTTAATCACACCCACATGAGCTGACTGACCACTCAACGTATTAACAAAGGCAATAGACTTCACATTCGCAATACTTCAGTACAAGGTCGAGTTATTTTAGGAAGTGTTTTACTGGTAAATTGTGCGTGTGCGTGGGTGAGGCGGGACAGCAATCTTTAATATGCCAATGGAAGTTACAGCACACCATAATTAATAACAGGGATGTGTTCAGCTTTACAACCTCATCTAAGTCACAATCAACTCTAAACTGTGTAATGTTTGATAAATGCACACCATCCTGTGCCTTTGGGAGGTATGCATCACTGTAACGACTTCACAATAGTCTCATTAGTGCAAAGATGGAGTTATATTACCGTGCAATGAAGTAGTTTTGTTTATTGCACATCACATTTTACTCAATGGACATCCACTGAAAAGGAATTTCTTCAGCACGAGAAGTAAACAATCAAACACATCAAAAAACATTGTGAGCTTCCCCCCACTACTGATCTTCTGTACTATTTATGTGAGCAATCAACCAATATGTTATTTAAAACAAAGGAAGATGGATTTGCATCAAAGTACACTTCTCTAAAATGAGTAATGCCCTGTACTAGATATAAAAAACTGAACAATGTTTTTGATTCCAGGTACAGGTTTCATCGATGGTATAACTACTTAAACTAAGGCATATCACCTCCCACGCACTGACATTTTCCTCTGGCTTGGGCCCAAAGCCACCATTCATACGTCTGGAGTTGGTATCATCCCTTATCGTATTATCAATGGTTTGGATAGCAATGGATAATGAAGTTAGTTGACTAAAAAATGTGCAACAAAGGTAGCTATTTAAACAATTACCAAAGTTTCAAGTCTTCAATTCCAATGCAGCTTAATTTTCATTTTTTTCTTAGTACTTATAACCTGATTTTATATTTCTGTTCGCATTGGTGCCAAGTTGAGGCTCATTATTGTGACTTCTCAGTGTGCGAGCTTAACTTTGATATTTATACAGTGTTAGTCATGGTTTGTCACCATTTTAATGACAAATTTGCATTTACTGTTGGCTTGCTGCCACTTCATATCTAATATTTTATTGCAAACTGATGGTAAGAAATTACTGCTACTGAACCTTAAAATTAGAGCTCGGCGGTTCAGGGCTGATATCAGATTAGTCAAAGGTTAGTGAAAATCTGGAACTCTCCCCCACAAAGTGATGTTTAGGCTAGTTCAATTCAACATTTCAAAACAGAGATTGATAGTTTTTTTTATTAGCTAAGGATATTAAGAGTTACAGAACCAAGGCAGATATACCCATCAGGAAAGGATGAACAGGTTGGGTCTCTTTTCTCTTGAAAAGTGAAGGCGAAGGGATGACCTAATAGAGGTGTCAAGAAACACTATATGCCACATGAGAAATATCAATTCATCAGTTGGAAACTTACATGAGACTTTTAATGGAAAAAATCCTACAGCTAACTTAAAAAAAAAAGCAGGCAGCCAAGATGGCCAGTGCAATTTGCATCTGAAATACCTCACATTCCAAAACACCGAATTGGAGACACAAGTCTAACAAGAAGCCCAGCCAGGACAATGCTTTGGCTAACTGAGTAGATTATTCAGATCACCCTCGTTAGCAGGACATTCAAAGCCATCTTGGGGCATTCATGAGTGGAGACGTCCCTCCAGGGGACAGATAACATTGACAATACCACTTGAGAGAGGTTTTGGGTCTTTAGACTTTGGACCTCATTAAAAACAATGGGGATTGAGAGAACCATGTGACCACCTCAAAAGCAAAGGAGATTGAGAGAACCATGTCCAACGGAACCAACAGATCAGATCTAAGCTCTGCAGTCCTGACATGCCCAGTTGTGAATGGTGGTGGACAATTAAACAGCTAACTGGAGGAGGTGGCTCGACAAATATCTCATCCTCAATGATGGGGGAGTCCAGCACATCAGTGCAAAAGAAGGCTGAAGCATTTGCAACAATCTTCAGCCAGAAGTGCCGAGTTGATGATCCATCTCAGCCTCCTCCTGAAGTCCCCAGCATCACAGATGCCAAACTTCAGTCAATTCGATTCACTTCGCGTGACATCAAGAAATGAATGAAGGCACTGGATGTTGCAAAGGCAATGGGCCCTGACAATATTCCGGCAATAGTACTGAAGACCTGTGCTCCAGAACTTGCCGCGCCCCTAGCCAAGCTGATCCAGTACAGCTACAATGCTGGCATCTAACTAGCAAGGTGAAAAATTGCCCAGGCATGTGCTGTACGCAAAAGGCAGGACAGGTCCAACCCGGTCAATTACTGGCCCATCAGTCAACTCTCAATCATCAGTAAAGTGATGGAATGTATCATCGACAGTGCTATCAAGCGGCACTTGCTTAGTGACAACCTGCTCAGTGATGCTCAGTTTGGGTTCCGCCAGGGCCACTCAGCTCCTGACCTCATTACAGCCTTGGTTCAAACATGGACAAAAGAGCTGAACTCAAGAGCTGAGGTGAGAGTGCCTGCCGTTGACATCAAGGCAGCATTTGATTGAGCATGGCATCAAGGAGCCCTAGCAAAACTGAGGTCAATGTGAATCAGGGGGAAAATTCTCAGCTGGTTGGAGTCATATCTAGCGCAAAGGAAGATGGTTGTGGTTGTTGGAGGTCAATCATCTGAACCCCAGGACATCACTGCAGGAGTTCCTCAGACTGGTGTCCTAGGCCCAATCATCTTCAGCTGCTTCATCAATGACCTTCCTTCAATCATATGGTCAGAAGTGGGAATTTCACTGATGATTGCACAACGTTCAGCACCATTCGTGACTCCTTAGATACTGAAGCAGTCCGTGTAGAAATGCAGCAAGACCTGCTGATAAGTGGCAAATTACATTCACGTCACACAAGTGCCAGGCAATCACCATCTCCAACGAGAGAGAATCTAACCATCTTCCCCTGACATTCAATGGCATTACCATCGCTGAATCCCCCACTATCGACATTCTGGGGGTTACCATTGACCAGAAACTGAACTGGAGTAGCCATATAAATACCATGGCTACAAGAGCAGGTCAGAGGCTAGGAATCCTGCGGCGAATAACACATCTCCTGTCCCCCCAAAGCCTGTCCACCATCTCCAAGGCACAAGTCAGGAGTGTGATAGAATATTCTTCACTTGCCTGGATGGGTGCAGCTCCAACAACACTCAAGAAGCTCGACACCATCCAGGACACACAGCCGCTTGATTGGCACCCCATCCACCACCTTCGACATTCACTCCCTCCACCACTGACGAACAGTGGCAGCAGTGTGAACCATCTACAAGATGCACTGCAGCAACACACTAAGGATCCTTAGACAGCACCTTCCAAACCCACGACCTCTACCACCTTGAAGGACAAGAACAGCAAACGCATGGGAACACCACCACCTGCAATTCCCCTCCAAGTCACACACCATCCTGACTTGGAACTAAATTGCCGTTCCTTCACAGTCGCTGGGTCAAAATCCTGGAACTCCCTTCCTAACAGCACTGTGGGTGTACCTACCCCCCATGGACTGCAATGGTTCAAGAAGGGAGCTCACCACCACCTTCTCAAGGATAATTAGGGATGGGCAATAAATGCTGGCTTAGCCAGCGATGCCCACATCCCATGAATGAATAAAATAAAAACCATGTGACCATCTCCCCAGGCTGTGTAAAGTTGGGAGTTTTGTTGCAGAATCACAGAATTGTTACCGTGCAGAAGGAGGCCATTCAGCCCATCATTTCTGCACCAACTCTCTGAAAGAGCAATTCACTCAGTTCCATTCCCCCGCCTTCTCCCCGTAACCCTGAACACTCTTCCTTTTCATATAACAGTCTAACTCCCTTAAGGTAGATAAGTCCCCAGGGCCTGATGGGATCTACCCTAGAATACTGAGGGAGGCAAGGGAAGAAATTGCTGGGGCCTTGACAGAAATCTTTGCATCCTCATTGGCTACAGGTGAGGTCCCAGAGGACTGGAGAATAGCCAATGTTGTTCCTTTGTTTAAGAAGGGTGGCAAGGATAATCCAGGAAATTATAGGCCGGTGAGCCTTACGTCAGTGGTAGGGAAACTATTAGAGAGGATTATTCGGGACAGGATTTACTCCCATTTGGAAACAAACAAACTTATTAGCGAGAGACAGCATGGTTTTGTGAAGGGGAGGTCGTGTCTTACTAATTTGATTGAGTTTTTTGAGGAAGTGACGAAGATGATTGATGAGGGAAGGGTGGTGGATGTAGTCTATATGGACTTCAGTAAAGCCTTTGACAAGGTCCTGCATGGCAGACTGGTGCAAAAGGTGAAGTCACACGGGATCAGAGGTGAGCTGGCAAGATGGATACAGAACTGGCTTGGTCACAGAAGACAGAGGGTAACAGTGGATGGGTGTTTTTCTGAATGGAGGGATGTGACTAGTGGTGTTCCGCAGGGATCAGTGCTGGGACCTTTGCTGTTTGTAGTATATATAAATGATTTGGAGGAAAATGTAGCTGGTCTGATTAGTAAGTTTGCGGACGACACAAAGGTTGGTGGAGTTGCGGATAATGATGAGGATTGTCAGAGGATACAGCAGGATATAGATCGGTTGGAGACTTGGGCAGAGAAATGGCAGATGGAGTTTAATCCGGACAAATGTGAGGTAATGCATTTTGGAAGGTCTAATGCAGGTGGGAGGTATACAGTAAATGGCAGAGAGATCTGGGCGTACAGGTCCACGGGTCACTGAAAGTGGCAACGCAGGTGGATAAGGTAGTCAAGAAGGCATTCAGCATGCTTGCCTTCATTGGTCGGGGCATAGAGTATAAAAATTGGCAAGTCATGTTGCAGCTGTACAGAACCTTAGTTAGGCCACACTTAGAATATTGCGTGCAATTCTGGTCGCCACACTACCAGAAGGACGTGGAGGCTTTGGAGAGGGTACAGAGGAGGTTTACCAGGATGTTGCCTGGTCTGGAGGGCATTAGCTATGAGGAGAGGTTGTAAAAACTCGGATTGTTTTCACTGGAACGACGGAGGTGGAGGGGCAACATGATAGAGGTTTACAAAGTTATGAGCGGCATGGACAGAGTGGATAGTCAGAAGCTTTTTCTCAGGGTGGAAGAGTCAGTTACTGGGGGACATAGGTTTAAGGTGCGAGGGGCAAAGTTTAGAGGGGATGTGCGAGGCAAGTTTTTTACACAGAGGGTGGTGAGTGCCTGGAACTTGCTGCCAGGGGAGGTGGTGGAAGCAGATACAATAGCGACGTTTAAGAGACATCTTGACAAATATATGAATAGTAAGGGAATAGAGGGATATGGGCCCCGGAAGTGCAGAAGGTGTTAGTTTTGGCAGGCATCAAGATCGGCGCAGGCTTGGAGGGCCGAATGGCCTGTTCCTGTGCTGTACTGTTCTTTGTTCTTTGTTTTGAATGCTTCAATTGAACCTGCCTTCACCACAGTCTCAGACTGTGCATTCCAGACCTTAACCACTCTCTGTGAGAAAAAGTTTTTCCTCACGTCACTTTTGCTTCTCTTACCAAATACTTTAAATCTGTGCCCTCTCCTTCTCGATCCTTTCACGAGTGGGAACAGTTTCTCTCTATCTACTCTGTCCAGACCCCTCATGATTTTGAATATCTCGATCAAATTACCTCTCAGCCTTCTCTTTGCCAAGGAAAACAGTCCTAACTTCTCCAATCTATCTTCATAACTGAAGTTCTTCAAGCCTGGAATCATTCTCGTGAATCTTTTCTGTATTCTCTCCAATGCCCTCACGTTTTTACTGAAGTGTGGAGCCTGGAACTGGATGCAATACTCCAGCTGAGGCCGAATTAGTGTCTCATGCAAGTTCAACAGAACTTCCTTGCTCTTGTACTCTATGCCCCTATTAATAAAACCCAGGGTACTGTATGATTTATTAATCGCGCTCTCAACCTGTCCTGCCACCTTCAATGACTTATGCACATATACACCCAGGTCCCTCTGCTCCTGCACCCTGAGAATTGTACCCTTTATTTTATATTGTCTCTCCATGTTCTTCCCACCAAAATGAATCACTTCACATTTCTCTGCATTGAATTTCACCTGCCAGCTGTCTGCCCATTCAACCGCATTGTCTATGTCCTTTTGAGTGCTACACTATCTTCACAGTTCACAATGCTTCCAAGTTTCGTATCATCTGCAAACTTTGAAATCGTGCCCTGTACACCAGGGTCTTATTCATTAGCATATATCAGGAAAAGCAAGGGTCCCTGGGGAACTCCACTACAAACCTACCTCCAGTCCGAAAAACATCCATTAACCTGTTTCCTGTCACTCAGCCAATTCCATATGCATGTTGCTACCATCCCTTTTATTCCATGAGCTATAAGTTTGCTCACAAGTCTGTTGTGCGGCACTGTACCAAACGCCTGTTGAAAGTCCATGTACACCACATCAACAACTTGTCCTCATCAACCCTCTCTGTTACTTCCTCAAAAAATTACAGCAAGTTAGTTAAACATGATTTTCCCTTACGAAATCCATGCTGGCTTTTGTTAATTAACCGGCATCTGTCCTCGTGACTATTAATTTTGTCCCAAACTATTTTTTCTAGCAGTTTCCCCACCACCGAAGTTAAACTGACTGGCCTGTAGTTGCTGAGTTTATTTTTGTACCCTTTTTTGAACAAAGGTGTAACGTTTGCAATTCTCCAGTCCTCTGACACCACCCCCGAGTCTAAGGAAGACTGAAAAATGATGTTTTCCACTCTCACTTCCCTCAGTATCCTTGGATGCATCTCATCAGGTTCTGGTGCTTGATCCACTTTAAGTACAGACAGCCTATCTAATATGTCCTCTTTATCAATTTTAAACCCTTCCAGTGTCTGAATTACCTCCTCTTTCACCATTGCCTGGGTTTCATCTTCTTCCTTGGTAAAGACAGATGCAAAGTATTCATTTCATACCTTAGCTTTGTGTAAATCCCCTTTCTGGTCCCTAATTGGCCCCACTCCTCCTTTTACCACCCTCTACTATTTATAGGTCTATAGAAAACTTTGGCATTTCCTTTAATGCGAGCTGTCAGTCTCTTTTCATGCTCTCTCTTTGCTTCTCTTATTTGCTTTTTCACTTCCCCTCTGGACCTTCTATATTCAGCCTGGTTCTCAATAGTATTTTCTGCCTGGCAACTGTCATAGGCACACTTTTTCTTCTTTACCTTAATCTCTACTTCTTTTGTCATCCAGGGAGCTCTGGATTTGTTTGCCCTACCTTTCCCCTTCGAGGGAACATACCATGACTGTGCCCGAACTATCTGCTCTTTGAAGGTAGCCATTGTTTAGCTACCGTTTTTTTCTGCCAACTTTTGACTCCATTTTGTTTGCCCCAGCTCTATTCTTACCCCGTTCAAGTTGGCTTTCCCCCAGTTAATTATTCTTACTCTGTATTGTTCTTTGTCCTTTTCCATAGTCAGCCTAAACCTTATGATAAAATGATCACTGTCCCCTAAATGATCTCCTACTGATACTTGATCTACTTGGCCAACCTCATTCCCGAGAACCAAGTCTAGCAGTGCCTCCTTTCTCACTGGACTAGAAACATACTGCTGTAGAAAATTTTCCTGAACACACACTCTAGGAACTCTTGCCCCTCACTGCCCTTTACACTACTACTATCCCAGTCTATGTTTGGATAATTAAAGTCCCCCTATAACTGCCCTATAATTTTGGCACCTCTCTGTAATTTCCTTGCAAATTTGTTTTTCCACTTCTTTCCCTCTAGTTGGTGGCTATACACAACACCGAGCAATGTAACTGCACCTTTTTTGTTCCTTAGCTCTAGCCAAATTGATTCTGTCCTCGTCCCCTCTGAAACATCCTTTTTCTCCAGCACTGCAATGCTCTCCTTAATCAATACAGCCACCCCGCCCCCTTTTTTCCCTTCCCTATCTTTCCTGAACACCTTGTATCCAGGAATATTTAACACCCAGTCCTGCCCTGCTTTGAGCCAGGTCTCTGTTATAGCCACATCATCCACGTAACAATCTGCACCTGCACCTCACCAATCTTATTAATCACATTCTATGCGCATTCACATACATGCACATTAACCCTGATTTAGACTTTATTACTTTCACAAAAGGAGACAAACAGCAACTGAGTGTGCAGCAGCAAAAAAGGCTGTGTGCCTCCCTTTCTCTCTCTCTCCAAAAGCAGCAAGTTTGAAAACCACCTGCGACTGTGCAACCTCTAAGCCTTCAGATTGCTACTGACAGAGACCAGGGAAAGAGAGCCACCTACAACTCTGCCTCCAAGGACATCCTGAGCCAAGCGGGCCAGCCACAAAGTACATTTTGACCAGCCAAAGACTTCAAGAACACAACTTGATCTGGAAGACCACCAAATCATCCAAGCTCAAAGACTTTGTATTTAAAAATTTCATTTATTCTGGATTTTAATTCAACCACAAAACCTACTTTCCACTTTATAATATATTTGTGTGTATGATTCTCGTGTGAATGTGTGCGTGAATCTGTAGCGTAGTTTTAAATAGTGCTTAGATTGTTAAGTATAATAAACTCACTTCTTTTTTGTTTAAACTGAAGAAAACCTGTCTGATTGGTTCTTTCACTATCACATTAAAGGTAAAATACTCACTGAGGTGGTAAGCACAACCACCAACCACTGTTTAAAAAGGAATAAACCCTGTTGCAGTCAAATAAGAGGAAGGGCAAGAGGGGCGACTGTGAGCCCTTCCTCACCTGGCCGTAACAGGAATTTGGGGGTTTGTCCGGTGGCACAGTGGCGCAGTGGTTAGCACCGCAGCCTCACAGCTCCAGCGACCCGGATTCAATTCTGGGTCCTGCATGTGCGGAGTTTGCAAGTTCTCCCTGTGACTGCGTGGGTTTTCGCCGGGTGCTCCGGTTTCCTCCCACAGCCAAAGACTTGCAGGTTGAAAGGTTAATTGGCCATTATAAATTGCCCCTAGTATAGGTAGGGGGAAGGTGGGGATGTGAGAGGGTAATGGGATTAATGTAGGATTAGTATAAATGGGTGGATGATGGTCGGCACAGACTCGGTGGGCTGAAGGGCCTGTTTCAGTGCTGTATCTCTAAATAAAAAAAATAAATAAAATAAAAATCTTAACTCAACGACAAATGAGAGATTGGAAGTGGGAAACCAAATGGATCCCAAGTAAAAAAAAAAAAGTTCAATACAGGTTTTCTTGTGGTTTTCACTGCTAGAATACTACCATGGCCACATTCGAGGCCAGTACCTTCCTAAACCAGGGTGAAGTAATTTGGGACAAGTTAAAGGCCCTATCTATCGAAGGTTTGAGGAATGTAGCTGGGCAGTTAGGGGTTACTTTTCGTTCAAAAATTAAGAAATCCAAAATCCGAAGATTTGTGGCCAACCATTTTTCACTTGAACCTGAAGATTCAGAAACAGGCTTAGAGTCAGAAACAGACAGGGTAATGTTCATTAAACTAGAATTAGGAGACTAGAATTAGAATTGCAGAGGGAGAAAGAAGAGACAGTGTCAAGAAAGGGGAAAAGAAAGGGAAGAAAGGGAAAAAGAGCTTTCTGGAAAGAGAAAGAGGAAAGAGAGCTAAGGCAACTTGAATTAACTAGGGGGAGACCCAGTAAAGGCACGGCCAGTGAACAAGCTACCCCTAGCTCAGGATCATGTGCTCAGCTCTCAAAGTTCTCCCAGTTGATTCTAAAGTTCAATGAGGAGGAGGTGGAAGCATTTCTCGTCACTTTTGAAAAGCTTGCAAAACGGCTGAAATGGTTGGCAGAGAGCTGAACTCTGTTGTTACAAAGCAAGCTAACAGGAAAAGCTCATGAGATTTATTCACTGTTGCCAGATGAAAGCTCATCAGATTATGAGATGATTAAAAATGCTTTCCTGGGGCATATGAGCTAGTACCAGAAGCGTACCACCAGAAATTCCAAACCCTCCAAAAGCAGCTTGACCAGACTTACCTCAAGTTCGAATAGTTAAGCAGCTTGCTTTTGATCAATGGACAAGGGCACTTAAGGTACAGCACACGCATGAAAACCTCAGAGTGGTGATCCGTCTCGAGGAGTTTAAAAACTCACTTTCCCTTTCTGTTAAAACCCATGTCCAGGAACAAAAGATTGAAAGAGCCAGGCAGGCCACACTTTTGGCTGATGAATTTACCCTTGTACACAAGCCCATAGACCAGATTCTTTAGTCACCCCCGCAAACCCGAACAGGATAAAAGGTGGGAGGGTGTTAGGAGCCCGAACAGCCCTGGGCTAGAACGGAAAGCTGGACACACTGGCGGCCCTCCTTATGCCAAAAAGGACAGTGCTGAGAACAGGAGCGACACCTGAAGACCTGTGTGTTTCCACTGTAACAAGGCAGGTCATCTTCGAGCTGTGCTGGAAGTTACGGGGAAAACCTGTAGGATTACTCAGAGTACACCAGACCAGTGCAGGAGAAGGGGCCCTGATGGAAGAGCAGGCTGTGGCTTTAGCTGCAGCAGTAAGACCCCGTAAATATACTGCTGTGAGTGCGGGAACATTTAACAAAAATCCCTGAAAGTTACCAGGATTTTGTAGTCCAAGGAAAAGTGACCCCAAAACCCTCAAGTGAGGCAAGCAAGCCTTACTTAGGGATACAGGGGCCAGCAAATCCCTTCTGCTGGGAAAAGGCATGACCTTTCCCCCAGACAGTGCATTGAATGCTAGAGTGTTGTGAGTGGTATCGGAGGGCGGTGTATGCCCATACCTTTATATCGGGTGCACTTAAGAGGGCGACCTAGTTTCGGGACTAGTAACCGTGGGGATTGTCTCTAGTTTACCTGTGGATGGGGTCGACCTGCTCCTGGGTAACGATCTGACAGGGGTGAAGATGGTAACTTCCCCAGTAGTTTTAGAGAGACAGAAAGAGGTCAGGGAGACAGAGCAGTTGCAGAAGGTCCCCGGCATTTTCCCTGACTGTGTGGTTACTTGGTCCATAGCCAAACAAGCTCCATTAAAGGAGGCTGAACTGGCACCGCAGCCAGATGACCCTACTGTCTGGTTATCTGAAACCTTCTTTGGGAAGTTAGAGGAATCAAAGAATGGGTGAAATAGATCTTCCCTAGTTGAGACTCAGCAAGCCGAGCCAGTATTAAAGAAGTTACACAGACTGCCCAAACCGAAACTGAAGCAGAGGGAATCCCAGAGTGTTACTATTTAAAGAATGCGGTGCTGATGAGGAAATGGAGACCTCCTCACAGAGCTGCAGATGGAGAGTGGACAGTGGTTCACCAGATAGTGGTGCCCCCGGGGTACTGTAAAGAAATACTAAGAATGGCCCATGAACTGCCCATGGCTGGACGTATCGGTGTGCGGAAAACCCAAGCCCGCATAAGACAGCATCTTGACTGATCACAACTCCAGAAAGATGTGGTGGAGTTCTGTAAAACTTGCCACACGTGCTAGGTTGTGGGGAAGCCCCAACCTGCAATAAAACCTGCATCCCTAATTCCCATACCAGCCTTTGGGAACCCCTCAGCAGAGTGCTGGTGGCTTGTGTGGGACCCCTGCCAAAAACAAAAGGGGACAGACAAGCACAGGTCTTAGACAGTTAGGGAGGAAAGGGACAAAAAGGGCCACATGAACAGGTGAGAAGAGGGCTGGGAGGATTCCCAACTGGAACCCCCTACTGTCTGGTTATCCAACCCTGAAATGTTGCAAAAATTAGACCCCAGACTCTCTCATGTAAATGCAGACCAAAGAGAAACCCTACCAAGGCTGCTAAGAGCATTTACAGAAACCTGCAGGGAGAAGGAAAGTTCCCAAAAAGGCAAATCAACAGTGAAAGAGATGCCTCACCTTGCTGAAGTGCTGCATGGGAGTGCAGTGAAAGCTGGGCAGACACCTGCAAGCAGGGATGTCCCAGAGGAAATGGGGCAGATTAACAAACAGATCCTCCCCACAGTAAAGGGAAACAAAAATGCCCTAAAGAAAACAGCACTCATGTAACTCACCAGAAAACTAAAAGTGAGGTCATTGTGGATCTACCCACTGAAGAACCCAGTGATCAGGTCCCAAACCCAAAGTTAATCAAACCAAGCAATTTCAATTCAGAATTCAACAAGGACAAGGGCCCAGAGGAAATCCCAGACAACATACAGGGGCTAAAAACCAATTTATTACCCACTGTCACTATGGGGAGAAAAATTATCAAGGTGTTGGAACTTGAATAGTTAAGGCCACATGTTGTAAAACAGCAGTTGAGGGGTTATAGTTTGTACATACAGGAGAACTTGCCTTAAACAACAATGGAAATTTGCAGACCTCAAGTTTCACCAACAACCACATGTTTATTGAGATGCACATCCCCAAGGTATTACAAATTAATATTAGAGAAGCTTTAACCCCATTTGGCGACACATAACTATCCCAGGCAACTCCAAAAAAAAATTAAATAAGCATAGCTGTTGCTAGCTGCAGCAATTCTAAGATTAATGAGTGAATTTGAGGAGTGAGTGTTGAGAATGAATGTGTGTTTTCTTCTTTTTCCCCCCATACAGTGGAGACAATTTTCTGCAAGCTACTGCTCAGCTAATGTAACTTCAAGGGAAGACCCGCAAAAATCAGGGAAATAAGTATAAACACTGTTTTTCCGGCATTTCTTCAGCTTGTCCTTCCACTGAAGTTATCACAGACGAGCAGGAGAATTCCTGGGGAGATTCACCTCCATTGTGTTATCTCGTGGGGAGCACCAGGAGGAATGTGGTGAGGCGCCGCAGTCAAGGGACTAGGAGCAGGGTCGACATTCATTAGGGGAAGTGAATTATTGCAGCAAGTGATTTCTTACTGTTTAGATCCACACTTTCACTGCCCCTGAACTTCGATGTGCAAAATTGTAATAATAAGGCAATTAGTTTGCACAGTCATGGTACGTTGCACTATGGAAAATCACTTGCCCGAACAACTGTAATCAAGTAAACTTTACAACCTTCCAGGCTCAACATTTAGCTCAACAATTTCAGATAACAGGTGCTGGTAACAACTCTAATGTTATAATTGACAGTTCCTCTAGACCCTTCTTTTGTTTCTTTACTTGTCCCATGACCACTCTCTTCTGCCTTGCACCATCATCCCATTTGTCATTATCACAGACTTTCCCTTTTGTTATTTCCTCCTCTCCTCTTTCCCTGCCTCTGTAATTGCTTAAAATCTGACACATCTCTAACATTTTTCAGTCCTGATAAATGGTCACCATCCCTCCACAGATGCTGCCCGACTTGCTGAGCATTTGCAGCATTTTCTGGTTTTTGTTTACTGAGGTATAAGCCCAGTGCATATCGTGACATGAGTTGACATGCTTCACCTGTGCGTGTAGAGCTGTGACCTAACTGCTGAGAGTACAAAATGTACAAGAGGGTCCAAGGAAGGCCTGATTACAGGAGGGAAGATTTCACCAAACACAAGGAGACACAGAACATGGATCTAGATTGGCACAGTTCTTGATATTTAGCAACAGTGTATGGAGTATTTTTTCCAAACTGGTGGAAAACATTGTAATCTTATCATGCTACAGGAAAGGTAATCTCCCCAGCTAGCAATTAAACTTGAACCTTTGAAAAGATGCACACAACTCCCTCCTTCTTTATCAGAAGTGCTCCATCCAGCAGCGAGCTAGCTAACAACAAAAGGATGTTTATTTGATTTTGCTGAATGTCCTTTTGTTAATCTCAGTGCAGCAAAAATACCAACAACACATAATAGAAGTGCAATGAAACCTTTGGAACAGAACCTATCAGATAGAACATTTAGAAACAAAAGCAAAAATTTGCTTCATCCCACTCCCACCCGCCCCCCATGAAACAAAACAACTCTCTGGTGCTAGCAGACTTCAAATTAGTACAAAGTCACCTAGGTTGAACAGAGTCCAATTTAGTGGCACATCCAAAGTACTGGCACACTTGAATTTAGAAGTGGTAGTCTTCGGTTTAATATTCACAGCCTTCAACTTAGTATTTCAATACAACAATTTAGTATTATCAGATTTCTATTTAGTCATGATACACTTTAATTTAGACAAGTAGACTTCAGGTCTGGATAATAGCTGTGGGCTACAAAAATAGTCATGATACCATTTATTTAAAAGAACATTGCGAAATAGATGCATTACAGAAAGACAAACTGTGTCCCAAATTGTAGGGCAGAAAGGTTGGAAAATTGAAACTTTGGAAAAAAATATAGAAACAAGGCAGAAAACATTCCATGGGAGTTTCTCCCAATCATCCATATACATATATTCGGAGGAAGATCTGTGGAAAGGCTGGAGAAATGGAGTTTACGCCGTTTCTCTGGAGTTTCTATGGATCTCCTGCCAAAGTTATGAGTACATGATCGAGAGAACCCTGCAGAAGTTTTCAAGTTTCCTATCCTATCCCTAACTGTGTTTTACAAAAAGCATCAGAGACAAAGCCAGGATTTTCGGAACGGGAGGACAGACGATCACTTGGAGTTGAGTGATCATGTGAGCTGCAAGAACACTGAGGGAGTTGAAGCAAAAAAAAATATTCAATCCAACGTTTAATAAACTGAGGGAGGGAGAGGAACAAGATCCTCTTAAAAAAAAAGAGGTAACCACATTTGCTTTCCCTCTCTCGACTATGCTGACTCTACTGTAATTCTTAGTGTTACACAAAGAAAGAAACTGCATTTACATATCACCTTAGGACATCCCAAAGTGCTTAACACCAATGGTTACTTTGGAATTGCAGTTACTATTCTTTTGTAGGCAAATATGGCAGTCAATTTACACAAAGTTCTACAAAATAGCAAATGATTGTTTTGGTGATATTAAGTTGAGGAAGGAATGTTGGCCTGGTTACTGGGAGAACTCTTTTTGCACTTCAGATTATTCATTCTTGGGATGTGGGCGTCGCTGAGGATGACATTAATTGCTCATCCCTAGCAGTACTGAGAAGGTGCTGGTGGGCCCTCTTTTAAAATGGCTGAATACAATTGAGTGGTTTGGTAAGCCACTACAGAGGGCAGTTAACAGTCAACCATGTTGGTGCAGGACTGGATCTTGCTATGAGATCTTTCATGTTCACTTCAGCAGGCAAACAAGAGCCTTGGTTTAATATCTCATCCCAAAAGATGGCATCTCTAAAAAAAAATGCAACACTCCCTCAGTACTTCTGTGAAATATCAGCCTAGATTACATTTGCGGTCTGCAATGGGATTTGAAACAATTATAATAATAGTTACCATGGAGTTTTCTGGGTAGTTCTCTCTTTTTTAGTGCACACTATGCTTCCCTCATTGATATAATTTCTTTTGACAGTCTATTTTCTGTAACCTTCTATAGCAGTTGAATTGAAGAGGCTTACTAGTGAAGAAAAAATTAATAAAAGGGTAGAACATATCTCATACATAGTAAAAATATTGTAACAAATTTGAACATGTTTGTTTGACTTTGGTCGCATTTTTAAAATTTAGCAATTTGAAGAGGAAAGACACGTAGCCTGTGAATATCAGTAACTTGATCCGAGAGGACATGTGGCTGAAGGTTATTTTAAAGAACAGAATTTGCAGAACTGCAACCTCTTCTTTGGCTGATTCACTTACTGTGACCTGAATAAAACATGTGACAGATCATTGAAAGATGCCAGTGCAACCAAGGGAAAATATTGGTGGCAAGTAAAACACTTAGCACCTACTTGGCTGAAAATATATTTTTCATGACATGAAAGGCTTTCCCCCACTTGGTACTCAGTTATAGAAACATAGAAAATAGGAGCAGGAGTAGGCCATTCGGCCCTTCGAGCCTGCTTCGCCACTCATTATGATCATGGCTGATCAACCAACTCAGTAACATGTTCCCGCTCCCCCTCCCACCCCCCATATCTTTTGATGCCTTCCACCCCAAGAGCTATAGAAACATATAGTTAGATAAATGGACTGCAGTGGTTCAAGGAGGCAGCTCACCACCACATTCTCAAGAGCAATTAGGATGGGCAACAAATGCTGGCCTAGCCAGCGTTGCTTGCATCCTATTAAACAAATTTTTAAAAAAGTACCAGGTATCAAGATGTTTTCTGCTATGCATAAGTGACTACAATAAAAAAAGCAATTCATTGGTTGCGAAACCCTTGGGTGAACTGAAGATGTCGAAGGCATTGTATCAATGCAAGTTCTTTATTTCTTAGATATAAATGGGAACAAGCTCCTACAGTGCTTTAAGGCGAGCAACAACTGGGCTCAGCCCCCCTGGATTAGGGTTGGAGCGGGGGGTGAAATCACCTAGAGTTCCTGCTCCTTGGCACTATTCTCCACAAATGAATAGACTGCAGGTAAGGGCAAGGATGAGCTTCAATAAGCTGCATGCACTCATGGTCAAGGCTCATATGTGAATAACCTCTACTTTGAAATGAGGTACTGGGAAGTGCCTGCTGTGTGTAAAACTGTTCCATCCCAGCAAAAGGTTAATACCTTCAGGGGGAGGAGGAAGGCATGGAGAAGAGAAAGCTGGTGAGAAAAAAATTCTCTAGGGAGATCCCAGCAATCATTTCTTATGAAATCCCTCGCTCTGCTTTTATCAAATAGAACAGAGTAGGCTGTAAAGATGTGGTTGTGATCAAGTTTCCATCCATTTCTATAAATTGCTCTACACCCACATTCTGAATGCACTTTGCATCTAAGTCACCAGCCAGATAGATTAATAATAAAACACAAACCAACTTTATCAAAGAACAAAACCTCACAAAGGAAATCTAGCTAATACACCTTTCTTGTTAACCATTGTTAAGGTATTTTCACCCAGGTTTCGTACCATTAACATTATTAATTAATCGTTCAACAAATGCTCTGGTATCTTGCACATTACCACAGGAAAAGGGGGAAAAAAAAAGTGTCATTCTGGATGGGTGTGTGTGTGTGTGTGTTCAGGCTATCTTCTGGTTGAGTGCTTTACTGTTCACAGCAATGTTTTAAATAGGCAACTGTGGAAATAACTGCTACTCACAAATGTCATTTAGAGCGAAAGGCAATATGGGCAGTGCAGGGATTAAGTCAAACGTCCTGACAGATGAAGTGCAGCAGTTTGCTGCAGTACTGATTGGATGTATTGTACGTTAAATGAAAGCAATATTCTGTCACATTATAATTTACCTTTAAATTCTACTACAACATTTCAGCCTCTGACAATTGTTATGAAGTTTGCACTTTTTTGCAAGGGGGGTGGGGTGGGGGGGGGGGGGGGGGGAAGAGAACTTTGCTGTGTCACTTACATCCCTGAAACCAACAAAAGGGCGGCACAGTGGTGAGCACCACAGCCTCACAACTCCAGCGACCCGGGTTCAGTTCTGGGTACTGCCTGTGCGGAGTTTGTAAGTTCTCCCTTTGACCGCGTGGGTTTCCGCCGGGTGCTCTGGTTTCCTCCCACAGCCAAAGACTTGCAGGTTGGGAGGTAAATTGGCCATTGTAAATTGCCCCCAGTGTAGGTAGGTGGTAGGAGAATGGTGGGGATGTAGTAGGGAATATGGGACTAATGTAGGATTAGTATAAATGGGTAATTGTTGGTCGGCACAGACTCGGTGGGCCAAAGGGCCTGTTTCTGTGCTGCATCTCTTAAAAACACAAAAACAATTACCATTTCAATGTATGCAGTGTACATCTCTCAGTTCTGATTCATATGTTGAAATCCTGCTGTACACTAGGGAATAAGATAATTGCTTCACTAAATAAACAGTTTAATTAAATAAAAAGGTTAATAGATTAATTTAATGAACAGGTTAATGAGTTGATTTAATGGATAAGTTATATTTAATGAACAGATTAAATGTCAATTCTCTCACCATAGATGCTGCCTGACCTGCTAAGTATTACCAGTACTTTCTGTTTTTATTTCCGATTTCCAGCATCTGCAGTATTTTGCTTTTATTTAAATATAATAGCTTTATTGAAGAAAAAAGTTTAGCGGCTTCATTAAATGAACAAGTTAACAACTACATCAAAGTAATGTAATTAACACCATCACTAGATAATCAGTTTAATAGCTGTATTAAGTGGAAAACTTAATTAGATAAAAGGGCAAATAAATTTGGATATATATAATAAAAGGATATATAGCTTCATTAAATAAACAGTGGGAAATAGAATTTAATTCAAAGTGCGAACCAAGTCGCACAGTAGGATCTTAAACCACAGGTAATTATTTTCACCTTTACAGTACCTATTGTTCTGAAGCAACTTATTTGGCATGTAAATCTTCCACTAACTGCACCACACAACACATATGCTGGATCAACATCCTTCTGCAAAACAAAGTTTGCCATCTGTTTCTCTTCATTGCAGAGATGATTTATTGGTACGTTTTTCCCTTTTTTTTCTCCTGCCCGAATGGAGATTTTGCAGCTGAGAGGGCAGGTGCACAAATCCCAGGCTATCCCACTGATCCATGGCCTGGTGGGCTGCACTGGCAGTGAGCACTCTTTACTTTCCCAACCCCCATCTCCCAAACCCCTCCCCTCTCTGATTCAACTGACAATGCCACAGACTCCACTAGGTGCCTCCCCACTAGATGTGGTGCTTTTTGGGAATTGAGCAGAGCTGGACTTGAACGTATTACCATCCCCCGCTGTACAACACTGAGCACCACACAATGCCACAGTGCTGATTTGTGTCATTGTTTTTTTGTGTGTGTGACGATTGAGCCTGCAGGGTGAATCATAGAATGTGGTGAAAACAGCACAATAATCAAGATGAAAGTTTAGCTTATAAAAACTTATGAGGCCGACATACAAGCTCTTTCCTGCACGGATAATGTGCCAAAACGCAGCCATGACGTCTTGTGGGGTGACCTTGAAAGACCTTGAAAAATTCATACTGATTTTTACTGACTAATAGAGACAAATGGATCCAAAGTCTTAAACACTAACTCTTCACTAACAGTTGTTACGCACAGGTTAAATTCCCCCTGGAAAGTGGGAAATAAAGTATAAATTGGGTTTACTGTGCTTATGTGAATGTGGGGAGTGTGGTAATTAAGACTGGTGAGTTGCAGGCACAGATAGCCACATGGAAATATGATGTAGCTATAACGGAAACCTGGCTCAAAGGGCAGTACTAATATTATTAAATATTCCTGGAAACAAGGTGTTCAGCAAAAATAGGAAAGGGAGGAAAAAGGGAGGGATGGTAGCAATGATTAAGCAGAACATTGAAGTGCGGGAGAGACAGGATGTCCTAGATGGGTCAAGGATAGAATCTATTTGGCTAAAGCTAAGGAACAAAAAAGGTGCAATTATATTGCTTGGTCTAGTCTACAGGCCATCAACTAGTGGGCAAGATGTAGAGGAACAAATTTGCAAGGAAATTACAGAGGGGTGCTAGAATTATAGAGTGGTTATAATGGGGTTCTTTAATTATCCGAATATAGACTAGGATAGTAGTAGTGTAAAAGGCAGAGAGGGGTAAGAGTTCCTAGTGTGTGTTCAGGAGAATTTTCTACAGCAGTATGTTTCCGGTCCAGTGAGAAAGGAGACACTGGGAATGAGGTGGGCCAAGTGAATCAGGTGTCAGGAGGGGAGCATTTAGGGAGCAGTGATCATTGTATCATAAGGTTTAGATTAGCTATGGAAAAGGATAAGGAACAGTCCAGAGTAAGAATAATTAACTGGGGGAAAGCCAACTTCAATGGGCTAATAAATTGGAATCAAAGGGAGGCAGGGAAAACTGTAACTGAGCAATTGGCTACCTTCAAAGAAGAGATAATTCTGGCACAGTCAAGGTATATTCCCACGAAGGGGAAAGGTAGGGCAAACAAATCCAGAGCTCCCTGGATGACAAAAGAGATAGAGATTAAGATGAAGAAGAAAAAGTGTGCTTATGACAGATGTTAGGTAGATAACACAACTGAGAACCAGGCTGACTATAGAAGTTTCAGAGGGTAACTGAAATAGCAAATAAGAGAAGCATATGAGAAGAGACTGGCAGCTAACATAAAAGGGAATCCAAAAGTCTTCTATAGGCATATAAATAGTAAAAGGCTGGTAAAAGGAGTGGGGCCAATTAGTGACCAAAAAAACGGATTTATGCATGGAGGCAGGGGCATGGCTGAAGTATTAAATGAATACTTTGCATATGTCTTTACCAAGGAAGAAGATGCTGCGCAGGTCATCGTGAAACGGGATGTAGTTCAGACACTTGAAGGGTTTAAAATTGATAAGGAGGAGATATTGGATGGGCTGTCTGTACTTAAAGTTGATAAGGCACCAAGACTGGATGAGATGTATCCAAGAATACCAAGGAGTCACAGTCTCAGAATAAGAGGTTAGTCATTTAGGACTGAGATGAGCAGAAATTTCTTCACTCAGAGGCTTGTGGATCTTTGGAATTCTTTACCCCAGAGGGCTGTGGATACTCAGTCAATGAGCATACTGAAGACTGACATCGATAGATTTTTGGCCACTAAGGGAATCAAGGGATTTAGGGATAGGTGGGAAAGTGGAGTTGAGGTCATAGTTCAGTCAGGAACTTACTGAATGGCAGAGCAGGCTGGAGGGGTGGTATGACCTACTACTGCTCCTTTTTCTTATGTTCTTGGGGTGTCTAGAACCAGAGGACAAAATTTCAAAATAAGGGGGAAGCCACTTAGGACAGAGATGAGGTGGAATTCTCTACCCCAGAGGGCTGTGGAAGCTCAGTCATTGATTATGTTTAAAGCAGAGATTGACAGATTTCTAAATACAAATGACATAAGGGGATATGGGGATAGTGTGGGAAAAGGGCATTGAAGTGGATGATCAGCCATGATTATATTGAATGGCGGGGCAGGTTCAATAGGCTGAATGGCCTACTCCTGCTCCTATGTTCCTAATTAGCTGAGGCCCTGGCAGTGATCCTTGTGGCACCCCACTGCCTGCCAACTTGAAAATGCCACATTTATGCCCACTCTCTGCTTCCTGTCTGTTAACCAATCCTCTATCCATGCTAATATATTACCCCTAACACCATGAGCCCTTATCTTGCCTATTAATCTTTTATGTGGCACCTTATCGGATGCCTTTTGGAAATCCAGTTACACTACATCTACTGGTTCCCCTTTATCTACCCTACTAGTTACATCCTCAAAAAACTCTAATAAATTTGTCAAACAGGATCTCCTTTTAGTAAATAAAAACAAGAAATGCTGGAAATACTCAGCAGGTCTGGCAGCATCTGTGGAGAGAGAAGCAGAGTTAACGTTTCAGGTCAGTGACCCTTCTTCAGAACTGGCAAATATTAGAAATGTGAAAGGTTATAAGCAAGTAAAGTGGGGGTGGGGCAAGAGATAACAAAAGGAGGTGTAGATAGGACAAGGTCACAGAATAGCTGACCAGAAGGTCATGGAGCAAAGGCAAACAATATGTTAATGGTGTGTTGGAAGACAAAGCATTAGTACAGATAGGGTGTTAATGGACTGAAAATTGAACAGCCGCAAGTACAAACATGAAAAAAACAGTGGGTAAGCAAACTAAACAAACTCCTTTCAGTAAAACCATGCTGACATCTTGTAATCATACTCCGTTTTTCCAAGTGCATTGTTAAAACTTCTTTTAAAATAGTTTCCAGCATCTTCCCAATGACTGATGTTAGGCTAACTGGCCTGTAGTTCCCTGTTGTCTCTCTATCTCCGTTCTTGAAAATCAGTGTAACATTTGCCAACTTCCAATCTTATGGGACCTTTCCTAAATCTAAGGAATTCTAGAAAATCATAGCCAATGCATCCACTATCTCTTTTAGAACCCTAGGACGTAGGCCATCTGGTCCCAAGGACTTGTCAGATTTTAGTCCCTCAAGTTTCTCCAATACTTTTTCTCAGCTGATAGAAATTTCTTTAATTTCCTCACTCTTTTTAGCCCCTAGGTTGCTGCCTATTTCTGGTATGGAACTTGTGTCTTCTACTGTGAAGACAGACACAAAATATTTGTTCAATGCCTCTGCCATTTCCTCATTCCCCATGATCATTTCTCCTGTCTCTGCCTCTAAGGGACCAATGTCTACTTTAGTTTTTTTTAGTTTAGTTTAGAGATACAGCACTGAAACAGGCCCTTCGGCCCACCGAGTCTGTGCCGACCATCAACCACCCATTTATACTAATGCTACACTAATCCCATATTCCTACCACATCCCCACCTTTCCCTATATTTCCCTACCACCTACCTACACTAGGGGCAATTGCTAATGGCCAATTTACCTATCAACCTGCAAGTCTTTGGCATGTGGGAGGAAACCAGAGCACCTGGAAGAAACCCACGCAAACACAGGAAGAACTTGCAAACTCCACACAGGCAGTACCCAGAATTGAACCCGGGTCACTGGAGCTGTGAGGCTGCGGTGCTAACCACTGCGCCACTGTGCCGCCCATTTAGCTACTCTCTTCCTTTTTATGTACTTATAAAAGCTCTTACAATCCGTTTTTATATTGCTGGTTAGTTTACTCTCGTTCTATTTTTCCCTTTTTATCAACGTTTTGGTGGCCCTTTGCTGGTTTCTAAAACACTCCCAATCCTCAGACTTGCTACTATTTTTTGCAACATTGTAATCTACTTCTTTTAGTCTATACTCTCCTGAACTTCCACAGTGAGCCACGGATGGGTTGTTCTTGACGAGTTTTTGTTTTTGAATGGAATGTACATTTGTTGAACCCTTTGAATTTTTTCTTTAAATGTTTCCCACTGTTCATTTACCGCCATACCTTCCAGTTGATTTACCCAAATAACCTTGTTCTCCCCTCAAACTTTAATCGGCTTTTAGATTTAGATTTAGAGATACAGCACTGAAACAGACCCTTCGGCCCACCGAGTCTGTGCCGACCATTAACCACCCATTTATACTAATCCTACACAAATCCCGTATTTCTACCACATCCTCACCTGTCCCTATATTTCCCTACCACCTACCGATACTAGTGGCAATTTATAATGGCCAATTCACCTATCAACCTGCAAGTCTTTTTGCTTTAAGTTTAAGATTCTTGTTTGTGATTGAAATGGTATTATGATCACTATTTCCTAGTGGATCTTTTACTATGACATTGCTAATTAACCCTGTTTCATTACACAATATGAGATCTAAGATAGCTTTATCCCTAGTCGGTTCTACAATGTATTGCTCCAAGAAACTGTCACGAAAACATTCTACAAATTCATCTTCTAGATCACTGTTGCCAATTTGACTGAGGAGTTATGGTCCAAACTAAAATGCAGAACAAAGGTAATCATCTCTGGATTGTTACCTGAGCACGGGAATGGGCTTCACTTGAACCGGGCTGGGACCAGTATCCTGGCCAATCGCATAACTAGGGCTGTGGACAGAGCTTTAAACTACTTGGGGGGCAGGGAGGAGGGAAGGGTTTGGGTAAAGAGAAATTTAGAAATCCAAAGAGTGAGGTCAGGCCATCAGAGCAGGATAGTGATGTGGGTAAATGTCGACAGAATGGGACAGGAAGGGACAGAGAGTTTAACAAAAATTGTACATTGGCAAATGAGGTTATCGCAGGGAATAGAGGTGAAAAATGAAATTAAAGTTTCTTTATCTGAATGCATGAAGCATCTGTAATAAGATAGATGAACTAGTGGCACAAATAGAGATAAATGATTTAGATCTAATTGCCATTACCGAGACATGGTTACATGGAGATCAAGTTGGGAAATGAATATTCCAGGGTACATAATATTTTGGAGAGACAGACAGAATGGCAAAGGAGTAGGGTAGCCCTGATAGTAAAGGATGACATAAGGACATTAATAAGAAGGGATCTGGCCTCAGAAGATCATGAAGTAGAATCAGTTTGGGTGAAAATTAGGAATAGCAGGAGTCAGAAAACACTGATGGGAGTAGTTTACAAGCTCCCTAACAGTAGTTATATTATTGGACAGAACATTAAACGGGAAATTATTGGAGAATGTAAAAAAGGTAATGTATTAATTGTGGGGGATTTTAATCTGCCTATAGACTGGGGCAATCGGATTGGCAACAGTGATCTAGAAGATGAATTTGTAGAATGTTTTCGCAACAGTTTCTTGGAACAATACGTTCTAGAACCGACTAGGAATAAAACTATCTTAGATCTCGTATTGTGTAATGAAACGGGGTCAATTAGCAATGTCATAGTAAAAGATCCACTGGGAAAAAGTGATCATAATATCATTGACATTCATGTTAAATTTGAATGTGACACATTTCAATCACAAACAAGAATCTTCAAACAACTTCCCAACGGAATAGCTCCCTCTTCCCTGAGTACTGATGCCAGTGCCCCAAGAATCAAAACCCCTTCTTACAACACCACTCTTTAAGCCGTGCATTTAGTTCTCTAATCTGCTTGACCCTGTGCCAATTTATGCATGGCTCAGGTAACAATCCGGAGATGATTACCTTTGATGTTCCGTGTTTTAGTTTGGACCATAACTCCTCAAATTCTCTAAGCAAATCATTTCTGCTTCTACCTATGTCATTGGTTCCCAAATGGACTATGACAACTGGATCCTCCCACTCCAGTTCCTCTCCAGCCGCAAGGAGATGTCCTTAACCGGGCAGGCAACACAGCCCTTGGAGCTCCTGGTCGTGGCTGTAGAGAACAGTATCTATCCCCCTGACTACTGCCTCTTATCACTACTACCATATAAATTAGGAGCAGAAGTAGGCCCTTCAGCCTGTCGAGCCTAATCCACCATTTAATAAGGTCATGGCTGATCTGTTTCTGTCTCGAATTCCACACTCCCATCTACCCCCCGATAATCTTTTGATTCCCTTACCTAACAATAATCTATCTACCGCCGCCTTAAAAATATTCAATGACCCCGCCTCCACCATCTTCTGAGGCCGAAAGTTGCACAACCCACTGAGAGAAAAAAACTCTCCACGTCTCTGTCATAAAAGGGGGATCCCTCATTTTAAAACAGTGCCCCCTCGTTCTGGACTCACCCACAAGAGGAAACATCCCCTCCACATTCACCCTGTCAAGACCATTCAGGATCTTATATACTTCAATCATGTCTCCCCTCACTGTTCTAAACCCCAGTGAAAACAAGCCCAGTCTGTCCAACCTTTCCTCATAAGACAACCCGCTTATTCCGGGTATCGATCTAGTAAACCCCTCTGAACCGCCTCCAAAGCATTCACATCCTTCCTTAAATAAGGAGACCAAAACTGAACAGTATTCGAGATGTGGTCTCTCCAATGCCCTGTATAACTGAAGCATAATATCCTTACTTTTATTTTCAATAAAGGATTCTTTATTCTTGTAATAAAGGATAGCATTCCATTAGCCTTCTTTATTACTTGCTGTACATGCATCCTAACCTTTTTTGACTCATGCACTAGAACATCTAGATCCCTCTGCACCTCGGAATTCTGCAGTAGTTCCATGTTTAAGAAATACTCTGCTTTTTTATTCTTCCTGCCAAAGTGAACAACTTCACATTTTCCCACATTATACTCCATCTGCCAGATTTTTGCCCACTCACTCAACCTATCTATATCGGTCTGCAAGCTCCTTATGTCCTCTTCATAACATACTTTCCTAGCTATCTTTGTGTCATCTGCAAATTTAGCTACCATGCCAATGCTCCCATCACCAAAGTCATTGATATAAATTGTAAAACGTTGAGGCCCCAGCACAGACCCCTGTGGGACGCCTCTTGTCACATCCTGCCAATCAGAAAAGGACCGATTTATGCATATTCTCTGTTTTCTGCCAGCCAACCAATCTTCTAACCATGCTAATATGTTACCCCTGGCACCATGAGCTCCTAATTTTGCACAATCATTTTTTTTGTGGCACCTTGTCAAATTCCTTCTGGATATCTAAGTACAGTACGTCAACAGGCTCCTCTTTATCCACAGCACATGTTACTCCTTCAAAGAACTCCAATAATTGGTTGAACATGATTTCCCTTTCACAAAACCATGTTGACCATTCCCGATTACATTGAGTTTTTCTAAGTGCCCAGCTATAGCCTCTTTAATGACCGATTCTAACACCTTCCCCACAACAGACGTCAAGCTAACTGGTCTATAGTTACCTGTTTTCTGCCTCCTCCCCTTCTTGAATAAAGTGGTTATATTTGCTACTTTCCAGTCTGATGGAACCTTTCCAGAATCTAGCGAATTTTGAAAATTTAACACTAACGCATTTACTAACTCATTAGCCACCTCTTTTAAGATCCTAGGATGAAGCCCATCAGGACCCGGGGACTTGTCAGCCCACAGCTCCATTACTTTTGTCAGTACTGCTTCCCTGGTGATTGTAATTTCACCAAGTTCCTCTTTTCCTTCCACCTTCTGATTTATAGCTATTACTGGAATGTTTTTTATATCCTCTATAGTGAAGACAGGTACCACATTCCTCTTCACTCCTCCCACTGGAATGGCATCTTTCACCATGGTGCCATGGTCAGTCCACTCATCCACCCTGCAGTCCTTCTCTTCATCCACACAGGTAGCAAGAACCTCGTACCTGTTGGACAAGGACAGGGGCTGAGGCTCCTCCACCACTATATGCTGATTCCTCCTACCTGCCTCACTCGTAGTCACACTCTCCTGTCCCTGACCATCTCTAATATTCTCCCTACTCTAAGGGGTGTCACTGCCTCTTGGAACAAAGTGTCCAGGTAACTCTCCCCTTCCCTGATGCTCTGCAATGTCTGCAACTCAGTCTCCAGCTCAGCAATTCTGAGCCAAAGTCGTGCAAGCTGCAGACACTTACTGCAGACATGGTTGTCCAGAATTGCAGTGCATTCCACAGAGTCCCACAGGCTGCAGTTGCAGCACACCACAGCCCTGCCATCTCTGTACAACCTTATTTTTTAATTAGTTAATAATACACACAGTTGAAGTAATGGAAAGTTGCACTCACCTACCTTGGAGTCAAAGGAAGAAGACTCACCAGCTGCTGGAGGCTAAAAAATATAGGAAAAGGAGCCCCTCTTTCCCCCTCTGCACCGAATTCCCAGTGCACCAAATTTCCAACTTGACTCTCGCAATGTCTCACTCAGCCATATGTTTCCTGACACTGCGTTCAGCTAAGAAATAAGTCTGCTTTATATCGAGATTCTGATGACTCACTAGATCGCTCAGCTTTCTGCTACAATAATTAACACCTATTGAACCTAACTTTTTTCAACTGATTGACAGATAACTGCCAATGCTGGATATTTCTTGTTTAACAAGGCTATTTACCTAGCCAGGAGATTTAAAGCCTGACTCTTAATCTAAAATTGAAACTGGACAAAAACTTAACAGAACTTAACAGATACACCAAATTTCCAACTTCACTCTGGCAATGTCTCACTCAGTCAGATATCTCCTCTCATTGCATCCCTTCACTCCAGTGACTATAGTATTTGCATCCAGCTTCAGATATTTCTAAATCAACCACTGCAAAAAAATACTTCAACTTTCCTGCAACTCACAAGTGATGAAATATTGCATATTCCAGCAGCTTGATTTATGAGAAGCTCATGCTGCATCTCACTTTCAGTGTAACTATTTGTTTATGCATGTCACTAGCCTAGATTCAGGGCTGTCTTTGTGTTGACAGTTTATGAGTTATAGATTTTATTTGGTGCTGTGTTCGGTTTTTACTAAATGCTGTTAGTCAGTTTTAACTGGTTTTCTATGTTAAGGTTTTACTGCTGGGAAATTGAACAGCACTGAGCAGAAGGAGGCCATCAGTCCATCAAGTCTGTGCCAGCTCTTTTGAAGAGCAATACAGTAAGGTCCACTCCCCCACCTCTTCCCCATATTCTTGCAGTTTTTCTTCTTCAAGTATTTATCCAATTTCCTTTTTAAAGCTATTAATGAAACTGTTCCCATCATCCTATCAGAAAAGGTTTCTCTTTATGTCATGTCTGGTTCTTTTGCCAATCAACTTCAATTTGTGCCCTCTGGTTATCAACCCTTCAGCCATTAGGAACAGCTTCACTTTATTTACTCCAGCTAAACCCTTCATGATTTACATTGTTCAAAATCTTCTCTTCGCCTTCTCTGCTCTGAGGAAAACAGCTTCCAGTCTATTCATGTAACTGTAATCCCTGGAACCATTCTAGTAAATTTCTTCTGTACCCTCTCCAAAGCTCTCATGTCCTTCCTAAACTCTGCGAGTCCAGAAAGAATGGTGCAGGGGAAATGAGCTCATCTGAAATCTATGTTTTGGTGAGATGCCCTGGGTGAACAGGAGCTTACTTTTTGGTAAGTCATTGGGGAGAACCTACTACACTGCTGTTATAGTGTTTAAATGCACAAAGAACTGTGTGAATGGGCTTCCCCCTTATTTTATCCTCTCACCTTCTCTTCTCTGAATACATTGACTTCCTCAATAGGGATTGTTTGCATGTGTAACAGCTGTCCTCCAGTACCCCATCCATTTGGCCAATATTCATATTTGAGTCTGAACAGTAAAAGCCCAGAATTTATTCCCGCTGCACGTCCAACTAGGTTTACTCTAGTCTTTAGGGAAATAGCTTGCAGGGATATCTGGGTCCACGTAGAAAGAATTCCAGCATCCCAGTGACATGAGAAACCAGAGATAACAGAATTTATCCCATAAATGAGAGGAAGAGAAGCATATGTGAGTGCCAAAGTACATCTTGATTGACCACTTCCAAGAATCCCATTAAACAAGACAGAATGTCACAGTGCCAAGATATCTGCTATGGTTGACTTAGACACACCTTGGACCTCACGGGTGACTCTTCCACATGTGTCACTGAATCATTCAAAACCACCGCTGCTAATATGCCACTTTAGCCTTTCTCATACCCACAGATGAAGAAATGATTTGCAAGAGGGAAAATGTTCAACATTACTCTGCCACTTTTCTTAGTACCTGAAATTTTTTATGTCCAAATTAAGGTTTTAATCAAAATAAAGACATAAAAAAAAAGAAACAAGTCATGGTGACAAAGAATAGGGTAAAGATCACAGGATCATCCCACAGTACGATCAAAACCCAAGACTGTTTACAATGCCACCAAAATATAGAATCACCCTCAGTGCAGCTAAATCACACTCCCTTCCCCCTGCCCTCCATATCAACAATTACATTGGGATTGCAACTGCTCACACTCTCCAGCACTGACCCTAATGAAGTAAATAATATCAGGAAGTGAGCAACTAATCTGCACAAGGCAGGGGATGTCCATGCTACTGTGGAACATCTCAGTCACCTAACTCACCCCTTTGTAAAGGAGTCACAGTTAGTAGACGTCTAAAAAAAAAACTTTCCTGTCAATTTTCAGGGGTCCAGACCACAATCTTGTCCTGGTGAGGCCAAGGACACAAAAATTAGAACAGAGAAGGATGAGGGGCGACATGATTGAGGTATACAAAATTATGACGGGCATTGATAGGAAGAGACTTTTTCTCTTTGTGGAGGGGTCAATAACCAGGGGGTATAGATTTAAGGTAAGGGGCAGGAGGTTCAGAGGGGATTTGAGGAAAAAAAATTTCACCCAGAGGGTGGTTGGAACCTGGAACACACTGCCTGAAGGGGTGGTAGAGGCAGGAACCCTCATAACATTTAAGAAGTATTTAGATGAGCACTTGAAAAGCCATAGCATACAAGGCTACGGGCCGAGTGCTGGAAAATGGGACTAGAATAGTTAGGTGCTTGATGGCCGGCACAGACACGATGGGCCGAAGGGCCTGTTTCTGTGCTGTATAACTCTATGACTCCCAGCATAAGTTGTTTCTGCCTCTGTATCGATGGCCTTTTTTGGGGCAGAGATGATTCTGCCCCTCTTCCCACCCCCTATCCCTGCCACCTCAACACACAGATCACAGGATACTCGCATGAAAGGTTGGGACCTGGTGGTCATGGTCTATTACCAAGCCCGTCTGCTGGAGTTGAAGCAGAAGTGCACTGGAAGGCCCATGCAATTTCAGCACCTTCTTCCTAGTTGTCTGACTCCAAATGGTACATCCGGGATACTATTTAACAGCGTACTCTCAAGTTTAAACATGCTAAGGAATGAAAGTTAAACAAATTGGTAAAGGACTATATAAAATAAAGGTTTATAATTTTCATAGAATCTCTAAATCACTGGTAAAAATCCCAGAACACCATATAATACAAACTGAATTGGACCTCTTCAGTTATTGTGAAACAGTGGCTCTGATATTATCCTCTACTTGGCATAAACCATCTCTATCAGCCATGATAACCAGATCAGCCATGATCTTATTGAATGGCGGAGCAGGCTCGAGGGGCCGGACGGCCTACTCCTGCTCCTAGTTCTTATGATCTTTTGTTATAAAGCAGAGAATCCTCTGAATTAGTGAATGTTACATTAGAGCAGATTGGTCACTATTTAGAGAGACCTTATTTGTATTTAATTCCTTCTTGAAACAAACTGTTACTTTTATACAGCACGAGAACTATTGAGATAAGTGGTAGTAACAACAGCAACAGCATGATTGTAGATTGCAACATCATTTTTGTTACGTTGTTTCAGGAGGCACAGAAGAGCAACATCAGAGAAACATGTTGCAGTGTGACATCTCCTGATGTCTCAGACAGCTGCTGCATGTCCTTTTCATTGCATATCCAATTTCTACTATTGGCTGAAAGAAAATCTGGGGCACAAGACTGACTCTGGGTCAAAGTGGCAGCTTCGTTCCAAGGAAGGAAGAAAGCAGAAGGAAGACAAAAATAAATTAAAAAGTAGTAAATAACAGAAAGAGTAGGAGAGTGTAAAAGAACATTAAGAGAAGAGTGAGGATGTGAAAGATGAGGTGACACTATTCAGTTGTTTAATCCAGAGTCAGATTTTGAAATGCAGATCTTTATGAGTAAGATGTGAGCAATACATGTAACCGGCGGGACACTCTGGCATCAATAGCTAAATAAGCTAAGTAGAATCAAATCATTGTTTTGCAATTAAAATGCCTGCTACAAATGGCCTCAGCACCGATGAGAGTGTAACAGAGAGAAAGAAACACAAAATTGTCAAAGAGTAACAGAAACACAAGAAGAGTAACAGAGAGAAAAACAGAAACAGCGGAACAGAGAAGAAAAATGCAGCAAGGAAAGGTTGGAGAGTAACAGAAACACAAGAGTAAAGAGAAAATGAAAAGTTGAACATTAACAGAGGTATAGGTAGAGAGCTGATCAGGTAGAGACAGCATGGATTTGTAAAGTGTATGTCATGCCTGACAAGCTTGATTGAATTTTTTGACGAGGTGACTAAAGTAGTGGACAGGGGAATGCCAATAGATGTTACTGATATGGACTTCCAGAAGGATTTGATAAAGTCCCTCATAAGAGACTGTTAGCTAATGGGATGGGCATTAAATGCTGGCCTAGCCAGTGACGCCCACATCCCATGAATGAATAAAAATAAATGTTGAAGCCCATGTAATAGAAGGCAAATTATAGATCTGAAATTGGCTGAGTGGCAGGAGACAAAGCGTAGGGAGAATGGACAGGTACTCTAATTGGCAGGGTGTGACTCATGGTGTCCCACAAGGATCTGTATCGAGCCCTCAACTATTCATCGTATTTATTATTGACTTAGACAACGGGACAGAAAGCCACATATTCAAGTTTGCCGATGACACAAAGATAGGCGGCACTGTAAGCAGCATAGACTGAAGTATACAATTACAAAGAGATATTAATAGCCTAAGTGAATAGGCAAAACTGTGGAAAATGGATTTCAATCCAGGCAAATCTGAGGTCATCCACTTTGGATCTAAAAAGATAAGGACAGAGTACTTTCTAAATGATGAAAAGCTAGAAACAGTGGAGGTCCCAAGAGACTTGTGGGGACCAGGTATATAGATCATTAAATTGCATTAACAGGTACAGAAAATAATCAAAATGGCTAATGAAATGCTGGCCTTTATATCTAGAGGACTAGAATACAAGGAGGTAGAAGTTATGTTGCCATATGAAACCCTGGATAGTCCACACCTAGAGTACTGTGAGCAGTGCTGGGCACCACACCTGAGGAAGGATATGCTGGCCTTGAAGGGGGTGCAGCATAGATTTACCAGAATGAAACCTGGAATTCAAGGGATAAATTACAAGGAGAGATTACACAAACTAGGATTGTATTCCCGGGAATTTGTAAAGGTTAAGGGGTGATTTGATCGAAGGTTTCAAGATATTAAGGGGAACAGATAGAGTCAACAGTCAGAAACTATTTCCACTGGTTGGGGAATCTAGGACTGCGGAGTATAGTCTAAAAATTAGAGCCAGACCTTTCAAGAGTGAAATTAGGAAACATTTCTGTGCACAAAAGCTGGTAAAAATTTGGAACACTCTTCCATGAATGGCAAGTGATGGGGCAAAAATGAGTACATTGCGTTTGGTCACAGATCAGCCATGATCTCAATGAATAGCGGAACAGGCTTGAGGGGCTAAATGGCCCATTCTGGTTCCTATATAGCAAAGGGAATCGTTGAAAGAATGGGAGTCAGAGGAATGCAGAGAACAAGATGAGTAAATGATGTGGCTAAAGAGAGAGAGACTCCTGTTTCGACTCTAAACACCCTACAAACAAGGATTGAGTTGGTAAACTTAGTGAATTAAGTTCTTGTTGTCCGAGTATAGTTAGGAACCCCTTGCTCTACCCTATAAATAGTGTGTTTTTTTCAAAATATGAAGGATTTATTTGAAGGCTATATGAATGCAAGTCTTTCTTTACAAAATAGAAGACTTATATGATGCAAAATTCCTAAGTTTTTGGCAAATTCTCAAGATCTTTTAATTTGTGTATTGTTGACTTTTATAGTTTCTGTAACTCATTTAAATTTTCCATTTGATCCAATAAAATTATTTTGAAGTGTCCAAAGATAAGTAATATTTCACAAATATTCATTAGTAAACATACAAAGTATCAAAAACGTAAAACCATGTAGCTCAGTAAAATCTTCATCCTTGAGTTTGCACACAGTTGTGTGGTTTTTCACAACATAATTTGGCCAAAATTAGCGGAGCTGGCGCAAAAGATGAGTGCATAAATTTAAGTGCAAATTACATTCAGTGTGACTTGAGTTTCTCTGATCTTTTGCACTGGTTTCACAAAAGTGCATGCTAGCAACAGGCCCTCCCCACAAAGTTGGCCATGCCACTGGACTGAATTAATAACCACTGGGAGTTTCCACTAATTGCGCTTATTTGCGGGGCTTTGAAGAAACTCTAAGAATTAAACTAGCTCTTTTGAGCGCAAGGACACTGATAGGAACATCTTAAAAGCTTTTGAATACAATTTTTTTTCATAAGCTATTAAGAAACTGACTACCGTATACAAGTGTAACCAGCAAATGGTTCTGTATATTTTTGACACATTATTTTCAGTAATTTAAAATTGAGTTACTCAACCATCCTGCCTATTCCCCTCCAATCAGGACCTGCCTGATTGGCTCTGGCAACACCCGACCCCACTTAGCTTGTAGGGAGGTCAATGTCCTTTTTTGACAGCTGCAGTCCCAGCAGTGGCCACTGCTCCCAAAGGCGCTGCTGAGACTGAAGAGCTGCCAGCCCTCCGATTGGCTGGCAGCTCTTGGAAGCAAGCTCCCATCTTTTAATGGGGGAGGAGCCCTGGCACCGGGCAGTTAATTGCCTGAGTGCTGCAAAATGTGGCCGGGATCTCCCAAAAGGCAGAAGCGAGTTTGTCCCCGGCTTTCTAACTCGGCTTTGGGAGCCCTGCTGCGCCAACAAAATTCAGCCCATTATTGCAGCACAGAGGAGGCCACTTGGCCCATCAAGCCCATGCTGGCTCTCTGTAGAGTAATTCAGTCAGTCCCATTCCCCTGCACTATACTGTAGCCCTGCAAGTTTATTTCCCTCAAGTGCCCATCCAATTTCCTTCTGAAATCATCCATTGTCTCCGCCTCCACCAGCCGTGTAGGCTGTGAGGTCCAGGTCATTACCACTTGCTGTGTAAAATAAAAGTTCATCCTCACATCCGCCCTACATCACTTGCCCAAAACCTTAAATTTGTGTCCCCTGGTCCTTGCTATGGATTATGTCCACCCCACTATCAGAGTGGCCACTATCACCACTGACCACCTCCAGGCTCTTGCCCATTGTCTCTCGAGATAAAGAGGCCAAAGAGAGACTATCAGAGACTTTTTGTCAGCTGCTATACCTGCTGCATTAGAATTCTCTTGTTAAACTGCTTTCCTTCAGTACTTCTCCAGATAGGTTCAAATGAAGATTAATTAACCCAATTATCTCATGCTTCCAGAATATCAACGTTACCATCTGCCCATTTCAGCTATTTGTTTCTTAAATAGTTCAAGTCTCCTTGCATCAGTCACTTTTCCTGACAATCTGTTCCATTTGTTGATCTTCTCTTCAGTCATGCCTCTGGTTTCCATTCTCCCCATGCCAGGCAATTCCCTGATCAATGCCTACTTTTTTAAAAAAATAAAGCATATTCTTTTATGTGAGGTGAGCTGTAGAAAAGTAAATTGTCAAGTTATTGATATATAAATGTGAAGTCATTCATTTCAGTAGGAGTAACAGTAAAAAGGATTATTACTTGAATGGTAAAAAGTTGCAGCATGCTGCTATGCAGAGGGACCTGGGTGTCCTTGTGCATGAATCGCAGAAGGTTGGTCTGCAGGTACAGCAAGTAATTAGGAAGGCAAATGGAATTTTGTCCTTCATTGCTAAAGGGATTGAGTTTAAAAGCAGAGAGGTTATGTTGCAGCTGTATAAGGTACTGGTGAGGCCGCACCTGGAGTACTGTGTGCAGTTTTGGTCTCCTTACTTGAGAAAGGATATACTGGCACTGGAGAGGGTGCAGAGGAGGTTCACTAGGTTGATTCCGGAGTTGAGGGGGTTGGCTTATGAGGAGAGACTGAGTAGATTGGGATTATATTCATTGGAATTCAGAAGAATGAGGGGGGATCTTATAGAAACGTATAAAATTATGAAGGGAATAGATAAGATACAAGTAGAGAGGATGTTTCCACTGGCCGATGAAGCTAGGACAAGAGGGCATAGCCTCAAGATTAGAGGGAGCAGATTTAGGACTGAATTAAGAAGGAACTTCTTCACCCAAAGGGTTGTTAATCTATGGAATTCCTTGCCCAGTGAAGTAGTTGACGCTTCTTCAGTAAACGTTTTTAAAGCTAAGGTAGATATCTTTTTGAACAATAAAGGAATTAAGGGATACGGTGAGAACGCGGGTAAGTGGATCTGAGTCCATGAAAAGATCAGCCATGATCTTATTGAATGGCGGAGCAGGCTCGAGGGGCCGGACGGCCTACTCCTGCTCCTAGTTCTTATGATCTTATTGCTGGATATGGCGATAAATGGATTTAATTTCCAGTCTTTGCTGCCTAGTTATGCAATATTTAAATTCCAAAGTTATATTGTTATCCAGTGATTGGACATGGGTTCTGCTAGTCTGCCAGCTTCCTCCCACTATCCCAAGTGTTCCTCAACAGGTTTTCTGGGACTTGCCTATTTCTCAGCTCTGATTGCTCTGGTTCTAAAACAGAAGGAGAAAAAAAAAACGCATGAAAGAAAAAAAACTGCACAATGTGCCAACAGCGAAGACAAATGAGTACTGAAGGCCAGGCTAAGGGTGTCGATGGATTCATAGTTTTAAAAAGAAAAGATGATGTTTTTCTTCTTCATTCTTCTCAAGTCACCAGGCAGCTTCATCATAAGGCAAGTCAAGAGTCTGAAGATGATTGAGTACAAAAGAAAATGAAGTCTTGCCACTGTATGCACAGAAGGAGGCCAGCAGCACTAGACTGATGGCCATATTCACCAATGGAAATAAGGGTAGATATATTAGTGTAAAGTTAGTTTCTTCTCTATGAGGTGTAGTCATGGATGGCCTAAAGAAACTTAAAAATATTGGATCTGCAACATCATCATTCCTTTAAAATATTTATTTCAAAATGTATCATGACTGATCTGCACAATTGATAGAACCAGTTCAATGTTCATCTAAAATGGTACATATAACTCATTATAGAATTTTTCTAGAAAGTTCTAGTGTAAATGCTTGGCTGAGTTTTCTTCTACTTTTCTCTCTAAAATGTACTTCCGTCTTGCCATAAATTCCCACCTATCTCTAGATCTTGTTGGGTCCTTGTAATTACCTCCCTGCATTGCTCCCAGTTAGACCATTCCTTCCCAAATGCTTTCCCCCCCACCCCTTAAATTTCTCCAAAACTAATGCAGCAATGATGTACAGCAGGAAGCAATGGCATGAAATTAGAAACTTCAGTTCCATTAAAAAATGTTCATCACACTGCTGTGAAAAGAAAGACTTACATTATATTGAGCCTTTAACAATTTCAGAATGTCCCAAGCATCTTACAGCCAATGAAGTACTTTTTGAAGTGTAGTCACTGTTGCAACATAAGTGATAGCCAACTTGCCCACAGCTTGGTCACACAACAGCAATGTGATAATGACCAGGTAATATGTTTTGGTGGTTAATTGAGGGTTAAATATTGGCCAGCTTACCTGGAAAACTCCCCTGTTCTTCTTTGAAATAGTGCTATGGGATCTTTTGCATCTACTTGAGAGGGCAAACAGAGCCTCAGTTCAACATCTCATATGAAAGACGGCACCTCCAGCAATGCAACACCCCCTCGGTACTGCAATGATGTGTCAATGGCTAGATTCTGTGCTCAAGTCTCTACAGACACCATATAATAGATGGTCCAGTGTTGAAATGTACACTTCTCAGTTCAGGTTTCATGAGCTGCCTCGTGTCCTTTTAGCACCCCTTGAAAGGAATAGTTTCCGTAAGATTTACTCACCATACCGCCAGTGCACTCTCTACAATCTTGCAAACAGGCTAGATTTTCCCAGGTGCTATAAGCTTTCAGCCCTGCTACCAATGCCTGCAAAGAGCGATTGTTGACCAGGTTCCTGCCTTGGTACATATCTTCATCCAGTATCTCTCCTGCATACCTGTGAGGTTAAAAAAACACACAAAACCAACTTTGAGATCTCCATCAATGACAGACATAGCTCTATAGACAATGTGATTGATTGTAACCTCTGATAAAGGCATGTTTCATGCGACTCCTTCACAAATAAAAGGAAACAGCACTATAATCAGCTCCAGCATCCTTAGAGTCAGAAAAGTGAAAAACATAAACAGACAAGTTTGTTGCTCCCGTTTGCATTCAGTCACCTGTGTTGGAAAATCCACCTGCAGACATCAAATGAAGGCAGAGCTGGTCTCAGCCTTGCCAAGTCACTGCCACCAAGAAGGGCAAGGAATTAAAAGAGAAAACTGGAGGGACAAAAGGTGGCTTTTTACTGAAATCCACTCTAACTATGATTATGCTTTATTATTGCTACGTCTCAGTTCACTGTACTGTTAAAAATGTATTTTTGGGCAGACAGTCTTACTGTTCATCAAGCTGATCCGCATGTACAGCATGTCAGCAGCAAACAGTCCCGTGGTCAGGTATAACACAGCCGATTACTAAGTGAAGCTCCCTCTATGTTGCACCATTCTTCGATTTAAGAAGAACACCCTCTACTGCTAAATTTTCATGTTCGCAAGTGTACTAAGGCCCAGGTGAGTGAGATCAGCAGCTTGTCACCAATTTATAACAGACTAAAAGCAGTTTTCTGCTGGGGACTGGCGCTCACTAGGAACTGGGCCAAGAGACAGGTGTGATTACTGAGTGGGATGATGATTAAGGGGTTGGGATCCAGTCGTTCTCTGATGTTTTTGACATGTTTTATGTTCCCCATTTCAACTTACTCCAGATCTTGCCCCTAGCTTCCACACCTTTTAGATGCAAATGTAACACCTCTATTCAAGAAAGGAGGGAGACAGAAAGCAGGAAACTAGACAGCAGTTAGCCGAACATCTGTCATTGGGAAAATGCTAGAATCCATTTTAAGGAAGTAGTAGCAGAACATCTGGAAAGTCAGAATGCAATCAACATGGTTTAATGAAAGGGAAATTGTGTTTCACAAGAGTTCTTTGAGGACGTAACAAGCAGGGTGGATAACGAGGATGTAGTGTATTTGGATTTCCAAAAGGCATTTGATAAGGTTACTACACAAGATAAGAGCTCATGGGGCTGAATTTTACCAGCCCCTCGATGTCGTGTGTCATGGCGGAGAGGCCCATAAATTGCTAGCAGGAGAGACCCTCCTCGATCCACGACGTTGGGTATACCCGTTGGGTATTAGCGGCAGTGAGGCCTCAGTGCGCGGCAGGGCCTTCATTAAAATATTTAAATGAGCATAAATAAAATTCAAATTAACTTACCTGTCGATGGCGGCCATCCCACGTTGACTTTACGGCCAATCGGCCGCACGTTTAGAGAGGTGGTCACACCGTAGGTAATGGCTGCACAAGGATGGGTGACCACCAGGCGAAGTAGTAGGCGCAGGCAGGTAGTACAGGAGTCCCCTCCGGCCATCCCCCTCTCTCACAGGTATACCGTTTTGGATACTGTTGAGGGGGATGGCCTTCCAGGGGAAAGCAGCAACAGCCAGGTCCGTGGCACCAAGGATGGCTCTGCTACCCAGCAGGGGGGGAAAAGGAGTGGAAGAGCTATAGTGATAGGGGATTCTATTGTAAGGAATAGGCGTTTCTGTGGCCGCAAATGTGACTCCAGGATGGTATGCTGCCTCCCTGGTGCTAGGGTCAAGGATGTCACGGAGCGGCTGCAAGACATTCTGAAGGGGGAGGGTGTGCAGTCAGAGGTCGTGGTACACATTGGTACCAATGTCATAGGTAGAAAAAGGGATGAGGTCCTGCAACAAAAATTTAGGTAGCTAGGTAGCAGATTAAAAAGCAGGACCTCAAAGGTTGTAATCTCTGGATTACTCCCAGTGCCACATGCTGGTGAGTTTAGAAATAGGAGGATAGAGCAGATGGCTGAGGAGATGGTGCAGGAGGGAGGGCTTCAGTTTCACTGGGTCTGTTTCTGGCAAAGGTGGGACCTGTACAAAGTCGGACAGGTTGCACCTGAACCGGAATGGGACAAGCATCCTTGCTGGGAGGTTTGCTAGTGCTGTTGTGGGGGGGGGGGGTTTAAACTAATTTGGCAGGGGGATGGGATACAGAGTGGAGGTACAGTAGGGGGTAATATAGAACAGAAAGTGAGTCTGTCTGGAAAGCAGAGCAAATATAGACCTGGTAAGACACAAGGAAAAAATGCAAGGCTGGATTGCATCTATTTCAATGCAAGGAGTCTTACTAGTAAGGCAGATTAATTGAGGGTGTTGATTAGCACATGGGATTATGATCTTATTGCTATCACAGGGACATGGTTGAGGGAGGGACAGGGCTGGCAGCTCAATATTCCAGGGTATAGAATCTTCAGGCGCGACAGGGGAGGGAATAAAAGAGGAGGTGGCATTGCACTGTTGATCAAGGAGTCAATTACTGCAGTAAGGAGGAATGACATCTTAGAAGGTTCCTCAAATGAGGCCATTTGGGTAGAACTTAAAAACAAAAAGGGGGCAATCACTTGGCTGTACATGTACTACAGGCCTCCAGTCAGCAAGAGATAGAGGAGCAGATATGTAGGCAAATCTCAGAGAGGTGTAAAAATAATAGGGTAATAATAGTAGGGGATTTCAACTTCCCCAATATTAACTTGGATAGTCTTTGAGCAAAAGGGGCGGAATTCTTAAAATGCATACAGGAGAGCTTTTTGAGCCAGTATGTACCAAGTCTGACAAGAGAAGGGGCAGTACTGGACCTAATCTGAGGGAATGAAGCTGGACAAGTGGTAGAGGTATCAGTGGGGGAGCATTTTGGGGATAGTGGCCATAACTCTGTAAGATTTAAAGTTGTTATGGAAAAGGACAAAGATAAACCAGAAATAAAGGTACTGAATTGGGGGAAGGCCGCTTTCAATATGATAAAACAGAATCTGGCCAAAGTGGACTGGGAGCAACTACTTGTGATGTTGACTTTCCTACATCAGTGGGAGTCATTCAAAGAGGAAATTGTGAGAGTTCAGAGCCAACATGTAACGGTTAAGGTGAAGGGTAGGACTAACAGGCCCAGGGAAACTTGGCTGTCAAGGGATATAGAGGATTGGATCAGGGAAAAAAAGGCTTACGGCAGATCCCAAGCGCTGAAAACAGCGGAGACCCTAGAGGAGTTCAGAAAGTGTAGAGTGGCACTTAAAAAAGTAATTAGGAGAGTGAAGAGGGGACATGAAAAAACACTGGCAGGCAAGAGAAAGGAAAATCCCAAGGCGTTTTATAAGTATATTAAGGGTAAGAGGATAACCAGGGAAAGATCCATTAGGGATCAATGTGGCAATCTTTGTGTGGAGCTGGAGGACATAGGTGAGATTTTAAATGATTACTTTTCATCGGTGTTCACTATGGAGAAGGACGATGTAGGTGTAGAGATCAGGGAGGGGGATTGTGATATACTTGAACATATTAGCATTGAAAGGGAGGAAATATTAGCTGTTTTAGCAGGCTTAAAAGTGGATAAATCCTCAGACCCAGAAGAGATGTATCCCAGGTTGTTATGTGAGGCAAGGAAGGAGATAGCAGGGGTTTTGACACAAATTTTCAAATCCTCTGTGGCCACAGGAGAAGTGCCAGAGGACTGGAGGACAGCAAATGTGGTACCATTATTCAAGAAGGGTAGTAGGGATAAACCAGGTAATTACAGGTGAGTCTAACATCAGTGGTTGGGAAAATATTGGAAAGAATTCTGAGGGACAGGGTTAATCTTCACTTGGAGAGGCAGGGATTAATCAGGAATAGTCAGCATGGCTTTGTCAGGGGGAGATCGTGTCTAACTAACTTGATTGAATTTTTCAAGGAGGTGACTAGATGTGTCGATGAGGGTAAAGCAGTAGATGTAGTATACATAGATTTCAGTAAGACTTTTGATAAGGTCCCGCAAGGGAGATTGGTTAAGAAGGTAAGAGCCCATGGGATCCAGGGCAATTTGGCAAATTGGATCCAAAATTGACTTAGTGGCAGGAAACAGAGGGTAATGGTCGAGGGCTGTTTTTGCGATTGGAAGCCTGTGACCAGTGGTGTACCACAGGGTTTGGTGCTGGGACCCTTGCTGTTTGTAGTGTACATTAATGATTTAGACGTGAATATATGAGGTATGATAAATAAGTTTGCAGACGACACGAAAATTGGTGGTGTTGTAAATAGTGAGGAGGAAAGCTTAGATTACAGGATGATATAGATGGGCTGGTAAGATGGGCAGAGAAGTTTCAAATGGAATTTAATCCTGAAAAATGTGAGGTAATGCATTTTGGGAGGACTAAAAAGGCAAGGGAATATACAATGGATGGTAGGACCCTAGGAAGTACAGAAGGTCAGAAGGACTTTGGTGTACTTATCCCTAGATCACTGAAGGCAGCAGCACAGGTAGATAAGGTGGTTAGGAAAGCATATGGGATACTTGCCTTTATCAGCTGAGGCATAGACTATAAAAGCAGGGAAGTTATGATGGAGCTATATAAAACACTAGTTAGGCCACAGCTGGAGTACTGTATACAGTTCTGGTCACCACACTATAGGAAGGATGTGATTTCACTGGAGAGGGGGCAGAGGAGATTCACCAGGATGTTGCCTGGGTTGGAGCATTTCAGATATGAAGAGAGACTGAAAAGACTAGGGTTGTTTTCCTTGGAGCAGAGAAGGCTGAGGGGGGACATGATTGAGGTGTACAAGATTATGAGGGGCATTGATAAGTTAGATAGGAAGAAACTTTTTCCATTAGCGGAGGGGTCAAGAACCAGGGGGCATAGATTTAGGGTAAGGGGCAGGAGGTTTAGGGGGGATTTGAGGAAAAATGTTTCCACCCAGAGGGTGGATGGAATCTGGAACGCACTGCCTGAAGAGGTGATGGTGACAGGAACTCTCACAACATTTAAAAAGTATTAGGTGAGCACTTGAAACGTCATATCATACAAGGCTATGGGCCAAGTGCAGAAATATGGGATTAGAATAGTTGGGTGCTGGATGGCTGGCACAGACACGATGGGCCGAAGGGCCTGTTTCTGTGCTGTATAACTCTATGACTCGCACGCCTTCGGAACTCCGTTGGGGAGGGGGGGGGGAGAAATAAAATTATCAGGGTGGGAGGAAGGCGGAGTAGGGAAAACTAATCCTATGGGTTGTGGGGATGGTGGGAAGGGGTTGAGGTCAATGATACTGAATTTCAGGGGGGAAAGTTCAGAATTTTCAAAAGTGTATTTGTGGGGGGAATAGGTCCATTTATGCGTTTAGGACTCAGTCGGGGGGGAGGGGGTGGAATAGGGGATTCAGTGTTACATTAAAGATTTATTAAGGTCTTTAAGCTCACTGGCACCTTTAAATATAACCTGAAGGGCATGAAGGCCTTTAAAAATGGCACTGGCGCAGGCGCGGTGGCGCTGGACGCTGTTGCCGGGGATGCGGTGGCCGCCCCCTCTACATCATCAGGAGCGGCTGCTTCACCCCTCCATTTAAATGAGCCCCTGCGCATTATATCGCGGGGGCTGTGTGGCGGCACTTCCGTGTCAGAAGGCTACTGCTTTCACAGCGCGCCACCGCGTAGCACAGCGCACTGATAAAATTCAGCCTATGGTGTCGGGGGGTAATATATTAGCATGTATAGAGGATTAACTAACTAACAGGAAACAGAGCTGGGATAAATTGGGCATTTTCAAGTAGTCAAACTGTAACTAGTGGAGTGACACAGAGATCAGTGCTGGGGTCTCAACTATTTACAATCTATATTAATGACTTGGATGAAGATACCGAAGGTATTGTAGCCAAATTTGCAGACGACACAAAGATAGGTAGGAAAGCAAGTTGTGAGGAGGAAACAAAGTGCAAAAAGATATAGATAGTAAATTTGGCAGATGGAGGACAATGTGGAAAAATGTGAGGTTGTCCACTTTGGCAGGAAGAATAGAAAAGCAGAACATTATTTACATGGAGAGAGACAGTGGAGGCTGGGTCATTGAATATATTCAAGGCTGAATTAGACAGAGTTTTGATTGACAAGTGAGTCAAGGGTTATGGGGGGCAGGCAGGAAAGTGGAGTTAAGGCCACAATCAGATCAGCCATGATCGTATTAAATAGGGGAGCAGGCTTGAGGGGACGAATGGCCTTCTCCTGCTCCTATTTCTTTTGTTCTTATATGGCTCTTCATCTCAGTTGAGATGCCAACACTATGTGGTGTCACCTTTAGTGGTCCACTGATAAAGCTGAAGAATTAAGAGACCAAAATCAGAGTTTAAAGGCTGTTAAGCTTGGGGTATGAATTCAGGCTTTCTGAATGGAAATTAAGGTTTACAGCCTCCACCATTGGAACTGTAGCAGAAAGTAATAGAATCTTAAAGCACAGGAAGAGGCCATTTGGTCCATTGTACAGTCCTGGCTCTTCGATAAAAAGCTGTCCAATTAGTCCCACTCTCCTGAACTTTCCCCATAGTCCCGCAAATTTTTCCTCCAAATATTTAACGAGTTCTCTTTTGAAAGTTTCAATTGAATTTGCTTCTGGCAACGCGTTACAGATCATAACTCACTGCAGGAAAAAAAATGTCTCCTCTTCTCCCCCTGGTTCTTTGTTTGTCTTTTTATTTTAGATTCTTTTTTTCAGGAATTAAAAAAATTCTGCTAATTTTGATCTATTGGAGGGCAGAGGTGAGCAGGGCAGTAGAGTTCATTTTATCATCTAACTCCTGGCTCACGATACATCAACTTCCATGCAGGGCACGGAGGAAGACATTTGTTAAGCATTGAGTTATGATGATCAGCAACACAATGCCAGAAGCAGATTCAATGACAACTGAGTGGGAATGAAAAAGACAGTGGACAAAGGGGGAAACCAGTGCACTAGAGATAGGTAGGTACCAGGTGAAGTGCTTTGTGACAGAGCATTTAAGAGTAGAGGTGCAGTGATTACAAGAAAACCAGTGGTAGAGGATGATCAGTAAAGCCAGAGTCAGAGCAGTGGACGGAGCAGATTAGGAAAGTATAGGTCAGATATGTTGCAGTAAGATTGTCGAGGGGTTTGAGGATGACCTACTGGGGCAGAGGAAGCCAAGGACTGAAATTTGACAAGGGCGGGGCTAATTGCTGCAAAATGTCTGGCACGTTTCCTACATTATAACAGTGACTACACTTCAAAATGTACTTCATTGGCTGTAAAGCACTCAGGATATCCTGAGGTCATGAACGGCTCTATTAAAAGCAAGTTTTTCCATTTTTCTTTTAAAAGCAGCGTAGGACTCTCTGTAAGAGAGAATTTGAGCCATAACAGTTCTGGATTGGCTGCAGCATGTGAGGAGGAAAGAAGGTTGGGAATGGAGAAATCAATTTCAAGGTGCCATGAAGGCATACGGATAAGGGCATCAAATAGCTGGGGGTAGAAGCAGGGCATAACACAGCAAAACATTCCCAAATAGGAAAAATCCAGTGCAATGGAAACTCACTGGAACTAGGGCAGGTAGGTCAGCTCAGGATTCAGCACTATCGAGTTCAGCTGGACCGGAAAACTGGAGGACTGATAGATAAATCTGCTGACATGTAGATCCTGGTGGGCAGCCAACGACAAACTGAAGGAAATTCAGATTCACTCAGCACAGTGTCGGGTAGATAGTCAGATATCACGACCACAGCTTTGGAGCTATTATTAGTGAAGGAGATGTAGAATTGGGGCTGGTCAATATACAAGTGAAAGGCAAACCCTACGTTTGTGAATTATGATTGGAAAAATGTGCATGGTACGTGAATGAATTTTCAACGTGTGCTACAAGCGGCACAGTGGCGCAGTGGTTAGCACCGCAGCCTCATAGCTCCAGGGACCCGGGTTCGATTCTGGGTACTACCTGTGTGGAGTTTGCAAGTTCTCCCTGTGTCTGCGTGGGTTTTCTCCGGGTGCTCCGGTTTCCTCCCACAAGCCAAAAGACTTGCAGGTTGACAGGTAAATTGGCCATTATAAATTGTCATCAGTATAGGTAGGTGGTAGGGAAATATAGGGACAGGTGGGGATGTTTGTTGGGAATATGGGATTAGTGTAGGATTAGTATAAATGGGTGTTCGGCACAGACTCGGTGGGCCGAAGGGCCTGTTTCAGTGCTGTATCTCTAATCTAATCTAATCATAATCTAATCTAACACAAACTCTGAAAATTATCCTATACAGAAGTAGGTAGGTCCAAGCTGTACTGAGCTAGGCAAACCAAAAAGGAAGGTAAAATGAACCAGGGTCCTCACTCTTGATTGCAATGTATTGAGGGATGCGTGTGGGTGTCAAGTTAAAACAGAATCTATCTCGACTGCAATGCCGCTATAGTCGGAATTCAAGCCTAGATTTTTCCAATTGCCGTTTATCCTGCTCATTTTAAATACGTTAATACCAAAGTTAAAATAAGACCAATCAGAAAGTCTATTTATCAATTGATTAGGCTTACACATGCCACATTGGTGAGGTGAGTCTGCTGCCGATGCTGGCAAAACCACAGTCCAGGAGAGGAATGAGGAAGGGAGATTTTCTGTAAATTTCCTATTGATGAAAATTTAAAACATATGAGAAATGTAAAGAGCCACAGAAATGACCAGGAAATGCAGAAACTTTTAATTACAATTACAGTAAAGCAGCTGGTTCAATTTGAAATTGCTGCATTCTTCAAATGAATTCAAGGACTGATTCAAAGCTTGTAATGGAAAGAATGTGGCACACTGTCTGCTTCTTCAGTTTGTAAAATATGGTCTCAGAATTAGTTGTTTACTACAGGAAAACAAACTATACATCAGTTTGGCTCAGTTGATAGCACTCTTGCCTCTGAATTTAAAACTTGCATTATTTCGATTGACACTACTGTGTCAGACATTGAATTGCATTGTCAACCAGTCAGTTAGAGGTGGAATGGGACTTACAGCAGGACTTGCAGCAAAGAAACAGTCTATTTCAGAGTAAGAGGTCTATTTACTCAGCAGAGACTATTTTAAAAAAAAGTCACACAAACCAACTACAACTTATATTTATATTGCGCCTTTAATATAATAAAACTTCCCAAGGCGCCTCACAGGAGCCATATAAAACAAAATATGACACTAAGCCACATAAGGAGATATTAGAGCAGACGGTCAAAGAGGTAGATTTTAAGGAGTGTCTTAAAGGAGGAAACTGAGGTGGAGAGGCGGCGAGGTCTAGGCAGGATATTCCAGAGTTTAGGGCCTAGGCAACTGAAGGTGGAGCCAACAATGGTGGAGTGATTTAAAATTGGGGATGCTCAAAAGGCGAGAATTAGAGGAGTGCAGATATCTCAAAGCATGTGGGGTTGGTGGAGATTACAGACATAGGGAGGGGCAAAGTAATGGAGGGAGATGAGAATTTTAAAATTAAGACATTGCTTGACCTGGAGTCAATGTAGGTCAGCGAACACAGGGGTGATAGGGGAAAGGGACTTGGTGCATGTTTAGACATGGGCAACAGAGTTTGGATGACCTCAAGTTTACGGAGGGTAGAAAGTGGGAGACCAGCCATGAGTGAGTTGGAATAGTCAAGGTGAGAGGCAACAAAGGCATAAATGAGGGTTTCAGCAGCAGACGAACTGAGACAAGGACGAAGTCGGGCGATACTGCGGTGGTGGAAATAGGCAGGCGTAGTGGTGGTGCGAATATGAGGTTGGAAGCTAATTTCGGGGGCAAATGTGACACCAAGGTTGCGAACAGCCCGGCTTAATCTCAGACTGTTGCCAGAGAGAGGAATGGAGTCAGTGGCTAGGGAACAGAGTTTGGAGGGGGGGAGGGGGGGTGGGCTCCAGAAGTCACGGTGCAGGAAAAGAAGCCATTGCAAGTGACTCACTGGCTATGATTAGATAGATAAGAATGGAACCAGGTGAGAGTAGTCCCATCCAGCTGGACGACAGTGGAGAGGCATTGGAGGAGGATGGATTGGTCAACCGTGTCAAACTGTGCAGACAGATCGAGAAGGACAAGGAGGAAAAGTTTACCTTTGTTACAATCACAAAGGATGGTATTTATGACATTGATAAGAGCTGTTTGGGTACTGCAGTAGGGCAGAAACCTGATTGAAGGGATTGAAACAAGGAGTTCCTGGAAAGATGGGAACGGATTTGGGAGGCAACAACACGTTGAACGACTTTGGAGAGGCAAGGGAGATTGGACATGGGACGGTAGCTTGTAAGGACAGTCAGCTAAAGGGTTTGTCTTTGAGGAGAGGGGTGATGATGGCAGATTTGAAGGACAGAAGGAACCTGCAGAGAGAGAAACGACATGGAGACCAGGAGGGGAAGTTGGGTGATCAGCAGTTTCGTGGGAATAGGATCAAGGGAGCAGGAGGTGGGTCTCATGGTCAAGATGAGCTCAGAGGGGGCATGAGGGAAGATAGGACAGAAACTAGAGAAAAATGCAAGTTCAGAGCTAGGGCAGTGAGGAGCATTAGAGGAAGTTTAGCCAGGTGGGCTAGTGGAAGGGAGGGACCCACAGAGGCAGCTGATCAGATGATTTCAATCTTAGTGACAAAGAACTCCATGAGCTCCTTGCAATTATTTTCGGAGGTGTAGGTGGAGGCGAGAAAGGAGAGGAGTTTAAGATGATGGTTTACAGTAGAGAAAAGAAGCAGGTGTTATCTTTGCATTCCAGGATGATCCTGGAAAGTAGGACCCAAATCAAACTCCTCTGGGGTAGAGAATTCCAAGGATTCACCACCCTCTGTGTGAAGAAATGCCTCCTCGTCTCAGTCCTAACTGGCTTACCTCTTATTCTGAGACTGTGTCCCCTGGTTCTAGACTCACCAAACAGGGGAAATACCCTCCTGCATTTACCCTGTTGAGCCCTGTAAGAATTTTGTATGCTTCAATGAGATCACCTCTCATTCTTCTAAACTCTAGAGAATATAAGCCCAGTCTCCTCAATCTCTCCACAAAGGACAATCCTGTCTTCCCAGAGATCAGTCTGATGAACCTTCATTGCACTCCCTCTATGGCAAGTATATCTTCCTTAAGTAAGGAGACTAAAACTGTACACAATACTCCAGGTGCGGTCTCACCAAGACTCTATACAATGCAGCAATACCTCTTTACTCCTGTACTCAAATCCTCTTGCAATGTAGGCCAACATACCATTTGCCTTCCTAATTGCTTGTTGCACCTGCATGTTAGCTTTCAGTGACTTACAAACAAGGACACCCAGGTCCATTTGGACATCAACACTTTCCAATCTCTCACCATTTAAGAAATACTCTGTATTTCTGTTTTTACGACCAAAGTGGATAACTTCACATTTTTCCACATTATATTCCATCTGCCATGTTCTTGCACACTCCCTTAGGCTGTTTAAATCCTCTTGAAGCCTCTTTGCATTGTTCTCACAACTCACTTTCCCACCTAGTTTTGTACCATCAGAAAACTTGGAAATATTACATTTCATCCATGGGTTTCCCTCCATCATAAGGTCAGAAGTCTGGGATGGTCACTGATGATTGCAGTTTTTAGTACCACTTGCAACTCCAAGGAATCTGAAGCAGTCTGTGCCTGCATGCAGCAAGATCTGGACAACATTCAGGCTTAGGCTGCTAAGTGGCAATTAACACTCGCGCCACAGTACCAATCAATAACCATCTCTAACAAGAGAGAATCCAATCATCATTCCTTGACATTCAATGGCATTACCATCACTGAATCTCCCACCATCAACATCCTGGGGAGTACCATTTTGATCAGAACCTTAACTGGACCAGCCATATAAATACTGTGGCTACAAGAGCAGGTCAGAGGCTTGGAATTCTCTGGTGAGTAACTCACCTCCTGAACCCCCAAAGCCTGTCCACCATCTACATACACAAGTCAGGAGTGTGATGGAATACTCTCCCCTTGCATGGATGAGTGCAGGTCCAAAACACTCAAGTAGCTCAACACCATCCAGGACAAAGCAGCCTGCTTGATGGGCATCCCATCCACCACCACCTTAAACATTCACTCCCTCCACCACTGTGGCAGTAGGGTGTACCATATACAAGCTGCACTGCAGCAACTCACCAAGTCTCCTTCAACAGCACCTTCCAAACCTACAACCTCTACCACCCAGAAGGACAAGGGCAGCAGGTGCATGAGAACACCACCACCTGCAAGTTCCCCTCCAAGCCACACAGCATCCTGACTTAGAACTATATTGCTGTTCCATTACTGTCGCTGGGTCAGAAACCTGGAACTCCCTTCCTAACAGTACAGTAAGAGGGGATCTATAATCAGGGGAACAGATAGGTGCTACTGTAGCCGTCAACATGACTCCAGGATGGTGTGTTGCCTCCCTGGTGCCAGGGTCTGGGATGTCACTGAACGGCTGCAGGGCATCCTGAAGGGGGAGGGTGATAAGGCAGAGGTCATGGTACATGTTGGTACCAATGACATAGGTAGAAAGAGGGATGAGGGCTTGCATCAAGAATTCAGGGATTTAGGCAGCAGACTAAAAAGCAGGACCTCTCGGGTTGCAATCTCTGGATTACTCCCAGTGCCATGTGCTAGCGAGTATAGAAATAGGAGAATAGCACAGATGAATGCGTGGCTTAAGAGTTGGTGCAGGAGGAAGGGCTTTAGATTCCTGGACCACTGGGACCGTTTCTGGGGAAGGTGATACTGTACAAGAGGGACGGTCTACATCTGAACCACAGGGGGACTAACATCCTTGCTGGCGGGTTTGCTAGTGCTGTTGGGAGGAGTTTAAACTAATTTGGCAGGGGGAAGGGATGTAGACTCCTAGCAGAATAGGGACACAGCTAAACACAGGAAAGCAAACAAGTCAGAGGGAATACAGCGGAAGTAAGTTTCAAGCGAGTAAGACCAGGATGGATGGCCTCTACTTTAATGCCAGGAGTATTACAGGTAAAACGGATGAGTTAAGGGCAAGGATTGACACGTGGAATTGTGATATAGTAGCCATCATGGAGACATGGTTGAGGGAGGGGCAGGATTGGCAGCTCAATATCCCGGGATATAGAATCTTCAGGCGAGACAGAGGAGGGGGTAAAAGAGGAGGACGCATTGCAATATTAGTTAAGGAGTCAGTTACTGCAGTAAGGAGAGATGATATCTTGGAGGGGGCATCAAATGAAGCTTTATGGGTAGAGTTTAGGAATAAAAAAGGGACAGCCACATTGCTAGGTGTTTATTATAGACCCCCAGATAGTCAGCGGGTAATTGAGGAGCAAATATGTGCGCAATTCACAGAGGTGTGTAAAAATAATAATAGGGTAATTATATTAGGTGATTTCAACTTTCCCAACATTAATTGGGATAGTCATCATGTTAAGGGCTTAGATGGAGTGGAGTTCTTAAAATGTATACAAGAGAACGTTTTAGCTCAATAAGTAGAGGATCCAACAAGGGAGGGTGCAGTGCTGGACCTAATTCTGGGGAATGAAGCCGGACAGTTGGTTGACGTGTTGGTGGGGGACCATTTTGGTGATAGCGACCACAACATGGTACAATTTAAGTTTGTTATGGAGAAAGAAATAGACAAGTTGCAAAAAAAGGTTTTGGATTGGGGGCGAGAGAATTTTAGTAAAATAAGGCAGGATCTGGCCAAGGTAGACTGGAAAGAGTTACCTGTCGAGAAATCTACAGAAGAGCAGTGGGGGGCATTCAACAAGGAAATGGGGAGGGTACAGGCCCAACATGTTCCCTCTAGGGTAATAGGTAGGTGCAACAAGCCCAGAGAACCATGGATGACCAGAAACATTCAGGGTACGATGAGAAGGAAAAGAGAGGCTTTTAGCAAATACAAGGAAAGCAAATCAATGGAAGCATTAGTGGAGTACAGAAAGTGTAGGATGGAGCTTAAGAAAGTAATTAGGAGAGCAAAGAGGGGATATGAGAAAGCTCTGGCTGGTAAAAGTAGGGAAAATCCCAAGATGTTCTCTAAGTATATCAATGGGAAGAGGATAACCAGGGAAAGACCTGGTTTCCCCCTTGGTCCCCCATTAGGGACCAAGGGGGAAATCTGTGGGTGGAGCCAGAGGACATTGGTAGGGTGTTGAATGAATACTTCACATCTGTCTTCACCCAAGAGAATGAGGATGTAGATATGGAACTCAGAGAGAGAGACTGTGAGGGTCTTCAGCAAATTGTCATAGGGAGTGACAAGGTATTGGAGGTTTTGGCAGGTTTAAAAGTAGACAAATCCCCAGGTGCGGACGATTTGTGTCCCAGGATGCTGTGGGAGGCGAGGGCAGAGATTGCAGGGGCTCTGACCCTAATTTTTAATTCCTCTCTGGCAGGGAAATGTCATTCGTCAGGGGGAGATCGTGTCTAACTAACTTGACTGAATTTTTCAATGCGGTGACTAGATGTGTAGATGAGGGTAAAGCAGTTGATGTCGTCTACATGGACTTCAGTAAGGCTTTTGATAAGGTCCCACATGGGAGGTTTGTTAAGAAGGTAAGAGCCCATGGGATCCAGGGCAATTTGGCAAATTGGATCCAAAATTGGCTTAGTGGCAGGAGGCAGAGGGTGATGGTCCAGGGTTGTTTTTGTGAGTGGAAGCCTGTGACCAGTGGTGTACCGCAGGGATCGGTGCTGGGACCCTTGCTGTTTGTAGTGTACATTAATGATTTAGAGGTGAATACAGGAGGTATGATCAGTAAGTTCGCAGATGACACGGAAATTGGTGGTGTTGTAAATAGTGAGGAGGAAAGCTTTAGATTACAGGACGATATAGATGGGCTGGTAAGATGGGCGGAGCAGTGGCAAATGGAATTTAATCCTTTGAGGTGTGAGGTGATGCATTTTGGGAGGATTAACAAGGCAAGGGAATATACAATGGCTGGCAGGACCCTAGGAAATACAGAGGGTCAGAGGACCTTGGTGTACTTGTCCATAGATCACTGAAGGCAGCAGCACAGGTCGATAAGGTGGTTAGGAAGGCATATGGGATATTTGCCTTTATTAGCCGAGGCACAGAATATAAGAGCAGGGAGGTTATGATGGAGCTGTGTAAAACACTAGTTAGGCCACAGCTGAAATACTGTGTACAGTTCTGGGCAGAGGAGATTCACCAGGATGTTGCCTGGGCTGGAGCATTTCAGCTATGAAGAGAGACTGAAAAGGTAGGGGTTGTTTTCCTAAGAGCAGAGAAGGCTGACGGGGGACATGATTGAGGTATACAAAATTATGAGGGGCATAGATAGGTTAGATAGGAAGAAACTTTTTCTCTTAGCGGAGGGGTCAATAACCAGGGGGCATAGATTTAAGGTAAGGGGCAGGAGGTTCAGAGGGGATTTGAGCAAAACATTTTTCACCCAGAGGTTGGTTGGAATCTGGAACACACTGCCTGAAGGGGTGGTAGAGGCAGGAACCCTCACAACATTTAAGAAGTTTTTAGATGAGCACTTGAAATGCCATAACATACAAGGCTACGGGCCAAGTGCTGGAAAATGGGATTAGAATAGTTAGGTGTTTGATGGCCGGCACAGACACAATAGGCTGAAGGGCCTCTGTGCTGTATAACTCTATGACTCCCCTATTTATATACAGTAAAATCCCACAAAAAAGATTTCCCCTGCTCTTCTTCAAAATAGTGCCGCGAATCTTTTATGTCTACCTGAGAGGGCTGATGGGGCCTCAGTTTTAAAGGCCTGCTCGGGTCTGCAAATGAAACCTGACCCGAGCCCCAAAGAACCACATCCGACCCGAGCTCGACCCGGCCCGAGTCCTTTCATTTTTTCCCATGCCCGACCCGACCTGACCACAGAAATAAAGGTGCTTATATTAAAGAGGTTGTGTTCTACCTTCGATGGAATCGCTCACTGCAGACTAGTGCGGAGTGATTCCCGCCTTGATGCCCTAGCTGCCATTGTGTCCGACTTGGCCCGACCTGACCCGAGCCCGAACGCCGGACCCAGAACAGCGACCCGACCCGAACCCGACAACGTGTAGTTGGGTAGCCATACTCTACTCAGTTTAACGTCTCATCCAAAAAATTATACTCTTAGTGCTGCACTGAAATGTCAGCCTAGATTTTATGCTCAATTCTTTGGAATGGGACTCGAAGCCATAACCTTTTGGATAAAGAGTTATATTAAAAGGATACAGGGAAAGAGGATGGAAATGGAATTGGAAGAGATGATGTGGGGCTGGCATGGGAATGCAATGAGTCAAATGGCCTCCCTTCTGGGGTGAAAGCACTATAGTGATCAAGTATATATGTTTGAGACATAAATGTCCAACTGAAAGATGACACACTTTCCGCTGACAAATATTAGTCGGTCAATGGGGAAAAGAATATCTCAAGTTTCACAGTAAATATGAGATAGTTTCATTATTACAGATTTAGTCAGATAAACAGTAAGTGAATAGGGATATTTCAATTTTGTCTCCCCTATTATACAGTGACATTTTCTGAGAGTTGCAAATAGCATTCAGTACACCAACAGTTAATGTACTATAGCATAATAAAATGCAGTGGTTTCAATTAAAAGTGCAATGCAACAGCAGCAGGATTGGAAAAAAAACAACTACAGATGCCACAAAAACACAAAGCGCTTCAGCAATAAATAACAAATGGTGTCAGCATAAAATAAAAAGAAAACAGAAATTACATAGGTAATAAAGAGGAACTTAGTCCTTTTTAATGCACGCAAAACGATGGCACTTTGCCTGCATGACAGGAATTCAAACAGCATTCTTCTGGTTGCAGTTGTATTAAATTAAAGAGCTATACATGATGTCAACATGAAAAGTTCTAACATTACACTACTCTCTAGTATACCATCAATGATAGCTTTGCATGTACCTTCTATTCTTCACAATATCAGAAGTTTTCTAACTTTTAGTGCTCATCTATTTTATATTCTGTCTCACTTGTATGTGTATTTTAATTATAATTGGCATAAATTAGTCACATGTTCTGTCCTTATCTGACCTCGCCTGAAGGCAGTAGCGTACTGTTCAATAAACAGCGGGAAGCCTCCTCTCCCCCCACTCCCACTGCAGCTATGCTTTATTATGGGAGTCTAGACAGCAAGTGCCAGTGGACTGTTCAACCTTGCAAAGATTCAAAGCTGCTCAATCTGCTGATTCTCACCCAACACCCACATGTACAACAATAAATTTACATTCGAATCATCACTATGGATGCACGTGTTTGAGGAAGAAGAAAGGAGGAACAACAGGAGTGAAAAAGAAAAAAATGAAAATGCTGAGAGAATTCCAACTTCGAATTAAATTTTTTCAAAACTTTTGCTATCAAAAGAAAAATATTTCCCCTACCAGTTCCATCCTGCCTCTCCTGAAAACAATGAGTTCTTACTAGTTGCACAGCTAATCTGTTAGCCTCCTCGGTTTAACCACATGCTCTGCATGCAGAGGAAGAGGACTAGTCCCACCTATCTAAAGTGTGGGAGCTGAGATATGTGCACTGCAACATTGGATTGTCACAGAGGGATGGTCGAAAATGTGTTCAATAAAACTGACAACCACGGAGTGTGCAGGTGTGTTGTTAAGTGTTTTTTGGCACTCCGCCACACTACTGCGAATAATAAGTCAAAGGCCACAGACTCACATCTTCAGTACAATCTGCAGGGCTTTTTTCCTGCTTTGGTCTCACCATCTATTCATGTTCTGACTTAAGTAACCTGACCACAAACAGAACAAACTTGATAAATATGAGGATATGTTCACAGAGATTTACATGAACAAGTTTCTCTAATGTTTACAGCCACTTCTTTTTTGAAGAAAAAAAAACATAAGTCATTAGTTAAACTTTGAAATACTGTCATGAAAGATGGTGTCTGGATAGGACCCTTCTCATGAGGCTCCCGCCTGCGTCCTTCATCTTCTGTGTTAGCGCTGGTTCAGAGTCAGAAAGTCGTGGATTCTTGTCCCACTTTAGGTTGATGCATCAATCCAGTACTGAGGTAACAGTACATTGACAGAGGTGCCGCCTTTCAGATGAGAATTTGATCGAGGCTCTGTCTACTGACTCAGGTGGAAGTAAAAGATCCCACAGCATTATTTGAAGTTCAGAAGGGGAGTTGTCTCAGTGTCCAGGCCAATATAACTAAAAGCATCACTAAAAACAGAATCTGGTCAGTATCACATAGCTGCTTGTAAGACCTGGCTGTGCAGTTCCAATAGCCAATTCAGCGGGTTTGCCACTTTAGTTTGTCTTTTGATGTTAGTTTAGTTCAGTTGTAGCAATGTGGTTGCTGAGCCAGAAACATTGCAGATTGTCCCACTGGACAGCTGAGCACATAATCCAGATTGCTGCTTTAAAGCAATATTAAGAGAGTGCTATCTTTCAGGTGAGATATTAAACTGAGGTCCCGTCCGCTTGTTTAGATGGATGTGGGGGCAAAATACTCCTGGGCTGGAGCACTGGAACCATGCTACCACTTCAGGGGGAAAGCAAATTTAGCCTCAGAACTTGGATTTATATTACAGAAAGTTGTATTTAATTTGGGCCTCCATGGCACATCACAGAGGCGTACTCAGGGATAAATAAGTGCCAAGCTCAAGAAGAAGATATGGGAGAGATGGCCTGAAGTGTGGTTAATGTTTTAAGGGGGGAGGTCTTAAAGGAGATGGAGGAGTTTAGGGAAGAAATTCGAGAACATGGGGCCTAAACAACTGAAGTGCAGTCACTGTTATTATATATATTATATAAGCAAATGCAGCAGCCAAATTCTGCACAGCTAGGATCCACAAACAACAAATGAATGAAGGACCAGATAATATAGTTTTGTGGGTGTGGTTGAGGGAGGACTGTTGACCAATACCTGTTGCGCCATTTGTCTTTTATTAATTCATTCTTGGGAAATGGGTATCATTAGCAAAGCCAGCATTTATTGCTTTTCCCTAGTTGCCCTCAAGGAGGTAGAATTTGGGGAGTTAGGAGCCAAGTTAAAAAGTAGGGCCTCAGAGGTAGTAATCTCAGGATTGCTACCAGTGCCACGTGCTAGTCAGAGTAGAAATGAAAGAATAGTCAGGATGAATGCGTGGCTTGAGAGATGGTGCAGGAGGGAGGGGTTCAGATTTTTGGGACATTGGGATCGGTTCTGGGGGAGATGGGGCTATTACAAATTGGACGGTCTACACCTGGGCCGGACTGGAACCAATGTCCTTGGGGGTGCTTTTGCTAAAGCTGTTGGGGAGGGTTTAAACTAATATGGCAGGGGGATGGGAACCAAATGAGGAGGTCAGTGGACAGTAAGGAGGTAGTAACTAAAGCCTGTAAGGAACTAGATAATGAAGTCAGCGTGACTAAGGGGAAGAGTGGGCAGGGAGCAGATGATGAACGCAAAGGGACTGGTGGTCTGAGGTGCATTTGTTTTAATGCAAGAAGTGTGGTAGGTAAGTCAGATGAACTTAGGGCTTGGATTAGTACCTGGGAGTATGATGTTATTGCTATTACTGAGACTTGGTTGAGGGAAGGGCACGATTGGCAACTAAATATCCCAGGATATCGATGCTTCAGGCGGGATAGAGAGGGAGGTAAAAGGGGTGGAGGAGTTGCATTACTGGTCAAAGAGGATATCACAGCTGTGCTGAAGGAGGGCACTATGGAGGACTCGAGCAGTGAGGCAATATGGGCAGAACTCAGAAATAGGAATTGTGCGGTAACAATGTTGGGGCTGTACTACAGGCCTCCCAACAGCAAGAGTGAGATAGAGGTACAAATATGTAAACAGATTATGGAAAGATGTAGGAGCAACAGGGTGGTGGTGATAGGAGATTTTAATTTTCCCAACATTGACTGGGATTCACTTAGTGTTAGAGGTCCAGATGGAGCAGAATTTGTAAGGAGCATCCAGGAGGGTTTTCTCGAGCAGTATGTAAATAGTCCAACTTGGGAAGGGGCCGTACTAGACCTGGTGTTGGGGAATGAGCCCAACTAGGTGGTTGAAGTTTCAGTAGGGGACTACTTTGGGAATAGTGATCACAATTCCATAAGTTTTAGAATACTCATGGACAAAGACGAGAGTGGTCCTAAAGGAAGAGTGCTAAATTGGGGGAAGGCCAACTATACCAAAATTCGGCAGGAGCTGGGGAATGTAGAGTGGGAGCAGCTGTTTGAAGATAAATCCACATTTGATATGTGGGAGGTTTTTAAAGAGAGGTTGATTAGCGTGCAGGAGAGACATGTTCCTGTGAAAATGAGGGATAGAAATGGCAAGATTAGGGAACCATGGATGACAGGTGAAATTGTGAAACTAGCTAAGAGGAAAAAGGAAGCATACATAAGGTCGAGGCGGCTGAAGAAAGACGAAGCTTTGGAAGAATATCGGGAATGTAGGACCAATCTGAAACGAGGAATTAAGAGGGCTAAAAGGGGTCATGAAATATCTTTAGCAAACAGGGTTAAGGAAAATCCCAAAGCCTTTTATTCATATATAAGGAGCAAGAGGGTAACTAGAGAAAGGATTGGCCCACTCAAGGACAAAGGAGGAAAATTATGCGTGGAGTCAGAGAAAATGGGTGAGATTCTAAACGAGTACTTTGCATCGGTATTCACCAAGGAGAGGGACATGACGGATGTTGAGGTTCGGGACAGATGTTTTATTACTCTAGGTCAAGTCGGCATAAGGAGGGAGGAAGTGTTGGGTATTCTAAAAGGCATTAAGGTGGACAAGTCCCCAGGTCCGGATGGGATCTATCCCAGGTTACTGTGGGAAGCGAGAGAGGAAATAGCTGGGGCCTTAACAGATATCTTTGCAGCATCCTTAAACACGGGTGAGGTCCCGGAGGACTGGAGAATTGCTAATGTTGTCCCCTTGTTTAAGAAGGGTAGCAGGGATAATCCAGGTAATTATAGACTGGTGAGCCTGACGTCAGTGGTAGGGAAGCTGCTGGAGAAGATGCTGAGGGATAGGATCTATTCCCATTTGGAAGAAAATGGGCTTATCAGTGATAGGCAATATGGTTTTGTGCAGGGAAGGTCATGTCTTACCAACTTAATAGAATTCTTTGAGGAAGTGACAAAGTTGATTGATGAGGGAAGGGCTGTAGATGTCATATACATGGACTTCAGTAAGGCGTTTGATAAGGTTCCCCATGGTAGGTTGATGGAGAAAGTGAAGTCGCATGGGGTCCAGGGTGTACTAGCTAGATGGATAAAGAACTGTCTGGGCAACAGGAGACAGAGAGTAGCAGTGGAAGGGAGTTTCTCAAAATGGAGACGTGTGACCAGTGGTGTTCCACAGGGATCCGTGATGGGACTACTGTTGTTTGTGATATACATAAATGATTTGGAGGAAAGTATAGGTCGACTGATTAGCAAGTTTGCAGACGACACTAAGATTGGTGGAGTAGCAGATATTGAAGGGGACTGTCAGAGAATACAGCAGAATATAGATAGATTGGAGAGTTGGGCAGAGAAATGGCAGATGGAGTTCAATCCGGGCAAATGCGAGGTGATGCATTTTGGAAGATCCAATTCAAGAGTGAACTATACAATAAATGGAAAAGTCCTGGGGAAAATTGATGTACAGAGAGATTTGGGTGTTCAGGTCCATTGTTCCCTGAAGGTGGCAACGCAGGTCAATAGAGTGGTCAAGAAGGCATACGGCATGCTTTCCTTCATCGGACGGGGTATTGAGTATAAGAGTTGGCAGGTCATGTTACAGTTGTATAAGACTTTGGTTCGGCCACATTTGGAATACTGCGTGCAGTTCTGGTCGCCACATTACCAAAAGGATGTTGATGCTTTGGAGGGGGTGCAGAGGAGGTTCACCAGGATGTTGCCTGGTATGGAGGATGCTAGCTATGAAGAGAGGTTGAGTAGATTAGGATTATTTTCATTAGAAAGACGGAGGTTGAGGGGGGACCCGATTGAGGTGTACAAAATCATGAGGGGTATAGACAGGGTGGATAGCAAGAAGCTTTTTCCCAGAGTGGGGGATTCAATTACTAGGGGTCACGAGTTCAAAGTGAGAGGGGAAAAGTTTAGGGGGGATATGCGTGGAAAGTTCTTTACGCAGAGGATGGTGGGTGCCTGGAACGCATTGTCAGCGGAGGTGGTAGACACGGGCACGATAGCGTCTTTTAAGATGTATCCAGATAGATACATGAATGGGCAGGAAGCAAAGAGATACAGACCCTTAGAAAATAGGCGACAGGTTTAGATAGAGGATCTGGATCGGCGCAGGCTTGGAGGGCCGAAGGGCCTGTTCCTGCGCTGTAATTTTCTTTGTTCTTTGGTGCTCCTTCTTGAACCTTTGCCGTCTGTGCGGTGAAGGTACACTCACAGTGCTGTTAGGTAGGGAGTTCCAGGATTTCGACCCAGCAATGATGAAGGAACATCGATATATTTACAAACCAGGATGGTGTGTGGCTTAGAGGAGAACTTGGAGGTAGTGGCATTCTCGTGCACCTGATGGCCTTGTCCTTCTGGTGGTGGAAGTCACGAGTTTGGGTGCTGCTGCGAAAAACTCCTTAGCGAGTGCATCTTGTAGACGGTACACATTGCAGCCACGATGCACCGGTTGTGTGATGCGGCGGATCGGGTGCCAGTCAGGATTGCTTTGTCCTGGATGGTGTCAACTTTCTTGCGTGTTGTTTCAATGGCACCCATACAGGCAAGTAGTGAGCATTTCACCACAATCCTGACTTATGCCTTGTAGACAATGTGTGTTCATGTATGCACCAAAGCTGTCATGAAGTCTGGAGCCAAGTGGTCATGGCAGAAATAAAATTGAGCATTGGTGAGCAAGCTATTGGTGAGCAAGTTCTGGTTAATGGCACAATTGATGACTCCTTATATCACTTTACTGATGATTGAGAGTATGCCGATGGGGCAGCAATTGGCTGGATTGGATTTGTCCTATTATTTGTGGACAGAACCAACCTCGGCAACTTTCCATATTGTCATGTAGATGCCTGCGTCTTGCCGTACTGGAACAGCATGGTACGGTCTTCAGCATTACAGCTGTGATGATGTTGGAGCCTATAACCTTTGCTGTATCCAGTGCACTCAGCCATTTCTTGATATCATGGCGAAGTGAATCAAATTGATTGATGATTGGCATCTGCGATGCTGGGGAACTTAGGATGAAGCTGAGAAGGATCATCCACTTGGCACTTCTGACTGAAGGTGGTTGCAAATGCTTCACCCTTGTCTTTTGCACTCAAATACTAGGCTCTGTCATCTTTTGATGATGGGGATGTTCACGGAGCCTCCTCCTCCTGTTAGTTGTTTAATGGGCTCCTACTATTCACAACTGCATGTAGCAAGACTACAGAGAGTTTTGATCTGAACTGTTGGTTGTGGGTCACGTAGTTCTGTCCACAGTGTGCTGTTTCCGTTGTTTGACATGCAGTAGTCCTGTCTTGTAGCTTCACCGGGTTGGCAACCTCATTTTCAGGTACACATGGTACTGCTGCTGGCATACTCTTTGACACTCCTCATTGAACAGGGATTGGTCGCCAAGCTTGTTGAGGCAGAGTGAGGAATATGCCAGGTCATGAGGTTAGAGTGTGGTTGATAGCTCACACTACCTCATGCAAGTCTTGTTCTTAATCTATCCCACTTAGTACAGTGGTAGTGCCACACAACGTATGGAGGATGTTTGAAGACGGGATTGGTCTCCACAAGGACTGCGCAGTGGTAATTCCTACCAACACAGTCAGGACAGATGCATCTGCAACAGAGGATGGGATTGAGTACATTTTTCCCTCATATTAGTTCCAGACAAAAATTGCAACCTCACCTTCAGACTCCTTATTGAAACAATGTGCCACATTCCACTGTTCTGGATCATGTTGCATAAGGATGCTACTTGATAGGTCAAGAAAGTTTGTACATTTCGAACACCTACCCTGCCATTCACTCATTGACCTCTCAAACACCAATACGCAACTGGGTTACTATGTCCTCTTCCTCTCCTTCTTTGTTTTATTTTCCTTTCTGTATCCTTTTTCTCTCTTATAATCCACTTTCTTTTCCACTTTAGTTCTCTTTATCTAATTTTACTCTAATTTGCCCTATTTGGTTCTCTGTCATTCAGATGTGTTTCTTTCTCTATCCTTAAATGTTATTTGTGAAGGAGACAGACTACTGGTTATGATGTTCATGAGGTCCCAGATTGACATCAAATCGCAGTTATCAATTTGCATTTCCAGCAATTTGCAATGCAAAAATAGTGCAATCAGAACATTCCAGCAATTTCTGCTGCTTTGGGATATCTCGAGGATGTGAAAGACACATATAATTCACAGCATAAGAAACACAGAATTCAATCCCCAAACCACTAGTAAATATCCCAGCATAGCATAACATTTAATAAAATCAATGGGTGTAATGTATTCTCCTACATGATGTAAACATCCTTACTTTTGTAAAACAGCACAGCACATTGTTCAACTCTCCAGGAGTAATGCCAAGTGAAATCTGCCAATTATATAAATAAATGTCTTGTGTCTTGAACACTCCCGTTATACTCCAGATATCACTTTGTTACAGATAAAAACATTAAAAGCTAGCCTTTTAGGAAAAATTGTTCTCAAAATGGAGGCGGTAGCCAAGGATTTTACAAGCACTAGTTAATCTCAAGAGAAATATTATCTAACTGAGCTCAGTCTCTCAATTAGTCTGTAACTGACCTCATAGCCTTTTAGGTTTTGTGGGCTTAAAGGAACAGAGCCTCGCAGAATAATAGATTGTGTGTTACATGGTATAACTAAAGAAAGTATTGGATTAATATCGCATTTCACCACCTTAAGACATCCCAAAGCACTTTTGACGTGTTGTAATAGGTAACATGGTAGCCAATGTGCGCACTGCAAGATCCAACAAATGGCAATTAGATAAATGACCACATAATCTATTTTTGTGATGTTGGTCGCGGGATAAATATTGAACAAGATACTGGGGAGAACTCTCCTGCTCTTCTTCGAATAGTGCCTCATTTTAACATCTTATCCAAAAGAAAGCACCTCTGACAGTGCAGCACTCCCTCAGTACTATGCTGAATTGGATTTTGTGCTCAAGTCTGTAAAGTGGGTCATGAACCCAGGACATGCTAACTCAAGAGATGAGAATGCTACCAGCTGAGCCGTGGCTGGTAACCATTTTATTCACAGCAGGATTTGACAGTGAACAATACATCATAGAATTATAGAATGGCTGCAGCACAGGAGGCCATTCGGTCCGTCATGTCCATACCAATTCTCTGGAAGAGCAACTCAGCTAGTCCCACCACTACTTCCCCCCTCCCCGCTTTTTTCCCTTAGTCCTGCTTTCTCTTCAGGTATTTATCCAATTCCCTTTTGAAAGCCACAACTGAATCTGCCTCCACCACACTATCAGGCAGTGCATTCCCGATCCTAACCACTTGCAGTGTAAAAATGCTTTTCCTCATGTTGCCATTGGTTCTTTTGCCAACCACCTTACATCAGTGCCCTCTGATTCTCAACTCGTCCACCGACAGGAACAGTTCCTCTTTACTTATACTGTCTGGACCCCTCATGATTTTGAACACTGAGATGAATGGCTAGTTAATCTGGTTTTCATGTTGTTGTTTGAGGGAGAAATATTGGCCAGAACACGAGGCGAACTTGCTGCTGTTCTTCCAAAAGCACAATTAGATCGTTTAGCGTCCACCTGAACTATCCGAACTAGCAAGCGTAGTCTCACTTTAATGTCTCATCAAAAGGATGGTGTCTGACCCACTGTACCGCTCCCTCAGTGCTGCCCTGGACTGGGCTTTGAACAAGTGTAGTTTTCAAATATCGGGCAGAATTTTCCCCTCTTTAAAAATGTTTAGGTGGCGGGACCTTTTCCAGGTCTCGACCCCGCACGAGTCAAAGGTGCGCCGACAGGGGGAATTGTCCGGGAAGCGGGCAGTTAACAAGCCGCCTCCACATTCGCTGTTCAATTAAGGTCGGCAGGCGGGTTCCCGAGGCGGTAGCGCAGGACATTAAGGTCACTCCAACAAAGACCAACAGCCCGCACTGAGGGCTGGAGGACTGACAGAGTGTCAGGGAGATACTGCAGCTGCCATTAGCATGTTTTCATTCAATAACAAGGTTGTGATATGGATAGACTGCAGCCTTGCCATTTGCTGCCAGTGAGCTCTTCACAGCTTCAAAAGTAACAAGGCTCGGATATCCCACTCCTCTCACCTGCCAGGGGTTAACATAGCAGGAGGCCTATGCGCCGCTCGCAAGATTCCAGCTGCATCCAAAAATAAGGGCAAATTGCCCTTTTAAATGCCTTGATTGGAAACCCACCGCTGCCGCACTGAGTTTGCCTCCGGGAAGATCTCCTGGAGGCGGAAATATGTTGAGAAGCCAACCTGAGGCGTTCCAAATTTCCACCCTCCAACAACAGACAAAGCCACCTTAGTGGGCTAGTAAGATTCTGCCTATTGTATCTCATCAAAACATGTAGGTGCAACTAGCTTGATGGAATCAGCTTTCTTGTGATTTTAATCACCATGTGTCATATCGATGCAGTCAGCTATGTAAGAGAGAGAGAGATGTAAAGGATAATCTTGTAGTTAAGACACAGAAAAACCTCAAAATGCCATTATCTTGCTGAACAGCCACAAAAGGGTTTTAGCATATACTTTTTCTGACTAATCATATGATATGCGTCACTTCTGCGCACATAAAACAAGCCAAAACAAATTAAGTGCGTGTAATAAAATGTGAATTTGTTGCTTGGACTAAAAATGCATGTAACTACGGCTCTGCTAGTAAAAAAAAAAATACAAATGCTTTGTCGGATCCTCATGTTTTCACAAGACCAAACAAAGTCTATGTAGAACTGGATTGCCCTTTATTCAGGAAAGAACCAACAGTTCATCCATCGCATCTTACTGTTCATTAAATATTACCCTGGTTTTCGGCTCCACACCTCTACCTAGAATTCTACCGAACTACATGTGAAGAAAAACTACTCATTGTCATTCCTAAATTTCCTTTCTCAGGATTGAACAAGATGCCCCTTTTTGTCCTACATTCATTGATTACCGTGAAGCAATGTCCTGCATTTACCTTTTCTATTTAGTTTACTATTTTAAATACTTCTGCTTTGCCACCTTCTCTCAAAATTAACAAGCCCACATTTCTCCAACTCGCCAACAATAGGGATGAATCTTGGGACTCTCTCTGCACTGCCTTCAGGACCTGAATGGGTTTTGTGTCAGTGGACCAAAATAAAGGTGCAGTCAGATCAGAGCACTGCACAATTTTAACATGACAACCTTTAACCTGAACTCTACTGTTTTGGGTTGATAATCTAAGTTCACGCGCCAGTGCAGTACAGAGGGAGTGCAGCACGGATAAAATGTTAAACCAATGCCCCATCTGCTTAAACCCTGCCGTGTCTCAGGTTCATGTTCAAGATTCCATGCCATTATTTGAAGAGCAGAAGGGAACTGTCCTGGAAAACATTCTTTCCACAATCACTATCACCAAAGACAGATTAAGTAATTGTTAACCCAGCAGTTATTTTGCAGGATGTTACTGTTCACAAGTTGGCTGTTACATTTACCTGTATAGCAACAGTGACTACTTGAAAACAACTAACCGCATGAAGCACTTTGAGATGCTTCTGAGAAAGAAAAAAGACCTGCATTTACGTAGCACTTTTCATGACCCACAGGATGTCCAAAGCACTTTGCAGCCAATGAAGTATTTTTTGAAGTGTAGTCACTATTGTAACGCAGGAAACGAGGAAGCAAATTTGCACCCAGAAAGCTACCACAAACAGCAATGTAACGATGATCAGTTAATCTGCTTTTTTTGTGATGTTGATTCAGGAATAAATATTGGCCAGGCAACCAGGGATAATTCACCTGCTATTCTTCAAAATAGTGCTGTGGGATCTTTTACGCCCACCTGAGAGGGCAGAAGGGGCCTCAGCATAACGACTCATCCAAAAGGCACCTTCGACAATGCAGCATGTTAAGGGTGACATAAATGCAAGTCTTCCTTTTAGATGATTCAGCATTCTATTTGCTGTGTTGAGTGCAGCACTGTCGGGACTGACCATATAAACGTCTCATTAAACCCCATCTGGAATACTGTGTACAGTCTGAGCACTGCACTCAGGAAAGATATATTAGCCTTTGAGGGGGTGAAATGGTGATCCACCAAGATGATACTGGGGGTTAAAGGATTACATTATGAGGACAGTTTACATAGATTAGGCTTGTATTCCATTGAATATAGTAGGTTAAGGGATGATCTAATTGAGGTGTTTAATATGATTAAAGGATATGATAATTTCTCTCTATCCTATTTCCTCTCGTGGGAGGTTCAGAACAAGGAGGCATAACCTTCAAATTAGAGCTAGGCCATTCAGGGGTGATGCCAGAAAGAACTTCTTCGTGCAAAGAGTAGTGGAAATCTGGAAATCTCTCTTCTCCAAAAATCTGTTGAGGCTGGGAGTCAATTGAAAATTTCAAAACTGAGATTGATAGCTTTTTTTTAAGATAAGGATATTCAGGTTTACAGAACCAAGACAGGTAGATGGCAGCACCTCCCAAACTCACAACCTCTACCACCTAGAAGGGCGCCAGGCACATGGGAACACCACCACTTCCAAGTTACAAATCATCCTGACTTGGAAATATATCACTGTTCCTTCATCGTTGCTGGGTCAACATCCTGGAACTCCTCACTAACAGCACAGTGAATGATATGGACTGGCTCACCACCATCTTCTCAAGGGCAATTAGGGATGGGCAATAAATGTGGGCCTTGCCCATGAAAGAATCAAAAAAAAAATAAAGATACAGAGCAGCCATGATCTAACTGAATGGTAGATCAGGCTCGAGAGGCTCAATGGCTTACTCCTGTTCCTATGTTCCTTCCAATGTTGTGAACACTCTCGGGATGCACTGTACAGTACAATATGATTGGAAGTGGGAACACCTACTACAGCATATAACACACTGACATTTGTCACCATTCACATGACCCCACCCAGAGTCCAATTACAACACTTCCAACCACCATTCTAGTTGAGATCAGCTGACTTAACACATAGCAGGGAGCAATCACAGGAGGCTTCAGTTGGCAAAAACGTTCACAACTGCAAGTTATAAATGAAGTTTCCCACTCGCAGGAAATCTGAAACACAGAAATCCATAATTTCTGATAAGGGACTGGCTGAAAATATTAAACAGGCGCCACCTACTGGAATTTTTCAAACATTGCAAATGATTTTTGTTAGAAATTTAAGCAAAAAAGATCCAATGCTGGAAACCCCGAAGATATAAATAGCATTGGTGAATAATTCATTTAGATTTTGCAGTTAAATATGTTTGAGACCTTTATGTAACTAAATCTCCTGTCTGCTGGCAGTAAGGGTCCTAGCTGGGATGATTTTGGGAAGTGCTGATCTAGTTTCTAGTCCATATCACAAACTGCCCTATCTTACAATTTCACTTAGATAGGTCACAAAATAGCTCATGCGGGCCATGGAAAAGTGCCACTCTGGAGCAATATGGGTGTTCTTCTGGGGCTGAAGCAGAGGGAGTGTCAGGATAAAGTGGGCCAAATTAAAAAGGACTTGTAGTTACACAAGGCCTTACAAAACCCCAGGATGCCTCAAAGCACTTTACAACCAATGGAATATTTTTGAAGTGTAGTTAATGTTGTCGGAAATGTGGCAGTCAATTTGTGCAAGCAAGCTTCCACAAATAGCAATGTGATAATTACCAGAAGTTTGCTTTTGGGTGTTGTTTGAGAGATAAATGTTGGTCAGGACACAACAGAGAAGTTCCCTGCCTTTTTTTTTTGGCATCTAACCATGCTCTCTCTACCTGATCTTCATTAGAATGTGCTCAATGTTTCAGATGCAAAACCTTCAATGTTCCAGCACTAACATCTCTTACTATAACCCACACAAGAAAATAAAAACTTTCTTATTTAACTCCATTGTTTGTAAATTGCTTTGGGTATCCCGAGAATGTGATGAGATGCTGCACAAATACAAGTTCTTTCTTCTAAAAAGCCCTCAATGGAGTTTATGGATTTGCTCTGAATAACAAACTTTTAATTCGAAAGCTGATGACACAAGGGAAAAATCCAAAATAGCTTTGCCAGTCTATGGTACAAAAAAGACTTTAGAGCTTCTAAATAAAAGCAACATACTGCAGATGCTGGAAATCTGAAATAAAAACAAGAAATGCTGGAAATACTTAGCAGGTCTGGCAGCATCTGTGGAGAGAGAAGCAGAGTTAATGTTTCAGGTCAGTGACCTTTCATCAGAACTCCTAAATGCTGCCTTGAGTCACCTTATGTGCAGGTACAGTAGTTGTGCTCTTTGGGTATACGGCTGCAGGTCTTGCTGCACAATCAGATCCTACAATTTCCAATTGAAAAGTGAAAACAGCATAAAGCCACTTTATTTTAGTTTAGAGATACAGCACTGAAACAGGCCCTTCGGCCCACCGAGTCTGTGCTGACCATCAACCACCCATTTTATGCTAATCCTACACTAATTTCATATTCCTACCACATCCCCACCTGTCCCTATATTTCCCTACCACCTACCTATACTAGTGACAATTTATAATGGCCAATTTACCTATCAACCTGCAAGTCTTTTGGCATGTGGGAGGAAACCGGAGCACCTGGAGGAAACCCACGCAGACAAAGGGAGAACTTGCAAACTCCACACAGGCAGTACCCAGAATTGAACCCGGGTCACTGGAGCTGTGAGGCTGCGGTGCTAACCACTGCGCTACTCAGGGTTATATTATTGCTTTGCACTGTACCACTTTAATTTGTCAACGTCGATTTGTCTGCATGATAAGGCATGTTGCTCATTCCAATGAATGGAGAGTAAACTAGGAGGAAAACTTGCAGGTGCTGATGCTCCCATACGCCTGCTGCCCTTGTCCATACAATAGGCAGTAAATGTCACGAGTTTGGAAGGTGCTGCTGAAGGAGCCTCGGCAAGTTGCTGCAGTGCTTCTTGTAAATGGTACACACTCTCACAGGCTACACCAGTGGGGGAGAGGGTGAATATTTAATATGGCGGATGAGATGCCAGTAAAGAGGGCTTCATTTATTCTTAATGGTGTTGACTTTCTTGAGTGTTGTAGAAGCTCCAAGGCAAGTGGCGAGTATTCCATCACACTCCTGACTTGTGCCTTGTACATCGTGGAAAGGCTTTGGGGAGTCAGGAGGTGAGTTACTTGCCACAGAATTCCCAGCCTTTGACCTGCTCTTGTAGCCACAGTAATTTTTTTTATTCATTCCTGTGTATGAAAGAATGGGCCTTAAGCTAAACATCTGGAAGACCTCCCGCAGCACAATACTGCCCCCCGACTATCAAGATCCATGGCGAACCACTGGACAATGTGGATCACTTTCCATACCTTGGGAGCCTCCTCTCAGCAAGGGTAGACATTCATGATGAAACTCAGCATCGCCTCCAGTGTGCCAGTGCAGCCTTCGGTCGTCTGAGGAAAGAGTGTTTGACGACCAAGACCTCAAACCTGGCACCAAGCTCAAGGTCTACAGTGCCACAGTGTTACCTGCCTTCCTGTATGCGTTGGAAACATGGACACTGTACAGCAGACATCTCAAAGCCCTGGAGAGATATCACCAGTGGTGTCTGTGGCAGGACAGGCGCTCCAATATCAGTGTCCTCTCTCAGGCCAACATCTCCAGTATCGAGACACCGGTCATGGCTAGTCAGTTACACTGGGCGGACCACATCATCCGCATGCCTGACACAAGACTCCCAAAACAAGCTATCTACTCTGAGCTCCATCAAGGCAAGAGGAGGGCAGAGGAAACGTTAAGGATGTCCTTAAAGCCTCCCTGAAAAAATGTGACATCTCTACCGATTCGTGGGAATCTCTTGCCTGAGACTGCCCAAAATAGAGAAGAAGCATCCAGGATGGTGCCAGCCAGTCCGAACAACATCGACATGCCCAGGCAGCGACCAAGTGCAAACAGCGGAAGGAGCGTTTGGAATTTCAAGCATCCCATTCACTCGCCTCACCAAACACCATCTGCCCCACCTGCGGCAGAGTGTGCAGATCCAGAATTCAGTCACCTAAGGACCCACAACCCTGGAGTGGAAGAAAGTCATCCTCCTTCCAGAGAGACTGCCTAAGAAGAGAAGATTTTTTTTTATTCGTTCCTGTGATGTGAGTGTCGCTGGCAGGATCAGCATTTGTTACCCTTCCCTAACTGTCCTTGAGAAGGTGATGGTGAGTCTGGAATGGTAGCGTAGCGGTAATGTTACTGGACTAGTAATCCAGAGGCCCAGATGAATGATCCAGAGACACGCATTCAAATCATATCATGGCAGCTGGTGGAATTTACATTCAATTAATTATTAAATCTGGAATTTAAAAAGCTAGTCTCAGTAATGGTGACCATGAAATTACCAGACTGTCATTAAAAACCCATCTAGTTCTAATGTCCATTAAGGAGGTAAATCTGCTGTCCTTACCCAGTCTGCCCTACATGTGAGTCCACACACACAGCAATGTGGTTGACTCTTAACTGCCCTCTGAAGTGGCCGAGCAGTCCACTCAGTTGTATCAAACTGCTACAAAAAAGTCAAAAAAGAATAAAACTGGATGGACCACCCGGCAATGACCTAGGCGCTGGAAACAACAAAGGCACACCCTGCCCTGTCGACCCTGCAAAGTCCTCCACACTAACATCCAGGGATCTGCGTCAAAATTGGGAGAGCTGTCCCACAGACTAGTCAAGCAACAGCCTGGCTATATCATACCTTTCAGCCAATGTCCCAGACCATCCCTGGGTATGTCCTGTCTCAACAGCAGGACAGACCCACCAGAGGTGGAAGCACAGTGGTATACAGTCGGGAGAGAGTGGACCTGAGTCCTCAGCATTGATTCCAGAAGCCATAAAGTCTCATGGCATCAGATCACACATGGGCAAGGAAACCTCCTGATGATTACCACCTTCTGCCCTCCCTCAGCTGATGAATCAGTACTCCTCCATGTTGAACATCACTTGGAAGAAGCACTGAGGGTGACAAGGGCACAGAATGTACTCTGGGTGGGCGACTTCAATGTCCATCACCAACAATGGCTTGGTAGCGCCAGTACTGATCAAGGTGGCTGAGTCCTAAAGGACATAGCTGCTAGACTGGGTTGCGGCAGGTGAGAACCAACAAGAGGGAAAAACCTACTTGACGTCATCCTCACCAATCTACCTGTTGCCAATGCATCTGTCCAGGACAGTATTGGTCGGAGTGACCACCGCACAGTCCTTGTGGAGACGAAGTCCCATCTTCACAATGGAAATACCCTCCATCGTGTTGTGTGGCATTACCATTGTGCTAAATGGGGCAGATTCAGAACAGATCAAACAGCTCAAATCTGGGCAGTGTGGGCCATCAGCAGCAGCAGAAATGTATTCAACCACAATCTGTAACCTCATGGTCCAACATATCCCCCACTCTACCATTACCAACAAGCCAGGGGTTCAACGCTGGTTCAATGAAGAGTGCAGGACAGCATGCCAAGAGCAGCACCATGCATACCTAAACCTGGTGAAGCCACACCAAAGGAGTACATGCATACTAAACAGCAGAAGCAGCATGGATCAGGTCAAAGCTCTGCATCCTGTCATGAATGGTGGTGGACAATTAAACAACTAACCAGAGGAGGTGGCTCCAAAAGCATCCCCATTCTCAACGATGGCAGAGAAGTACAAGGGACAAAGCTGAAACATTTACAAACATCTTCAGTCATATGTGCTCAGTGGATGATCCATCTCGGCCTCCTCTTGAGATCCCCAGCATCACAGAAACCAGTCTTCAGCCAATTCTATTCAGTCCACGTGATATCAAGAAACAGCTTCACCAGGCACTGGATACAGCAAAGGCTGTGGCCCTGACAATGGGAAGCTGTAGTACTGAAGACTCGTGCTCCAGAACTAGCCATGTCGCTAGCCAGCCCTATGGCTGGTCCAGTTAAGTTTCTGGTCGATGGTGATCCGCAGGATGTTGATGGTGGGGAATTCAACAATGATAATGCCAATGAATGTCAAGGGGAGGTGGTTAGACTCTTGCTGGCTGGAGATGGTCATTGCCTGGCACTGGTGTGGCACATGTTACATGGCACTTATCAGCCCCTTTGTCGAAGACTTGCTGCATGTGGGTAGGGACTGCTTCATTACCTGAGGAGTTGCAAATGGAACTGAACACTGCAAACATCCCCACTTCTGACCTTATGATGGAGGGAAGGTCATTGATGAAGCAGCTGAAGATGGCTGGGCCTAGGACACTATCCTGAGGAACTCCTGTAGCCATGTCCTGGGTCTCAGATGATTGGTCTCCAACAACCACAGCCATCTTCCTTTGTGCCAGGTAAGACTTCTGCCCATGGAGAGTTCTCCCCCGATTCACATTGAGTTCAATTTTGCTAGGGCTGCTTGGTGCCATTCTCAGGTGTCACCAAGGGCGGTCATTCTCACCTCAGCTCTGGAATTCAGCTCTTTTGTCCATGTTTGGACCAAGCCTTTCATGAGGTCTGAAACTTGTGGAATCCAAATACAGCACTGATGAGCAGGTGAGTAAGTGCCGCTGTACAGCATTGTTAACAACACCTTCCATCACTTTGTTTATGATTGAGAGTAGACTCATGGGGCGGTAATGGACCAGCCTGAATTTGTCCTGCTTTTTGTGGACAGCACATACTTGGGCAACTTGCCACTTTGTCAGGTAGATACAAATGGCTTGTTTTGGAGTGCAATACTTTAGCACTACAGCTGGGATGTTGTCGGAGCCCACAGCATTTGTGTCCAGCATGCTCAGCTGTTTCATGGTGTCATACAGAGTGAATCAAATTGGCTGAAGACTGGAATCTGAGACATTGGGGATCTCGGTAGGAGGCCAAGATGAATCATCCACTCGGTACATCTGGCTGAAGATGGTTCCAAACATTTCACCCTTGTCTTTTGCTGGGTTCTGCCACCATTGAGGACATAGATAATCATGGAGCCTCCTCCTCCCATTAGTTGTATAATTGGCCATACCATTGGTTTTGGGATCGTATGCTGCTTCCTCTGTTTAGCAAGCATGTAGTCCTTGGTTGCAGCTTCATCAGGTTGGCATCTCATTTTTCGGTATGCCTGCTGTTGCTCAGGGCATGCTGTCCTGCACTCCTCATTGAACCAGGGTTCATCCCCTAGCTTGATGGTAATGGTAAAGTGAGGGATATGCTGGCTACAGATTGTACTTGCATCCAATTCTGCTGCTGCCGATGGCCGCCAGTGCCTCATTATACCAAGTTTTGAGCGACTAGATCTAATGTGAATCTATCCCATTTAGCATGGTGGTAGTGACACACAACACGAAGGAGGGTATCCTCAGTGTGAAGACTGATCTACGTTTCCACAAGAACTGTGCGGTGGTTAGTTCAAACAATACTGTCATGGACAAATGCATCTGCAATAGGTAGATTTATGAGGACAATGTCAAGTAGGTTTTTCCCTTGCTTTGGTTATAGCTTCACCTCAGACTCACACTGACATCCACAACAGTCCATACCACCAGGTAAATACAAGTGTCCCTACTTCTAATGAACTTGGGAAAGAGATCACATTCTCTCTGCCAGCTCCCAGAGAATGTGATCACTCTCTGTCAGCTCCCTCCAGAGTGTGAGCATTGACTGAGGCTCTCTCAAACACTCTCAATGCTGCTAATCAGTATTATTGCGCATATCAGTGTAGGTAAATGATGGCTTTGGGAGATATCACCTGAAATAACCTTCCCTCAAATAATACACAAAAATACTGACATCACCGATTACATTAAATCCAAATTTTCTGCAGTAATATCCCACATCTGCCCCTTTTACTATAGAATCATACAACATAGAAGGAGGCCATTCAGCCCATCATGCCTGTGCCGGCACTGTGAAAGAAAATTAATCGCACTCCCCAGCTCTTTCCTCATAGCCCTGCAATTAATTCTCTCTTAAGTATTTATCCAATATCCTTTTGAAAGTTATTATTGAATCTTCTTCCACCATCCTTTCAGGCAGTGCATTCCGGATTATAAGAACTCACTTCATGAATTTTGTTCCTCATCTCACCTGTGGTTTTTTTGTCAATTGCCTTAAATCTACGTCCTCTGGTGGCAGATCCTTCTGCCACTGCAAACAGTTTCTCCTTAGTAAAAGCCTTCATGATTTTAAATACCTTTATTAAATCTCCCCTGAGCTATGTCTGCTCCAAAGAGAATGACCCCAGTTTCTCATGTCTTTCCACGTAACTCATGTTTTTCATCTCTGGTAACACTCTAGTAAATCTCCACTGCATCTTCTTTAAGGCCTTGGCCAGAATTTTACACTACCCCCACCCCGCAACCTGCAGGTGCAGGCTGGAGGCGGGTGGTGGGGGGGCGGGGGGGGAAGGAGAGGAGGGGTCAGGAGGGGGGGTGGTGCCGTTCCCATCACCTTCCTGCCGCACTGAAATTTTATGAGCGGCAGCGGCGAGAAAACGGTTCACAAGCTCCAGGCCAATGAAGGTCCTTAATTGACCAATTAACTGCCACATATGGGCCTTCTCCCAGTGCCGCTGGTATATTACCAGTCCGGCAGAGGCGGTCTCACCCCTGACTTTTTGGCTGGTGGGCGGGGCCTCCCACCCAACATAAAATTCCGGCTCTTGACACCCTTCCTTAAGCGTGGTACCCAGAATTGGAGACAATATTCCAGCTGGGGCCTAACCAGTGTTTTCTAAAGGTTTAGCATAACTTCCTTCTGCACCCTATTCCTCTCTCGATCAAGCCAAAGATCCCATATAAATTTTTAAACAGCCTTCTCAACTTGTCTTGCCACCCCTACATCTCTTTTCCTGCACTCCCTTTAAAATTGTACCCTTTAGTTTATATTGTCTGTCCTTATTCTCCCAACCAAAATGAATCACTTCACACTTCTCTGCGTTAAATTTCATCTGCCCATACCAAACCTTTTGTTTGACACCAAGTCTTAAGTCAGTTCATTTCACAAGACTGAGGGTAAATATAGGCTATGCTAACTTAGCCAATAACATTTTTACTTATACAGTGTATTTCAAGACCTCAGGACATGTCAAAGGGATTTGCAGCCAATCAAGTATTTTTGAAGTGTAGTCACTGTTTTAATGTAGGAAATGCAGCAGCCAATTTACACACAGCTAGGTCCCAGAAACGGCAATGAGATGACGGCCAGATAATCTATTTATGATGTTAGTTGAGGGATAAATAATGGTCAGGACACTGAGGATAATTCCTCTGCTCTTCTTTGAAAAGTGCATGGGAGAGCACGAATTAAAGCCTCCCAAGTGAATCCAAGCTTTCTGCCTCCACTATCCTACTCAGAAGTCTATTACATATGTTAATCTTTGATTGTGCGGAGAACTTTCTGACATCAGTCTTAAATTTGCCTTCCATCAGGTGCTATATAAAGGTCTCCAATAAAGCAGTGTTCAGGGTTTATCCTTTCAGTATCATTTAATACCCAATATACTTCTACTAAGTCCCCTCTCAGCTACTTGCTTTCAAGGCTCAAAAGCCCAGGCTTTCGAATGCAGACACCTCAAAGCAGTAACACTAGGATCAGCATTTGTTAACTAAATTACTCAGGTTGCGTAAGATGCCAACCTGAAGAATCCAAACTATTCTATGACTACAGAAATGCCATTTGTGCCTTTGTAGTATAGTGGAACACAATGGGGAGGTGGTGGATTAGTGGTAATGTCACTGGACTAGTAATTCAGAGGCCCAGGCTAATGCTCTGGGGACGTGGGTTCAAATCCCACAATGGCAGATGGTGAAATTTGAATTCGATTAATAAATCTGGAATTAAAGAAAGCTAATCTAATGGTGACTATGAAACCATTGTCGATTGTTGTAAAAACCCATCTGCTTCACTAATGTCCTTTAGGGAAAGAAATCTGCCGTCTGGCCTACATGTGACTCCAAACCCACAGCAATGTGGTTGACTCTGAAATTGCCTGGCAAGCCACTCAGTTCAACACCCACATCCCATGAATGAATAAAAAAAAGTTGCACTTAGAGTTGCCACTTTGGTTGGGTATAATCCTGGAGATGACATGACATGACCTCCTGTCTCGAACCAACCTGCCCCTGCACTCCTGCCACCGGTCCATGCTCTGGCTGCACTGCCTTCCTGCACCAATTAGAAATTGTTACCCAATTGACTTACTCATTAGTGAAATTGACTTTATTTCCCCCTATCCAATAATTTTGTAACCAATAAAAGTGTTGAAAGGAAAAAACAAAATCACAATTTTATTTCAATGCCCCTGTGATTTTTTTCCTGGGTTGCTAACAACAGTGTCCTAGACATTAACCTTCAATTCCTGGAGACTCCAGGATAATCCTGGAGGGTTGGCAACCCTAATTGCATGTGGCACATACATTAAGAAAGTCTCCCGTAATATACTGTGTTTTCAAAATTTTGAATTCCAGAAAATTTGAATACATTACATTGCTGTCACGTAACTCTTAAATATAGATTTAAATATTGTATGTGATTGTTATCACAACTGCACACACCCACACAGATACTCAGCCCGTTTGCATGCAATCTTTCCATTTACATAGTTAAGCACACACATCTCTGAAGGAGAAAGAAGACCTTTATGCTTTCATGCCTAAATTAGATAGTGGTCCTGAGCATTGTTGCTGAGTGCAAGAATGTGTGTCTTCTGCTTCTGCTTTGGCCTCCTTATCTCGAGAGACAATGGGTAAGCGCCTGGAGGTGGTCAGTGGTTTGTGAAGCAGTGCCTGGAGTGGCTATAAAGGCCAATATTAGAGTGACAGACTCTTCCACAGGCACTGCAGATAAAATTGGTTGTTGGGGCTGTTACACAGTTGGCTCTCCCCTTGCGCTTCTGTCTTTTTTCCTGCCAACAGCTAAGTCTCTTCGACTTGCCACTCTTTAGCCCCGCCTTTATGGCTGTCCGCCAGCTCTGGCGATCACTGGCAACTGACTCCCACGACTTGTGATCAATATCACAGGACTTCATGTCGCGTTTGCAGACGTCTTTAAAGTGGAGACATGGACGGCCGGTGGGTCTGATATAAGTGACGAGCTCACTGTACAATGTGTCCTTGGGGATCCTGCCATCTTCCATGCGGCTCACATGGCCAAGCCATCTCAAGTGCCGCTGCCTCAGTAGGGTGTATATGCTGGGGATGTTGGCTGCCTCGAGGACTTCTGCATTGGAGATACGGTTCTGCCACCTGATGCCAAGGATTCTCTGGAGGCAGCGAAGATGGAATGAATTGAGACGTCGCTCTTGGCTGACATACGTTGTCCAGGCCTCGCTGCCATACAGCAAGGTACTGAGGACACAGGCTTGATACACTCGGACTTTTGTGTTCCGTGTCAGTGCGCCATTTTCCCACACTCTCTTGGCCAGTCTGGACATAGCAGTGGAAGCCTTTCCCATGCGCTTGTTGATTTCTGCATCTAGAGACAGGTTACTGGTGATAGTTGAGCCTAGGTAGGTGAACTCTTGAACCACTTCCAGAGCGTGGTCGCTGATATTGATGGATGGAGCATTTCTGACGTCCTGTCCCATGATGTTCGTTTTCTTGAGGCTGATGGTTAGGCCAAATTCGTTGCAGGCAGCCGCAATCCTGTCGATGAGTCTCTGTAGACACTCTTCTGTGTGGGATGTTAATGCAGCACCTTCAGCAAAGAGGAGTTCCCTGATGAGGACTTTCCGTACTTTGGTCTTTGCTCTTAGACGGGCAAGGTTGAACAACCTGCCACCTGATGTTGTGTGGAGGAAAATTCCTTCTTCTGAAGACTTGAACGCATGTGAGAACAGCAGGGAGATGAAGATCCCAAACTGTGTAGGTGCGAGAGCACAGCCCTGTTTCACGCCACTCAGGATAGGAAGGGGTCTGATGAGGCACTGCTATGTTGAATTGTGCCTTTCATATTGTCATGGAATGAGGTGATGATACTTAGTAGCTTTGGTGGTCATCCGATCTTTGCTAGTAGTCTGAAGAGACCACGTCTACTGACGAGGTCAAAGGCTTTGGTGAAATCTATGAAAGCAACATAGAGGGGCATCTGTTGTTCACGGCATTTCTCCTGTAGCTGGCGAAGGGAGAACAGCATGTCAATGGTGGAAGTCTCTGCTTGAAAGCCACACTGTGCCTCAGGGTAGATGCGCTCAGCCAGCTTCTGGAGCCTATTTAAAACGACTTGAGCGAAGGCTTTCCCCACTATGCTGAGCAGGGAGATTCCACGGTAGTTGTTGCAGTCACCACGGTCATCCTTGTTCTTATAGAGGGTGATGATATTGGCATCGCACATGTCCTGTGGTACTGCTCCCTCATCCCAGCACAGGCAAAGCAGTTCATGGAGTGCTGAGAGTATAGCAGGCTTGGCATTCTTGATTATTTCAGGGATAATGCCGTCCTTCCCAGGGGCTTTTCCACTGGCTAGAGAATCAATGGCATCACTGAGTTCCGATTTTCTGGCTGTTCGTCCATCTCATCCATGACTGGCAGCGATTGGGTTGCATTGAGGGCGGTCTCAGTGACAACATTTTCCCTGGATTTCAGTTCTAGGTAGTACTCCACCCAGAGGTCCATTTGCTTGCATTGGTCAGTGATCGTGTCCCCTGATTTAGACTTGAGGGGGGGCGCGATCTTCTTGATGGTCGGCCCAAAAGCTCTCTTAATGCCATCATACATTCCTCTGTTGTTTCTGGTGTCAGAGGCCAGCATAGGTGCATAGGTGTTGCCAGTAGTCATTTGCACAGTGCCTGGCTGTTGTGGTGGGAGAATATCCATGGCACTGGTAAAATACTCCTGTTACTTGAATACATTTACTACACTCAGGTATTGAGTAAATGAATAGCTTCCTTGAACTTTCTTGCTTGTACTAACTGACACTGAAGTTAAAATGTTGAAGATACATACCAGCCAGACAGCATCTGAAAGTTGCTATCCTGGAGGAGATAAATGGCAATAGAGAAGTGAAACATCAGAGAAAAAAGAACCCAGAAGAGGTAGGCAGTCAAACATAAGGGGCCCTTATCCCTGCCCTTTTTTAAATTAAAAAAATTGAATAAAAATATTTCAAATATTTTGAGGAATCATGTTACAGTGTTTACTGTAGCTGTAGGAAGTATTAATACTGTTTCCTTCATCTCTAGAATGTTCCACTTAAAAGAAGAAATGGATCAGCACCTTTCGTTTCCTATTATTTAATCAATTTTACATGGAATGTTTTGAAACCCTGGCAGCTCACTTTAAGCACTTGACTTTTGGGAGGGTGCTTACACAACGAGCTGAATTTTATTAGCGCGCCGCACATCGCGGTGGAGTGCTTTGAACTTGGCGGCCTTCTGACATGGAAGCTCTGCCGCTGAACCCCCACGACATTTCGCTTGGGGGCTCATTTAAATGGAGGGGCGGGGCGGCCACACCCGATGACATAGAGGGGCGGCCGCTGTATCCCCAGCTACGGCATCCGTCGCCACCAGATAGGCGCCAGCGCCATTTCTAAAGGGCTGCAAGCCCTTAGGAGAAATTTTAATATTTAAAGATACATTGTGAAGCATTGTGTACAAAAAAATTAAATAAATACTGGAGGCCCTTTCCCACCCTCCCCAATGTTTGTTTACGGAGTATTATCATCAAAAGGAACTTTATTAGCAACCCGCACTTCCCCCCCCCCCCACCAACCTCTTAACATTTGCCCTTGAACCCCTTCCCACCATGCCCACAGCCAATAAAAATGGTTTGTCTCGCTCCCCCCCCATGCCCTGATAATTTCAGTCTTCCCCCTCCCCACCAGTGTCTCCCTTTGGAATTCCGTACTGAGTTCCGAAGGTGCGAGTTGTGATTGGTGGCTGTAAAATCGGCGTGGGACGGCCACTGGGACCAGATAAGTTGATTAGTATCTTATCTTAATTAATTTTAATATTTAAATGAAGGCCCTGCCACTTGGTGGCACGGGGGCCACGCCGAGACCTCGCCGGCGGTGCGTTCTTGGCGCGGGGGTCATGGTGGGTCGCTCCTGCAATTATTTTACCACCCCGCTCCCCCACCTCCCCCCGCCCCCCCCCCCGCCACAACATCGTGGAGCTAGTAAACTTCAGGCCAATGAGTTCTTAAAATATTGAAAATGCACAAAAGTACTAATTCGGAAAATCCAATCAAATCCAATGGATGTTGCGACTGAGAGGTTAAAGACATTGTAAGGTGAAAAGATGAGGCATTGCAACCAATGAAATTCCACAGAATGGCACTCAGGAAATCTGTTCTGCTGCAGGTTCCATAATAATAAATGTAATAAAAGGAGAAATTTTCCCAATTATTGATGACCCCCAGTTATCTCTTGTCGCTGTTCAAACATCCAAAGTACTGAATGCAGTTTGGCCACCTAGTCAAGAGGAATGATACTACTGTTCTTGGAAGGGTGACCCTGATGATGATTCATAGCATTGGGAATTTGTAAGTAAAGGTAAAAGGAATTGGTGTTATTTTCTTTGAAATTTTATTTTATTTTAGAAAAGGGAGAGCTTTGATGTAACTAGTCTTTCAAGATGATGAAGGAATTTGGCGAAAAATTGATCCAGACAAATTATTGACTAGGATGAAGAGCTAAAATTTCGCTGGACACAAGTTTAAAAATGAGGAAATCAGATGCAAGACAGAAGCTCAGGTTGACTCAAAGGGTACTAGATTTGCAGAACAGATTACTAGGGAAGGAATTAAACTGAACAGTAAAAATGGGTTCAAGAAATAATTGGATGCTTTGACGTGCTCTTTAATATAGAAAAACAGTTCATGCGTTCATGCAGTGGGTGCATCATCTACAACGACCAGTTTCACCAGAGTGTGTTTTGTAACAAGTGTAACTCTGCCTAATCTGACATACCCTCAAAATTCTGCCTCCTATACCAGGAGTGCTCCACTTCCATCCCCGATTAATTTTGTTTGAAAAAAGAAATCACAGAATTTCAGGCTTAATCTATTTAATAAGGACGGACTTCATCCTGGTAATCAGGTTCAACTTTCTAGTCCCCCTGATGTAAAGCAAAGATATTAAACCAGAAACAGAATGAAGCAGTTCTATAGGAAAATGCAATGAAGGGACAATGATGGAAAATGGATTTAAGAATATAACAACAGGGCAGGACAGGGAGCGTGGAAGATCTAGCAGACTAAACTGCATTTACTTTAATGCAAAAAGCCTTGCAGGTAAGGCAGATGAACTCAGAGCATGGATCAGTACATGGGATTGTGATATTATAGCTATTACAGAAACGTAGTTGAGGGATGGGCAGGACTGGTAGCTCAATGTTCCGGGGTACCGATCCTTTCGGTGTGACAGAGGTGGAGGTAAGACAGGAGGGGGAGTTGCACTATTGATTAGGGAGGACATCACGGCAGTACTTAGAGAGGATATCCCGGGGGGAACGTCCAGCGAGGCCATATGGGTAGAACTTAGAAATAAGAAAGGGGTGATCACTTTGATGGGATTATACTATAGGCCCCCCAATAGTCAGAGGGAAGTGAAGGAGCATATATGTAGGGAAATCACAGATAGGTGTAGGAATTATAGGGTTGTAATAGTAGGTGATTTTAACATCCCTAATATTGACTGGGACTGCCCGAGTGCTAAGGGATCAGATGGGGAAGAATTTGTTAAGTGTGTCCAGGATAGTTTTCTGAAGCAGTATGTGGATGATCCTACTAGAGAAGGGGCGACACTCGACCGTCTCTTGGGAAATGAGGCTGGGCAAGTGGTTGATGTGTCACTGGGGGACCAGTGACCATAACTCTATTAGCTTCAAGATAGTTATGGAAAAGGATAGGACTGATCTTCAGGTTGAAGTCCTAAATTGGGGGAAGGCTAATTTCGATGGCATCAGACAGGAACTCTCAAAAGTTGAATGGGAGAGGCTGTTTACAGGTAAAGGGAAGTCTGGCAAAGGGAGGCTTTTAAAAATGAGATAGGAAGAGTTTAGGGCCGGCATGTTCCTGTTAGATGGAAGGGCAAGGAAGGCTGGCAAGTTTAGGGTACCTTGGTTGACGAGGAATATTGAGGGTCTGGTCAGGACAAAGAAGGAGGCATATGTCAGGTATAGGCAGCTGGGATCAAGCAAGACCCTCGAGGAGTATAGGGGATGTAGGAGTACACTTAAGAAGGAAATTAGGAGGGCGAAAAGGGGCCATGAGATTTCCCTTGCAGATAAGATAAAGGAGAATCCTAAAGTATTCTGTAAGTATATTAAGAGCAAAAGGGTAGCTAGCGAGAGATGAGGTTCTCTTCAGGATCAGTGTGGCAATCTGTGTGGAGCCACGGGAAATGGGCGAGGTCTTAAATGAATACTTCTCGTCTATATTTACCGTGGAGAAGGTCATGGAAGCTAGTGAGTTCAAGGGAGGGAACAGCGATATCCTGGAGCATATCAACATTACAAAGGAGGAGGTATTGGAGGTTTTGAAGCGCATTACAGTGGATAAATCTCCAGGGCCTGACCAGGTGTATCCTAGGATGCTATGGGAAGCAAGGGAGGAGATTGCTGGGGCCCTGGCAGAGATTTTTGTATCATCGTTAGCCACAGGTGAGGTACCGGAAGACTGGAGGATAGCTAATGTTGTGCCTTTATTTAAGAAGGGCGCAGGGATAAGTCAGGGAACTACAGGCCGGTGAACCTTACATCAGTGGTGGGAAAGTTATTGGAAGGGATTCTGAGAGACAGGATTTATATGCATTTGGAAAGGCAAGGTCAGATTATGGATAGTCAGCATGGCTTTGTGTGTGGGAAATCATGTCTCACAAATTTGATTGAGTTTTTTGAGGAGGTGACCAAGAGGATTGACGAGGGCAGGGCGATGGACGTTGTCTACATGGACTTTAGCAAGGCCTTTGACAAGGTCCCGCATGGTAGGCAGGTCCAGAAGGTTCAACCACATGGGATCCAGGGTGAGCTAGCAAATTGGATACAAAATTGGCTTGGTGATAGGAGGCAGAGGGTGATAGTGGAGGGTTGTTTGTCAGATTGGAGGCCGGTGACCAGTGGTGTGCCGCAGTTTCGGTGCTGGGCCCTCTGTTGTTTGTCATATATATTAATGACTTGGATGTGAATGTAGGAGGCATGATTAGTAAGTTTGCAGACGACGCCAAAATTGGTGGTATAGTGGACAGTGAAGAAGGTTGTCTAAGGTTACAACAGAATATAGATCAACTGGGAAAGTGGGCAAGGGATTGGTAAATGGAATTTAATGCAGACAAGTGTGAAATGATGCATTTTGGGAAGTTAAACCAGGGCAGGACATATACAGTGAATGGTAGGGCCCTGGGGAGTGTTGTTGGGGTGCAAGTACATAGTACGTAGTTCCCTGAAAGTGGCAACACAGGTAGACAGGGTGGTGAAGAAGGCGTATGGCATGCTTGCCTTCATCGGCTGAGGCATTGAGTACAGGAGTTGGGATGTCATGTTACAGTTGTACATTACGTTGGTTAGGCCGCACTTGGAGTACTGTGTGCAGTTCTGGTCGCTGCACTACAGAAAGATGTGATTAAGCTAGAGAGGGTGCAGAAAAGATTCACAAGGATGTTGCCTGGTTTGGAGGGCTTGAGTTATAAAGAGAGATTAGATAGGATGGGTCTGTTTTTCCTGGAGCGAAGGAGACTGAGAGGGGACATGTTAGAGGTATATAAAATTATGAGAGGCATAGATAGGGTAGATAGCCAGAGTATGTTTCCCATGGTAGGGGTGACTAAAACTAGACGGCATAGATTTAAGGAATGAGCTGCCTGAGGAGGTGGTGGAGGCAGGAACAGTAGCAACGTTTAAGAGGCACCTGGACAGGTACTTGAATGAGCAAGGCATAGAGGGATATGGAATTAATGCAGGCAGGTGGGATTAGTATAGATAGGCATTATGGTCGGCATGGACACGGTGGGCCAAAGGGCCTGTTTCTATGCTGTACGACTCTATAATTATGGAGAACAACTACACTTTTGTTTTGGTGGTAGTTGAGGGGGGGGGGGGGGGGCAGCAGTGTGAGAGAATTTTTGCAGAATTCTTTTTCCCATCCATGAGGTAAGCGTTTTGTTAAATCTGTTTTTTATTTGCCTTTCCCAGGAGATTGCATGGTTGTTGGTGGGTGGGAAGTATTGTGGAGGGGGTGTAGGCGGGAGACACAGTGGTCATGATACTCAGTTACAATATGACAGTATGGGTTTGACTATCAGTTTTATATGTTAGGAATACAAGATTAAAAAGCTGGTTAAACAAATGCTTGTTAGAGACAGTATTCACAATCTAAAGTGTTTTTACTTAATAGCTTCCCAGCTGTGCACCAGAGCTAGCCGCTCCCCTTGCCAAATTCTAGGACACAGTATTGACACTTCCATCTACCCAACAATGTGGATCACTGCCCAAACATATTCCAACCACAAAAAGAACAGGACAAATCTAATCAGGCCCATTGCTGTCCTCTCACTCTCCTCTCAATCACCAATACAGGGATGGAAAGAATCATCAATAGTGCGATCAAGAGACACCAACCAATGCCCTGCTCACTGATGCTCAGTATGGGTTCTGCCAGAACCACTTTTTTCCAGACCTCATCACAGACGTGATCTAGGCAGACTTGCAAGAGCTAAATACCAGAGAAGAGGTGACAGTAGCTGCCCTTGATGTCAAGGCAATTTCGACCAAACATGGCGTCAAAGGAATCCTCACAAAACTGAGGACAATGGGAGGCCAAAGGGAAAACTCTTCTGATGTTGTGTCATAGCTAATACGAAGGAAGATGTTGGAGTTTGTGATTGAAGCAAAGGCCATGATGTCAACATTTCAGAAAATAGGTTGGATAGACAGTTGAACAAAAAAGTGATAAAGGGATAAAAATCAGCCCCATAAAATCAGTTAACCTGATTTCAGGAAACCTGATTCTTAGCCATAGAGTCATAGAGTTATACAGCACAGAAACAGGCCCTTCGGCCCATCGTGTCTATGCCAGCCATCAAGGACCTATCTATTCTAATCCAATTTTCCAGCACTTGGCCCGTAGCCTTGTATGCGATGGCATTTCAAATGCTCATCTAGATACTTCTTAAATGTTTCTTAAAACTATGCATTTTAAATTGGCAACAGGAAAAAAGGTATTATAGGAGAAAACGGTAGGAGTGGAAATTAAATACAAAGCTTGAGGCCAAAAACATGTCACCAATCTGGCACACTCCCACCATAACTCCTGCAGAAGGCTGCAAATTAGGTCCTAGAGTCTATTGTGAAAAACATGAGAAACAAAATTCTCAAGGCCATGTTACAGTTGTACATAATCGTGGTCAATCCTTGGTGCATTTTTACACATCAGATCAGAGAAAGAAAAGGTCATCAACCTGAAATGTTAAATCTGTTTCTCTCTCCACAGATGCTGCCTGACCCAATGATTATTTCCAGCATTTTCTGTTTTTAGACCAGAGAGAAGCATTCTTATTAAAGGAAACTCTTAGAACTGAACTATAGCCAGAGACACATACCAGAGTCCACAGATCTGCAAAAATAAATGCAGTCCTTTAATATAAAGAAAGGAGGGTAACTGCTGATTACCATCTACTGCCTCCTCCCCTCGGCTGATGAATCAGTGCTTTTCCATGTTGAACACCAATTGGATGAAATACTGAGGGTAGCAAGGGTACAGAATGTACTCTGGGTGGGGGACTTCAATGTCCATCACCAAGAGTGGCTCGGTAGCATCACTACTGACCGAGCTGGCCGAGTCCTAAAGCACATAGCTGCTGGACTGGGTCTGCAGCAGGTGGTGAGGGAACCAACAAGAGGGAAAAACCTACTTGACCTCGTCCTCACCAATCTACCTGTCGCAGATGCATATGTCCATGACAGTATTGGTAGGAGTGACCACCTTGTGATCTCCTTGTGGAGATGAAGTCCTGACTTCACACTGAGGGTACCCACCATCATGTTGTGTGGCACTACCACTGTGTGAAATGGGATAGATTTCGGACAGATCTAGCAATTCAAAACTAGGCATCCATGAGGCGCTGTGGGCTATCAGCAACAACAGAATTGTACTCAACCACAATCTGTAACCTCATGGCCTGGCATATCCCCTGCTCTACCATTACCATCAAGCTCAATGGTTCAATGAAGAGTGCAGGACATCATGCCAGGAAGAGCACCAGGCATACCTAGAAATGAGGTGTCAGCCTGGTAAAAATTTACAACACAGGACTACTTGCGTGCCAAATAGCAGAAGCAGCAGGCGACAGACAGGGCTAAGAAATCCCACCAGATCAGATCTAAGCTCTGCAGTCCTGCCACATCCAGTCGTGAATGCTGGTGGAAAAGTAAACAACTGACAGGAGGAGGAAGCTCCACAAATATCCCCATCCTCAATGATGGGGAGCCCAGCACCTCAAAGCAAAAGACAAGGGTGAAGCATTTGCATCCATCTTCAGCCAGCAGTGCCGAGTGGATGATCCATCTCGGCTTCCTCCTGAGGTCCCCATCATCACAGATGTCAGTCTTCAGCCAATCCGACTCACTCCACATGATATCAAGAAACAGCTGAAGACACTGGATACTGCAAAAGCCATGGGCCCTGACAACATTCCGGCAACAGTCCTGAAGACTTGTGCTCAAGAACTAGGTGCGCCTCTAACCAAGCTGTTCCAGTACAGCTACAACACTGGTATCAACCCAGCAATGTGGAAAATTGCCCAGGTATGTCCTGTGCACAGAAAGCAGGACAAATCCAACCCAGCCAATTACCGCCCTATCAATCTACTCACTATCATCAGCAAAGTGATGGAAGGGGTCGCCGAGAGTGCTATCAAGCAGCACTTGCTCAGTAATAACCTGCTCACTGACGCTCAGTTTGGGTTCTGTCAGAGCCACTCAGCTCCTGACCTCATTACAGCCTTGGTTCAAACATAGACAAAGGAGGTGAATTCAAGAGGTGAGGTGAGAGTGACTGCCCTTGACATCAAGGTAGCATTTGACTGAGTATGGCATCAAGGAGCCCTTTCAAAACTGGAGTCAATGGGAATCGAGGGAAAACCCTCCACTGGTTGGAGTCATACCCAGTGCAAAGGAAGATGGTTGTGGTTGTTGGAGGTCAATCATCTCAGCTCCAGGACATCACTGCAGGAGTGTCTCAGCGTAGTGATCTCGGCCCAACAATCTTCAGCTGCTTCATCAACGACCTTCCTTCAATCATAAGGTCAGAAGTGGGGATGTTTGCCGATGACTGCGATGTTCAGCACCATTCGTGACTCATCAGATACCGAAGCAGTCCGTGTAGAAATGCAGCAAGACCCTGGACAATATCCAGGCTTGGGCTGATATGTGGCAAGTACCATTCGCGCCACACAAGTGCCAGGATATGACGATCTCAAACAAGAGAAAATCTAACCATCTCCCCTTGACATTCAATGGCATTACCATTGCTGAATCCCCCACTATCAACATCCTAGAGGTTACCATTAACCAGAAACTGAACTGGAGTAGCCATATACATACCGTGGCTGCAAGAGTAGGTCAGAGGCTAGGAATCCTATGGCGAGTAACTCACCTCCTGACTCCCTAAAGCCTGTCCACCATCAACAAGGCACAAGTCAGGAGTGTGATGGAATACCTGACCCTAGCACCAGGGAGGCAGCAGACCATCCTGGAGTCACGTTTGCGGCCACAGAAACACCTATGTGTACCCCTTACGATAGAATCCCCCTTCACTATAGCTCTTCCACCCCTTTTCCTCCCCTCCTGTGCAGCAGAGCCATCCTTGGTGCCATGAACTTGGTTGTTGCTGCTTTTCCCTGGGAGGCCATCCCTCAACAGTATCCAAAGCCGTATATCTGTTTGAGAGGGGGATGGCCACAGGGGACTCCTGCACTACCTGCCTGCGCCTACTACTCCACCTGGTGGTCACCCATCCCTGTTCTGCCTGTGCAGCCATTACCTGCGGTGTGACCACCTCACTAAACGTGCTATCCACGACGTCCTCAGCATCGCGGATGCTCCGCAGTGAATCCACCCACAGCACCAGCTCCATAATGCGGGTAGCCAGTAGCTGCAGATGGATACATTTCCTGCGCACATGGTTGAAAGGGACACATAACGCAGGAGGAGCATATCACGTGAGCTCTCCTGCCATGACTTACCTTTGGATTAATTAGTTACTCCCTTTAATAAATACTAATTACACTAGGAGCCTTGTTCTACTCCAAATAATACCCACTACAAGTTAAATTCCTTAATAAATTACACTAATTTAAAAAGAACACACTTTAGTAGTACTCACCTTATCACTTGAGGTTTTTTCCCCAAAAAAACTTGCCCCTTTTTTAAAGCTATTTAAATGCACTAACAGCTGTTACTTACCCAACCAATCACCTTGCAGATTTCCCGTGATGTCACTGTAAGTTTCTTTCTCCCCTCTTTCGAATCTCAGTGTGCGCCGGCACAGAGAGAGACAGAGCCAGCCGCCGCTCCAGTCTCCAGGTAAGTGAGGGCCTGGAGCCCCGCGCTCTCTTTTTCAGGTCCCGCTCCGGATCAACCTACTCCCAGGTCTGCCAGCCGTCGCTCCGGTCGAATGTACAGAATTTTGAGGGGCCTGGATAGAGAGGGGGTGAAGGATCTATTCACTTCGGCAGAGAGGTCAGTGACAAGGGGGCATAGATTTAAAGTGATTGGTCGAAGAATTAGAGGGGAGATGAGGAAAAACCTTTTCACCCAGAGGGTGGTGATGGTCTGGAACTCACTGCCTGAAAGGGTAGTTGAGGCAGAGACCCTCAACTCATTCAAAAGGAGTCTGGATATGCACCTCAAGTGCCGTAAACTGGAGGGCTACGGACCAAATGCTGGAAGGTGGGATTAGAATAGGTGGATCATTTTTCAGCCGGCACAGACACAGCCAAGTAGCCTCTTTATGTGCCTTAAACTTACTGCAATTCTATGAAAGTGATAGGGTGTGATGGGAAGACGATGATTCTCCAACATGGTCGTCAAACTATTTGGGTCCATTCAACCAGGTTAATTGGGATTGATTATAAACTTGCAGAATCTGAACCATTAGTAGAAAATGATGAGACACCCTGTACCTCATACACTCATATGTTTGACAGCTATGAGGAACAGAATATGGTAGATAACGGGCTGGATGACCATAGACAAAGTGACACCGGTGCACAGAACAGGGCTATTTTACCCAAAGGACAACAGCCTAAAATCGGTACTAAGGTAACGTACATACCAGAGGGATCCACTGAATGGCTGTGACCATTATTGGGAGAGCAGCAAAAGCCGCGGGTAAATTTGAACATTGGCTAAACGTCCAAGATGACGGACAAGCGGTAAGTTCTATGGACTGGGAAAATCAAGCGAAACGGTGGAAAGCAACAAAATGCAATGCGAGTCCCCATAGTGGATCTGGAAGTGACTCTGGCACTGTGATACCATCATTTGCTGGTGACAGAACTTTTGGTCATGGGAGGGACAGATCCTGCAGCAGTCATGCAGAAAGAGATGAGAGGGCAAGTAGAGGCTGTAGCTTGACTAGGGTATGCGATAGAACAAGGACTACAGAACAATCTAGCAATACAACTAGAAGTAGAAGCCTTTACACTCAGCAAGTTATAGTGACTGCAAACAAATTAGAAGAAAAATTGAGAGGCAAAACAAAAAGAGTTGGAAGGAATTTGGTGTCTATTCTGAAGTACATAGAACATAGAACGGTACAGCACAGTACAGGCCCTTCGGCCCACGATGTTGTGCCGAACCTTTAACCTACTCTAAGATCAAACTAACTACCCACCCTTCATTCTACTATCATCCATGTACCTATCCAAGAGTCGCTTAAATGCCCCTAATGTATCTGCTTCTACTACCACCGCTGGCAGCGCATTCCACGCACCCACCACTGTCTGTGTAAAGAAGCTACCTCTGACATCTCCCCGAAACCTTCCGCCAATCACCTTAAAATTATGCCCCCTGGTGACAGCCCTTTCCACCCTGGGAAAAAGTCTCTGACTATCCACTCTATCTATGCCTCTCATCATCTTGTACCCCTCTATCAAGTCACCTCTCATCCTTCTTCGCTCCAATGAGAAAAGCCCTAGCTCCCTCAATCTTTCTTCGTAGGACATGCCCTCCAGTCCAGGCAGCATCCTGGTAAATCTCCTCTGCACCCTCTCTAAAGCTTCCGATAATGAGGCGACCAGAACTGAACACAATATTACAAGTGTGGTCGAACCAGGGCCTTATAGAGCTGCAGCATAACCTCGCAGCTCTTAAACTCAATTCCCCTGTTAATGAAAGCCAACACACCATACGCTTTCTTAACAACCCTATCAACTTGGGTGGCAACTTTGAGCGATCTATGGACATGGACCCCAAGATCCCTCTGTTCCTCCACACTACCAAGAATCCTGTCTTTAAGCCTGTATTCCGCATTCAAATTCGACCTTCCAAAATGAATCACTTCACACTTTTCCAGGTTGAACTCAATCTGCCACTTCTCAGCCCAGCTCTGCCTCCTGTCAATGTCCCGTTGCAACCTACAACAGCCTTCCACACTATCCACAACTCCAGCAACCTTCGTGTCATCGGCAAACTTGCTAACCCAGCCTTCCACTTCCTCATCCAAGTCATTTATAAAAATCACAAAGAGCAGAGGTCCCAGAACAGATCCTTGCGGAACACCACTGGTCACTGAGCTCCATGCTAAATACTTTCCATCTACTACCATCCTCTGACTTCTATGCGTCAGCCAATTTTGCATCCAGACAGCCAACTTTCCCTGAATCCCATGCTTCCTTACTTTCTGAATGAGCCTACCATGGGGAACCTTATCAAACGCCTTGCTAAAATCCATATACACCACATCCACTGCTCTTCCTTCATCAATGTGTTTTGTCACATCTTCAAAGAATTCAATAAGGCTTGTGAGGCATGACCTGCCCCTCACAAAGCCATGCTGACTGTCTCAAATCAAACCATGCTTTTCCAAATAATCATAAATCCTGTCTCTCAGAATCCTCTCCAATAATTTGCCTACTACCGACGTAAGACTGACTGGTCTGTAATTCCCAGGGTTATCCCTATTCCCTTTCTTGAACAAGGGAACAACATTTGCCACCCTCCAATCATCCGGTACTACTCCAGTGGACAGTGAAGACGCAAAGATCATCGCCAAAGGCGCAGCAATCTCTTCCCTCGCTTCCCGTAATATCCTTGGGTATATCCCGTCTGGCCCCGGGAACTTATCTGTCCTCATATCATTCAAAATTTCCAGCACATCCTCCCTCTTAACCTCAACCTGTTTAAGCATATCAACCTGTTCCATGCTGTCCTCACAAACGACCAGGTCCCTCTCACTAGTGAATACTGAAGCAAAGTATTCATTTAGGACCTCCTCTACCTCCTCCGACTCCAGGCACATGTTCCCTCCATTATCCCTGATCGGCCCTACCCTCACTCTGGCCATCCTCTTGTTCCTCACATAAGTGTAGAACGCCTTGGGATTTTCCTTAATCCTACCCGCCAAGACTTTTTCATGTCCCCTTCTAGCTCTCCTAAGTCCATTCTTCAGTTCCTTCCTGGCTACCTTGTAACCCTCTAGAGCCCTGTCTGATCCTTGCTTCCTCAACCTTAAGTAAGCTTCCTTCTTAATCTTGACTAGCTGTTCCACATCTCTTGTCATCCAAGGTTCCTTCACCCTACCATCCCTTCCTTGCCTCATCGGGACAAACCTATACAGCAGTCGCAACAAGTGCTCCCCAAACAGCCTCCACATTTCTGTCGTGCATTTCCCTGAGAACATCTGTTCCCAATTTATGCTCCCCAGTTCCTGCCTAATAGCATTGTAATTTCCCCCTCCCCCAATTAAATATTTTCCCATCCCGTCTGCTCCTGTCCCTCTCCATAACTATAGTAAAGGTCAGGGAGTTGTGATCACTATCACCGAAATGCTCTCCCACCGAGAGATCTGCCACCTGGCCTGGTTCGTTGCCAAGCACCAAATCCAACATAGCCTCCCCTCTAGTCGGCCTATCTACATATTGAGTCAGGAAACCTTCCTGGACACACCTGACAAAAACTGCTCCATCCAAACTATTTGCACTAAGGAGGTTCCAATCAATATTAGGGATGTTGAAGTCACCCATGACAACAACCCTGTTACTTCTGCACCTTTCCAAAATCTGCCTCCCAATCTGTTCCTCCATGTCTCTGTTGCTATTGGGGGGTCTATAGAAAACTCCCAACAAAGTGACTGCTCCTTTCCTGTTTCTGACTTCCACCCATAATGACTCAGTAGACAAACCCTCCTCGACGACCTCCCTTTCTGCAGCTGTGATACTATCCCAGATTAACAATGCTCTTTTACTTCCCTCCCTATTCCTTTTGAAACATCTAAACCCCGGAACATCCAACATCCATTCCTGCCCCTGTGATATCCACGTCTCCGTAATGGCCACAACATCGTAGATCCAAGTACTGATCCATGCTCTAAGTTCATCACCCTTATTCCTGACACTTCTTGCGTTAAAATAGACACACTTCAACCCATCATACTGGCTGCAACTTTGCCCTGTCAACTGTCTAACCTTCCTCACAGACTCTCTGCACTTGGTATCTGCCTGTTCAACAGCTACCCCATCCACTGATCCGTGGCTCCGGTTCCCAATAGGGAACAGCCAGCCTTATCACGCGGATGGATATGTACGGAACTAGTACTCCCAGATGGGATATATAAGGCTAAAGCAAAACTAGTGGCTCGGGGTTTCGAAGAGAGACTTAGTGAACAAGATGTTAGAGTGGTATCCCTCACTGCAGGAAAAGTGATCTTGAAAATTTTCTTAACTCTTTTCGCCACATACTAGTGGGAATGTAGGTCGATCAATAGAAAAGCCGCATTTTTGCAAGGTGAAAAATTTCACTTGAAACGCCATAGCATACAAGGCTACGGGCCAAGTGCTGGAAAATGGGATTAGAATAGATAGGTGCTTGATGGCCAGCACAGACATTATGGGCCAAAGGGCCTGTTTCTGTGCTGCATAACTCTATGACTGTATAAGAAGCAAGATGTATAGAAGGGAAACTGTGGAAATTAAACAAATGTGTTTATGGATTGAATGATGCATTAGAGTATGGTATTTCGTGGTTAGGTCTGTCTTGTTGAAAGTAGGCTGTATTCAGCTGAATGCAAATCTAGTAATGTTCTACTGAATCACAAAGAGAAACTCACATCTTTATGATGCAAGTCGATGATTTTCTATGAGTAAACACTGTGGAATTTGAGCAATTGGTTATACGTATGTTAAAAGAGGAATTTAAGATTGGAAGTCAGGCTTCGGGGGCTTTTAACTATAGAGGGTTAGACATTAATCTGAATAAGTCGGGAATAACCTTGAATCAACAGTCATATCTAGCAAGTGTTAATCGTATCCCGATAAATTTGGCCAGGTCGTCACAGAAAAATGATCTTACATCCAAAGAAGAATCAGAGCATTTAAGGAACTTGTTTGGACAGTTAAACTGGTATGTATTCAGGCAAAGCCCACTGCCAGTTATGACGTATTGGAACTCAGTACTACGATGAAACATGCTACAATTGGGGAGGCTTTGGGTAGAAATAAACAGAAAAGAAATTACATTTGGAGAAATGCGGACTCAAGCTTCCAGCCCTGGGTGATCCGAAAGACATGAAATTTTAGTGATGCTTCTCATGCCAATCTTCTGGATGGAAATTCAAATAGAGCTGGGTTTATCATATTCTTGGTGTGAAAAAATGGAAAGTGTTATCCCCTGGCCTGGGAAGGGTAGTTAAAAGTACTCTAGCTGCAGAAACGCTGGCACTAGTAGAAGCGATAGGTATGGGATTTTACTTATCTAACATTTTGAAGGAAATCCTATGCAAGGGGCATGCTGAGAAAAGTTTTCCCATTGAATGCTATGTGGATAACCATTCTCTGTGGGATAATGTTCATTTGACAGAGAGTGTCACTGAGAAAAGATTAGGACTGACCTTGCTAGTATAAAGGAAATGTTGGAGAGAAAAGAGATCTCCAAGATAAAATGGGTCCAAGCAAGTGACCAATTATCGGACTATTTTACAAAAAAGAATGCTTTTCCAAGAAATTGTTGGAGGTCCTAGAAGAGGGATACCCCGTATTGTGATGAGTTGTAAGAAATATGGAGCACCATTTTTTGATTTCTTTGTAATTATGTAAGTATGTTATGAAGTTTTTGTTTAAAAAAAAAGGGAGTCTGTTAATGGTAGGTTAATTATGTTGTTTTTATGATGGTGGTGGTGGAAGTGGAGGCAATGGCAGTGGTGATGGTGGGGGGGGGGTTTGGGGGTTGAGGGGGGGATGGGTGGGGGGGGTGGGTGTTGTGGAGTGGGGGGTTGGGATGTGGTGGGGTGGGGGGGGTGAGGTGGAGGGGGGAGTGGGGAGTGGTGGTGGTGGTGGGGGAGTGAAATTGTGGTGTTGGAGGGTAGTGGTGGTGTTGGGGTAGGTGGTTGCTGGGGGGGCGTTGGCGGTGGTGGGTGGGGGTTGGTGGTGGGGGGGGTTGGTGGTTGCGGTGGTGTTGGGTGGGATGGTGGTGGTGGGGTGGGGTAGGTGGTTGCTGGGTGGGGGGGTTTGGTGGTGGTGGTGGTGGTGGGTGGGGGTTGGTGGTGGTGGGGGGGTAAGGGAAGAAGGAGGCAGATTTGTAATACTGGATTCAGTGAATAAACCAACTATCAAGAAAAGGATTTGCGTTCAGCTTCATTCTTCACCATTTGGCTTGGAGCTGTTTAGCAGGACACACTGCTGCTACTGTGCTCAGTGGTGGATGGAGTGAATGTTCAATGTGGTGGATGAGATGCTGATCAAGTGGGCTTCTTTGTCCTGGATGGTGTCGAGCTTCTTGAGTGTTGTCAGAGCTGCACCCATCCAGGCAAGTGACTTGTACCTTTATAAATGGTGGACAGGCTTTGGAGAGTTAGGAGGTGAGTTAGTCACTGCAGAATTCCCAGCCTCTGACCTGCTCTTCTAGTTACAGTACTTATATGGCTGGTTAAGTTTCTGGTTAATAGTAGCCCCCCCAGGATGTTGATGGTGGGGGATTCAGCGATAGTAATGCTATTAAATGTCATGGGGGAGATGGTTAGATTCTCTCTTGTTGGAGATGGTCATTACCTGCCACTTGTGTGCCACAAATGCTACATGCCACTTATTAACCTCAGCCTGAATATTGTCCAGGTCTTGCTGCACATGGGCACGGATTGCCTCAGTATCTGAGGAGTTGCAAATCATAATGAACAATGTGCAATCATCAGTGACCATCCCCACTTCTGACCTTATGATGGGGGAAGGTCATTGATGAAGCAGCTGAATATGGTTGGGGCTAGGACACTACCCTGAGAAACTCCTGCAGCAGAAGCAGAACCTAAACTGAGCACTGAAGAGCAGATTATTGCTGAGTAAGTGCCACTTGATGGTACTGTTGACAACACCTTCCATCACTTTGCTAATGATTAAGAGTAGAGTGATGGGGCAGTAATTGGCCAGATTGGATTTGTCCTGCTTTTTATTGATGGGACATACCTGGGCAATTTTCCACATTGTTGGTTAGATGCCAGTGTTGTAACCAATCTGTATCAAATTTGTAAGGGGTCCCTATGAGTATTGTTTAGGGGGACTTGGGAGTGTTTCAATATGTGTCAGTGGCTGAGGGAGAGGTCCCTATGAACATGCCAATATTTTATTTATTTATTATTTATTTATTTAGAGATACAGCACTGAAACAGGCCCTTCGGCCCACCAAGTCTGTGCCAACCATCAACCACCCATTTATACTAATCCTACATTAATCCCATATTCCTAAGACATCCCCACCTTCCCTCAATTCCCCTACCATGTACCTATACTAGGGACAATTTATAATGGCCAATTTTACCTATCAACCTGCAAGTCGGAGGAACCGGAACACCCGGCAAAAACCCAAGCGGTCATAGGGAGAACTTGCAAACTCCGCACAGGCAGTACCCAGAATCGAACCTGGGTCGCTGGAGCTGTGAGGCTGCGGTGCTAACCACTGCACCGCCCTAAAATTTGTAGGTGGTTCTGGGAATGTGTCAATATTTCTAAGGGGTCAGCAATAATTGCTCATCAGTGCTCAGTTTAGGTTCTGCTCGGGCCACTCAGCTCTATACCTCATTACAGCCTTGATCCAAACATGGACAGAAGAGCTGAATTCCAGAGGTGAGGTGCGACTGATCTCTCTTCACATTGAGGCATCATTTGGCATAAAGAAGCCCTAGTAAAACTGAAGTCAATGGGAATCAGCGGGAACGTTTGGAGTCATATGTAAAATGGCTATGGTTGTTGGAGGCCACTCATCTCAGCAGGGGTTCCTCAGGATGGTGTCCTAGGCCCAACCATATTCAGCTGTTTCATCAATGACCTTCCCTCCATCATAAGGTCAGAAGTGAGGATGGTCACTGATGCTTGCACAATGTTCAGCACCATTCGTGCCTCCTCAGATACTGAAGCAGCCCATGTCCATATGCAGCAAGACCTAGACAACATTCAGGCTTGGGCTGATAAGTGGCAAGTAACCTTCGCATCACTCAAGTGGTAGGCAATGACCATCTCCAACAGGAGAGAAGCAAACCATCTCCCCGTGACAGTTAATGGCATTACTGTTGCTGAAACTCCAACATCAACAGCCTGGGGGCTTACCATTGATCAGAAACTTCACTGGACCACACTTCAAAGTTAGCTGGGGACCCTGGGAGTGCATCAATATTTTTAAGGGGCCCACACAAATGTGGTCAACATTTTCAGGAATTCGTGGGATGGTGCAAGAGGGACCCTCAGGATGGCATTCACACCTGAAAAGGGGTCCTCAGTAGTATGTTAATATTTCTCTGACACAGATAAGCTTAACAGCCACCGAATTATAGCTAATGTAGCTCAGCATCCATTTTGTTTTTAAACATCTTGCTTCTGTTTTGCAGACATGCAAAGATGACAGGAAATAAAACAAATTTCCTACCTGCTTGTAAAAGTCAGAGCGAGTGAGGCAGCGAGATGAGGCATAAGACGAAGATACTGGGTCTGGTGCTCAATGATTTTTACCTCTTCTTTGTCTTTTGGTCCAAACTGTCTCCGGCTAATTTCAAAACAATGGAAACAGGAGCAAATGATTAGCAAAATATTTCATCAAATCCTGTGTAGTAGCCCGGTGATTGTGCATTGCATAAAGAAAATGAATGCATATAATGTCACTACATACCTGCCAGAATGGAGTTCAGGAGCTCCCAAATTTTGTTTGCTAATGCTCCTGTGAAGTGTCTTGGAATATTTTACTACATTAAAGATGCTATATAAATATAGGTAGCTGTTGTTGAGATGATTATGTAATTCCTACCTGTCAATCACACCTGGAGACTGCATTCCTCTAAGTAACTGGGATTGATATTATGCATAAAGTTTGCATTTTGTAACTAACCCCCACTCATTGCATTTTTCTGGAGAAATAATCCTGCTGTATTTGGGACCATGCTGTCGCTTCCGTCATGAGTTCGATGACTCTGGGTGGAATTTTAAACTCTTCCCCTGTGGTGGGTTTGGAAGCAGCGAGAGCATAAAATTGGGTGGGATGGTGGTGGAAGGGACCCCACCACCATCCCACCTCCACCGAAATTTAATCCAGGGCGAGAAGTCCTGTGAACGGCCTCTGCGCCCTGCTGCCGATTGAGGCCTTTAACTGGGTAATTAACCCCTAATGAAGGGTCTCTTCCCACCGCAGCACGGTGACCCTGATGCCGCACGGGAAGCACGGCATGAAAAACCCATAAGGGCTGCTTCCTGGCTGCTGGGTGGGTGGACGGTGCTGTCCCTCGTTCAAAGGCACTTAGTGCCTGAACAAGGGACCCAACATCGGGAAGGGGAGGGGCCTGCTGAGGGCCGACCCTTGCCCTTGCTGCCAATCCCCCCTCCCCACGACTCCCACTTGTGAGAGCCCTCCTGCCCTGACCTACCTTGAGCCTAGTTCCAGCATTGCTAGTCAGTGTCTGGTCGCTGCATCTACAGCAGCAGCTACCACTACCACAATGGCGCTGCAGCTGCCGGCCTCTAATTGGCCAGCAGCTCTGCAAAGCCGGGACTTCTGGTAGTAGGGTCCTAAATCATACAGAAGGCCCACCTCTGTCCAATTAAGTGGCTGATTGGCACTAAATTCAGCCGGCCTTCTGTACAATAGCCAATGCAGGGATCTTGCCGTCGGTTTGCCCAACGTCGAGACTCCAGCCGCCAACACAAAATTCCACCCTCTGTTTTGAAAATCACAAATCCCATTCTGCCCCCAACTCCTTGGTAGGGATTGAATCTCAATATTTACTCAAAGAAAACACATTTCACTGTACACAGACAAGCTAATTTTAGAGATGAAAAGGAAAAACAAAGATTGCAAAATGCTGGTTTAATTTTTAAAAAAAGGAAAAGGTCTATCAAGATATGTTTAACAATAAAAGGGTTTAACATCATGGGCATGCTCTAGCATATTCTGTTTTATGACAAGAGTTCATAACTGTTAACAGCTATAATGTGATACTATCAAGAATAATCTTTGTAGGCATCGAAAAGCATATTTTTCTGTTGAGTACGAACCTGAAATGGTTTATTTTGTTAACACTGCTCACGGCAAACTGTCCTGCTGCTTATACAGTGAAATTAGGGAAATTCTCATTAACATGATTTTTTTTATGCATTCACATATTGTGGGCGCTGCTGGCAAGGCAAGCATTTATTGCCCATCCCTAATTGCCCTTAAGAAGGTGGTGGTGAGCTGCCTTCTTGAACTGCTGCAGTTCATGTTGGGTAGGTACTCTCTCAGTGCTGTTAGGGAGGGAGTTCCAGGATTTTGACCTAGCGACAATGTGTGACTTGGGAGGAGAATTTGTAGGTGGTAGTGTTCCCATGCACCTGCTGCCCTTGTCCATCTAGGTGGTACAGATGGTGGATTTGGGAGGGGTAGTCAAAGAAGGCTTGTTGAGTTGGCTGGAGATGATTGGCCTCCAACAACCACAACCATCTTCCTTTGTGCTATGTCTGATCCGTATGGATGTAATTAATAAAGACAACAAACCTTTGAAAGAAAATGCAAGAACTTGCAATTATATGGCACCTTTCACATCTGAGTTGGCATAACAAGGCCTTACATAACGCCTCATCCTAAGTACAGCACTTCAACAATGCAGCATTGACTCAGTACTGTGACAAAGTGATTATCTGCTCTGGTCCATGGTGGTGGTCAAGCCCATGATCTTCAAGCTCACAACCTTTGTTGCTTGGCAAATAAGCCATTAGTTAGTTAGTTAGAGATACAGCACTGAAATAGGCCCTTCGGCCCACTGAGTCTGTGCCGACCATCAACCACCCATTTATACTAATCCTACACTAATTCCATATTCCTACTACATCCCCACCTGTCACTATATTTCCCTACCACCTACCTATACTAGGGACAATTTTTAATGGCCAATTTACCTATCAACCTGCAAGTCTTTGACATGTGGGAGGAAACCGGAGCACCCGGAGAAAACCCACGCAGACACAGGGAGAACTTGCAAACTCCACACAGGCAGCACCTAGAATTGAACCCGGGTCGCTGGAGCTGTGAGGCGGCGATGCTGACCACTGCGCCACTGTGCCGCCCCTGAACCACAACGGCAGCTGACAAGACAGGGAGCCAAGCCAACAAAAACCGGGTGCGCGCGGGTTGACGGAGCAAGGAGCCAAGTGCAAAGCAGCCCACCTTGCGGGCACGACTGAGACCAACCGACTCTTCGGGTTCACAACACACACGCAAGCAAGCACACCTTTTAAGGATTAATAACTGTCTTAAGGATTAATAACTGTCTTTTAATAGAAGCTTTTATCATGATGAAAGGAAATATTTGCAGGTCCATGGGGAAAAAGCTGAGGATTTTTTTTTATTCATTCATGTGATGTGGGCTTTGCTAGGCTAGCATTTATTGCCCATCCCTAATTGCCCTTGAGAAGGTTGTGGTGAGCTGCCTTCTTGAACCGCTGCAGTCCATGTGAGGTAGGTATGCCCACAATGCTGTTAGGAAGGGAGTTCCATGTTTTTGACCCAGCGACAGTGAAGGAACAGTGATATAGTTCCAAGTCAGGATGATGTGAGACTTGGAGGGAAACATGTAGGTGGTGGTGTTCCCATGCATTTGCTGCCCTTGTCCTTCTAGTTGGTACAGGTCGCGGGTTTGGAAGGTGCTAAGAAGCCTTGGTGTGTTGCTGCAGTGCATCTTGTAGATGGTACACACTGCTGCCACTGTGCGTCGGTGGTGGAGGGAGTGAATATTTGTAGATGGGGTTCCAATTAAGCAGGCTGCTATGCCCTGGATGGTGTCGAGCTCCTTGAGTGTTGTTGGGGCTGCACCCATCCAGGCAATTGAAGAGTATTCCATCACACTCCTGACTTGTGCCTTGTAGATGGTCGGCTTTGGGAAGATGAGTTACTCACCGCAGAATTCCTAGCCTCTGGCCTGCTCTTGTAGCCACAGTATTTATATGGCTACCCCAGTTCAGTTTCTGGTCAATGGTAGCCCCCAAGATATTGATAGTGGGGGATTCAGCGATGGTAATGCCATGGAATGTCAAGGGGAGATGGTTAGATTCTCTCTTGATGGAGATGGTCATTGCCTGGCATTTGTGTAGCACGAATGTTACTTGCCACTTATCAGCCCAAGCCTGGATATTGTCCAGGTCTTTCTGCATTTCTACACAGACTGCTTCAGTATCTGAAGAGTTGCAAATGGTGCTGAACATTGTGCAATCATCAGAGATCATCCCGTCTTCTGACCTTATGATTGAAGGAAGGTCATTGATGAAGCCGCTGAAGATGGTTGGGCTGAGGACACTACCTTGAGGAACTCCTGCAGTAATGTCCTGGAGCTCAGATGATTGACCTCCAACAACCACAACCATCTTCCTTTGCGTTAGGTATGACTCCAACCAGCAGAGAGTTTTCCCCAATTCCTATTGATTTCAGTTTTTCTAGGGCTCCTTGATGCCTCACTCGGTCAAATGCTGCCTTGATGTCAAGGGCAATCACTCTCAATCTCAGGATTCGGACTAACTAGCTCTCCTTCTGTGCTGCATGTTTAAATGTGTATGTGAAGGTCTATAGGAGAGTAGTGTTACCTTTGTTGGATGAATTCCAAACTGGTGACACAAGTATTACATCTCACAACTGCTCAGATTACATGTTGAATTGAAAAAATATGTTCTTTTTGAGGTTTAAAAACATTTTATTAATTCCCTTCCTTCTCCTTTTTCTGAAGGTGTGGACAAATGCTGGAGTACTTCCAATTTTCTTGTGTACTCCTGTCAGGCAAACCCTGCACCTGCCAAGACTGAGGCACACATTATTTCGCCACATGAACATTAAAACTTAAAAATTGCAAGCCCCTGACTGGAAAGACATTTGCATCGTAACAGACAGTGTTGGAACAATGGGGACCCAGTCGTTGCTTCCCCAATACACAGAAGTGGTCAGACCAGTTTTAGTCACATGACTAACTGGCTGTTGCAGAGATTTGAACTGAGAGTTTTAAATTGGAAAAAAAAAATGTTTGAAGCGAGAAAGCTCCTGGCTCCTGGTTTGAGAACATCTCTCTCCTGTCTGCTCTCATCTCGCTCTAACCATTGAAGACACATGAACCCCAAGAGAGAAAAGTCTCCTACAGTGAACAAGGTTTAAGAACGCTGGGTCCCAATGAAAAGTAAAAGCTGTCTACAATCAAGGACTCTATGGCGAGTTGGAAACACAGAAACAGAAGTCTCTTTAGAGACTGCCTCAAATCTTTCCATTTTATTTTTCTTCTATTCTTTTCTGTCTCTATTTGCACGTGTGTATCGTATGTGCATGCTAGTGTGGACACGCCGTATATCTGTAGGCATTAACCGTATTAGAGTTTAGGTTTAAGGTTTAATAAATTTCACTTTTCTTCTTTAAACCTAAGAAGGCGTATTTTGTGCTCATTTCTTTGCCTTACAATTGGAAAGCTGTGAACTAGGATTCACAAAGGGGGAGCTCAAAATACAGTGTGTTTAAAATTAAACCCTGTTACAATAAGACCTGGTGAAGACAGTACAAGACCGCTAGACACCTTTCTCGCCTAGTTGTAACAACTTCCAAGCACCAAATGCTGGCAGGCTCTCACCACAGGTGAGCTTGTTCTTGCCCTCACATTTTAAAGGTGGAGGCGTGGCATAGTAGTGTCACTGAATTAGTAATCCAGAGGCTCAGGCTAATGTGCTGGGGACACCGGTTCAAATCCCACCACGATAGCTGGTGGAATTTAAATTCAACTAATTAATAAACTCAATTACTTAATATAAATTTGGAATTGAAAGCTAGCCTCAGAAATGGTGCTATATATTGTTGTAAAAAACCTATTTGATTCACAAATGTCTTTTAGGGAAGGAAATCTGTCTTCCTTACCTTGTCTGGGCTACATGTGACCCCAGACCCACAGCAATGTGGTTAACTCTTAACTGCCCTCTGAAATGGCCTGGAAAGCCACACAGTTGTAAAGGGCAATTAGGGATGGGTGAAAAATGCTGACTTTGCCAGCAACACCCACATCCCAAGAAAGAAATTTAAAAAAGCAGCAGCCACTGAAAAAAATAGTCAGGAGTGGGAACCGGTCTGATTTTCCCTTCCTGTTGGCGCTGTAACCAACAGTGGCATCCTTGGTTGAAATTCACTAAATGAGTGAAGATTGAGGATGAAACCTGGGTTTTCCTAAACTCTGTGGCCCAGATGGTCTCTGGACAATTCGCAAAGGCTTCTTCAGCAACACCTCTTTCACCACCTTGAAGAACAAGGGCAGTGAGTACATAGGAACACCACCAAGTCTCCCTCCAAATCACCCACCGGAATTGCACATATATCTCAACATCAAAATCCTGGAACTCCCTCCCTAACAGCACTATGGGAGTACCTTCACCACATGGAATCTAGCATTTCAAGAAGGTGGTTCACCACCACCTTCCCAAGGGCAACTAAGGATGGGTAATGATTGCTGGCCTTACCAGCAACGCCCACATCCTGAGGGCAGAAATAAAAATTGCTGAACCATGAGGGAACCCGTGAAAAAGTTTTGCACTGTGAACTCAAATTTTATACACACACCCACATTATACATAAATATGTATAAATAGGCAGCACTGATTCCCTGATGGCTTGTATTATGAATCAATATGATTTATAAGTAGCCTTTGAGAGTAATTTTGTAGTGCAACCAATTCAACAGTATTATAAATGTATATTATTTTATACCGATGCATGATCTAAGGATCAGATTTCTTACCAGACTAGTTACACATTGATTGTGAGTCAACAGACTTTAAGTAAATGAGAAATATTGGCTAAGTATAGAGATGGTTCAGCGGGTAAAATGACTCATTAATTAGTCAGCAAGCTAACTCTGCTTTGTTGCTGATATGGCAGTTATCTCAGTAAATCGCATTCATTACATTGTTGATTTAACTGAACTTAATTTCATTTCATTTTACATCTGCTATTTCAAAACATGCTTCCTGCTGAAAGCAAGCAATATAAATTTTTTCATTAAAAATTGAACAAATACAACAGGTTTGAAGAGGTTCCATCTACATTATCCCAGAATTTAATGTTGAGTAAAACCATTTATAGTTTACACTGTGAATAGCTCTGAGAAGAGCAGTTGTTTTCTTGAAAGACGTGTTCTTAGAAGAACTGTTAGGACTCGATGTTTCAGGCAACATACTCTGTCTGTCCTCCAGAGAAGAGACTGGATCTGTGGAAGAAGTGGGTTTATATGTGGTGGAAGATGGGCAGGATCTTGCGGCTGATTGATCAGGCTTAGTGTGTCTGTGATAGGTTGGTACATGTTATTGTTCCTGATTGGTCAGCTGATCTATCCTGTGGCGGAGATCTAACAAGACCATCCACCAAGACAGCGGTGACATCTGGCTACCCCACTCAAGAATCATACCACCACCCACTCTGCAGCCAACCCTACCAAAGTGGAACCAACTTTAACAATATACAACCCTCCACAGATACAAGAACATTAGCATGTACTGACCTACCACAGGATAGATTAGCAGACCAATCAGGAGCAAGAATAATAGCACATAGTGACCAATCACAGAACACAATAGCCAACCAATCAGGAGCAAGAACAATAACAGAAGGTGAGAGGGAACTTGTCCCTAGATCACTGAAGGCAGCAGCACAGGTAGATAAGGTGGTTAGGAAGGCATATGGGATACTTGCCTTTATCAGCCGAGGCATAGAATATAAGAGCAGGGAGGTTATGATGGAGCTGTATAAAATGCTAGTTAGGCCACAGCTGGAGTACTGTGTACAGTTCTGGTCACCACACTATAGGAAGGATGTGATTGCACTGGAGAGGGTGCAGAGGAGATTCACCAGGATGTTGCTGCATTCTAAAATCCTCCCAATCTTCAGGTTTACAACTATTTCTGGCAACTTTATAGGCATTTTCTTTTAATCTTATACAATCCTTAACTTCCTTTGTTAGCTATGGTTGACTGCCTTTACTTTTTGGGTTTTTGTGCCTTGAAGGAATGTATAGTTGCTGTAAACTATGTAATATTTCTTTAAAGACTATCCATCGTCTATGTACTGTCATACCTTTTAATGTATTTTCCCAATCCACCTCAGCCAATTTTCCCCTCATACCTTCATAATTTCCTTTGTTCAAATTTAACATCCTGGCCTCAGATTGAACTACCTCACTTTCAAACATAATGTAAAATTCTATCATGTCATAGTCACTCATCCCTGAAGATTCTTTTACAACAAGATTAATTAGCCCTTTCTCATTACATAATACGAGATATAAAATAGTCTGTTCTCTAGTCGGTTGCTCAACATACCGCTCTAGAAAACCATCCCGAACACACTCCAGAACCTCGTGTTCCACAGCAGTGGTGTTCATTAAGTTTACCCAGTCTATATGCAGATTGACGTCACCCATGATTACTGTATTACCCATGCCATATGCTTCTCTAATCTCCTCATGCCCCACACTACCACTACTGTTTGGTGGCCTATAAACAACTCCTACCAATGTTTGCTGCCCCTTGCTGTTTCTTAGCTCAACCCAAACAGATTCCATATTTTGTTCTTCCAATCTGAGATCCTCCCTTACTAATGTACAGATCCCATCCCTTATTATCAGCGCAATACCACCACCTTTTCCTTTTTGCCTGTTCTTCCTCAAGGTCACATATCCTTGAATAATCAGTTCCCAGTCTTGGTCACCCTGTAACCACATTTCCACAGATCATATCCATTGACCTCGATTTTTGCCTTTAAATCATCTACCTTGTTGCAAATGCTGTGTGCATTCAGGGGGAGTGCCCTTAACCTTGTCTTCTTGACATTCTACATTCTAAGCCTAGTTGATACTTGCCTTTGTTTCACCTGCCTTCTAATGTCGCTTGCTACTTTTCTACCCACTGTTACCAGCTTTACTTCCTTCCAATTTGAGCTACCCCTCAGGTTCCCATCCCCCTGACAAGCTAGTTTAAACCCTCTCCAACAGCACTTACAAATCTCCCTGCGAGAATATTAGTTCCGGTCCTGTTAAGGTGTAGCCTGTCCATCTTGTATAGGTCCCACCTGCCCCATAACCGGTCCCAACGCCGCCGAAATCTGATGCCCTCCCTCCTACACCAATTCTCCAGCCACATGTTCAATCGATCAATCCTCCTATTCCTATGCTCACTAGCACGTGGCACTGGGAGTAATCCTGAGATTACTGCTTTGGAGGTCCTGCTTTTTAATTTCCTTCCTAACTCCCTAAAATCTGCTTGCAGGACCCCATCCCTCTTCCTACCTATGTCATTGGTACCAATGTGGACCACAACCTCTGGCTATTCACCCACCCAAAGAAGGATGTCCTACAGCCTCTCCATGACATCCTTGACTCTGGTACCAGGGAGGCAACACACCATCCTGGAGTCACATTTACTGCTGCAGAAATGCCTGTCTGATCCCATGACTATCGAATCTCCTATCACTGTTGCTCTTCCACTCTTCTTCCTCCCCTTCTGTGCAGCTGAGTCACCCGTGCCATGGACTTTGCTGTGGCTGCACTCCCCTGAGGAACCACTGCCCTCGCGAGTATCCAAAATGAAAAACCAATTAGCAAGCAAGATAGACTAAGGGGACTCCTGCACTACCTGCCTGGTTCTCTTAGACTGTCACCAATTCCCTCTCTGCCTGCATGCTGCAAACCTGCGGTGTGACCACCTCCCTAAACGTGCTATCCATGTAGTCCTCTGCTTCACTGATGCACAACAATGACTCCAGTCGCCGTAGTTCGAGTTCCGAAACCCAGAGCTCAAGCTTCTGCAGCTGGTGACACTTCCTGCAGATGTGTTGGACGCACCACGTGTCCTAGACTATGACTTTCCACATGCCACAGGCTATACATTCCACTTGGCTGAGCTGCCCTGCCATGCCGTAACTTCAAAAACTATTTATTATAATTAGAAATAGAATAACTTACCTTTTATTCACCAATCAGCTTCTAACCTTGTACCGAAGAGAGAGGCAGCTACTGGAGGCTGAAAAAAGGTAGAAAAGAAAGAGCCGCTCCCTCACGCACCAAACTCCCACTTCACACTCAGTGCAGTCAAATTTATTTTTTTCTTAATTTATAGGTCCCCTCCTGACAGAACTCCCTCACTTACCAAACTCTCTTCTTCACTCTCTGTGCCGTCAAGCAGCACTGAGAGTCCCTTGAATTTATTTTCTGAAAAGAATGTTGTGTCAGCTCTGCTAGAGCTCAGAAACCAGTTTAAGTTAGCTACCTAATTAACTAGCTACAGCTACTCTCATTGTATACTCCTGTTTAAAACTGTAAGAAACCTAACTTATCTCTTAACAGGAATTTCAATTAATTGCTAAATGTAAACAAAACAAATCTAAACTTCAGAGAAATTAACCCTTAAAATCCATTCACTTACCAAACTCCCTTCATATTCTGTGCCTTCCAGCAGCACTCAGATTCCCATTGACTCCAGTTTTTCTAGGGCTTCTTTTTTTTCATTCTTTCATGGGATGTGGGCATCACTGACAAGGCCAGCATTTGTTGCTCATCCCTAATTGCCCTTGAACTGAGTGGCTTGTGAGGCCATTTCAGAGGGCAGTTAAGAGTCAACCACATTGCTGTGGGTCTGGAGTCACATGTAGACCAGACCAGGTAAGGACAGCAGATTTCCTTCCCTAAAGGGCATTAGTGAACCAGATAGGTTGTTACAACAATTGATAGTTTCATGACACCATTACTGAGACAAAATTTTCAATTCCAGATTTCAATTAATTAATTGAATTTAAATTCCACCAGCTGCCATGGTGGGATTTGAATCCATGTCCCCAGGACATTGACCCAGGCATCTGGATTACTAGTCCTGTGACATTGCCACTACGCCACCATCTCCCTCCTTGATGCCATACTCAGTCAAATGCTGCCTTGATGTCAAGGGCAGTCACTCTCACCTCACCTCTTGAGTTCAGCTCTTTTGTCCATGTTTGAACCAAGGCTGGAATGAGGTCAGGAGATGAGTGGCCCTGGCAGAATGCAAACTGAGCAGGTTATTGCTAAGCAAGTGCTACTTGATAGCACTGTCAACGACACCTTCCATCACTTTACTGAGGATCAAGAGCAGAGAGTTGAGGCGGTAATTGGCTGGGTTGGACCTGTCCTGCTCTGTGTGTACAGGATATACCTGGGCAATTTTCCACATTGCCAGGTAGATGCCAGTGTTGTAGCTGTACTGGAACAGCTTGGCTAGGGGCACAGCAAGTTCTGGAGCACAGGTCTTCAGCACTATTGCCGGAACATTGTCAGAGCCCATAGCCTTTGCAGTATCCAGTGCCTTCAGTCGTTTCTTGATATCACGTGGAGTGAATTGAATTGGTTGAAGACTGGCATCTGATGCTGGGGACTTCAGGAGGAGGCTGAGATGGATCATCCACTCAGCACTTCTGGCTGAAGACTGTTGCAAATGCTTCAGCCTTATCTTATGCACTGATGTGCTGGACTCCCCCATCATTGAGGATGGGGATATTTGTGGAACCACCTTCTCAGGTTAGCTGTTTAATTGTCCATCACCATTCCTGGTGGGATGTGGCAGGACTGCAGAACTTAGATCTGATCCATTGGTAATGGCATGCAAGTAGTCGTGTGTTGTAGCTTCACCAGGTAGACACCTCATTTTGAGGTATGCCTGGTGCTACTCCTGGCATGCCCTCCTGCACTCTTCATTGAACCAGGGTTGATCCCCCAGCTTGATGGTAATGGCAGAGTGGGGGATATGCTGGGCCATGAGGTTACAGGTTGTGGTTGAGTACAATTCTGCTGCTGCTGCGTATAGCGCCAGAGCCTCATGTATGCCTTATTTTCAGTTGTCAGATCTGTTTGAAATCTATTCCATTTAGCATGGTGGTAGTGCCACACAACACGATGGAGGGTATCCTCAATGTGAAGACGGGACTTTGTTTCCACAAGGACTGTGTGGTGGTCATTCCTACCAATACTGTCATGGACAGAAGCAGCTGCAGCAGGCAGATTGGTGAGGACGAGGTCAAGTATGTTTTTCCTTGTGTTGGTTCCCCCACCACCTGCCGCAGACCCAGTCTAGCAGCTATCTTCATTAGTACTCAGCCAGCTTGGTCAGTAGTGGTGCCACCGAGCCACTCTTGGTGGTGGACGTTGAAGTCCCCCACCCAGAGTACATTTTGTGCCCTTGCCACCCTCAGTGCTTCCTCCAAATGGTGTGCAACATGGTGGAGTACTGACTCATCAGCTGAGGGAGGGCGGTAGGTGGTAATCAGTAGGAGGTTAGCTTGCCCATGTTTGACCTGATGCCATGAGACTTCATAGGGTCCAGAGTCGATGTTGAGGACTCCCAGGGCAACTCCCTCCCTACTGTATATCACAGTCCCGCCACCTCTGGTGGGTCTGTCCTGCCAGTGGGACAGGACATACCCGGGGATGGTGATGGCAGTGTCTGGGACATTGTCTGTAAGGTATGATTCCGTGAGTATGAATATGTCAGGCTGTTGCTTGACTAGTCTGTGGGACAGTTCTCCCAACTTTGGCACAAGCCCCCAGATGTTAGGAAGGAGGACTTTGCAGGGTCGACAGGGCTGGGTTTGCCATTGTCGTTTCCGGTGCCTAGGTCAATGCCAGGTGGTCCGTCCGGTTTCATTCCTTTTTATTGACTTCGTATCCGTTAGGTACAACTGAGTGGCTTGCTAGGCCATTTCAGAGGGCATGTAAGAGTTAACCACATTGTTGTGAGTCTGGATTCACATGTCGGCCAGACCAGGTAAGGACAGCAGTTTTCCTTCCCTAAAGGACATTAGTGAACCAGATGGGTTTTTACAACAATTGACAATGGTTTCATGGCCATCATTAGACTAGCTTTTAATTCCAGATTTATTAATTAAATTCAAATTCCACCTTCTGCTGTGGTGGGATTCGAACCCATGTCCCCAGAGAAATACCCTGGGTCTCTGGGTTACTCGTCCAGTGATAATACCACTATGCCACCGCCTACCCAAGTCCCATTTGTCCAAGTGACAATGAACTTTGTCCCGAATCATCGTTTCTAGAAGCTTCCTCACCACCAAAGTTAAACTGACTGATGCAGTTGCTGGGCTTGTCTTTATACCCTTTTTTGTACAAGGGTGCTAGATGTGAAATTCTCCAGTCTTCTGGCACTACCCAAGTCTAAAGAAGACTGGAAAATTAAGGCCAGTGCCTCCACAATTTCCACTCTCTCTTCCCTCAGTATTCTTGGATGTATTTCATCCGATCCTGCTGCCTCAATCATTTTAAGTTGACACCCTATCCAATACCACCTCCTTATCAATTTTAAACTCTTCAAATGTCTGAACTATCTCCTCTTTCACCATGACCTGTGCAGCATCTTCTTCCCTGGTAAAGACAAACACAAAGTATTCATGTAATACCTCAGCCATGCTCCCTGCCTCTGTGTAAATCCCCTTTTTGGTCCCTAATTAGCCCCATTCCTCCTTTTATCACTCCTTTACTATTTATATGCCTTTCGAAGACTTCTGGATTCCCTCTTATGTTAGCTGCCAGTCTCTTCTCATACTCTCGCTTTGTATCTCATATTTACTTTTTCAATTCCCCTCTGAACCTTCTATATTCAGCCTGGTTCTCAGTTGTATTATCCACCTGACATCAGTCATAATCAGGCAGTTAGGATAGCTGCACTAATTCCCCAGAGAATCAGTTAAAAACAGGGATATTCCCAGAAAATTACGCTGATGGATTCTGACAATTTTTATCCTTGCAAAAATTTAAATCCAGTAATTATTTTTGAAAATTAGTATCTTATGTTGGTAAGGGCAGAGGTTATGATCTGAAATGGTTTTACTCAATGTTGGATTCAGAAGGGGTACAGTCCAATGGCCCAGCTGCACGCCCTCCATCAAGACTCAATGATGGGAGCACAGGATCATGGAATAATATCCTCTGCAGATAAGAAGGGTTTGCTAGAAAGACCTGTACTATATTAAGTTTCTTAACTGAAACAGCAAATCTGTTACTGGTACAGACAGAAGCAAAGCACTGAAGAGTCGGCAATCGGGGCAATAGTACATTTGGCAGAGAATACCAAAGGGTGTGTGAACGAATGACAATGATTGCTCTTAGTGGCACAGGTTTTCCAAAAAATCTCTCTCATGGGCTTTGTTGGCTCTCTGCTGTTAACCAGGGTGCTTGGGCCACAATAGGAACAAAAAAGACCCATCTAAATGGGTAACTTTACCTGTCTGACTTACAGGAACCAATCTGTCATTCTAAGTAAGCATATCAAGTAAGTACTGAACTATGTAAAAAACTATGTAGAAAATAATTGTTACTAACAGCACTAGAATAAACTAATAGCTTTCGGTAAATGGATAGAACATACTTCCAGTTGTAGTACTGAAAATTTTTTCTTCTCAATAACTGTGATTAAGGTTGATGAAATTCAATAGAATTGCTATAAAACCAACATCAAATTTGAGATTGAAATGCAAAACCAATGAAGGGTTCATACAATTTTGTAGCAATGCAAATCATGCAATACTAGGATAGTATACAATAGTAGGATGGCAAAAGGTTCCTATTCATTTTTGGGGCTATTTCCAATGATTAAGATTCAAACTCTATACCTTCATTGGTTCCCTAAATCAACCTCAGCTGGTTCCTTGTCCATTTTCCTTAGTTCTACGATGGTTCCCAGATCAAAAACCATTTCTCTACGGGCTCCTGAACAAACTTTGTTTCTCTGTTCACTTCTGGATGAGCTTTGGCTGTTGCAGGCTCCAAGCTGTTACTTTGCCCCCCACTGGCTCCTAAACTGGACTTGATTCCACTGATACCTCTGCCTGGAAGCTTCCTTCTTAAAACAGGCCCTCAAATATTGAGCTGCATATCTTTCTCATACCAGCCTCTAACCCTACTCATTTTTGCCATATCTAACTTTCTGTTACTGATCCATGCAATCTAAGGTCACCTTCTGCCTCAATTTGCATGCTCACACTGGCGGCCACTCTGCACTTGAGCTTCCTACTCTCTCGTTTTGAGATTCTACTTTGGGGTTTCCTGTTTATCATCCCAATTAGTCATGCTCCCTCTCAGGCCTCCCCTTACCAGTGCCATGCCTCTCCCCATTCCTCCACCCACTCAATACTACTCCTCAATCTACTTTCATTCTCACCACTGTTCCAGACTTCAATGCCTGTTCAACAGGCCATAGCCACTCTCTGTGCTTCCTTTAGTACACCATGTTACACCTATTGTGATGCCTGTCACTAGCTCTCCCAAAACAGCTACCCTATTTCATTCTCACATCCCAGAGGTTAACCTCTCTCACCCCACTACCATTCAATATCAATAAATATGGTGCTCCATTTCACCCCCAAAAATATGTTTGACGGTATCGCCAACGATAGCAACAGATTCATCCTTGATGCAATCCTGGGACTGGCAAATATTTAAACAGGTTCACAGCTTACAGACCTCCCTGACTAAGCTTCTTTGGTTATCTGAAACAGCAACAATTTACATTTAAATAACAGTAAATTAAGAAAGGTAGATTGAGACATCATCATTCACAGCTTCCGGGTGTCCCAAAGTATTTCATAGCTAATTAATTTTGAAATGTAGTGACTTGTTTTTTGAGACAAATATGGTGGTGAATTTGATGACAAACAGCAATGAGATAAATGATTAGCTTATCTGTTTTTGATAGTATTAATTGAGGGATTAATGTTGGCCAGAACACTGGGAGAACTAGCCTCCTTTTCTTTTTGAATGGGATTGTATTTTGTGCACCTGAACAGGGAGATGGGTTTTGGATTAACGACTCATCTAACAGAGTTTATTGATGCAGCACTCCTCCAGTACTGCACTAAAGTGTCTGCCCATATTTGTTTGAATCTACAACCTCTTGTTCAGAGGCGAGAGTGCTACCACTAAACCAAGCTGGTACATCACATCAAATGAATCACTTAGCGCACATTACTACCCATCCTGATACTGCACTTTTGCATCAAATTACAAATCCAAGCAAGACTAAAATATGTTCTCATGTTATTCAGACAATAGGATAAGTTCTGCAACGCTATGTCTGTCTCTACTTCTATTTTATGATTTTCATATCAGAAATGTGCAGGAATTTATTTTGTAGACATTATACAATAGGAAACACAAATGTATTCTGAAAGCTACAAAGAATATTTAGCTCTCAAAAGGAAGTAAACATTCAATTTTAAATGGCAACTGATTGCAGCAGAAGATAACTTCACAGCAAGCATGTTCAGGCTCAAACAAAAAAAAGTTCACCAGTCGACCCTGTCTGTGTTGTGGAGCTGATGTCAGCTGGAAGAGAAGTCAACGTGCTACAATTGGCTGCATTATCAACAACTTGTATTTATAATCGTGCCTTTACGTGGTAAAACATCCCAAGGTACGGCACAGGAGCATAAGAACCATAGAAAAGTTATGGTACAGAAAGAGGCCATTCAGCCCACTGTGTCTGTGCTGGCTGAAAAAACTAGCCGCCCATCCTAATCCCACCTTCCAGCACCTGGTCTGGAGCCTTGCAGGTTACAGCACTTCAGGTGCAGATCCAGATACCTTTTAAATGGTTTGAGAGTTTCTGCCTCCACCATCATTCCAGGCAACGAATTTCAGACACCCACCACCCTCTGGGTGAAAGTTTTTCCTCATGTCCCCTCTAATCCTTCTACCAATCTTCTTCAATCTGTGCTCCCTGGTAATTGATCTCTTCACTAGGGGAAACAAGTCCTTCCTGTCCACTCTATCTAGGCCCCTCATAGTTTTGTACACCTCAATTAAGTCACCCCTCAGCTTCCTCTGTTCTAAGGAAAGCAACCCGAGCCTACACAATCTTTATCAAGTAAAATTGAACACCGAGCCACAAAAGGAGGCACTGGGACATGACCAATTGTTTGATCAAGAAGTAGGAATTAAGGAGGATCATAAAGGCGGAGAGACAGGTAGAGAGCTTTAGGAAAGGAATTCCAGAGTTTAGGGCCTAGACAGTAATGAAAATCAGGGATGTGCAAGAAGCTAGAATTGGAGGACCGTAGTATACCTTGTGAGGGAAGAGGAAAAGTAAATAGAAACCAGGGTTCCTATTATCGAACACTATCCAAGCCTCCTGTTTGGAGGTTCACATTTGTAGACATTCAGTGAGCACTGTTTTGGCTATAATGTTGGATACCTTGAATTTCTTCACTCAAAGGGTGGTGAATCTTTGGAATTCTCTACTCCACAGGGCTGTGGAAGCTCAATCATTGAGCATATTCAAGACAGAAATCAATAGATAACTGGATACTAATGACATCAAGGGATATGGGAAAAGCCCGGGAAAGTGGCGTTGAGGTAGATGATTAGCCAAGATCCGAATGAATGACGGAGCAAGCTTGATGGGCTGAATGGCCTATTCCTGCTCCTATGTTCCTAAGTATTCACTGTTATGATTCACACATAAATGAAGTCTGAATCATCCCTAAACATTCCTAATTATTTTGTACCTCACACCCATCTAGTCAAAAATTAAATAAAATGTACTGCACTTCGCCTACTTCCCAAAACACCCAAGATGCAAGGTATACCCCAGTACACACCAAATTCAGATGTAACTTCTTTCACTCAGGCACAAGAGCATACCTTTGATATTCACATTGATGGAACACTTGATGCAGCAATCATAGAAACTACCATGGTTCTGGTAGTGTGTTCTAAAATGGGGTCCTGAAAATTGTGATTCTCTGTTTACTGACCAGCTTGTATCTAGTAGCCAATGATTAAACATTGCCTTATCAAGTTAGCCACCAGTCCATAAATTGTTATACTTACTGGAGCAGGCCATAATCAATTTTGCAATCTGAATTTTTTTTGTTCACAAATTATACTCTAGCCCTTCAATAGGTCACAGGTGTGTGCAGGACTGGAAAAATTATACCCAATTTAGCCAGCCCCAAAATTAAAAAAAAATACAATAATCCCCTAAATCATCATCTACTACTAAAAAAAACCTATCTTTTGAATTTGCTGACATTGTTTGCCTCTCTAGGATACAAGACTGTTGGACTCAACCACCACCACTGGGAGATGACAAATCCAAACCATCTGTTCACCTTCCCTCTTTTGAACCTAAACTCGTGCCACTTTAAAAAAACAATGAAACAACTATGAACAGCTTTAACCATTCACATTCTTCTAAAATGTAAGATGCACACATGGAAGGATAGAAGGGAATGTGTTTCAATCTGTGTTTGAACAAAGTTCTCAATAAGAGGGAGAAAAGACAAAGATCTTCAAAGTAGACGGTGATTTATTTAACTGCACAGGAGTGAATTTATAATGCTTTTTAAAAGAACAAAATGAACTTTCCTTACTCTAAACCTTTATCAAAGGCATACAGGAGAGGATAAGGATGACTTCATACCATCTTCCCGATAAGGCATGACAAACAATAATAGACAATGAGAAATAAGAGAAAGTTTTGGTTGGCATCCTTCCATTTATGAAAAATAATGGACATGAAGCAAACAATCCATTTAGGTGGGGTGTCTTCTCTTGGTGCACCTTTGATGGTTGTGAAGGCCAATCCTTGAGAGGCAGGTTCTGCCACAGGTTCAGCGCGTGATGCTGTGAGTTGTTGTTTTTTTATGTTGACGTCCGTTGCCAAGCTGCTGTAGCAACTGGTCATCGTGCTAGTGCACACCAGTCCACAGGAGGTGTCGCCATATCCCTCTTTCGCCAGCTTTTGACTCCCAAGTGCAATATTTGACACTTAAGGCCTTCATATCATGCTTGCAAGCATCCTTGAAGCGGAGCTTTGGGTGCCCTACTGGTCGTCTGGCCCCGGCTACCTCACCATACAGAAGGTCCTTGGGTATGCGACCATCTTCCATCCTGCGGATGTGTCCGATCCACCGAAGCCACCTCTGTTTGATTAGTGCTGACACACTTGGGAGCTCTGCCTTTGACAGGACTGCCACATTTGTGATTTTGTCCTGCCAGGATATACCCATAATGCACCAGACAGTGAAGATGGATGTTATTGAGCTTCTTTTCCTGGTAGCTGTAAGTCGCCCATGTTTCACAGCCATCCAGCAAAGTGCTGAGAATACAGGCCTTATAAACTATTAGCCTGGTCCTAAGGGTCAGCTTAGTGTTATTCCATGTGTGTTTTGCAAGTTGACCAAAGGTGGTAGCTGCTTTCCCTATGCATGTGTCCAGTCTGGCATTGTGGACCCAAGGTAGTAGAATTTGCTAATCGCTTCCAGTGGGGTGTTGTTTAGTGCGATCAGGGATAGAGATGCAACACCTTGTCCCACGACCATAGTTTTCTTGATGCTCACAGTCAAGGAGAACAAGTTACAGGCACCGGAGAGACAGTCCATGAGTCTTTGTAGTTGAGTTTCCATGTGAACAACTAGTGCAGCAGCATCAGCGTAGAAGAATTCTCTGATCAAGAGGTGATGTGTTTTTGTCTTAGATTTTTGCCTTGATAGATTGTAGAGCTTGCCTTCTGACCTAGTGTGCAAGTAGACTCCTTCAATATCTGCAAGAAAGGTAAAGGTCAGGAGCACGGAGAAGAAGATGCTGAACAGATTGGGGCCAAGGACACAACCTTGTTTCACTCCATTCTTCACTCCAAAACTGTCGGAAGTGGAGCCATCAAACTGTACAGTGCAGTGCATTTTGTCATGGAAGGAGTGGATGAGACTGAGGAGCTTCTGTGGACAGCCAATTTTTTCCAAAATCTTGTAGAGCCCTGTTCTGCTGACTGCCTTAGTGTGATCTACTAAAGTAAGGTAAAGGGGTATACTCTGTTCCCTCCACTTCACTTGTAGTTGGCGTATGGAGAAGATCATATCCACAGTAGATCTGCCAGCACGGAAACTGCACTTCGCTTCTGGGTACACTTGGTCTGCAAGTAAATGGTGTCTATTCAGTATGACCCGAGCAAAGGCCTTCCCTGTGACGCAAAGGAGTGAAATGCCCTTGTAGTTGTTGCAGTCTCCTCTGTTGCCTTCTAAAGACTTCTAAATCAAAAGGTAGTTTATCCTGACCTTTTCACTGGCATCACAAATCGTGCATTGCTTAGTTTCCTTCTTTAATTAGATCGTGTTCATTCAGCCTGGAATTGATTGCTTAGCTGATATAAATCGTTGATGGATGCATCATGTAATAGAAACTGGTTCTATAGCTGGGTGCCCCCTGGAAAGAAAGAACTTGCATTTCGACAACGATTTTCACCACTTCAGGGCATCCCAAAGCACTTTACAGCCAATGAAGTGCTTTTGAATTGTAATCACTGTTTTAATGTAGGAAATGAGGCAACCAATTTGCACACATCAAGTTCTCAAAAACATCAATGAGATAAGGAACAGATTGGCTGTTTTAGGTGATGTTGGTTGAGGGATAAATATTGAACCAGGACACTTGGAGAACTTGCCAGCTCTTCTCCAACTACTGCCATGGGATCTTTTACATTCACTTGAGAGGAACTTTGGTTTATTGTCTCAACCAAAAGATGGCATCTCCAACAGTGCAGCATTCCCTCAGTACTGCACAGGAATGTCAGCTTGGATTTCGTGCTCAACTCACTGGAACAGGTCATGGAAAGAAGTCGGCTACTTAGGCCCTCGAGCCTATTCTACCATTCAATTAGATTATGGCTAATCTGTATCTTATCTCCATTTAACCAGCCTTTGCTCCATATACCCTTACCCAACAAAAAGATGTCTTACAAATTTCAATTCTTGCAGCATCCACAGCCTTTTGGAGTTTCACTACCCTTTGCATGAAAAAGTGCTTCCGGATTTTACTACTGAATGACTTAGCTCTAATTTCATGCCTCCTTGTTCTGTATTCCTTCACTAGAGGAAATAGTTTCTCTGTACGTATCCTACTGAATCCCTTTACAATTTTCAATACCTCGATTAGATCACCCATCAACCTTCTAAATTCAAGGGAACATGGGCCAAGTTTATGCAACCTGTCTGAGTTTAACCCTTTAAGCTCTGGCATAATTCAAAGGCAAAATCAAAATATTTTCTTAGTGGCAAGAAACTAGGAACTGTTGACGAGCAAAGACATTTGGGTATCCATGTACACCAATCACTAAAAGCTAATGCACAGCTTCAAAAAGTAATCAAAAGGCTGATGGAATGTTGGACTTTATCTCCAGAGGGTTGAAATACAGAAGTGAGGAAGTGACGCTTAAGTTGTACAAAGCCTTGGTTAGACTTTGCCTCGAGTACTGCATTCAGTTTTGGACACTGCACCTTCGGAAAGATATGCTGGCCTTGGAAAGAAGTACAGAAATGCACCACAATGGTACTGGAGTTTAAACTGTTAAATTGCGGGTAGATGGAGCCGAGGTACAGATCAGCCACGATCTAGTCAAATGGTGGAACAGAATCTGAGGGCTGACTGCCCTACTCCTGTAATAAAAACAAAATACTGCAGATGCTGGAAATCTGAAATAAAAACAAAAAAATGCTGGAAATACTCAGCAGGTCTGGCAGCATCTGTGGAGAGAGAAGCAAAGTTAATGTTTCAGGTTAGTTCTGATGAAAGGTCACTGACCTGAAACGTAAACTCTGCTTCTCTCTCCACAGATGCTGCCAAACTTGCTGAATATTTCCAGCATTTTTTGCATTCATTCCCTATTCCTGTGCTTATCTAGGGTTGAATTTAGTTAACCCGTCACGAATCCCCGCTGTGGACCCGGAATTGGGCGCCATTACCGCATCGTATGTGCGGCCGACCCACCGCGATCACGCGGCAGGCAGCCAATTATCCTATTATATATATAATATATATCTGCACTGAGTGCTTCTTAAGTGCACAGACTGTGAAGAAGAGAGTTCGGCAAGGAGTGGAAGGAGAGCGCGCGAGCAGGAGAGTTCACCAGGAAACAGCGATGGAGGAGCGGGACTAGTTGCAGTGCATCTGCCGCCAGTCTACCAGCATTCGGAAAGAAAAATCGAGATGTGACATCACAGGGAAGCAGGTAGGTGATTGGCTGGGTGAGACTTTGGTGCTGCAAACAGCGTGAGAGGGGAGAGAGAGAGCGGCGAGGCACAGGGAGCTAGTCGGTGAGTATCTGGTGGGTATTTTCTTATTTTTTCCTGCTGATTTTTATTTTTTCTCTAACATTTCAGTGTATCTACTAAACAGACGCTAAATACTAGTAGTCGGTAAGCAGTTACTCATTTGCTTGTTTTATTTATAACTATTTTGTTGTATTTATTTAACTTCCTATTTTAGTGCAGTAAATATTTCGAGGCATGGCAGGGCTGCTCACACCCATCGAACGCACATCCTGCGCCATGTGGGGACTCCAGGACCCTACCCATGTCCCGGACAACTACATGTCCAAAAAGTGCCACCAAATGCAAAAACACGAACGCCGAATCTTGGAACTGGAGCGGCAGCTGGAGTCACTGATGTGCATTTGCAAGGATGAGAGATACATGGATAGCACGTCTCAGGAGGTTCTCACCCCACAGATTAAGAGAGCGCGGGCAGAGAGGGATTGGGTGGCTGTCAGACAGACAAGAAGGACAAGGCAGTTAGTGCAGGAGTCCCAGGAGGGAATCCCACTTTCTAACCGGTATTCAGTTCCGAGTAGAAGGTTCCTCTGGAAAGTGCAGCGAGAGTCATCACCAGAGCACCATGTGTGGCTCAGATGTGCAGGGAGGGAGGAAAAAAGACAAGACAGCAATAGTGGTAGGGGATTCTATAGTTGGGGGAACAGATAGGCGTTTCTGTGATTCCAAGATGGTATGTTGCCTCCCTGGTGCAAGGGTCATGGATATCACTGAGCAACTACAGAGCATACTGGAGCACAGTCAGAGGTCGTAGTCCACACTGGTACCAACGATATAGGTAGAAAAAGGGATGAGGTCCTGCAGGCTGCGTTTAGGGAGTTAGGAAAATATTAACAAGTAGAACCTCAAAGGTAGTAATCTCTGGATTACTCCCAAGGCCACGTGCAAGTGAGTATAGAAATAGAATACACCAGATGAATGCATGGCTGGAGAGATGGTGCAGGAGGGAGGGCTTCAGATTTCTGGGGCATTGGGACTGGTTCTGGGGAAGGTGGGACCTGTGCAAGCTGGACGGTCTACACCTGAACAGCAATGGGATGACTGTCCTTGCAAGAAGGTTTGCGAGTGCTGTTGAGGATGGTTTAAACTAGACTGGCAGGGGGAATGGGAACCTGAGGGCAGTTTCAGATAGGGCAAATTCAGAGCAGGGAATAGGAGGCAGAAAATTAGCGGATGACTCTGAAAGACAGAAGAGGCAAAGGTTAAAAAGTGTACAACACAGGAATTTGGCAGCTTTAAAGGTATTTATTTAAATACAAGGAATATAGCAAATAAAGCCAATGAGCTGAGGGCACACATAGACACATGGCAACACAATATTGCTATAACAGAAACCTGGCTTAAAGAGGGGGGAAAATGGCAGCTCAACAACCCTGGATATAGAGTTTTCAGGCAGAATAGAGAGGTGGATAAAAAAGGAGGGGGTGTAGCATTATTGCTTAAAGAATCAATTACAGCTGTGAGGAGGGATGATATACTAAATGAATCATCAAATGAGGCCATATGGGTTGAGATCAGAAATAAAAAAGGGATAGCCACACTTCCAGGAGTGTACTATAGACACCCAAATGGGGAGAGGGACATAGAAGAGCAAATATGTCGGCAAATTTCTGAGTGCAAAAACAATAGGTCAATAACAGTTGGGATTTCAACTTCCTTAATATCAACTGGGATACAAACAGTGTGAATGGCACAGAGGGCACAAAACTCTTGAACTGCATTCAAGAGAACTTTCTTAGCCAGCACGTAACAAGCCCAACATGAGGGGATGCAATTCTAGATTTAGTCTTGAGTAATGAAGCTGGGCAAGCGGATGAAATAGCAGTGGGTGACCATTTTGGAGATAGTGACCATAATAGTTAGATTTAGCATTATTATGAAAAGGACAAAGAATGTGAGTAAGAGTTCTAAATTGGGGGAAAGGTAAATTTTACAAAGCTGAGGGGTGATCTGGCGAAAGTGGACTGGGTACAGCTGCTTGAAGGAAAATCTGTGGCAAACCAGTGGGTGGCATTCAAAACCGAGATTCTACAGGCACAGTACAGACATGTCCCACAAAGATAAAGGGTGGAACTGCCAAATCTCGAGCCTCCTGGTTATTTAGAAGTAAAGAGGATAAGATAAAATGGAATAAGAAAGGTTATGACAGTCACAAAAATCTTAATACTTTAGAAAGCCTTGAGCAGTATAGAAAATGCAGGTGTGAAGTAAAAAAGGAAATTGAGAAAATAAAGAAAGGACTTGAAAAAATATTGACAGGTAAAATTAAGGAAAATCCAAAGATGTTTTATCAGTACATTAAGAGCAAGAGGGTAACTAAGGAAAAGGTAGGGCCTATCAGATGGAAAAGCTAACTTATGTGTGGATGCAGAAGATATGGGCAGGGTTCATAATGAATACCTTGTCTCTGTCTTCACAAAGGAGAGGGATGATGCAGACATTATATTAAAAGAGGAAGAGTGTGAAATATTAGTTACGATAAGCATAACGAGAGAGGAAGTACTGGAGGGTCTGACATCCTTGAAAGTGGATAAATCAACAGGGCCGGATGGATTGTATCCCAAGCTGTTAAAGGAAGCCAGGGAGGAAATAGCAGATGCTCTGAGGATCATTTTCAAATCCTCACTAGATACAGGCGAGGTATCAGAGGACTGGAGGTTTACGAACGTTGTACCATTGTTTAAAAAGGATGCGAGGGATAGGCCAAATAATTATAGGTCGGTCAGTCTGACCTCGGTGGTGGGCAAATTATGAGAATCACTTTTGAGAGATAGGATAAACTGTCACTTAGAAAGGCAAGGATTAATCAAGGAAAGTCAACATGGATTTGTTTTGGGAAGGTCATGTCTTACCAACTTAATTGGATTTTTTGAGGAAGTAACAAGAAGGAATGATGAGGGAAGTGCAGTGGATGTTGTCTACATGGATTTTAGTAAGGCATTTGACAAGATCCCGCATGGCAGACTGGTCAGAAAAGTAAAAGCCCATGGGATACAGGGGGATGTGGTGATTTGGATCCAAAATTGGCTCAGTGACAGGAAACAAAGGGTAATGGTCGACGGATGTTTTTGCAAATGGAATGCAGTTTCCAGTGACATTCCATAGGGCTCAGTGTTGGGTCCCTTGCTGTTTGTGGCAGAGATTAATGATTTGGACTTAAATGTGGGAGGCATGATTGGGAAATTTGCAGATGAGACAAAAATTGGCCGTGTAATTGATCGTGAAGAGAATAGCTGTAGACTGCAGAATGATATTAATGGCTTGGTTGAGTGGACGGAAAAGTGGCAAATGGAATTCAATCCGGAGAAGTGAGAGGTAACGCATTTGGGGAGGGAAAACTAGCGAGAGAATGCACAATAAATGGGAGGATATTGAGAGCGGTAGAGGAAGTAAGAGACCTTGGCGTGCATGTCCACAGGTCCCTGAAAGTGGCAGAACAGATAGATAGAGTGGTGAAGAAGGCATATGAAATGCTTTCCTTTATTGGCCAAGGTATAGAATACAAAAGCAGGGATGTGATGCTGGAACTGTATAAAATATGGTTCGGCCACAGCTGGAGTATTCTGTCCGCCACATTACAGGAAGGACATAATTGCTCTGGAGAGAGTACAAAGGAGATTTGCAAGAATGTTGCCAGAGCTTGAAGGTTGCAATTATGAGGAAAGATTGGATTGGCTAGGGTTGTTTTCCTTGGAACAGAGGAGGCTGAGGGGTGACTTAATTGAGGTGTACAAAATTATGAGAGGCCTAGATGGAGTAGACAGGAAGGTCTTGTTTCCCCTAACAGAGAGGTCAATTACCAAGGGGCACAGAGTTAAGGTGATTAGTAGAAGGATTAGAGGGGACATGAGGAGAAACTTTTTCACCCAGAGGGTGGTGGGTGTCTGGAATTCACTGCCAGGAATGGTGGTGGAGGCAGAAACCCTCAATTCTTTGAAAAGGTACCTGGACCTGCACCTGAATGCTGTAACCTGCAAGGCTACGGACCAAGTGCTGGAAGGTGGGATTAGAATTGATGGCTAGTTTTTTCAGCCAGGGCAGACATGATGGGCTGAATGGCCTCCTTCTGTGCTGTAACTTTTCTGTGGTTCTATAATGGCACATGGTCCACCCAATTGCACGACGGGGACAGGCTCCGATGCATTGATTACAGGGTCAGTTGACTCCGGAGCAAGCGCTGGTGCCATATTTAAGTACTGCCAGCCCTGCTTGCATTGTTGCCTTTGGGTGATTCACTCCTTGCTGATCGCTGCTGAACTCGGTGTGGTAGTGACTCCCGGACTACCCATTCCCCCACTGGAGGATGCCGCACTATGGCAGAGGCAAGACACTAGGTAGCCCCACGGTTTAACAATGCCTCCCTGGAGATTCTCCTACAGGCTGCAAGGGAAAGGCGGGAGGTCCTCTTCCCCAGTGATGGCAAGAAGAGGTCCTCCAGTCTGACTAAGCAAGCCTGAATGGAGATCCCCCACCTGCCAAACTTGGGTGCAGTGCAGGAAGAGAGTCAAAGACCTCCTTCATTCTGACAAGGTGAGTGCTCCACACACCTCTCCTCTTTGGGGCTAGCATGTGGATACGCAGAATGCAGCGCGACATGAGAAGGGAGTCATCACAAAGGTGCTCGCAAAGGGCATCATCACATCCTGCCAGTTGCATGGCAACCTTTCTGCCACAGGCTACCTTCTTTCATAGTTCACCCCCATGCACTCCCAAGACCAGACATGGTTGGAGCCATGTCAGAATCCCCAGGAGGGGACGAGGCACTGCCACTCATCGAACTTTTCTCTCGCTCTTCCTGCAAAATTTCACCACCTTGATGCACTGGCGGGCTGCTGCATGTGAGACCCAACACATTTCCCCGGTAGATTCCTGGTAAGATCCAGATGCGTAAAGGTTAAGTGCATTTAATTTCAGGGACACTAGCATAGGGCGACCACCGAATCCCAATGGTCGCAACTCATCCTGCAGCATGGCGCATAAGTCAGTGAAGACCTCCCTGGACAGCTGCAGTCTTCACCGACGATACTGCTCAGACATTTGGAGATAGCTGACTCGAATCTGATACACTCTCTGGCACAGGTGGGTCCTCCTTGGCATGGCCAGCTGCTGTCGCTGTTGTCGTGGAGCTTCACGGGCAGGCTCAGCTGCCTCCTGGCCCAGCTCAGCTGCTTCCTGGCCCTCCCTCGGTCGGAGGCTCTGCATCATGCCAAGGGGCTCCACAGAGACAGAGTGTATGAGACCCATGCCAGGAGATCAGAAGGCCTCCAGAACGGTGCGCTTGCAGAGATGAAGTTGCCTTGGCATCTTTGCCTTACTACTCCCTCAGTTTACACTCTTATGGCTCTCAGTGCCCACCCTTACTGACAGCCAACCCTCTCACCCAGCAATATGGCCACCCGACCCTCTCATCCAATAGTATGGTCACCCAGCCCTCTCACCAGATAGAGTGCTCACCCAGTCCTCCCACTGGAGACTAAGCCTACCCATGCAGGGTTCACAGCACTACTGGCCGACCAGGGCCTCTGTTCCCCGCGCTCCCCACCGCCCCTCCCCCCGCCTACTCTATCCAGTTCTCATCATGGCTGCCTTCTCATCGTGGCACTGAGGCCTTGTCTTGGTGCTGCCACCTTCCAATGGCTGGGCATCTGAAGGAAAGCGAGGGTCGCCTGCTGTCCAGTTAATTCCAGGCTCCCCGGTTAATCACTATCAATTGCTTGCAAATGTGTTATAGCTATCTGTTCAGCAATTCAAACAGCAGTCCTGTCACGTTGGGGCCTTGGAGTTTTCCCGCCACTGACTACATCAGGAACAGACATCACGACATTGGATTTCTGGGTGGATGCTTCTGATGCTATTCTCCGGCACCTCCCCCCCCACCCACCTCCACTCCCACTCCAAACAGCCTCACTAAATCCAGCCCCTAGTGTCCACTTTGTACTTGGCTCTTATTTGCAAATCCCATTATATTCAGCTCTAAAGCCTGGAGTGTAAGATATTGAACAGATGTGAACACTTCACCACAGAAAGAAAACAAAAATGAAAGAAGAGGCATCATGCATGATGTGTTGGAACCATTTATAACACAACCAAAAATACACAAGAACATTGCCAGCATATTCAATGCATGTGTACAAGAAATGTGTGTGACACACCATGCAAACACAATGCACAGTGACTGAACCCTGGGATAAAAATGTACTTCATGATTTTTCTTTTGGATGAAAATAAAATTATTTTATAAACCTATGAGATAATTCAACTGCACTATGTTTTCAACAGGTCCAGTCTGTAGTGACAACAGCAGAGGCCTGGCAGTCCTGCCACTCTCTTGGCTAAGAAATGATGTGACCCCATGCATGCTTCAAACCGAGGAAGATTTTGAGAGTGCAGACTCAAACCAAGTGCCACAGCCACAAGGTGTGAGCGAGATTTACACTGAGAAGCTTTGCGCTATCTGCATGTTTGATCTAAGGTAGAATGACCCTCCTTATCTGCATTTTTTGCTGCTCACAAACCCTTCAGTAACCCTGTTTAAAGAAAAAGTAATTACATTTAGCTGGCACCTTTCACATCCTCATGATGTTCTGGAGCACTTCGGAGTCAACTCATTACTTTTGAAGTGTATACACTGTTGTTCCTTAAAGAAATGAGATTTATGCATAAACAAAGTGTGCTTGTTGAGAAATGAGGGTGAATTGGGAGATCTGATGTTGGATGTGGGAGTGCTATAAAGGGGGAAAAACATTTTTTTTTAAATGAATAGGGCTAGGAAAGAATAAAATCTTTGCATATGCAAATTGGTGCTACATAACAGCAATATCTTGTAGCTGGTACTCCAACAAACCAAACATAAACTGGTACAAGCCAGCAGCTAAACCTTTGTTCTTTTGTACAGCTTCCAGCAAACTGAATGCGGGCATAAATGTAAGTTCAAATAATGCCTGATCCTTTGTTTTTTTGTAACAACTTAATTTTCTTATAGTAATCACAGTTTCATTTCATGATTTCTAAGAAGAAAGCTGCAATGAATCACTTGAAAATTTCAAAATAATTATGCGTATTTTTCAGCAGGTTGCAGTATGCCTAATGATGTTAACCACATGACTGAGCAAACTGGGTTTTGTTAACGTAGTCATTTTATTCCAAACAGACAGACACACGTAGACGAGGTCTGGGTCCCCTCAAGGCAAAGCACAGACCATCAATTTCCTCTGTCTGTATTTGGTAACCTTCTTCTGTGGCCTGCTCTGTCACCACTCCTGCCCCCAGATACCAGCAACTTCCTTCATTTTGACTCCGTGTTTATATCAAAAACGGTCTAATCTTCGCAATGCTACATGGTGCACCACATTTACTCGTGGAATGGTGCCAAGTATGCTATTACAACCTTTTAGTGCATTTTTTTGCAACAGTATGTCAGACCGGATTTTAAACCGCAGCATCCCAAATTACAGTGACAGTTTCCAACACTGTACATAACTTCTGCCACTCCTTATAATAGGCTGAATCCCTTATTCAGCAGACTCGGTCAAACCAAACAACAGAGTGAGTCGAATTATTACTGTGAAGAGGCAGACAATGCGTTGTCTCAGTCAGTCCAACACAACTGATTATGATCTGGAATGCACTGCCTGAAAATTTGTTGGAAACAGATTCAATGGTAACTTTCAAATGGGAAATAGATAAATACTTGAAGGGAAAGGTTTTCAGGACGATGAGGAGAAAGGAGATTGGGACGAATTGGATAGCTCTTTCAAAGAGCTAGTGCAAGCACAATGGGCCAAATGGCCTCCTTCTATTCTGTCTCATTCTTTGATTCTGAAGCAAGGACCTGTTGCAATCTGGAATCTGTTCCACAATTACTTCAATAGAAAATTAATATAACCATTTAAAACAAATGCAATATAAATAATGCACCCAGTTCCCTCTATGATTTGATGAGTAAATGTGCTGCCTGCTCCGTTACTGCGTAACACAACACAACTTGCATTTGTATAGCCCCTTTAACACAGTAAAACATCCCAAGGTGCTTATACAAGGAGAGTCACACATTCAGTCCCTAGTCTGACAAGACGTTTTCTCCAACCGCTTCTTGTATCTCTCACTGCGCACATCCCCAGCCTCACTTCCTTCTGCATTCACTCTTGGAGGGGGGGGGGGGGGCGGGGGAACCTTCACAGTTATTTGCAATTTCACTTTCAAAACTTCCAACTGCCTGGCCTTCAGTCTTCTGTTCAGCTGTCAAATTGCTCAACAAATCCCTCACATCCATCTTTGATGCCTTTATCCTCAGTGAAACCATGAACCTAATAGAAAAGCAAAATACTGCAGATGCTGGAAATCTGAAATAAACAGAAAATGCTGGAAATAATCTTGAGGTCAGGCAGCATCTGTGGAGAATGAAACAGAGTTAACGTTTCAGGCCGATGACCTTTATTTAGAATGGCTGAGTATTTCCAGCATTTTCTGTTTTTATTAAAACTGCAAACCTATTGCCCCGGTTTGTTCCCCAGTAAAGCCCCACTCTTCACTCTCTCATGTGCAAAGCCACACAACAGCTTTAACTATCAATCATCAGAACAGATTAGTCCACATTAGCACTGTCGTGCCTCACTCTCCTCTCTCTAAACTACCCACTATTCCAGCATCATCCTGGAAGTCAAAGATAACCCCCACATTATTTTCCCCATGACCAACTGTGCTTTCCTGCATCCTCCACCCGCATCACCCACAACAAATGCAAGGAGCTCACAGAACTCTTTTGTCACTAAGGTTGAGACCATCCATTCAGCTGCCCACTCACCCCTAGGCTCCACGTGCCTTAGCCCTCAACTTGCATCTCTAAATTCTTTCTCACCTCCCATATACCCTCTTGATTTGCCTTCTCCTCCCTTGATCTCATTCTCACTGAATTGCTAAGCATCCGACTTCCCTTCCTGGATCCCATGCTAGCTGACAGTGTAAATGACTTTCTGTCCTTGGGTATTGTCCCCCCCCGCCTCCCCTCCCCTCCCCCCCTTTTGAAAACCATCACCATAGTCCTCAAAAAAACCTCACCTTCAACTCCTCTGCCCTTACCAAACTATAATCTGATCACCAACCTCCCTTTCCTCTTCAAACTCTTTAAATGCAGTGTCGCCTCCTAAATCCATGCCCATCAAACTTCATGTTTCAATCTTTCCAATCAATGCCATGCCACAGCATTGAAACATATTTCATCTCGTGCATGAGATCATCAATGAGAGTGATGTCAACCACTTTTTTGCCAGGATAGTACCTAACCTGCCGATCAAAACTTAGACTCTCCTGGTCTCTATACCTCATTTAAACATTGTATGGGGGTGGGAAGCTTTGGGGAAAGACTTTCCAGACCTTCAGTAATACCACTCCCACTCTTGAGCAGGCCATGACAGGCAAACACACCAGCAGCAAATCTTCCATAGCCACTGAAGTATATCCCAATAAGCAAAACTGAACATTCCAATCTTAAGGTCGGGGGGGGGGGGGGGGGGGGCGCGTGTGGGGGGAGAAATGGTCAGGACGTCTCAGTCCTGCTGATGTGTAACCCTCATATGCTAATTACCTCACGTAGCACTGAGAGCTGCTGTGGATAAAATGTTGCATCTCAGAGCAATCTACCTTCCCATCTTGAGTGGGAAAAAAAACCAAAATAAGGAATATGAGATTTAATGGCTGGGGTTTTCTGTTTCTATGCTTGCCACACTGCAATTGATGGAAGGAAATTCACTGTCTGGCAAGTTTGTTATCAGAAAAATCCAGCTGCTGATATCAAAAGGGAAGAAAACTTTCCTTGAAACTTTCAGCCTACATTTACTTTCTGGTAATAAAATTCAGGTTATTGATTTGGAGAACTGTGATCAACTAATTTTCATGCAAAAGGAATATCATCAGTCAAAGCTAGTCACAATCTAATTGCACTAACATGAACTCGCAAAGCAAGCATTAAACCAAGGCCCTGTATGCCTTACACAAAAGATCTCACAGCATTTTAACACTAGAAATAGGAGCAAGAGTAGGCCATAAGGCCCCTCGAGCCTTCCCAACCATTCAACAAGTTAGTGACCGATCTTCTACATCAATTCCATTTTCCTGTCCTAGACTCATAACTCTTGATTCACTTCAGAGCTATCAGTTTTGGTCTTGAAACTGCTCAACAGCGAAGCAGCCACAACCCTCTTAGGTGGAGAAGGGCAAGGATTTCTCCTGTTGCATTGCCTCCATTCCTCAGACAACTCACATCACCAAAACCTGTTAGATAACTGGTCATTTAACTCATTGTTGTGTGTGGGGGTTTGGTTGTATGCAAAATGTGTGCTCTGCCTACATAGGAAAGTTTAAGGGGAGGGGGAAAATTTACAGCTAAGCGGGATGCTATCCTCATGTGACCATCTACATACAAATATTTTAAGCATGGGCCACTGACTGTTTTGGGGACTCCCCCTTCTCTATCCTGGGAACACGAAAATCTATTGTAGTGGCCTACCTGTCACCCTGACTGAGGTGACTAATTGAGCTTGGATCAGGGATCCAACCTGGGTCTATCCTGCTGAATACTACACTGGGAAGGATATTCAATTGATTTTTCTTGTTTAATATTAATCTTAGCATACCTTTGACAAACCTTCAGAGTTGGAAATGAATTAAAGTCCTCAGTTTATTCTAAGATAAAGAGAAATGCTTGCATTTATATATTACCTTATCACATCCCTCAGAGTATTTCATACACAATGAATTACTTAGAAGTGTGGTGACTTATATTAGGAAACCCGACAGCCATTTGTACTGAGCAAGATAAGTGGTACTAAGACAAATGTATATTGAATCCAATTTTATTGGTGTTGTGTGAAGAAATGTTGGCCAGGACACCAGGGAAACTCCTTGTATTTCTTCATAATGTCATAGGATCTTTAGCACCCACCTGAATCCTTGCACCACACAGATGGGGCCTTGATTAAACATCCTATAAAAAACATGTCACCTCTAACTGTGCAGTACTCTCTCATTTTTGCACTGCTGTGAGCCTGAATTATGTGCTCAAATCCAGGAGATAGTTCTCAAATACATTGTTATACGCATGAATGTTCCTGAGAATGATCGAGCATTAGCACCTCTGACTTAATGCTATCTTTTAACTTACCTCCTTCCCTTTGACAGCACTCTACATTGCTTATTAGGACTTGCCACACAAAATGAACGACAAATTTGTCTCTTTATTCCCCTTTACTGAAGATCTAAGGTTTTTTTTTTTGCAAGCAGCGCAATTCTGAATGGGATGCAAAGCATGTTTGTTTAAAATAGCAAAGGCACCCCACCTTAGAACAAAAACATCTAGATAACATATCATATCTGATACAATGCTCAAACAGGCAGGATTCCCTCGCTTTGCCTACTCCTACACAGTTTTTGGTTGTTACAAATGGTATTTAGTATCAAAAGAACACCAAATGTGAAAGTTGAATGTGGTTTCTGGCTTTGTATCATCATCAGAGTAAGGGTGTAAGTAGAGAACGCACCATTTCATGAATTTACATCACTGACATACAATTGTGATTGTGACCTACATGGAGTGAAAATACAATTCTAAAATGTTGTAAGTTTTAAATGGCTATTGCATATTTATTAAACAGTACATGTAAAGTAATGATATTCCTGCTAGATGACAGCAAGAAACTGAATTATGCACTGTTGAAGAATTTGAGTTCACAAATGTTCAACTGTCATTAGATCTAGGTGAGTGCAACGAGATAATGATTATGGCTCTTTAGACAAATGCATAACAATGTCCAATATTCAGATTTTGTCCTTGATCTAGAATGAATTAGATGATCTCAGGTGAGACAAAGCTAAAACTAGCTTCAGTGACCAACCACCCCCCCCCCACCCCACCGGAGCCAGGAAGCAGCCTGTACGATTTTTCATGTTGTGCTTTACTTGTGGAAATAGGGCTGCCTTCCGCACAGCTAAAAGCGGCAGCAGCAGCGAGATGAGACCCTTAATTGCCCAGTTAAGGGCCTCAACTGGTGGTGGGGGTTGCGGGGGGAAGGGGGGTGGGTGGGTGAGTGAAGACCTGTCGTAGACCTTCCCGCCTCAGACTAAAGTTTGGCAGAGCGGGATGGTGGCTGGAAACCACCCACCCACCCCTCCCCAAGACACCATCCCTCCCGATTTTATGCTCTCCCTGCTTCCAAACCCACCACAGGGGAGAGCATAAAATTCTCCCCACTGTCTAGGATAAAACAAAGAATAGCTACTGGCAGTCTGACACTTGTGGTAATGTTGCAGAAATCACTGATATTGAGAGAGGAGGATGACAGAAATACCAGTGATGAAATTATTATATATTATTGATATAGGAAAGTAGCAAAAAATCCAGGGAAAGGGAGAAGATGAGAAAAAATTATTGCACACAACAAGTTAGGTTCTGAAGAAGGGTCACTGAACCGAAACGTGAACTCTGCTTCTCTTTTCACAGATGCTGCCAGACCTGCTGAGTTGTTCCAGCATTTCTTGTTTTTATTTAAGTTAGGTACTGGAATGCACTGCCTGAAAGGGCAGTGGAAGATGATTCAATAGTAATGTCCAAAAGAGAATTGGATAGATAAGTGAAAAAGAAAAGTTTGCAAGAGCTATCTATGGGGAAAGAGCAAGGGAGCGGCACTAATTGGATAGCTCTTTCAAAGGCACAATGGGCCAAATAGCCTCCTTCTGTGCTGTATGATCCTATGAATTCTAAGAAGCACATTAAAATAAAAAAAATTTTATACCTTGTACTGCATTACAGTGATGCGACCATATTTTATAACTGAGGACAAAGGATTTCTGAAATATTGCACAAAGGACTACTGTCGTGAACAGTACCAACTGATAACATCACAACTACCCTCAAAGAACAAGACCATTAGATTACCATTAGATCATATCTTGATCATGTATGTGAATTTGACTCAGGAATACATCTGGAAAAGAACAAAGGAGTCTTGGTAAACTATACAATGAATATATTCGGATAACACCAAGCAAAGTCATAGTATTAATTTACATCAGTTATTTAGATTTCCAACTGCCACTTGACTGAACGTTAATATGGACTTCCTTTGTCTCTGCCATTCTGAAACTACTGGTTGGCATCCTTCCATCTATGAAAGATGATTAACACGCAGCAAACAATCCATTTAAGTGGGGTGTCTTCTCTTGATGCACCTTTGCCGATGGATGTGAAGGCCAATCCTTGAAAGGCAGGTTCTGCCACAAGTGCTGCACATGAAGCTGCCAAGTGATGCTGTAAGCTGTTGTTTTTGATGTTGGCGCCTGTTTTCAAGCTGCTGTAGCAACTGGTCATTGTGGTAGTGAACGCCAGTCCACAGGATGTGTCGCCACTTCCCTCTTCCGCCAGCTAGTGACTCACAGGTGTGATAGTCGACATTTAGGGCCTTCGTATCACGCTTGTAAGCATCCTTGAAGCAGAGCTTTGGGTGCCCCACTGGTCATCTGGCCCCGGCTACCTCACAGAAAGTCTTTGGGTACGCGACCGTCTTCAGTCCACCGAAGCTACCTCAATTTGATAGTGCCAACACACTTGGGAGCTCTGCCTCTGAGAGGACTGCGCATTTATGATTTTGTCCTGCCAGAAGATACTCATAATTCTGAAACTACACTACATAAATGTAGCCTAATACAAGAGAGAAAAGGACTTGTATTTATATCGCACTTGAGCAACCACAGTGTAAGTTTCTAATTAAGTTAATGGGTTGGAACAGTGAAGTGATAAAGTGAGGGAAATCTGTTTTCCCAGGAAGGGGAGAAAATTGGGACAGCCAGTCAACATCTATTGGTCTTCATCTATTGTTTAAATAAAGATACTGAATAGGTAAGCGGTCAGGGATTGGTGTACACTTAGGAAGTGAATTGCCAGTTTCTGAGCTTCTCCCAAAATAATAGAAAGAGAAGATGAGTGTATGACACTAGTCATTTGTACCATAAGATATGGGTGCCAATTCATGGCTGTTTGGATTAACTAAGCCCATCTATTCGGGTAAGTAAAACAGAATTGTTTTAAAAGTGATTTACAAACAGAACCCTAAACATGGATGAGAGATAATGAAGGGGAGAAGAAAGGTGCCAGGAGAGGGAGAATATGCAAACTGTTTAGAAGAGATGGGGTTCTAAAGGAAATAAAAGCAAAATACCGGAGATACTGGAAATCTGAAATAAAAACAGAAAGTGCTGGAAATACTCAGCAATATCTCAACAGACGCAGCATCTGTGGAGAGAGAAGCAGAGTTAACGTTTCAAGTCTTCATCAGAACTGGCTTTCTAAAGAGTTTTGAAGGAAGTGAGTGAATTGGCAAGATGGACTGGTTTAATGAGAGTTCCAGAATGGAGGGGTCTAGATTTGAAACTTGTTCACTTGTCTATTCTCTCCACAGAGGCTGACTGATCTGATGTTGCTTCCAACTTCTAGTTTCAGATCTGCAACTCCTGTGGTTTCAATTTTTTTGCTATTCGTTTAAAAACATTGCTATTTTGTTGAAAAATTAAATAACAAAAATGCACTTAAAACACAGCCGTGAACACATCGTCATGCAGTGAAGGCTCAATATCTGATTTGTGTTCTATTTGAATAGTATGATTTGTACACGACAATTTCTTATTTTTTAGGTTTTGTTAACTTGTCTGTGGTTCATAATTCTGCTCTGTGGGCACAGTGTGCATGAAAAGAATTTCTCCCTATAAACATATAATATATGCTCAACCAACACAATCTTACTTCCCAAAAAAACCTGCAAGATTAGAAGTACAATAGAAAAAGCTCAAACCTGAACTGCTCTGGGGACATGCCCTTGGTTCAGATTCATGATAAAGATCAAAAATTGAATCAATCTTTCAAAAGGAGGCTGACCCTTAAGGCTATCTGATGAACCAAAAGAATATACCAGTACAAAGTAAGAGGCTGCACTTATCTTTCTTTCTTGGACTGAAGGCCAAAATACACACGGTTGAATTTAACTTACACATATTTTTGTTACGGTTGCTATGGAACTTAGCAAAGGTAAATTTCTTATTAATTACTCAGACAAAGCAATATTTCCCACAATTCCCTTTAATGGGGTTTCTCTTTCTACTTTTGGCCAGTTCAGATTACCAGCGTTTGGGTTTCGGGTGTTGCACTATTACCAGTTTAATGGCAGATCGTGGAGTGCCAGAGTGTAAATGTGGCTTTGATACCTTGCTTGATGACTTTAATGACAGGAATTTCCTTGGGGGGGTTCTCCCGATCAACTACTGTAGCAGCTCATAAACAGGGTTTGGCAGCAGTAATGAAGGCCGAACGGGAGAACACCACCCCTCCACGACCCTGATGTAATTCCCAGTCATGGCGAGTGGAGTCATTCCCCCATAGGGAAGGGCAGAATACCAATCTAGGCTGCTCTGGCATATTCTAATCACCAGTCACAAAGCATCACTGGAAGACATGTGGGAAAATATTGATCACCCAACCAGCCAATCATGGAATGGAGTGACAATGGGGATTTCAGAGGAGTGAAAAATGAGGTATGGGAGGGTTCATGGTGGGACATAGCTTTAGATATGGGCAGACATAGTTGAACAGCTTGCCGACACTATCTAAAATCATACATGAAGAACGGTATCTCAGGCGCGGGGGTTGGCAATGTAGCTATGCATACACACCAGTGTCTGTGACTGGTAATTACAGGGATGAGAAATTTTCCATTGACTTCTTCTACCAAACCAGTCCAATTTTTTAAAAAATGCAGCCGTTACTTTCACATCGAATTGGATGCACTGTTTCTGCTCAAGCACCTGTCAGTGTAAAATTGATGGGTGCAATTTGTTTTAAAAATTGACCAATCACAAAACTGCTCTACTGAGAGTCCCCACGCTTTGCAACTGTCAGAGAGAGAGAGAGAGGGGGGGCAAAGAGCGAAAGAGAGAGAGAGGGACGGCAGAGAGAGGGGGGGCAGAGAGAGAGAGGAGAGGGCAGAGAGGGAGTGGGGACAGAGAGAGAGAGCAAGAGGGGGTGATAGAGAGCAAGAGGGGGGCAGAGAGAGAGAGAGGAGGGCAGAGAGAGACAGGGGCAGAGAGAGAGAGAGGGGGCACAGAGAGAGAGGGACAAAGAGAGGGAGAGTGAAGGGGGGCAGAGAGAGGGGGAGATGACACAAGAGGGAACCACAGAGAGGGGGAACACAGAGAGTGAGGGGAGAGCGAGACAGAGAGAAGAGGGAGCGAAAGTGGTCAAGGTCACTCCTGACAGGTGGACATCTACCCAGAATACTCTGCATCGCTACACCAAGTGTGCGAGCAAACATTGACTACTTGTGCAAGCAAAAAAGGTCAGGTATCTCACTAAATCAGTGTTCAACATAGTGAAGAGAGAGTATGTTAATAAATCAGTCGTCTTATTTAAAGCTTCTTGGCAAAAATACCCATTTGTTGTTTTGATTAATAGTAAGATAAATTTTTAATGCCTTTATCTTTCTGAAATTGTCTCACCATCCCCCTACGTAAAGCAAAAATTGTAATGTGGTCTCTGCGCGAAAAAGTTGGACACCCCTGCTTCAAGTCTTTAACCTTGTGTTTTAAAATAACCTAGCAGCTAACGTCTAAGAGCGAAGACCAAAGTACGGAAAGTCCTCATCAGGGAGCTTCTCTTTGCTGACGATGCTGCATTAACATCTCACACTGAAGAGTGTCTGCAGAGACTCATCGACAGGTTGCGACTGCCTGCACCGAATTTGGCCTAACCATCAGCCTCAAGAAAACGAACATCATGGGACAGGACGTCACAAATGTCCCATCCATAAATATCAGCGACCACACTCTGGAAGTGGTTCAAGAGTTCACCTACCTAGGCTCAACTATCATCAGTAACCTGTCTCTCGATGCAGAAATCAACAAGTGTATGGGAAAGGCTTCCACTGCTATGTCCAGACTGGCCAAGAGAGTGTGGGAAAATGGCACACTGACACAGAACACAAAAGTCCAAGTGTATCAAGCCTGTGTCCTCAGTACCTTGCTCTACGGCAGTGAGGCCTGGACAACGTATGTCAGCCAAGAGCGACGTCTCAATTCATTCCATCTTCGCTGCCTCCGGAGAATCCTTGGAATCAGGTGGCAGGACCGTATCTCCAACACAGAAGTCCTCAAGACGGCCAACATCTCCAGCATATATACCCTACTAAGCCAGTGACGCCTGAGATGGCTTGGCCATGTGAGCCGCATGGAAGATGGCAGGATCCCCAACGACACATTGTACAGCGAGCTCGTCACTGGTATCAGACCCACCGGCCGTCTTTGTCTCCGCCTTAAAGACGTCTGCAAACGCGACATGAAGTCCTGTGACATTGATCACAAGTCGTGGGAGTCAGTTGCCAGCAATCGCCAGAGCTGGCGGGCAACCATAAAGGCGGGGCTAAAGCATGGCAAGTCCAAGAGACTTAGCAGCTGGTAGGGAAAAAGTCAGAAGCGCAAGGAGAAAGCCAACTGTGTAACAGCCCCGACAAACAAATTTTATTTGCAGCACCTGTGGAAGAGTCTGTCACTCTAGAATTGGACTTTATAGCCACTCCAGGCGCTGCTTCACAAACCACTGACCACCTCCAGGCGCTTACCCATTGTCTCTCGAGACAAGGAGAACAAAGAAGAAGAGGAGCTATGTAGCAGCTAAGTATGTCAAAGATCAGTAACGACAATGTGCATCATTTACTATCCAGTTTGAGGGCAGATAACCTGAGTGGCCAACGTAATTTGAAAGTTGTCTGTATAATCATATAATTACATTATGTTAAAAGTATCTGGTCAGAGCTGAATCGGAATCAACAGTGATAGAACTGAGATATAAACATAAGTGAATTTAAGAGAATCGCTTTATTTGAGGAATTGAAGGGCACTCTTTATTTATAATTGTGTTTATCTAATGTTGTCACTCGCTTTGGTGAGCAAATGACATTTTGTCCATGAGAGATTCTGTTCTTTCTGTATTTTAGAATCCAGGACCTGGTTTTACAGCTTGTCAAGATAAATAAACTAGTCTTGGCTCCCTACCATTAACCTCTCTGTCCCTTCCTGCGCACTCTGCTTTTCTGTTTTACATGACTCTTTTGAAGCACTATCTGCTTCTCCCTATAAAATTCTCCTGATTTGGAGATCACTGTACTTTTGTTGGCTGCCCTGTCTTCAGATACATATTACAAGCAGGTGGAGAAGGTGCACAAACAGATACCATCACAAGTTAAACTGTCTTGCAACAACAATATGAAGAATGGTCCGTGTTCCTACTGCTGATTTTCTACTGCCTCACCTCAATGACCACAATAACAATCCTCACTTTGAATTTCATGGTTTATTGGATGAACTTGCACTCCTGATACAGTGTGAATCAGAATTAGAATTAGAACATTACAGCGCAGTACAGGCCCTTCGGCCCTCGATGTTGCGTCGACCTGTGAAACCATCTGACCTACACTATTCCATTTTCATCCATATGTCTATCCAATGACCACTTAAATGCCCTTAAAGTTGGCGAGTCTACTACTGTTGCAGGCAGAGCGTTCCACGCCCCTACTACTCTCTGAGTAAAGAAACTACCTCTGACATCTGTCCTATATCTATCACCCCTCAACTTAAAGCTATGTCCCCTCGTGTTTGCCATCACCATCCGAGGAAAAAGACTCTCACTATCCACCCTATCTAACCCTCTGATTATCTTATATATCTCTATTAAGTCACCTCTCCTCCTCCTTCTCTCCAACGAAAACAACCTCAAGTCCCTCAGCCTTTCCTCGTAAGACCTTCCCTCCATACCAGGCAACATCCTAGTAAATCTCCTCTGCACCCTTTCCATAGCTTCCACATCCTTCCTATAATGCGGTGACCAGAACTGCACGCAATACTCCAGGTACGGTCTCACCAGAGTTTTGTACAGCTGCAGCATGACCTCGTGGCTCCGAAACTCGATCCCCCTACTAATAAAAGCTAACACACCATATGCCTTCTTAACAGCCCTATTAACCTGGGTAGCAACCTTCAGGGATTTATGCACCTGGACACCAAGATCTCTCTGTTCATCTACACTACCTAGGGGCGGCACAGTGGCGCAGTGGTTAGCACCGCAGCCTCACAGCTCCAGGGACCCGGGTTCGATTCCGGGTACTGCCTGTGTGGAGTTTGCAAGTTCTCCCTGTGTCTGCGTGGGTTTTCTCCGGGTGCTCCGGTTTCCTCCCACAAGCCAAAAGACTTGCAGGTTGATAGGTAAATTGGCCATTATAAATTGTCACTAGTATAGGTAGGTGGTAGGGAAATATAGGGACAGGGTGGGGATGTTTGGTAGGAATATGGGATTAGTGTAGGATTAGTATAAATGGGTGGTTGATGTTCGGCACAGACTCGGTGGGCCGAAGGGCCTGTTTCAGTGCTGTATCTCTAATAATCTAATCTACCAAGAATCTTCCCATTAGCCCAGTACTCTGCATTCCTGTTACTCCTTCCAAAGTGAATCACCTCGCACTTTTCCGCATTAAACTCCATTTGCCATCTCTCAGCCCAGCTCTGCAGCCTATCTATGTCCCTCTGTACCCTACAACATCCTTCGGCACTATCCACAACTCCACCGACTTTCGTGTCATCCGCAAATTTACTAACCCACCCTTCTACACCCTCTTCCAGGTCATTTATAAAAATGACAAACAGCAGTGGCCCCAAAACAGATCCTTGCGGTACACCACTACTAACTAAACTCCAGGATGAACATTTGCCATCAACCACCACCCTCTGTCTTCTTTCAGCTAGCCAATTTCTGATCCAAAGCTCTAAATCACCTTCAACCCCATACTTCCGTATTTTCTGCAATAGCCTACCGTGGGGAACCTTATCAAACGCCTTACTGAAATCCATATACACCACATTCACTGCTTTACCCTCATCCACCTGTTTGGTCACCTTCTCGAAAAACTCAATAAGGTTTGTGAGGCACGACCTACCCGTCACAAAACCGTGCTGACTATCTCTAATGAACTTATTCTTTTCAAGATGATTATAAATCCTGTCTCTTATAACCTTTTCCAACATTTTACCCACAACCGAAGTAAGGCTCACAGGTCTATAATTACCAGGGCTGTCTCTACTCCCCTTCTTGAACAAGGGGACAACATTTGCTATCCTCCAGTCTTCCGGCACTATTCCTGTCGACAATGACGACATAAAGATCAAGGACAAAGGCTCTGCAATCTCCTCCCTAGCTTCCCAGAGAATCCTAGGATAAATCCCATCTGGCCCAGGGGACTTATCTATTTTCACACTTTCCAAAATTGTGAACCTCAATCCCATCTAGCCTAGTAGCCTGAATCTCAGTATTCTCAACAACATTTTCTTTCTCTACTGTAAATACTGACGCAAAATATTCATTTAACACTTCCCCTATCTCCTCTGATTCCACACACAACTTCCCACTACTATCCTTGATTGGCCCTAATCTAACTCTAGTCATTCTTTTATTCCTGATATACCTATAGAAAGCCTTAGGGTTTTTCCTGATCCTATCCGCCAATGACTTCTCGTGTCCTCTCCTTGCTCTTCTTAGCTCTCCCTTTAGATCCTTCCTGGCTAGCTTGTAACTCTCAAGCGCCCTAACTGAGCCTTCACGTCTCATCCTAACATAAGCCTTCTTCTTCCTCTTGACAAGCGCTTCAACTTCTTTAGTAAACCACGGCTCCCTCGCTCGACAACTTCCTCCCTGCCTGACAGGTACATATTTATCAAGGACACGCAGTAGCTGCTCCTTGAATAAGCTCCACATTTCGATTGTTCCCATCCCCTGCAGTTTCCTTCCCCATCCTACGCATCCTAAATCTTGCCTAATCGCATCATAATTTCCTTTCCCCCAGCTATAATTCTTGCCCTGCGGAATATACCTGTCCCTGCCCATCGCTAAGGTAAACCTAACCGAATTGTGATCACTATCACCAAAGTGCTCACCTACATCTAAATCTAACACCTGGCCGGGTTCATTACCCAGTACCAAATCCAATGTGGCATCGCCCCTGGTTGGCCTGTCTACATACTGTGTCAGAAAACCCTCCTGCACACACTGGACAAAAACTGACCCATCTAAAGTACTCGAACTATAGTATTTCCAGTCGATATTTGGAAAGTTAAAGTCCCCCATAACAACTACCCTGTTACTCTCGCCCCTGTCGAGAATCATCTTCGCTATCCTTTCCTCTACATCTCTGGAACTATTTGGAGGTCTATAAAAGACTCCCAACAGGGTGACCTCTCCTCTCCTGTTTCTAACCTCGGCCCATACTACCTCAGTAGACGAGTCCTCAAACGTCCTTTCTGTCGCTGTAATATTCTCCTTGATTAACAATGCCACACCCCCCCCTCTTTTACCATCTTCTCTGTTCTTACTGAAACATCTAAATCCCGGAACCTGCAACATCCATTCCTGCCCCTGCTCTACCCATGTCTCCGAAATGGCCACTACATCGAGATCCCAGGTACCAACCCATGCTGCAAGCTCACCCACCTTATTCCGGATGCTCCTGGCGTTGAAGTAGACACACTTTGAACCAGGTTCTTGCTTGCCAGTGCCCTCTTGCGTCCTTGTAACCTTATCCCTGACCTCACTACTCTCAACATCCTGTACACTGGAACTACAATTTAGGTTCCCATCCCCCTGCTGAATTAGTTTAAACCCCCCCGAAGAGCACTAGCAAATCTCCCCCCCAGGATATTGGTACCCCTCTGGTTCAGGTGAAGACCATCCTGTTTGTAGAGGTCCCACCTACCCCAGAAAGAGCCCCAGTTATCCAGGAAACCAAAACCCTCCCTCCTGCACCATCCCTGCAGCCACGTGTTCAACTCCTCTCTCTCCCTATTCCTCTCTTCGCTATCACGTGGCACGGGCAACAACCCAGAGATAACAACTCTGTTTGTTCTCGCTCTAAGCTTCCACCCTAGCTCCCTAAATTTCTGTCTTAAATCCCCATCTCTCTTCCTACCTATGTCGTTGGTGCCTATGTGTACCACGACTTGGGGCTGCTCCCCCTCCCCCTTAAGGATCCCAAAAACACGATCCGAGACATCACGAACCCTGGCACCTGGGAGGCAACATACCAACCGTGAGTCTCTCTCGTTCCCACAGAACCTCCTATCTGTTCCCCTAACTATGAATCCACAGAGGTCATCCAGTAAGTGCCAGCTATCACCCGTGACATGATGTAGCTAGCTCTATTCTGTCAACAAAAGTAATTTGCATTGGCATTGCATACTATTTTGCTAGCTAGCTAATACAGTTGTACTGCTCTCCATTGATGTTTGTATGCTGAGTTACTTTATTTATAAGGAGAAATGTGTTTTGATGGCATTAGATTGGCCATACACTTTATAACAGCTTAATTGCCCCCATGTCCATGGCTGAGTCAGTAATTTTGTCAAATGTCCATGGTGCAACATGTCGGCGCCTATCCCTGCTCAGGTGAGGTACTGGAAGGCTGTTTAGAGCCATGAACTGCACCTCAGATTGAATCATCACCTTCAGGAAAGGAGGTTACTATCACTCAAAAAGGATATTTTACTCAAGTGTGGAGATATGAGCAAGGTCTTTATCAAGAAGTAGTAGTACATAAAGCAGATTCAAGTAAACAGTTTTGACTGAAACCTGAACAAACGTGGGGGAGTGGCTTAATAAATTTAATACAATTTATTTTCACTAAAGCTGGAAGGTTTCTGGAGCTGGAGCATGGCAGCTACAGAATTTAAATTTAATTAATTAAATAAAGCTGGAATTAAAAAAAAAAAAATCTAGTCTCAGTAATGGTGACCATAAACTATCGGATTGTTGTAAAAATCCATCTGGTTTACTGACATCCTTTATGGAAGGGAATCTGCCATCCTTACCCAGTCTGGTCTACCTGTGACTCCACACCCACAGCAACGTGGTTGATTCTTAATTACCTTCTGAAATGGCTGAGCAAGGCACACTGTTGCACCAAACTGCTACAACAAAGTATAACAAGCATAAAACAGGACAGACTACCTGGTATAAACCTGGGCATCAGATTCAGACACGGCAAAGGCAAAACGACCCTGCAAAGTCCTCCTCACTAACAGCTGGAAACTTATGCCAAAATTCAGACAGCGGTCCCATAGACTTGTCAAGCAACAGCCTGACTTGGTCATACTCACATAGTTAAACCTTTGCCTGTGTCCCACACTCCTCCAGCACCATCCTTAGGAATGTCAAGCCCACCGACAGAACAGACCCACCAGTGGTGGCGGCACAGTGATGTACCGACAGGAGGATGTGGCCTTGGGAGGTCTCCAGACCCCATGATGTTTCATGGCATCAAGCCAAATATGGGCACTGAAATCCCTGCTGATTACCACCTACCGCAGCACCCCGCACCATCCCACCCCCCACCCTCTTAGCTAATGAATCTTTACTCCTCCATGTTGAACACCACTTGGAAGAAACACTGAAGGTAACAAGGGCACAGAAGTACTCTTGTTGGGGAACTTCAATGTCCATCACCAAGAGCGGCTCGGTAACACTACTACTGACAGAGTTGGCTGAGTCCCGAAGGACATATCCATCTTCCAGACTGGGCCTGTGGCAGGTGACAAGAGAACCAACACTAGGGAAAAACGTACTTGACCAACAGGGATTATGAAAGGGGATGAGACTGACTAGATTGCACTACAGAGAGCCAGCATGGAGTCAACGGGCCGAGTGGCCTCTTTCTGTGCTGTAATGACCCTATGACTCGAAGACCTTGTCCTCACCAATCTACCTGTTGCAGATGCATCTGTCCATTGCTGTATTGGTAGGAGTAACTACCAAACAGTCCTTGTGGAGGTGAAGTCCCATCTTCACAGTGAGTTACATCCTCCATCATATTGTGAGGCACTACCACCATGCTAAACAGGATAGTTTCAAACCATTCTAGCAGTTCAAACTGGACATTCATAAAGTGCTGAGGGCCATCGGCAGCAGAATACTGATCCATCACAATCTATAACCTCATGGCCTGGCATATCCCTCACTCTACCATTATCATCAAGCCAGGTGACCAACCTGGGTTCGATAAAGGATATAGAAGAGCATGCCAGGAGCAGCACCATACATACCTAAAAATGAGTGAAGCTACAACACAGGACTGTATGCATGCTAATCAGCGGAAACAGCATGCCACAGATGGAGCTAAGCGCTCCTACAATGTGCTACATGACTGCTACATTCTGTCATGAATGATGGTAGACAATTAAACTATTAATAGGAGGAGGAGGCTCCGAGAACATTGCCATCCTCATTGATGGTGCAGCCCAGTGTGTGAGTGCAAAAGACAAAGCTGAAGCGTTTACAATCATTCTCAGCCAGAAGTGTTGAATGCATGGCCCACCTCAACCTCTTCCTGAGGTCACCCCCCCGGCCACCTCAATCTCAGATGCCAATCTTCAGCCAATTCAATTCAGTCAACGTGATATCAAAAAATGCTGTGCACACTGGTACAGCAAAGATTATGTGCCCCGACAACATTCTGGAAGGTGGTTGAAGACTTGTGCTCCAGAACTAGCTTGTTTCTAGCCAAGCTGTTCCAGTACAGCTACGAATTTGCCATCTGTCCGACAATTTCAAAATTTGCAGACAAGACAAACTTGGAAGCATTGTGAACTGTGAGGAGGATAGTGATAGACATTAAGTGGAATGGGCGGACATGTGGCAGATGAAAGTTAATGCAGAGAATTTGAAGTCACATTTTGGTAGGAAGAATGAGGAGAGGCAATACAAAATAAAGTGTACAATTCCAAAGGAGGTGCAGGAGCAGAGGGACCTGGGATTATATGTGCACAAATCATTCAAGATAGCAGCGCAGGTGCGAAAAACAATCAACAAGCCATGCAGGATCTTGGGCTTTATAAATTGAGGCATAGAGTACAAAAGCAAGGAAGTTATGGTGAACCTTTATAAAACACTGGTTCAGCCTCAGCTGTAGTACTGTGTCCAACTCTGAGCACCACACCTTATGAAGGATATGAAGGCACTAGAGGGGATGCAGAAAAGATTTATGAGAATGATTCCAGGGATGAGGGACTTCATTTACATTGATAGATTGGAGAAAGGGTCTGTTCTCCTCTGAGAAGGGAAGATTGAGAGGAGATTTGATAGAAGTGTTCAAAAGCATGAGGGGTCTGGACAGAGTTGATAGGGAAAAAACCGTTCCCATTGGCGGAAGGGTTGAGAACCATGGGACACCAATTTAAGGTGAATGGCAAAAGAATCGAAGGTGACATGGGGAAAAACCTTTTTACGCAGTAAGTGGTTAGGATCAGGAATGCACTGCCTGAGAGTGTGGAGGAGGTAGATTCAATCATGGCTTTCAAACGAGAATTGGATAATTATTTGAACAGAAAAATTTGCAGGGCTGCAGGGAAAAGGCAGGAGCGTGGGACTAGCTTTCAGAGAGCTGGTATGGACACGACAGGCCGAATGGCCCCCTTCTGTGCTGCAACCATTCTCTGGTTCTAAGTGGAAAATTGCTCAGGTATGTCCTTTTTGTTCACAAAAACCAGCCAATTACCACCCATCAATCACTGGCAAAGTGATGGAAGGTTTTGTCGACTATGATATTAAATGACACTTCATGACCTGCTTACTGATGTTCAGTTTGGACCACTCAGCTCCAGATCTCATTACAGCCTTGGTTCAAACATGGACAAAAGAGCTGAATTCCAGAGGTGAAGCGAGAGAGACTGCCATTGACATCAAGGCAGCATTTGACACAGTGTGGCATCAAGGAGCCCTAGCAAAATTGAAGTCAATGTAAATCAGGGGTGTAACTCACCACCGGCTGGAGTAATACCTAGCACAAAGCTAAAGTTCTCATCTAATCTCTAGAGAACAAGATCGCTGCTGGACAAAAGTGCACATTACCACAAGAACCTTCACTCCCATTTCTGACTATTACTGTACCAGCCACAATCAATTTCAGTGGTTACATGTAACATTCTTCATAGTCCTAGGGAGGTTTCACACACCCCTACACCAGCCCCCAGTTCTTTCCTACAGGCAGTAACCCCTTTTGTCATGTATGGCTATGTCAAGGGCAGAATCATGTGACCAGACAGAAAATGTCAGCACAACAGGGTCTTCTTTTCCCAGTGAATCTGCCAAGCCTACTCTCTTGGCTGTGTTCCATTATATAGCAGAAGGGACAGCGAGTATCTCACTCATCTAGTCATATATATCACTGTATAGATGGCTAAGCTTTCAACTATTTTAAAAATGTCAGCTGGGCTATTTAAATTTTGTTGGGGATGGTGGGTGTGTTTACAGCCATATCAGATCTCTTCCTTGCCAGCTATTCATAGCTGTGCACTTTCCACTAGAAGTCATTGGATATGACCAGCCCCACCGGCTAACTCCCTCTCCCAAGTGATCCATCTCCCTCCCAGCCTGAGGCCAATCATAGTACTTCAATACAGTCCTAGCTGAGATCACAAACTAACTCAGCACAAATGAAATAGCCGACCGTGGAACTTGCTGTGCAGCTCAGTGTCAAACTTTTCAGCGCAGTATCAAACTTTGTAGCGCATTCATGCAATAAGCCATCACCGCTGTTTTAAATAAAGCAAGATCTTTTGAAATCCTGCATGTAAGTTAACGGACCATAAAATATTTCCAGCCTATCAGCACGATCATAAACCTTTATAGCAAATCTGCAAAATTTATGAAGAGTTTCTACCCAATGAGAAATCTAGTCTTATAATGTTTTTTTGCTATAGGGCTATAAAAGAGTCAATGGAAAAATGTGCAAGATGTAGTCTATCCCTAAAGAATTAGACAATGGCTTTGAACTTTTGTATTTGGTTATAAACATCCTCTCTTAGTTGCTGTATGGTTTACGGGGCCCTTAGAATTCAAAACATATGTGGCTAGCAGCAACCAGTAAGACAAATGACAACTGTAGCTCTACACCACAAGACTCCACACCTGCAACTTGTCTCCACCATTTTGCCTTTTTAATGTACAACATTTGAAATAAAAATTGCAATAACTGCTTCAGAATTAAAATTGTTCTGTAGAAGTGCTTGCAATCTCAAATTTATTTCAACTGTATTCCCACGGTGCAGAGTAACAATTAGTGCTCGATGGCTTTAACTAATTAAACTAACATTCAGTGATTACATTGCATAGTTTGTCTGTTAACAGGCTGAAACTATATATTATTTTTATAATTTAAAAAAAACTTTAAAATTACTTGCACCCAGTCACATCTCACACTGCTTCACATACAATGACTCTCTGAGGTACAATGCCTGTTGTTGCGTGAGTAAACATGGCAGTCATTTTGTACACAGAATGTTACAAATTGCATCAGTTTGGTGATGTTTGCTGAGGGAGGGGCACCGGGCGATTTGTTCAAAGCACAGCCACAAGGTCATTAACACTCATCTGGGCCAATGGAACAGGTAACCTAGAATTCAGTTTAACACAGTATCCACAGGACAGTGGGTCAGACAGTCCTGACATCCATCCGTAACACACTGGAACACCAGCTCAGATTACTGGTCTGGGTCTTGAAGTTAACTGGAGGTGACAGTGCTTACTCGGAAATCACCATCATTCCCTTTTTACCCAAAGGTGACCCTGATTATTGTGCTTACCTTCTACCCTTCTTTTCTCTACTACAAACTGTCTTCTGAAACTACCCGCCCCTGCTTCCTCCACCCTCACCTCCAACAGTAAGTGCGAGACCTCCCGTACCTTTCAGTCACATAGAGAGAGAGAGAGACCATCCATTCAGATGCCTCTGCTGCTTTCATCCCCTCCCTTAGCCCTTTGGGAAAAACATTCCCAAAAACTCCCGGTTGCCCTAGCCTTAAAATCACATCTTTCTCTAGATTCTATCCCATCTCCCGCAATGCTCACTCTGAGCTTATTTTGTCCACGAGCCCTACCGACTGTGCCCTCAATCCTATTCCAACCAAACTGTTGACTACTCAAATATCCTTACAAGGCCCATGTTAGCTGATATTGTTAATTGCTCCCTTCTCTCAGGTAAAGTCTCCCTGCCCCCTTCAAACCTCCTGTTATGAGCCCTCTCCTCAAAAAACCTATGCATGATCCCTCCATACCTGAAAACTACTATCTCATTTTCAACCTCTCTTACCCCTCCAAAGTCCTTGAAAGTGTTGTTGTTTCCCAAATCCATGCCCATCTTTCCCACAACCGCATGTTTGAATCTCTCCAATCAGGTTTCTGCCCCTTCACTGTACTGAAATGTCCCTTGTCCTGGATGGTGTCAAGCTTCTTGAATGTTGTTGGAGCCACACTCATCTAGGCAAGTGCAGAGCATTCCATCATACTCCTGACTTGCAGATAGTGGTCAGGTTTTGGGGAAACGGGAGGTGAGTTACTTGCCGCAGAATTCCCAGCCTCTGACCTGCTCTTGTAGTCACAGTACTTACTTGGCTGGGCCAGTTCAGTTTCTGGTCAATGGTAACCCCCAGGATGTTGATAGTGGGCGATTCAGCGATGCTAATGCCATTGAATGTCAAGGGGAGATGGTCAGATTCTCACTTGTTGAAGTTCCCAAGATTCTATTCTTGGCCCTTTCTATTTCTCATCCACATGCTACCCCTGGGCGATAACACATCAGGTTCCACATATATGCTAATGACACTTAGCTCTATCTCACCACCACCTTCTTGATCCCTTCAGTCTCTGATTTGTCATACTGCTTGTCCAAACATCCAATATTGGAGGAACGGAAATTTTCTCCAACTAAATATTGGCAAGACTAAAGCCATTGTCTTTGATTCCTGCCATAAACTCCATTCCTTGTCCTCTGTTTCCATCCTTAATAACTGTCTTAAGCTAGACAATACTGCTTGCAACCTTGGTGTTGTTTTTAATCCCAAATTGAGTTTATGACCACATATCTGCTCTGTCACCAAGACTGCCTATTTATGCCTCCGTAGTATCACTCGAGTTCAATCCTGCCTCAATTCATCAACAGTTGAAACTCTCAGTCATGCCTTTGTTACCTCTGGACTTGGTTATTCCGATGCTCTCCTGGTCCACCTCCCATATGCCACCCTACATAAACCTGTATTCATCCTAAACTCTTTTTTGCTTTTAATTCATCCTAAACTCTGCTGCTTTCATTTTAACTCGCTCCAAATCTCATTCACCCATCACCCCTGTGCTTGTTGACCTTCACTGGCTCCCCGCCCAACAATGCCTTATTAAAATCCTCATCTTTGTTTTCAAATCCCTCGATGGCCTTGCCCCTCCCTATCTCTGTTATCTCCTCCAGCCCTACAAGCCTTTGAGATCTCTGAGCTACTCCAATTCCGGCCTCTTGCGCATTCCCGATTTTAATCACTCCACCACTGGCGGCCATGCTACCTTGGCCTTAAGCTCTGGAATTCCCACCCTAAACGTCTCCAACTCTCTGTCCACTTTTAAGATGCTCTTTAAAACCAACTGTTTGATCAAGTTTTGATCACCTCTCTTGATTTCTCCTTCTGTGACTCAGTGTCAAAAAAAATGTCAAAAATGATCATTCACATCACTCGTTAAGTGCCTTGGGATATTTTACTACGTTATATGATATATAAATGGAAGTTGTTCTAGTTACCCACAGGTCCTTACCTTCTCACCCAGAGGTGACCATGCTACTAACTAGGCCAAGAAATATTGAAACAATCCAAATTATAAAATAAACCAAATTATATTGCACTTATACGTAAACAACATTGGGCCAGATTTTGCTGTAGCAGGGCATGTAAAGGCTTTTACCATTAGACCCTGCAAGCTTCAGCTCAATAGAATTTTGCCCACAAACTTGCTGATAGTGTGAGCTGATAAAGGTGCAACTAGGCAAACAGGGCATCTCAGATTCCAGTGAACAAAGAAACCAACAGGGTATCTCCTTAGCCAATCAGACTGAGGGCCTGAGAAATAAAAAGCACAACGACTGAGTGGGAGGGTGAATTAAAGGAGGTGAATTCAATGTCAAATCAGGTATCAAAAGAGAAATAAAGTGGCAAAAGAAGGATTGTATTAAGTGTGAGAGAAAAAAAGACAAAAAAAAAAGATGTAAAATTTAAAATGGCACTAAGATCTCCCTGAAAAATTCAAAACCTGAAGGAATGAGATTCCACCCTTGTAACAGTTAATTTTTGAATCCAAAGGTTGACTGGCAGTAATATGACAATTATCACATCTTTTAAAGTGTACTTATACTACCAATTACTAGCCTTAAATATTTGTGATGGGTTCAGTTTGTACCTACCATGCAAATACAGCAATTTTACAACATGCAATGCACGTCTTTGGTGAGGCAGAAAATAAGACGCCATTTTCACAAAGCTAATGGCTGAGAGGTGCAATACGGACAGCAAGTTTTAGATATTCACATTTAACCCGGTATCTGTTTTCTGCCTGACGTTTCTGTACCATTTATACATCAACAACATTGAGTACCATTAGTTTCATTATTTTGACAGCAAATTCTGGCCCAATGTTATATTTTGGTTTACTAATGCTAAGAACTTATCCATAAAGTAGTTAAATCTTGTGATGTACGGTCTATTACTAACAGTATTCACTGAACACCATTACAAACTGGGGATAAAATCAGGTCATTGATTGACAGCAACAATTTAAGCACATTCAGACAATGGGAATTTTTTGAATATAATATATGGGATTTTTTTGATGTCCTTATCTGAAACAAACACTTTAGGGATTCTAATTATGGCAGATACACTCTCAATAAATCTTCTGCCACATGCTCCGAATCATTTGTTATCTTATACTGCAGAAATACTATCTGAAATGGAGCTGTTGTCCGAGAAGTTGGGGGACTGGGTTAATGAACTGTATCCAGGGAGGGATAACCTGGTACTAGTGAAAATTCCTAATTGGCTCATGAATTATTATTTTTCTTAAAGAGCCAAAATCTTTTGCCACATAGCATGAGTCAATACAGCCCAAAAGTAATCCATTGTGTGAAGCCCTTTGGGACAAGTCCAGTGACTGTTGCATGTGAACAGGAATATGCCATTCAGCAGCTCAAGCCTGTTCCTTCATTCAATGAGATCACTGCGGACCTGTACCGTAAGTCCACCACCTGCCTTGGCTCCATATCTCTTAATACCCTAGGCAAGCAAAAATGTATCAATCTTAGATTTAAAGGTGCTAATTCAGCTAGCATCTACTTTTTGTGGAAGAGTGTTCCACACTTTTATCAGTCCTTCTGTAAAAAAGTATTTCTTCTTTTTCCTGAACAAACTGGTTCTGATTTTAAGATCATGTTTCCTTGTCATTGACTCCCCCACTAGTAGAAAAAAAGTTTCTCTCTGTCTACTCTATTAATTCCTCTCAAAATCCTAAAATCTTAATCAAACAACATAGGATTACATAGGATATAAAGCACAGAAACAGGCCATTCAGCCTAACCAGTCCTTGCTGGCATTTATGCTCCACTCAAGCCTCCTCCCATCTTTCTTTATCTAAATTTATCAGTGTGACACTCTATTCCCTTCTCCTCCATATGCTTGTCTAGCTTCCGCTTAAATGCATCTATGCTATTTGCTTCAATTACTCCCTGTAGTCGTGAGTTCCACATTCTCACCACCTCTGGGTAAAGAAGTTTCTTCTGAACTCCATATTGGATTTCTTGGTGACTATCTTATATTGATGGCCTCTAATTATGCTCTTCCCCACAAGAAACATTCTCTCCATCAAGAATAAAGAGACCTTGCCTGTTCAACCTTTCCTGATATGTATACCCATACATTTCTGGTATCATTCTTATAAATCTTCTCTGCAATCTCTCCAATCCCTCTATATCCTTTCTATAATATAATGACCAGAACTACACACAGTATCCGGCCAGAATTTTACGTTGGTTGGGAGACCCTGCCCACTGGCCGAAAAGTTGGGGGCGAGCCCGCCTCCTCCAGGCTTGGGGAGCCAAGCTGGGATTTTTCAATCCCCAGGACCTTAATGGGCCTCGGGTGGGACTTCCACATCCTTCAGTGGGCTGGCAGCTCTTAGTCCCAGTCATCGGAAGGATGGATGGCCCCGGAACTCAGCTAAGCTTTTAGGGCCTCGCCAGGGACAATCAGCTGGGCCCCAGTGAGGCAAGGAGGGTCGGTTGGGGGGAGGGGGTGGGGAGGTGGCAGGGGGTGAGTCCATCTCCATATTTCTTCCTCCTCCTCCCTTCCACTAGCAACAATCTTCAGCCAGAAGTGCCAAGTGGATAATTCATCTTGGCAACCTCCTGAAGTCCCCAGCATCACAGATGCCAGTCTTCAACCAATTCGATTCACTCTGTGTGATATCAAGAAATGACTGAAGGCACCGAATACTGCAAAGACTACGGGCAACATTCCAGCAATATTATTGAAGACTTGTGCTCCAGAACTTGCTGCACCCCTAGCCAAGCTGTTACAGTACAGTTACAACACTGGCATCTACCCGGAAAGGTGGAAAATTGCCCAGGTATGTCCTGTACACAAAAAGCAGGACGTCCACCCCGGCCAATTACCGCCCCATCAGTCTACTCTCAATCATCAGTAAAGTGATGGAAGGTGTCATCAACAGTGCTATCAAGTGGCACTTGCTTAGCAATAACCTACTCAGAGATGCTCAGTTTGGGTTCTGCCAGGGCCACTCAGCTCCTGACCTCATTACAGCCTTGGTCCAAACATGGACAAAAGAGCTGAACTCAAGAGGTGAGGTGAGAGTGACTGCCCTTGTCATCAAGACAACATTTGACCGAGTATGGCATCAAGGAGCCCCAACAAACTGGTGTCAATGGGTATCAGGGGAAAACTCTGGTTGGAGTTGTACCTAGTGCAAAGGAAGAAGGTTGTGGTTGTTGGAGGTCAATCATCTCGGCTTCAGGACATCACTGCAGATTGTTGGAGGTCAATCATCTCGGCTTCAGGACATCACTGCAGAAGTTCCTCAGGATAGTGTCCTATGCTGAACCATCTTCAGCTGCTTCATCAATGATCTTTCTTCAATCATAAGGTCAAAGTGCGGATGTTCGCTGATGATTGCACAATGTTCAGCACCATTTGCGACTCCTCCGATACTGAAGCAGCCTATGTCCATATGCAGCAAGACCTGGACAACATACAGGCTTGCACTGATAAGTGGCAAATAACATTCATGCCACACAAGTGCCAGGCAATGACCATCTCCAACAAGAGAGAATCTAACCATCTCCCCTTGACATTCAATGGCATTACGATCACTGAATCCCCCACTATCAACACCTGGGGGTTACCATTGACAATAAAGTGAATTAGTTTAGCCATATAAATACCGTGGCTACAAGAGCAGGTCAGAGGCTAGGAATCCTGCGGCGAGTAACTCACCTCCTGACTCCCCAAAGCCTGTCCACCATCTTCAAGGCACAAGTCAGGAGTGTGATGGAATACGCTCCACCTGCCTGGATGGGTGTAGCTCCAACAACACTCAAGAAGCTCGACACCATCCGGGACCAAGCAGTCCACTTGTTTGGCACCCCATCCATAAACATTCACTCCCTGCACCACTGATGTACAGTGGCAGCAATGTGTACCATCTACAAGATGCACTGTAGCAACACATCGCTTAGACAGCATCTTCCAAACCCGTGATCTTTACCACCTAGAAGGACAATGGCAGCAGATACATGGGAACATCACCACCTGCAAGTTCCCCTCCAAGCCACACACCATCCTGATTCGGAACTATATCGCCATTCCTTCACTGGCACTGGGTCAAAATCCTGGAACTCCCTTCCTAACAGCACTGTGGGTGTACTACCCCACATGGACTACAGCGGTTCAAGAAGGCAGCTCACCACCACCTTCTCAAGAGCAATTAGGGATGGGCAACAAATGCTGGCCTCGTCAGCAGCACCCATATTGCATGAAAGAGAAAAAGAAAAGCAGCATGGATGCGAAGTTGGCCGAGTGACAGGAAGCAGAGTAGTGGCTAACAGCTGCTTTTCAGACTGGAGGGGTTCCCCAGGAGTTTGTGTTAGGACCCCTGCTTTTCTTGATATTGGTGGAATGGGCAGACAAGTGGCAGATGTAAATTAGCGCAGAGAAGTGTGAAATCACTCATTTTGGTAGGAAGAATTAGGAGAGGTAATTAAAATTAAAGAGAACAATTCTAAAGGGGGTGCAGGAGCACAGTGACCTGGGGGTATATGTGCACAAATCTTTGAAGGTTGCAAGGCAAGTCGAGAAAGCGGTTAATAAAGCATATGGGATACTGGCCTTTATAAATAGGGTCATAGAGTACAGAACAAGGAAGTTATGATAAACCTATATAAAAACTGATTCAGCCTCATCTGGAGTACAGTGTCCAGTTCTGGGCACTGCACTTTTGGAAGGATGTTAAAGCATGAGAGAGGGTGCAGAAAGATTTACAAGAATGGTTCCAGGGTTGAGGAACTTCAGTTATGTGGATAGATTGGAGAAGTTGGCCGTGTTCTCCTTGGAGAAGGGAAGGTTGAGAGCAGATTTGATATAGGTGTTCAAAATCATGAGGGGTCTGGACAGAGTCGATAGGGAGAAACTGTTCCTGTTGGCAGAAGGATCCAGAACCAGTGGGCACTGATGTAAGGTGACTGACAAAAGAAACAATGGTGACATGAGAAAAAAACTTTTATGCAGCGAGTGGTGAGGATCTGGAATGTACTGCCTGAGATTGTGGTGAAGGCTTTCTAAAGAAAACTGGATAATTATCTGGAGAAAAGATGTGCAGGGCTACAGGGAAAAGGCGGGGGAGTGGGACTAGGTGAGTTGTGCTTGCAGAGTGCCAATACAGACACGATGGGCTGAATGGCCTCCTTTTGCACTGTAACTATTCTACAGTTATATGATTATGTTTTATCTGTATCCATATGGATTCTATTTTTGCCTTGCTGATAGCTGCAACCCATTTTTTCTATGCCACTAGGTTAACCCAGTTCCCCTGTTTTATTACGGACACTGTGTGTGCATTGCTGTACAGACATTTTTCATAGGATTTCCTCTCACTTTGTGTTTAAGCATCGTTTTAGGCTCCTGTTCTATAATTCTATTTAGAGCTGGACTTCATGCTACTTACTTGATGCATTAGCAAAAGTCTCCTGTATTTATACTCACAAAAATTCCAAAGAGCTGAGTCAGCCCCTGCTGACCAGGTAACCAATTCTAACTAGCCATCTCATTAAATGTGCAGCTGCCACCAGCAGGTTTAGTACTGACTAACACTGTGAACGAAGCTACAAGTTAAGGTTAAAGTTAACCCCATTAACGTTTTATACTCCAGGGAACACAAGTCTAGTTAATGTAATTGCTCATCATAATTTAACCTCTGCCGCCCTGGTAAAATTCTAACACTTCACTCCTCCAAAGGCCAATATATCCTTTCTAAGGTGTGGTGCTCAGAACCATACACAGTACTCCAGATGTGGTGTAACTAGGGCTTTGTATATCTGTAGCAAAACTCTGTCCCTTTTACATTCTAGCCCTTTAGCTACAAAGGCTAACATTCCATCAGCCTTCTTGGCAATTACTTGTACCTGCCCACTACATTTTAGTGATCTGTGTACATGGACATCTAAATCTCTTTGGACCTCTTTGAAGGTTGCTGGCTCAAGTACAGTTCAGCGACTTAAGGACACAAACCTTGGCTGACACTGCACTGAGGGAGCGCTGCATTGTCAGAGGTGCAGTCTTTTGGATGACACTCAAGTGAATGTAAAGGTCCCATGGCACTATTTCGAAGAAGAGCAAGGGAGTTATCCCCAGTGTCCTGGCCAGTATTTATCCCTCAATCAGCATCACAAAAAAAATTATCTAGTCATTGTCACATTACTGGTTGTTAGGTCTAGCTGAGTGCAAATTGGCTGCCACATTTCCTACATTACAACAGTGACTACACTTCAAAAGTACTTCACTGGCTGTAAAGCGCCTGGGTTGTCCTGAAGTCAGCAAAAGCATTATATAAATGCAAATTTAAATCTTTTCCTTTCTCCATCATTCCCAGCTTTTCAACTTTTAAAACATATTCGGAGCTATCCATTTATAGCCTCACAGTTATCTGCGTTGAAATCCACCTGCCAACGTTTTGCCTATTCACTTTATTTATGCACATCTCTCTGTAATTTTATGCTCCCACCTACACCACTTGCTATATCACCAATCTTTGTACAATTGGCAAACTTGGATATATGACTCTCTATTGTGTTATCTAAGTCATTAATACATTTAATGAATGTTTCAGGACCCAGTACAGATCCTGTGGGACACCAGCAGCCGCTACCTTTCACTTCAAGTACTTACCAAACTGTTATGGATTATTACAAATCCTGTAGAAAGGAAAGGAAAAAATGGGAGAAGAGAGAGATTGAGATTATAAAGGAAGGAAGGTGCATTGTTCACATCCTCAGGATGCTGCAGCCACTGAATTACTTTTGAAGTACAGTCTGTCTTGTTATGTAGTCAAATATAGCAGCCAATTTATACATAGCAACTTCTCCCCCAAACAGTAAATGAGATAAATGGCCAGTTAAGCTATTATTGTAGCATTGGTTGAAGGAGAAATGTTGGCCAGAGAGGAAGTCTTCAGAAGACAACAGCCCTTGTTATGCACTCTGCAAACTACAACCATTATCAGAATCAATAACATTTCAGTTGATTGACGGAGAAAAACTGAGAAGTATGAGATTGAGTTGCGTTTGGTATTTTTTGAAACAGGTCAGATGGGCTACAGTAGCCTTTTCTGTCATGTACATTCCTATACCACTCTATTTCAATACTTTGAACATAAACTTGAGAAAAGGTCAAAGGTCAAAACCTATTTAAGTCTTGAAGATATAATGGCCAAAATGCAACAGAGCAACCACCACTTATTCCAGGATTGCATCCATTGGGAACTTCATTAACCCCAGGAGGGATGGGAAGTGGAGGTTCCTTCATTACCATTGGAATGTCAGGCATCAATTCCACTAGGATGCCTTGGGGAGGTCAGAAAGAGTGGCTGATGACCAGCAGGTTGGGGTAGGGTTTAAGGTTAGGAAGGGTTGGCCCTACCTGAAAAAGAATGGCTCTGACACCATAAACCTTGTTGTAAGGGGGATGCTTATTGCCAGAAAAAGTGAGTCTTCCTTATTGGGCTCAAGACTATGTTCCAGACCTGAACTCCCAAGGTGGGCCCCCATTGGCCACTCCTGATATGCCTAGCTTTACCAGGAGTACTAGCTGTCAAAGAATCTCGGGCGGCCTAGGACGTGAATACTTACCCTTCTGCATCAAAACCCTTCCTTCGGTTGAGCCAAGAATTCTGTTCTCACACCCCTCTGCCATGAGACCGGATGAAAACTTTGGTGCCAGGTTACAGTTTCAACACAAGGTGCACAAGAAGGGCCGTAGATTTTCATCCCATAAATCTTTCAGTCAAGTTTAGCAATACAAAGTTACATCAATCATGGTTAATGTCCATTGTTTCACTGAGACAAGACACTATAGGATAAAAGCTGGAACACTTGATTGAGGTGCTGTTGTATGTTATTAAGACACTTAATAAGCTTATTCAATAAGGCCAGCATGTGCTATTTGATAGATAAGCTGGGGATAGAAGTTGAGATAGCTAATCTCAGACATGCATTGAACAGCATTCATTCAGTTTGCAAAGCAAGATAAGCTTGAGATGAAACCCTGCTAGATCTTCAGACAGTGGAGGCGGGGAATTTACTTTCACAACTAACTGGGTTCTTTAGGCTTTATGCAAAATGCATTTTCGACCAGCAAATTATAAACTGAACCACTAAACAAATCTCAATCACAATAACAAATTGAATCACCATCCAGTTTGTAAGCAACATATGTGTATGCAAAACCTATTAAGGCTGGACGGATCACTTTCTCTTAATATCTCGCAGCTATGGAAAACCTCCCATCTTCTTTGGTCCATCAGGAGGCAAAAATTATTTGTCAATTTAACTTTGTAAGGAATGAATGTTCTCTCCTTTTTAATATTCCTCTTTGATATTAATTTGAGGTGGGCGTCAATATGGATGTTAAAATACAATTCTAAAGAGATGTCAGGAAATTATGGCTCTTTAGTCTGATCGACTGATATTTTAATGATGAGTCTGACTGTTGGATAAATTGTTAGATAATATCTAATAAATCCACAGTGTGAAAAGCTGCACTTAAGGTCTTCTTAAAAAAAGAGTCTCAGCTGGGTGCTCAGCACACGCAGAAACCCATCACCACGCTTAAGAGTCTCCAAACTAAGCGACAAAGAAGTATGTACAACTAAGGTTCCTATTTGAAACAGAAAGTGCTGGAAATACTCAGCAGGTCTGGCAGCATCTGTGGAGAGAGAAGCAGAGTTAACGTTTCAGGTCGATGACCTTTCATCAGAACTTGGGTGACCGCTTTTCTCAGTCCGCAAGCATGACCTCGAGCTTCTGGTTGCTTGCCATTTCAACTCACCACCCTGCTCTCATGCCCACATTTCTGTCCTTGGCCTGCTGCAGTGTTCCAGTGAACATCAATGCAAGCTCGAGGAGCAGCACCTCATCTCTCGATTAGGCACTCCACAGCCTCGCGAACTGAACATAGAGTACAACAATTTTAGAGCATGACTGGTCTTTTTTCAAATCTTTTTTGTTTTATCATTTTATTTTTTAACCATGTGCCTGCCTTAAACTTGGTTTTTCATGTTGTGCCTTTGGACAGAGCTGTTCATGATTCTGCCATTAATACTCTCTCTGGACTAATGCATTGTCTTTCATTAAAAAAAAGCCGTTCTGATGAAAGGTCACAGACCTGAAATGTTAACTCTGCTTCTCTCTCCACAGATGCTGCCTGACCTGCAGAGTATTTCCAGCACTTTCTGTTTCTATTTCAGATTTCCAGCATATGCTGTATTTTGCTTTTATTATATAAGGTTCCTATTTGCCTGATATGGAATGCACAGAGTCTCCCTAATAGGCACACACACAACTTGCAATCCAGAGGTCTTGGGAATAGGTCAGCAACAGCCAAGGCTCAGGAATCCCCAAGGGTGTGCAAGGATTCTGCTGGAGTTTGACTAGTTAAAGCCACTGCAGATTCCCATCACGAGCTTTTCACTGCTTATCCAGCTAGCACCATCAAACCCATTAGGACATTGGCCTGCAGTTATTTAAAGTTAAGTGCCCATGTTCCCACTGACCAACAGCTTGACTCATCAATCATTAACATGGAGTACTGAAAATTTGCATAGCTCAGGTACTGGATGACCAAGCCTGCCACAAAGAGTTGGCTCAGTTCCAATCTTTCATGAAATAAAAACAGAATGCGCTGGAAATACTTAGCAGGTCTGGTGGCATCTATGGAGAGAGAAACAGTTAACGTTTCAGGTCTGTGACCTTTCATTAGGAGCCAACTTTGTCCATGGATACCCCACTTAACCCTTCACCATGAGTGAGTAGATTGCCACTATTCTTCTGAGCATAGAATGGACACAATCAAACCTAACTGAATGGCGATTCCAGCGATTGGAGGTATGGAGTTTCATCATCAACTCCAACCTACTGAATGCATAAACATATAGCTTTGCACCCAAACTCAAAGTAACATTTTGCTGAAACTTTCTTTCTAAGCCTTCAGCATGTTGGATGGACCTACACAGAATGTCTTATAGTGTGAGTATTACCTAGATATTCTCGAGTCCCGATCCACTGATGCTTTCCAAGTTTACTTGTCACTAACTGCTCAATCTGGGCCCTCATGGGAAGGGCATTGACAAAAAAAGGCCAGCCTACCATGTGGTTGACTTCCCCTCCAGGAAGCTGAGCAACGATTAGTGTCACCCAGAGCCTTCCTTCCTGCAAACTTGTTCACCGTTGTATTTGAAACCCACCTCACAGCTTAGTCCTGGACTAATGAATTATGAAAGCCATCACATTCTCATGGTGGCAGATTGTGGTGTCAGTTCCACTTGTAACCCTATTGCTAGTTATGTATTATCACAGTACACAAAGTAGCACAAGTGCTTTGTAGTTTCCATTCTTCAACTGTGATCCAATATTCTAAAAGAAGAACCATCAGTTAAAGTACAGTAGTAAAAATGCGTGGTACAAAGGTGACATGGAGTGGTGAAATGCAAGGTGATGAATCCCAAAAAAATGAGGTTTCCAATCACAGAACTTCACTGGAATACATCAGCTAAGAAGGGGCAGTCCAAAGAACAGATAGCAATAGACCAGCTCCAGAGGAGGACAACTCCCTTGTCTGCCCTGCCCCTCTTGGTATAGTGTGCCAAATGTGAACGAGGTCTTCACATCTTTCTGGTTTTGAAGCAGACAGTTTCAGGGCTGGTTGCCTGGTACTTCCTATAATTAAAATCCAGCAAACTGAAGTCCAATTTAAATAAAGCACATGATGCTTTTTCTTTCTGCACACGTGCTTGTGGGCCTCACCCATTCATGGCAAGATGACCAGTACATTCCCTCCCATACAACAAAGAAGCTGGCAAATTTCTGCAACTGCCAAGTACCCAAGAGAAAGGTCACTGGCTTTCATGAACAAATGGACAGAATCACAGAATGAAATCCCCCATGTAATTAAATTAGAATTTGACTTCTTGAGTCATAATTAACTTTTTCACAAGGTCTTCATAAAAGATGGTAGACATTTCAAATGGAGATTTCAAGTAAATTAGAAGTGCACAAGTCTTAAATAAAAGCAAAATACTGATGAAAGGTCACAGACCTGAAACGTTAACTCTGTTGCTCTCTCCAGAGATGCTGTCTGATCTGCTGAGTAATTCCAGCACTTTCTGTTTTTATTTTATATTAGTGCACAAGTCTTTTTTTGTCTTGTGGTGCACAAAGACCAATTTAGACATTCCAGTAGTAACAAGACAACTTGCTTTCCTCCCTGCAACCTTTAGTAGCCAATGCTAAGTAAATGATTTTTAAAATGTTGTTTACAATATGAGACTCCAAAAAAAATTTAAGAATCAGACAATAAAACTTAAAACAGAAGAAAAAGGAAACAGAATCCCATTCCTATGCCTCACCCCATTCATGTTTTGTCAAAATGTCATAACCTGAGATGGGCAGATCTACTAGAGTAAATTTAACTGAAAGGGACAGAACAAATATAAACAGTTTTTTTTTAAAAAGTGCCAGACTAAAAGGTCAATTAGCAGAGACCCTAAGGCATTGCCAGATATAGTTCAGGAAAACATAGAATCAGGGAGGAAATAAATTGATAATGGAAGAAAAAAAAAATTCCCCAGCAACAGATGGAAGGTGCTAAAGCTTACAGTCTACATCAAAGGTTGCCTCAGCTTTTGTTTGTCACACCACCCACACAGTACCTAAGTGGAAACTAAATGTTCTTAGCTAATGGGGGGTTTTCTGTTTGGAAAGCATACCCTTCAGATATATTTTCATTAAATAAACACTGTATTTAAATAAACATGACCATTACACAAACACCTAGCTGTTCCGTGAAATGTGGATAAACACTGTCCAAGGATGGTTCAAGACTGCTCATCTGGATGCAATTTATCTAATGTTTTGCTTTCCTCTCCAGTCTTCACTCCTCTACTCCTGAAGGCATTTACCACTTATTATGATGGAGCATCATGCACACAGGCCGCACCCTTCCTCCAGACCTCACCCAAGTGACGAGCCTTCATTGGTGAACCTCGCCAATAGGCATCAGCCAAGTGCACTCTGTCCTCACCCGATATGCTCACATATTCACCTCCAGCAGGGGAGGGCAGGTCACTGATTGGTACTCAGGAGCAGGATCCCTAGCTGATTCCTCCTCTCCAACTAGGTGAGGCAACTGAGGCAAATTATAGCATACCTAGTGTCACCCCGCCAGAGATTGGTTAACAGAGCTCAGAAAGGGGATTTATCCTGATACATTCCTTATCTGAACGGCTCAACTGCTCACTGGATAAACTAGTTGAGGAATCAGGAGATGGGAGAGGAAGGCAGGACAGGGATGAACTTCTGGGGGAAAATTAAATTAAACTTGGCAGCAAAATTTAAAGGGAAATATTTCACCATTTCTGGGGGAAATGATTCAACCTACATTCTAAGCTATGTCTACATGAGAGCAGGGCAAACAGACTGGTTGTTAATGCGACTAGTTAGCTCTGGTTAGGCCCCAGCTGGAATATTGCATCCAGTTGAAGTCACCACACTTCAGAAAGGTTGCAAGGGTCCTTGAGAGGGTGCGCAGGAGATTTACCAGAATGGTTCCAGGGATGGAGGATTTTAATTACAAGGTTAGGTTGGAAAAGCAGGGTTTGTTCTCCTTAGAACAAAGGAGACTGAAGGGAGTATTAACAGAAGTGTACAAGGTTATGATAGGCTTAGATAAGTTAGACAAGGAAAACTGTTCCCATTAACAAATGGTAAAAGGACCAGGGGACACAGATTGAAAGTTTTGGGCAAAAGATGCAGGGGGAATATGAGAAGTGGGTGATAATGACCTGGAACTCACTGCCCAACAAGGGTGATGAAAGTGAAGACAATCAATGACTTCAAGAGGAAGCTGGATGGCCACTTGAAGGAAACAGACTTGCAGGGCTATGGGGATCAAGCGAGGAAGTGGGACTGACTGGATAGCTTCATGGAGAGCCAGTATGGACTCAATGGGCCGAATGGCCTCCTTCTGTGCCGTAAATACCTCTATGACTATGGCTATACTAACAGGTTCTTTTCTAAGTGAAGTCATACATATTTCTGAGGATGCACCTTCTTGGTTTGGTCAAATAAAAACAGATTACAAGTAGAGACAAATGTGACAAGGGTAGAAACCTCAAATTCAATCTCAGTGATAGCAAGAGCCAGAAAAACTTGGAGAAATTGTTCGCGGTTCCAACAGATAAGTTGCACATTTTCAATCCATAATACCTGTCCGATCAACCCTAGTTCACCAAAAGTTGCTGAATTCTGCATTTGAATTTCTACATACAAGGGGCAGGTGAGGAAATTTTCTGACGGGCCATCTTTTAATGGAAGCACTTAAAACCACTTACTTAAAAGATGTACGCACTAAAAGATCACCCATTGAAGGCTTCTCCCTGAGTTTTAAAGCAATGAGACTTGGGAGACTGTTCTACAGCAGCAGAAGTGTTCCGTGAAACTTCACCCCTGGTATTCCGGAAATTGAACTTCTGATGTAAATGACCAGCTCTTGCGTTTCAAGCAATAAATCACCGGAGTTTAGCACGAGTGATTGTTATGACTATACTCGAACCAGGATCTGACAGAAGATTGTCCATTTTGCCCATCACGGTTGATCTTCCAGATGGTGTGGCAACAAAGGGAACAATTACCTTTGATGACATCCATCATGACACCGATAATGAGAAACAGAATGGGGCCCAAGCTCATTGCTCAGGTGTCTCAAGAAGAATGGCGATTCACCAAAATCTAACATTCACGTGTCCCAACCTGTTGCTTCCCCACAGAAAGGTGTTGAAGCCCGATGGGTTCAGCAATCAGAATTAGGAACATAGGAAGATAGGAACAGGAGTAGGCCATTCAGCCTCTCGAGCCTGTCCCACCATTCAATGAGATCATGGCTGATCCGCAACCTAACTCCATATAACTGCCTTTGGCCCATATCCCTTAATATCTTTTAGTTTAGTTTAGAGATACAGCACTGAAACAGGCCCTTCGGCCCACCGAGTCTGTGCCGACCATCAACCACCCATTTATACTAATCCTGCACTAATCCCATATTCCTACCACATCCCCACCTGTCCCTACATTTCCCTACCACCTACCTATACTAGTGGCAATTTATAATGGCCAATTTACCTACCAACCTGCAAGTCTTTTGGCTTGTGGGAGGAAACCGGAGCACCCGGAGAAAACCCATGCAGACACAGGGAGAACTTGCAAACTCCACACAGGCAGTACCCAGAATTGAACCCGGGTCGCTGGAGCTGTGAGGCTGCGGTGCTAATCACTGCACCACTGTGCCGCCAAACAAAAATCTATTTATCTCAGATTTAAAATTAACAACTGTTCTAGCTTCAACTGCTGTTTGTGGGAGAGAGTTCCAAACCTCGATCACCCTTTGCATGAAGAAGTGCTTCCTAACATCTCTCCTGAACGGTCTGGTCCTAATTTTTAGATTATGCCCCCTAGTTTTAGAATCTCCAACCAGTGGAAATAGTTTAATCGAGCTTGTCTTTTCCTATTAATATCTTGAAGACTTCGATCAGATCACCCCTTAACCTTCTAAATTCTAGCGAAAACAGGCCTAATTTGTGTAATCTCTCATTGTAACCTAACCCCTGTAGTCCAGCTTTCATCCTTGTAAACCTACTCCCTCCAAGGCCAATATATCCTTCCTAAGGTGTGGTGCCCAGAACTGCTCACAGTACTCCAAGTGGGGTCTAACCAGGCTTTTGTACAGCTGCAGCATAACCTCTGTGTCTTTATACTCCAATCCTCGAGATATAAAGACTAGCATTCCATTAGCCTTTTTGTGTGCATTAGTTTCAAATGTAAAGAATAAATGGAAATTAGTTGCAACATTGCAGCCTAATTGGTGGGTTAGACCTGGGATTGTCTAATTGCAACATACATGACAGGCTTTCAGTGAAAATTCTCACTTTCTTGAGAAGATTTCTCGCTGGAGGAATTCAGCTGAAGCTGCTTCCACCCAAGTGAAAGAAAACATTTATTTTCCCATCCCATGTAGGAGAAACATTCACAGAAAAAAATATTATTTTACAGAAAACTACATGTTTTAATGTATGGCATAAATAGAACATAAGAGAAATCAATAAGAACAGGGTAGTGGCCCTGTAAGTGTTATCTCTCTCGCATCATATCTCTCCATTGTAGCATCTGCAGTATATCAGAATGCTAGGAAGGACTTACAGCATCTGCAGTATTTTCCTTGTTGCAAATTGAACAATCCTGTTTTCATCTCCACTACCCACCCGACAGATCATGCCCTTTGAGTGAAGAAATTCATCCGAACATTCATTTTAAATTGTCATTTCTTTCATTCATTCAAACCTATGTTCTTTGGTCCTACTTTTCTGACATTCCAATTTACCTCATAGGTGGCTGTGACCTATAAGATAAAAATTGTATTTATATTGTACCTTTCATGACCTAAGAACACCCCAAAGCACTTCATGACTAATAAAGTATCTTTGAATTGCAGGCATTGCTGTAATGTAGGAAAATGCAACCGCTAACTTGCACATGGAAAGGCCTCGCAAGCCACAATGAGAAAAATGACCAGTTTTGGTTTTGTTGGTTGTGCAATAAATGTTGGCCAGGACACAGATCTCTTCTCCAGATAATATCATGGGATCCTTCACATCCACCTGAAAGAGCAGATGATTTAATGTCTCAGCCATCATTGCTGTGCTCCTTGAGTACTGCTCTGAAATGTCAACCTAGATTATGTTCTCAAGGCCTGGAGTGGGGCTTGAACCTATCACCTCCTGTCTCAGCGGCAAAAGTGCTACCACTGAGCCAGGCTGAACCCCACTTCTACTCAATAGGCAGACCACAGCTCACCTGTGACTTTGTGGCAGCTGCCTAGGAAAGGTCTCATTGCTAGTCAGGAGATATCCTTTATTTTTAAACAAAAATTAACAGTGATGAGACACATGCAAATTGACAAAACAGAGAAAAAAAAAATCTATATTTAGCTTGTGATTACATGCCTGTTCAAAGGTCATTTTAGAAAACAAATACAGATACACATCTGGAGCCCAGAAAAACAAAAATCCATTATAAGTCAAAATTGTCAAAACCAACTTTATCTATGTCATCTCTCAGCAAACAAGTCTCTCACCTCACTAAAGATTAGCAGTAACACTTTGTGCCTGGAGAATGTGTGGGATCATTTTGTTATTGTAAATGAAGTGATAAAGACTACTGCAATCATTCAGATCATAAAGTTAGGAACAGCAGCAAAATCCGCGATAAACTCTCATACGCAAAACAAGAAAATACCAAGATAAATGCACCAAATTACTCTGGACCTTTTATTAATTAAAAGGAATTGTTTTTCTTTTAAAAATAGTTTTTTGAACTGGACAAGCCGAGGGCACAACAGATTGAGATGCTTTTCACCAAAATGCACCCAAAGCGAACACAGGCTAATCAAAACACAGGCTAATCAAAAAATAGGTTGTTGAACATGGAAAATATTTTACGAGGGAATTACCTCAAAACCCACGAGCAACAAAACCGTAGGTGGATTATGCAGCCTATTGCCACATGAAATATTTTCCACAGTAAGCAGTCTCAGATGCAGTGTTCTACTTCAGTCATGTCTTCTTACACTACTACGAAAGTATTTACCATAGTAAATTGCAGGTTTAAACTTTACCATTATTTGATGCAATCCTAAGGACACTTTGGGCCAGAGAATTTCCGTCACAGAATTGTTACAGCACAGAAGGAGGCCATTCAGCCCGTCATGTCTGTGCTGACTCTCCGAAAGAACCATCTACCTAGTGCCACTGCTCCGCCTTCTCCACTGTCTTCCTTTTCAGATAATAATCCAATTCCCTCTTGAATGTCTCGATTGAACCTACCTCCACCACACTTTCAGATCCGAACCACTTGCTGCGTGATAAAGTATTTCCTCATATCTCCATTGCTCCTTTTTCCAATTACCTTAAATGTATTCCCTCTTGTTTTTGATCCTTCCACTAATGGGAACAGTTTTTCCGTATCTACTCTGTCCAGACCCCTCATGATTTTGAAGACTTCAGCGTCAACTGCAGTTTGGACATTGACCATAGTGGAACGTGCAGTTGGGCAGGACGACTTTGGCCCCTCTTCAGGGGAAATGGGGACAGGAAGAAGGAGGTGGAGAAATTAATCCCCAGAAAGCGATGTAATGTGTCACGAGAGAGAGACACAGACACAGGGAGGGAGGGAGGGAGGGAGGCAGAGAAGGAATGGGGCAGGGGAGAGAGAGAGAGAGAGAGAGAGAGAGAGAAAGAAAGAGAGAGAGAAGGCAGTTGGGGTTGCTACTCTAGGATAGTCAACAGCAGGTGCCTCAGTGACAGTAGATACTATTTGGAGCAGAGTGAAAGTGTGATTTCGTTGAGGAGGGCAACAAGCCTGATCAAGCAGAGAAGTAGTGATAAACAGTGTACAGTCCTAATAGAGGCATGTTGTAGATAGCAGGAGTAGGAAAAAAATCAAGAGGAGCAGAGCCAAACTGAACAGCAGGGAAAGGAAAGCTGGAGGAGCTCAGGTTAGGGTTAGATATGTCTGGTCTACATTCATCCCAAAAGTAACAGTCAATATCTTGAAGGGGTGATGGCCAGGCTCCCTCTTATTCACTTGTTTTAATACTAATACTTGGGTGGTGCGAGCAAGGTAGTTGCCCACCCATTGTTGACTCGAGGGTATTAAGAACAATCACATGGTGTAGAGCTGGATTTATGTGTTGGCCAATAGATAGCAGGTTCCTTTCCTGAAGTGAAGCATTTTAATGATAAACTAGCGGCTTTCCATGGCCATAAACACTGGGCTATTGGTATGAACGTTTTATGCTCTTTCAAGGTAAGTTTGGTCCTGCTACAGGCTGGTTTTGACTGTTTCATTATTGCAGTTGTGAATGCACACTGTGGAATTGTCAGTGAACAGTCCCACTCCAGAACATACGATGGTCATTGAAGCAGCAACTTGGACCCCTCCCTAAAAAACGCCTGCAGTGATCCCCTGGGTTGTGACAACTAGCCTTCGACAACCACAACCATTTTCCTTTGGTCAGGTATGATCCCAAGCACAGAGGGCTTTCTCTTTGAATCCCATTGATCTTGGTTTTCCTAAGTAAGGCTTCTTGGAGCTATGATCAACCAAATGGTGCCTTGATGTTAAGTACAACCACTCTGGCATATCCTCTGCCATTCATGTGTCCATGTCTGGATCAAGGCTGTGATGAGGTCTAGAGCCAAGTGGTTTTGGCAGAACCCAAACTGAGCATTGCTGAGCAAGTTACTAATGAGTAGATGTCTCCTGTTTGCATTAATAACTCCTTTTATCACTTTTCTGATGGTTGGGAGGAGTCTGATAGGCCAGTGTAGAATTATCTTTTTCTGTGGATAGGACATTGGTGGGCAATCTTCCAGATGCCAGTATCATAAGCTGCCGTGGAAAAGCATGGGGAGTGACTAGCTCAGGTGAACAGGTCTTCAGAAATACAGCCAGGATGCTATCACAGCCCATCATTTTTCCTGGGTCTAGTAATCTCAGCTGCTTTTCAACATCCCCTAAATGTTGAAGGAAGGTTCACTTCCTTCACTTCAAAGATCAAGCCCAAAGTCCCAGCCTCTGAGCTAAGTCTCTGAGAGCAGGAAGTCCCAGGTTTGATTCCAGTCTCTGTTGAGTTAGCTGATCTCAGCCAAGGGTGAAATAGTAATAAATAGAAAAAAAAATCAGCCAGCATGACCACTCCTGATCGTCACACAGTGACCCTTACTGATGAGGCTGTGAATATCAAATATGGACAGGATGGGGTTTGTGATGTTCTCTGCAACTAAACAGCTTGCTCGTTGCATTCACAATGCTCGCATATGAATGACGACCACTTGGGGGAGGTTTTTCTTTTGGGCCTCCTTATCTCGAGAGACAATGGATACGCGCCTGGAGGTGGTCAGTGGTTTGTGAAGCAGCTCCTGGAGTGGCTATAAAGGCCAATTCCAGAGTGACAGGCTCTTCCACAGGTGCTGCAGAGAAATTTGTTTGTCGGGGCTGTTACACAGTTGGCTCTCCCCTTGCGCCTCTCTTTTTTCCTTCCAACTACTAAGTCTCTTCGACTCGCCACATTTTAGTGTGGATGGCAAACAATGAGAGAAGTCAATGTTTACACAGAACGAGGGGAAAAAGCCACAGAGGAGAAAGGCAAAACAGTGAGCAAAAATTGGAAGTTGTGTTTTTAAAGAATATCACAAGGTAAGAAAAACACAACCTTCTAACCATTCCGATCATCCTAACATTCTGTCGGCCCGTCTATGCTCCTCTTACCCTCCCTATCAAATTTTAATACCAAAGCCATTTAAGAAGTGAATTCATCAAAAATAGAAAATCTGCACTTGAAAATACAATAGCACTTGACTGAAATGTACTTGCAGCTCAGGGGCAGCACATTACAAATTCCAGCTGCATATCACAGTTATATTCTGTCATATCAAATTTATTGATTCATGCAGAAAGACATGCATCACCTTACTAATTATCCAGCATTAGAAGAAATCTCTCCCTCAAAACAAACCATTTTAAAGTTTGCAGTTTAGTTTGAATAGGAAAACAAAGATAGCAAAGCATTAAAAAAAGTCTGTAGTTTGCCACTAGTTTAGGCATTTTGCCTTCATCATGACTGGATGATCCCCTTTAAGTTTCTATTTGAAATTTCTACACCAACTTATGTTTCATCATGCAACTATATCGCACTTTTGTACATGAAAAATATCATAAGCTATTTGCAAGATTCAGTTCTTGTAGAGTTCCACAACCACCCACGAGGAAGTGGATCTTTCTTGTGTAGGTGATAGAGGTGAGGGAGGGGGTGGGGGAGGGGGCACATGGGGAGCTACGCACTCTCTGTCAGGGGGTTTCTGGGGATGCCAGGAAATTAGCCATGGTGGTTTCTGAACCGGCAGATGCAGACATACGCTTTGCCGTGTCATGGAAATTTATTGCTTGCTATGAAAATGAAGACCATTATATCAAGCGACAGCTAAAGCTTAATACATGGAAGGAATGAGTCAGCAAAGCAGACTTTGTACTTCCCCTTTTCATCTCCAGAACATAAACCACAGCTTTAAGAAATCTGATTTTTTTTTTTGCCCCCTCTCCCATGTAAACAGAGATTCAAAAGTAAGTATTTGTTGCATTTACCTGTGACTGTAACGAATGGCGATCGTTAATCCAAGCTGAAAATGCAAAAAGAAATGTGTTATAATAAAGAAATTGTACTTGTATAGTGCTTGATTACATTCCGAATGTCCCAAACTGCTTCACATCCAATGAATGACTTTTAAATGCAAGCACAGCAGCCAATTTGCAAACAGCAAATGAGTTGAATAACCAATTGATCCATTTAATTTGTGATGCGAGGTAGGGGAGGTACAAGGTACTTCATTTATTTCTGTCAGCTGCTCAGAGTCCAAGATTTTGTAATTAATTCCAAATAATCGTTAGGTTTGAACCACATCAGTTTGATTGCCATGTTTGATCAGTACTGTCTTACATTGTGACCTTATCAAGAGCCTTTCCGTTGTATGACCCTCTCATTTATAGTATACCAAACTCCTGAATTAAACTCTGTCTCGGATGGTCTTCTATGATGCCTCAGTATACTCTAAATTTTCTTCTCTCTGATTTCAGCCGTGATGAAAACCTGTCTCCCTACATGTAAAGCATTCAAACATGCAGAACAAAATGGAACCAATTGTAGTGCCTCTAGAGCAGGAGGACTATTGCACAGAACAGAAGGCAATTTGGGATTACGCCCATAGACTATATAATAGGGTCTACCTCTTTCAACTATCTAAAGCGAATTCTTTGCATGGACTGTCCTTACCAGGCCAGTTGTGAACGTGCAGTCTGGGTGATTGGCTAAAATTTTATGCACCATTTCACTGATCACCACATGATTCTTTCTATAAAGTTCATTTCTGAAAGAACTTTCAGCTGCAGTATTCGTGACCATAATGTTCATGAATTCACACGTCTCTGAACTCGTCATAGGCAAATTCACCTCCATTATTAGTCGGAAATTTCACTAGTGTCAAAAATAAATTAAGACTTAATTGATTCATTAGTATAAAAACTACAAATTAAGGCAGATTTTATAATTTATTAAATCGAGAGAGTAGCAGAGAGAGACAGAGACCAGTGGGGGGTTTCAAAGAGCTGCAGCAGAGAGAGAGAGAAACATAGAGACATAGAAACATAGAAAATAGGAGCAGGAGTAGGCGAATTGACCCTTCAGGCCTGCTCTACCATTCAAAAAAGATCATGGCTGATCATCTAATTCACTTTCTCCCCATATCCCTTGATCACTTTGGCATTAAGAAATATATCTATCTCCTTCTTGAATATATTTAATGACTTGGCCTCCACTGCCTTCAGCGGCAGAGAATTCCACAGGTTCACCACCCTCTCAGTGAAGAAATTTCTCCTCATCTCGGTTCTAAATGGCATACCCTGTATCCTGAGACTGTGACCCCTGGTTCTGGAGTCCCCAGCCATCGGGAACATCCTCCCTGCATCTAGCCTGTCTCGTCCTGTTCGAAGTTTATAGGTTTCTATGAGATCCCCTCATTCTTCGAAACTCTAGTGAATATAAGCCTAGTCAACCCAATCTCTCCTCATACGTCAATCCTGCCACCCAGGAATCAGCCTAGTAAATCTTCTTTCCACTCCCTCCATGGCAAGAACATCCTCCCTCAGATAAGGACACCAAAACTGCACATAATACTCCAGATGTGGTCTCACCAAGGCCCTGTATAACTACAGTAAGACATTCTTGCTCCTGTACTCAAATCCTCTTGCAATGAAGGCCAACATACCATTCGCCTTCCTAAATGCTTGCTGCAGAGAGGGAGAGAGACAAGCAGGGAGCGTATTGTTTCAAATTAGGATCTGGGAAATTTAAAAAATTCGATCAGGGTAGTGTAACAGTAAGTATTGTAATAACAGAGCAGGACCAGAGGTATTAACTAAAATTTATAATTTAAACTGCATGGACAGTTCATGCAAAGAATTCGCTCCAGATGGTTGAACGATGTAGTCCCTTATCAGATAGCCCATGGGCGAAATCCCAAATTGCCTTCTGTTCCATGTGATAGTCCTCCTAATTAGATAGTTAGAAAGGGAATAAAGGGGTTTTGTTAGATCATGGATGGGCATCTGTGACCTGCTGATTGCAATTCTTGTACCATGTGGGAACTTCAGGATACTTCATGTGTCTTAGGTGACCACGTGTGTAGGAAGTGTCTCCAGCTGCTTCAGCGCGAGTTCAGAATTTTCAAGCTTGAGGGGCTGCAGAAATCACTGTGGAGCATCTGGGAACAGGAGGGTTTCCTGGATCGTACATTCCAGGAAATGGTCACCCCTCAGGCAATAGGAGTTCAGGATTTTTTTTTATTCATTCCTGGGATGTGGGCGTCGCTGGCTAGAGTCATAGACTCAGTTATACAGCACAGAAACAGGCCCTTCGGCCCATCATAACTGTGCCGGCCATCAAGCACCTAACTATTCTAGTCCCATTTTCCTAGGCCAGCTAGGCCAGCATTTATTGCCCATCACTAATTGCCCTTGAGAAGGTGGTGGTGAACTGCCTTCTTGAACTGCTGCAGTCCTTGGGGTGTAGGTACGCCCACGGTGCTATTAGGAAGGGAGTTCCAGGATTTTGACCCTGCAACAGTAAAGGAACGACGATATAGTTCCAAGCCAGGATGGTGTGTGGTTTGGAGGGGAACTTGCAGGTGGTGGTGTTCCCATGCAACTGCTCCCTTGTCCTTCTAGGTGGTAAAGGTCACGGGTTTGGAAGGTGCTGTCGAAGGAGCCTTGGTGAGTTGCTGCAGTGCATCTTGTAGATGGTACACACTGCTGCCACTGTGTGTCAGTGGTGAAGTGAGTGAATGTTGAAGGTGGTGCACGGGGTGCCAATCAAGGGGGTTGCTTTGTCCTGGATGGTGACGAGCTTCTTGAGTATTGTTGGAGCTGCACCCATCCAGGCAAGTGGAGAGTATTCCATCACACTCCTAACTTGTGCCTCGTAGATAGTGGACAGGCATTGGGGAGACAGGAGGTGAGTTACTCGCCGCAGAATTCCCAGCCTCAGACCTGTTCTTGTAGCCATAGCGTTTACGTGGCTGGTTCAGTTTAGTTTCTGGTCAATGGTAACCCCAGGCTGTTGACAGTAGGTGGGTAGCAATCCGGAAGAATAGGAAGAGGCAGAAAGTGCAGGAATCTTTGGGAGAGTACCACTCTCAAATTGGTACTCAGCTTTGGAGACTGCTGGGAGTGACGACATCTTGAAGGAGTGCAGCCCAGATCATGGCAACAATGGGCATGGGACTGTACGGGAGGGAGCAGCAAAGTGCCGAAATGCAGTTGTTATCGGTGATTCCATAGTCAGGAGGGCAGATAGGCATTTCTGTAACAGTTACCATGAGTCCCGCATGGTGTATTGCCTCCCTGGTGCCAGCTTAAAGAACATCACGGAGATGGTGCGGGAAATTCTGCAGGGGGAAGGGAGTGAGCCAGAGGTTGTGGTATATAATGACATAGAAAGGACAGGTGTTGAGGCCCTAAGGTGAGATTGTCAGGAGCTAGGGAGGAAGGTAAAGAGTAATACCTCGAAGGTAGTAATCGCTGGATTACTCCCAGTGCCATGCGCTAGTGAGAATAGAAATAGGAATATAGGGAGGATCAAAGCGTGACTTGAAGCATGGTGCAGGAGGGAGGGCTTCAGATTCTTTGGATATTGGGACCAGTTCTGGGCAGAAGGCACCTATACAAAAGGAACGTGTTGCACCTTAACAGGACTAGGACTAATGTCCTCACAGGGAGATTCACTAGTGTGGTTGGGGAGGGATTAAACTAAACAGGCAGGGAGACAGGCACCAGCATATAGAGGTAGAAAGCAGGAATAAGGTGCATAATGTGAGAGTGTTAGACAGTACTAGAGAAGGGAGTAGTTCTGTATGAGATGGGAGCGGACTGAGAAGGACTACAAGGAATGCAAAGACAAGATTATAATGCATGGGCTGAATTTTCTTCTCCTGCTGCCGCTCCTGACGGTGGTTGGAAAAAATGACTGCCCTCGTGCCGCCATGCCACTGCGATTTACCTTGCGGCAGCCCAGGATAGCAAGCCAGTCGAGCCGCTACCCCAATCACGTGGAGGGGACGGGCTCTGCGACACGGGCAACAGCGTTAGCTGCCTGTGCGCAGGCACTGGCGCCATTTTTAAAGGACAGCCAGCCCTGCCGGCTCATTTAAATTTTTAAAGTCCTACACCCTGCCCCCCAAAGTCCCGCAAAAAAACTATCGCCCCTTCCCCCCCCCCATAACAATTAAATGCAGTAGTTGCCTTCTTGCATCGCCCTCCCCAAAACACTTACCTGCAACACCTGACCTTCCACCCCCCGCAACTGATCAAAGTGCAGTGATCACCCATTCCCACCCTCCCCTACACTAGTAATGGCGATCGGAACCTGTCCTCCCCCACCCCCTCACTGCACTAATGCTCCTAAGCTCCCCACTTCCCACCTTGGTCACACTTGCTTTCCCTAGACAGGAAAGTGAAAGCATGTGAGTGCTGGCTGCCACTCAGAAGATCTGGGAAGAAGGTAAGATAGATGTTAACTTTATTCAATTAATTAATTTAAATATGTCAAGCCGGGTCCCGTCGCCCAGTGGCGGGGGGGGGGCCACCACGGAGCCTCGCTACCTCTGGGAAGATCGGGCCCGGCACCCCCGACATCGGACTCCGTGGCTGGCCACTGCTGGTACAGTCTTCCGGCCCAACCACGGATCCCAACATTGGGACCTCTACAAAATCCCAGCCCATGTGTGTAAGCACACAAAGTCTGGTGAATAACGTTGGTGAGCTACAAGCACAAATAGCAGTTTGGAAATATGATATGGTGGCAATAATGGAAATGTGGCTCAAAAATGGCGAGGACTGGGTGCTTAATATACAAGGATATAAAGTGTTGCTGCTGCTCTCACATGCGTTCACGTCTTCAGGAGAAGGAATTTCCTCCACACAAGATCTGGTGGCAGGTTGTTCAACCTTGCCCGTCTTAGAGCGAAGACCAAAGTACGGAAAGTCCCCATCAGGGAACTCCTCTTTGCTGACGATGCTGCATTAACATCTCACACTGAAAAGTGTCTGCAGAGACTCATCGACAGGATTGCGGCTGCTTGCAACGAATTTGGCCTAACCATCAGCCTCAAGAAAATGAACATCATGGGACAGGATGTCAGAAATGCTCCATCCATCAATATCAGCGACCACGCTCTGGAAGTGGTTCAAGAGTTCACCTACCTAGGCTCAACTATCACCAGTAACCTGTCTCTCGATGCACAAATCAACAAGCGCCTGGGAAAGGCTTCCACTGCTATGTCCAGACTGGCCAAGAGAGTGTGGGAAAATGGCACACTGACACGGAACACAAAAGTCCAAGTGTATCAAGCCTGTGTCCTCAGTACCTTGCTCTATGGCAGCGAGGCCTGGACAACGTATGTCAGCCAAGAGCGACGTCTCAATTCATTCCATCTTCGCTGCCTCCAGAGAATCCTTAGCATCAGGTGGCAGGAGCGTATCTCCAACACAGAAGTCCTCGAGACGGCCAACATCCCCAGCATATACACCCTACTGAGCCAGCGGCGCTTGAGATGGCTTGGCCATGTGAGCCGCATGGAAGATGGCAGGATCCCCAAGGACACATTGTACAGCGAGCTCGTCACTGATATCAGACCCACCGGCCATCCATGTCTCCGCTTTAAAGACGTCTGCAAACGCGACATGAAGTCCTGTGACATTGATCACAAGTTGTGGGAGTCAGTTGCCAGCGATCGCCAGAGCTGGCGGGCAGCCATAAAGGTGGGGCTAAAGTGTGGTGGGTCAAAGAGACTTAGCAGTTGGCAGGAAAAAAGACAGAAGCACAAGGAGAGAGCCAACTGTGTAACAGCCCCGACAAACAATTTTATCCGCAGCACCTGTGGAAGAGCCTGGCACTCTAGAATTGGCCTTTATAGCCACTCCAGGCGCTACTTCACAAACCACTGACCACCTCCAGGCGCTTACCCATTGTCTCTCAAGACAAGGAGGCCAAAGAAGAAGAAAATGTTCAGAAAAGACAGAGAAGGGAAAAAGGGAGGTGGGGATATCAGTACTAATTAGGGAAGACATTGCATGTTGGAAAAGGAGGATGTCCTTGAAAGGAAAAGGGCAGAATCCATTTGGTTAGAGTTGAGAAACAAAAAGGGTATGATCACATTACCAGGGGTATTCTATAGGCCTCCAATTAGTGAACGAGAGATAGAGGAGCAAATCTGCAGGGAAATCACAGAGATGTGTCAGAACTATAAGAGTAGTGATACTGGAAGACTTTAATTATCCAACCACCTATTAGTATAATATATAATAAAGGGTAAGGATGGGGTGGAATTTCTGAAATGTGTTCAGGATAACTTTCTTGATCAGTATGTTCTCAGCCCAACTAGAAAGGAAGCATTGTTGGATCTGGTGCTGAAAAATGAGGTGGCCAAGTGGACCAAGTGTCTGTGGGAGAGCATTTGGTTAAGAGTGATCATCATATCATAAGATTTAGACTAATAATGCAGAAAAGCAAGGAACAGAATAAGGTAGAACATCTAGATGAGCTAATTTCAACGCGATGAGAAGGGATCTAGCCAGAGTAGAATGGAACCAAAGGAACAGGAAGAGCTGTATCAGAACAATGGGTTAACTTTAAGGAAAAGATGCTTCAGGTACAGGCTAGGTACATTCGAACAAGGCCGAAAGGTAAGGGAACCAAAAACAGGGTTCCTTGGATGACGAGGGATATAGAGATTATGAAGAACCAAAAAAATACTGTATATCGTGCACGTCAGATGACTTCTTCAAGTGAGAACCAGGCCTCATACAATAACTTGAGAGGGGATATGAAGAGGAAAATAAGACTGGAAAAGAGAGAGTATGAGAAAACAATGGCAGTCAACATAAAAAAGAACCCAAAGATCTTCTACCTGCATGTCAATAGTAAGTGGGTAGTACGAGGTGGAGTGGGATCTATTTGGGACAAAGATGGTCACATATGCTCCGAGGTGTTCAAGCCCATCATATATTCTTCCATGGAATGACCATCTGGTTTCCGAAATCTATCAAATTTTGACCATACCTCATAAGCAGTTAACTGATCATCTTTCTTTTAGATTTCAACCAAGCACTCTAATAGAAGGTCCAAACCTTGATCACTATCCAACTGACAGGCATCCATCTAAAAAAATACTTTACATCTGATTTTAGTTCTTGTACAAAGTGACAATGCAAAGGCCATTACTTGTTTTCTCTTTGGTAGGGACGTAACCCATGCCCACATATCCACTTCATTCTTCCACTAGTCATATAGTTCAGACTCTGAGAACATCAGAAGATAATCTCAGAGTTTTGAAAGAGGTAGCTATGGAGATAGGGGATGCATTGGTGATCATGTTCCAAAATTCTATAGAGTCTGGAGCAGTTCCTCCAGATTGGAAGGTTGCAAATGTCACCCCACTATTTAAGAAGGGGGGGAAGAGAGAAAACAGGGAATTACAGACATGTTAGCCTTACAGTCATTGGGAAAATGCTAGAATCTATTCGAAAGAATGTGATAAATGAACACTTGGATAATAATGATCTGACTGGGCATAGTCAACATGGATTTATGAATGGGAAATCATGTTTGATGAACCTGTTGGAGCTTTTTGCGGATGTTACTAACAGAATTGATAAAGGGGAGTCGGTAGATGCGGTATATTGGATTTTCAAAAGGCCTTCAATAAAGTCCTCCACGGGAGGTTGGTTAGCAAAATTAAGGCACATGGGATAGGAGGTAATGGATTAAGAATTGGTTAACAGGCAAATGCCGGTGGTCTCTCTCGAGACAAGAAGGCCAAAAAGGAGCAGGCAGAAAACAGAGAATAGGAATAAACGGGTCATTCTCACGTTGGCAGGCTGTGACTAGTGGGGTAGCGCAGGGATCATTGCTTGGGCCCCAGCTGTTCACAAAATATATCAATGATTTGGATGTGGGGACCAAATGTAGTATTTCCAAGCTCGCGGATAACACAAAACTAGGTGGGAATGTATGTTGTAAGGAAGATGCAAAGCGCCTTCAAGGGGATTTGGACAGACTTAGTGAGTGGGCAAGAACATGGCAGATGGAATATAATGTGGAAAAATGTGAGGTCATCCACTTTGGTAGGAGGAATAGATGTGCAGAGTATTTCCTAAATGGTAAGAGATTAGAAAGTGTAGCTGTACAAAGGGACCTGGGTGTCCTCGTCAATAAGTCACTGAAAGCTAACATGCAGGTGCAGCAAGCAATTCGGAAGACTAATGGTATATTGGCCTTTATCGCAAGAGGATTTGAGTACAGGAGTAGTGAAATCTTGCTTCAATTGTATAGAACCTTGGTTAGGCCGCACCTGGAGTGCTGTGTGCAGTTTTGGTCCCCTTATCTTAGGAAGGATATTATTGCCATCGAGGGAGTGCAATCAAGGTTCACCAGACTTGTTCCCGGGTTGGCAAGACTGTCCTATGAAGAGAGATTGGGGAAACTGGGCATGTATTCTCCAGAGTTTTGAAGAATGAGAGGTGATCTCATTGAAACCTACAAAATACGTAAAGGAATAGACAGGGTAGATGCAGCTAAGATGTTTCACCTGGTTGGGGAGTCTAGAACCAGGGGACATAATTTCAAAATAAGGGGGAAGCCACTGGGACCGAGGTGAGGAGAAATGTCGATACTCAGAGGATTGTGAATCTTTGGAATTCTCTACCCCAGAGGGCTGTGGAAGTTCAGTCATTGAGTATGTTTAAAGCAGAGATTGACAGATTTCGAAATACTAATGACATAAAGGGATATGAGGAGAGTGTGGGAAAAAGGCATTTAAGTGGATGATCAGCCATGATCATATTGAATGGCGGGGCACGCTCGATGGGCTGAATGGCCTACTCCTGCTCCGATGTTCTTATGTTCCTATAATCATACCCTGACAAATTACACTTACTTTCTGCCATTTTCCACAATGGCCACTAGGACTTCAGTTTTCAGTCTGAATTTTTTTTCTCTTTTTTCCCAATGTTCACCTTTAGGCAACCATCCTCTGCTACCATGTTCTATTCCAGAAAGCCAGGTGGTGAAAGATAGAACTAGAGCCAATCTTTACACACTTTATTTACAGAGACGCACCTCATAACCTACAACCACAGTTTCAGTCTGTTCCCATTTATATCTTTTATTTATAGGTGCATAAATGAATCCTCAGTTAATGCCTACCACCTGTATACAATTAAACACAAATAATCTACAATTAACACATGGAATCAATTTTTAAATCCACTGAGACCTGGCTTTTTCAGAACCATTGGCAGACCCAAATTTGGCCCAATTCAGCCAAATTTGGGTTGAAAAAACAACTTGCATTTATATAGCACTTTTCACAACCACTGGACATCCCAGAGAGCTTTATAGCCAATAAAGTACTTTTGATGCATAATCACTGTTGTAATGTCAGAAATGCAGCACAAAACAACTTCCAAAAACAACAATGTGATAATGACCAGATAATCTGTTCTTTTGTGATGTTGATTGAGGGATAAATATTGGCCAGGACAACGGGGATAACTCCCTGCTCGTCTTCGAATAATGCCATGGGATCTTTTACATCCACCTTAGAGGGAAAGCTGGGCCTCACTTTAACATCTCATCCGAAAGACAGCAGCTTTGACAATGCAGCACTCCCTCAGTACTGTACTGGAGTGTCAGCCTTGATTTTTGTACTCAAGTCCTGGAGTGAGACTTTAACCCCGAACTTTGTGTCTCAGAGGCATGAGTGCTATCTAACTGAGCCAAGGCTGACGAGGTTTGATATGATTTGTTCCTTTTAATAAAATGCTGTTCATTCACAGATCCATACTGTGTTCCATTACATATATAATCAGCATCATGATATTCCTTCCAGTACATTGCCTCTGCTTGCATCTAGATCATAGATCATAGAGATCACAGAGAGATACAGCACTGAAACAGGCCCTTCGGCCCACCAATAACCACCCATTTAGACTAATCCTACATTAATCCCATCTTCCCTACCACATCCTCACCATTCTCCTACCACATACCTACACTAGGGGCAATTGATAATGGCCAATTTACCTATCAACCTGCAAGTCTTTGGCTGTGGGAGGAAACCGGAGCACCCGGCGGAAACCCACACGGACACAGGGAGAACTTGCAAACTCCGCACAGGCAGTACCCGGAACTGAACCCGGGTCGCTGGAGCTGTGAGGCTGCGGTGCTAACCACCGCGCCACTGTGCCGCTCTACAGTAACAGCAGGTACAATGTTCTTCAAATTTTCTTATTTATATTCAACGACTTTGGATTCGTAATTACCTTATTATTTTGGGAAGGGGAGAAAAGTGTCCGATCCCTGCATCTAAGCTGGTGGCGAAACCTTTGAGCTTTGTTAATCTCATGGGAGTTGGGGGAGAACAGAGCTGGGGTGGGAAAGAGTATTTAATCTTTCTAACTTTTATTGGGATATGCGTCATAGAGTTATACAGCACAGAAACAGGCCCTTTGGCCCATCGTGTCTGTGCCGGCCACCAAGCACCTATCTATTCTAATCCCATTTTCCAGCACTTGGCCCGTAGCCTTGCATGCTATGGCATTTCAAATGCTTATCTAAATACTTCTTAAATGTTGTGAAGGTTCCTGCCTCTACCACCTCTTCAGGCAGTGTGTTCCAGATTCCAACCATCCTCTGGGTGAAAAAGTTTTTCCTCAAATCCCCTCTAATCCTCCTGTCCCTACCTTAAATCTATACCCCCTGGTCACTGACCCTTCCGCTAAGGGAAAAAGTTTCTTCATGTCTATCCTATCAATGCCCCTCATAATTTTGTATACCTTAATCAGGTCCCCCCCCTCAGCCTTCTCTGCTCTAAGAAAAACAACCCTAGCCTATCCAGTCTCTCTTCATAGCTGAAATGCACCAGCCCAGGCAACATCCTGATGAATCTCCTCTGCACCCTCTCCAGTGCAATCACATCCTTCCTACAGTGTAGTGCCCAGAACTGTACACAGTACTCCAGCTGTGGCCTAACTAGCGTTATATACAGCTCCATCATAATCTCCCTGCTCTTATATTCTGTGCCTCGGCATAGGCCCCTCTGTACTTCCTGGGGTCCTACCATCCATTGTATATTCCCTTGCTTTATTAGTCCTCCAAAAAGCATCAGCTCACACTTCTCAGGATTAAATTCCATTTGCCACTGCTCCGCCCATCTATATCGTCCTGTAATCTAAGGCTTTCCTCCTTACTATTTATGACACCACTAATTTTTGTGACATCTGCGAACTTACTGATCATACCTCCTATATTCACGACTAAATCATTAATGTACACTACAAACAGTAAGGGTCCTAGCACCGATCCCTGCGGTACACCACTGGTCACAGGCTTCCACTCGCAAAAACAACCCTCAACCATCATCCTCTGCCTCCTGCCACTAAGCCAATTTTGGGTCTAATTTGCCAAATTACCCTGGATCCCATGGGCTCTTACCTTCTTGACCAATCACCCATGCGGGACCTTATCAAAAGCCTTACTGAAGTCCATGTAGACTACATCAATTGCTTTACCCTCATCTACACATCTAATCACCGCCTCAAAAAATTCAATCAAGTTTATTGGACACGATCTCCCCCTGACAAAGCCATGCTGACTATCCCTGCCTCTCCAAGTAGCGATTAATCCTGTCCCTCAGAATTTTTTCCAATAGTTTCCCGACCACTGATGTTAGACCCACCAGCCTGTAATGACCTGCTACCCTTCTTGAAATAATGGTCCCACATTCGCTGTCCTCCAGTCCTCTGGTACCTCTCCTGTGGTCGCAGAGGATTTGAAAATTTGTGTCAGAGCCTCTGCTATCTCCTCCCTTGCCTCACATAACAGCCTGGGATACATCTCATCTAGGCCTGGGGATTTATCCACTTTTAAGCCTGCTAAAAGCCCGCTGAGGAATAAGGAAAGAAAGTATCCAAACCCTGGATACATAATTGCATTGCAAACACTTTAACAGTCCATCATAGAATCATACATCGCAGAAGGAGGCCATTCAGCCCACTGAGCCTGTGCCAGCTCTTAGAAAGAACTAACCAACTTTGTCCCACACACACAACTTTTCCTCATAACCTTGGCAGTTAGTCCTCTTTAAGTACAAGTCCAATTGCCTTTTAGAAGTTGTTAAGGAATCTAATTTCACCAACCTTTCAGTTAGTGTACTCCAGATCTTATCAACCCTCTGTGTGAAAAGAAGTCTCCTCATTACCCTTTTTTCTATTGCCATTTGGTTGCTGACACACTTGCCAAAGGAAATAGTTTCCATATAAAGGCAAAATTTACTTCAGGGGTTTAGAGGTCCATGGAATAAAATGCCTCACTTTTGCAACTGAAACATCCATACAGAAGAGCCTCACTCTCTCAAATAGCCAAATTAAGTAGCCTTTTCGATGGTAAAACAGATGCATTGTGTAAAAACATGCACTGAACCATATGTTACACAGGCTTAATTCAAAAATACAAATATACAGCACAGGATAGACCAGCTGGCCCATCAAGTCTGTCCTTTCATGGCATGGTGTAATTTTTGCCGACATAGAATTGCAAAACAGAATGAATCCATTTTGACTGAATCAATCTGTTTTGATGTTTATCTTGCAAGTGAGCAATAATCCAAATCCTATGTGCTAATCCTGTTCCCAAATTGCTATCAGCTTTCCTTTCAACCTATATAACCTATTCTTATAGCTTGACAAACACGAGCTCCAACAGGGTATTTTACAATCCTCCGTGTAAAAAAATCTCCTACTCTCTTTTTTTTTTTAATTGGTTCATCAGATGTGGGTGTCGCTGACTAGGACAGCATTTATTGCCCATCCCCAATTGCCCTTGAGAAGGTGGTGGTGAGCCACCTTCTTGAACTCAGCAGTCCTTGTAAGGTAGGTACACCCACAGCGCTGTGAGGAAGGGAGTTCCAGGATATTGACCGAGCGACAGCGAAGGAATGGTGATATTGTTCCAAGTCAGGATGGTGTGTGGCTTGGAGGGGAACTTGCAGGTGGTGATGTTCCCATGCACCTGCTGTCCTTGTCCTTCTAGGTGTTAGAGGTCACGGGTTTGGAAGGTCCTGTCTAAGGAGCCTTGCTGCACTGCTGCAGTGCATCGTGTAGATGGTACACACTGCTGCCACTGTGCATCGGTGGTGGAGGAAGTGAATGTTGAAAGTGGTAGATGGGGTGCCAATCAAGCGGGCTGCTTTGTCCTGGATGGTGTCAAGCTTCTTCAGTGTTGTTGGAGCTGCACCCATCCAAGCAAGTGGAGAGTATTCCATCACACTCCTGACTTGTGCCTTCTGGATGGTTGGCAGGCTTTGGGGAGTCAGGAGGTGAGACACTCTCCACAGGATTCCTAGCCTTTAACCTGCTCTTGTAGCCATGGTATTTATATGGCTACTCCAGTTCAATTTCTGGTCAATGGTAATCCCCAGGATGTTGATAGTGGGGGATTCAGCGATTGTAATCGCATTGAATATCAAGGGGAGATGGTTAGATTCTCTCTTGTTTGAGACAGTCATTGCCTGGCGCTTGTGTGGCGCAAACGTTACTTGTCACTTATCAGCCCAAGCCTGGATAATGTCCAGGTCTTACTGCATTTCTACACTGACTGCTTCAGTATCTGAGGAGCCATGAATGGTGCTGAACATTGTGCAATCATCAGCGAACATGCCCACTTCTGACCTTATGACTGAAGGAAGGTCATTGAAGAAGCAGCTGAAGATGGTTGGGCCTAGGACACTACCCTGAGGACCTCCAGCAGTGATGTCCTGGAGCCGAGATGATTGACCTCCAACAACTACAATCATCTTCCTTTGCACTAGGTATGACTCCAACCAGTGAAGAGTTTCCCCCTGATTCCCATTGACTCCAGTTTTGCTAGGGCTCCTTGATGCCATACTCGGCCAAATGCTGCCTTGATGTCAAGGGCAGTCACTCACACCTCACCTCTTCAGTTCAGCATTTTTGTCCATGTTTGAACCAAGGCTGTAATGAGGTCAGGAGCGGAGTGGCCCTGGCGGAACCCAAACTGAGCATCACTAAGCAGGTTATTGCTAAGCAACTGCCGCATGATAGTACTGTCGACGACACCTTTCATCACTTTACTGATGATTGAGAGTAGACTGATGCAGTAATTGGCTGGGTTGGACTTGTCCTGCTTTTTGTGTACAGGACGTACCTGGGCAATTTTCCACATTGCCGGATAGATGCCAACATTGTAGCTGTACTGGAACAGCTTGACTAGGGGTGTGGCAAGTTCTGGAGCACAAGTCTTCAGTACTATTGCCGAAATGTTGTCCGGGTCCGTAGCCTTTGCAGTATCCAGTGCCTTCAGTCATTTCTTGATATCACATGGAGTGAATTGAATTGGCTAAAGACTGGCATCTGTGATGCTGGGGATGTCAGGAAGAGGCTGAGATGGATCATCCACTCGGCACGTCAGGCTAAAGACTGTTGCAAATGCTTTAGCCTTATCTTTTACACTGATGTGCTGGGCTCCCTCATCATTAAGGATGGGGATATTTGTGGAGCCACCTCCTCCAGCTAGTTACAAGAAGAAATGCTGGAAATACTCAGCAGGTCTGACAGCATCTGTGGAGAGAGAAGCAGAGTTAACGTTTCAGGTCAGTGATCCTTCATCAGTTCTGACAGTTCTGATGAAGGGTCACTGACCTGAAACGTTAACTCTGCTTCTGTCTCAATAGCTGCTGCCAGACCTGCTGAGTATTTCCAGCATTTCTTGTTTTTATTTCAGATTTCCAGCTTTTACAGTATTTTGCTTTTATTCCTCCAGTTAGTTGTTTAATTGTCCACCACCATTCATGGCTGGGTGTGACAGGACTGCAGAGCTTCGATCTGATCTGTTTGTAATGGCATAGCTGAGCTGTCTGTTGCATGCTGCTTACGCTGTTTGGCATGCAAGTAGTCCTGTGTTGTAGCTTCACCAGGTTGACACCTCATTTTGAGGTATACCTGGTGCTGCTCCTGGCATGCCCTCCTACACTCTTCCTTGATCCAGGTTTGGTCTCCCTAGCTTAATGATAATGGTAGAGCGGGAGATATGCCAGGCCATGAGGTTACAGATTGTGGCTGAATACAGTTCTGCTGCTGCTGATGGCTCACAGCGCCTCATGGATTCCAGTTTTGCCTTACTAGATCTGTTCGAAATCTATCCCATTTAGCACGGTGGTAGTCCCATACAACACGATGGTGGGTATCCTCAGTGTGAAGATGGGACTTCATCTCCACAAGGACTGTGCGGTGGTCATTCCTACCAATACTGTCATGGACAAAAGCATCTGCAACAGGCAGATTTGTGAGGACAAGGTCAAATAGGTTTTACCCTCTTGTTAGTTCCCTCACCACCTGCCACAGACCCAGTCTAGCAGCTATGTCCTTTAGGACTCAGGTCAGTAGTGGTGCTACTGAGTCACACTTGGTGATGGACATTGAAGTCCCCCACCCAGAATATATTGTGCGGCCTTGCCACCCTCAGTGCCACCCTCCTCCAAGTGGTGTTCAACGTGGAGGAGTACTGACTCATCAGCTGAGGGAGGGCGGTTGGTGGTAATCAGCAGCTGGTTTCCTTGCCCATGTTTGACCTGATGCCATGAGACTTCATGGGTTCCGGAGTCAATGTTGAGGACTCCCAGGGCAACTCCCTCCCTACTGTATACCACTGTGCCGCCACCTCTGCTGGGTCTATACCTCCGGTGGGACAGGACATACCCAGGGTAGGTGATGGCAGTGTCTGGGACATTGTCTGTAAAGTATGATTCCATGAGTATGACTGTGTCAGGCTGCTGCTTGACTAGTCTGTGGGACAGCTCTCCCAACTTTGGCACAAGCCCCCAGATGTTAGGGAGGACAACTTTGCAGGGCCGACAGAGCTGGGTTTGCCATTGTCATTTCTGGTGCCTATGTCGATGCTGGGTGGTCCATCCGTTTTCATTCCTTAACAACTTTGTAGCGGCTTGCTCAGCTTTTTGAGCGGGCATTTAAGAGTCAACCATATTGCTGTGGGTCTGGAGTCAGATGTAGGCCAGACCAAGTAAGGACAGCAGATTTCCTTCCCTAAAGGAGATTAGTGAACCAGATGGGTTTTTACGACAATCGACAATGGTTTCATGGCCATAATTAGACTAGCTTCAATTCCAGATATATTAATTGAATTCAAATTCCACCTTCTGCCGTGGTGGGATTCTGACCCATGTCCCCAGAGAAATACCCTGGGTCTCTGCCTATTTATCCCCTCATTCTAGATCCCTCACTGGAAACAAGTCTGTTTCTATATATTTGTCCCATTCCTTCATAAATTTAACTACCTCTATCTCATCACCTTATAATCGCCTCTGTTCACTCTTACCCTCCATCCAATTATGCAATTTCCTGAGAAAGCCAAAATAAAAGAGAAAAACTTTAGTCCAATTTTGGAGAATCTGGGAAATTCCTCCTTGACAATTACATATTTGTAACCAAATGTCTTTGATGAGCGCATCTGTTTTCAGATCAGGACGGCTGAGCTTCAATCATCCAAATCCCATAATGTTTACAAAATTCCAGGTGATTTTTAAAATAAATTAATATATTTTAAAGATAGAGAAAGAAAGTCAGACAGACTGTGAAAAAGAACATAGCCTGTGAAAAGGAAAGAAGGAAGAGCTTATGTTATTACAGCACTTTTCATGACTTCAGGACATTCCAAAGCACTTTACAGCCTATGAAGTACTTTTGAAGTGTGCTCACTATTATAATGCAGGAACTGGTGCAGCAAATTTTGCACAGCAAGCTCCCACAAATAGCAATGTGATAACGACCAAGTAATTTTTTTTCTAAAGTGACGGTGGTATAAATATTGTCCAGGACATTGGCAGAGAATACCACTGCTCTTCTTTGAAATAGTAGCATGGGATCTTTTTACATCCACCTGCGAGGACAGATGGGGCTTCAATTTAACATTTCATCTGAAAGGCACCTCTGAATGCAGAACTTCCTCACTACTGCATTGGAGCGCCTGTGCAGTGGGACTTATGTAACTTTTAGTTCGCCTCAAATCACTTCTAGTTATTGAATCAGTTTCCAGTTCACAGTATTTGTCTATATGTCACTCTTTCAACTGACAAATCTTAATACAATAAAAATTAGTATTAAAACTTTCCACTCAATTGTCATCAACCCAAGAACTGATCTGAATTCAGCTCACCAAACAGATTTGTTATTCAGCAACTAGATCCATTGGAACATAGGAAGATAGGAACAGGACTAGGCCATTCAGCCCCTCAAGCCTGTCCCGCCATTCAAATGAGATCATGGCTGATCCGTGACCTAACTCCATATACCTGCCTTTGGCCCATATCCCTTAATATCTTTGCTTAACAAAAATCTATCTCAGATTTAAAATTAACAACTGTTCTAGCTTCAACTGCCGTTTGTGGGAGAGAGTTCCAAACCTCTACCACCCTTTGCGTGAAGAAGTGCTTCCTAACATCTCTCCTGAACGGTCTGGTCCTAATTTATAGACTATGCCCCTTAGTTTTAGAATCTCCAACCAGTGGAAATAGTTTATCTTTATCTAGCCTGTCTTTTCCTGTTAATATCTTGAAGATTTCGAACATATCACCCCTTAACCTTCTAAATTCTAGCGAAAACAGGCCTAATTTGTGTAATCTCTCCTTGTAACTTAACCCCTGTAGTCCAGGTATCATTCTAGTAAACCTACATGGCACTCCCTCCAAGGCCAATATATCCTTCCTAAGGTGTGGTGCCCAGAACTGCTCACAGTACTCCAAGTGGGGTCTAACCAGGGTTTTGTACAGCTGCAGCATAACCTCTGTGTCTTTATACTCCAATCCTCTAGATATAAAGGCTAGCATTCCATTAGCCTTTTTGATTATTTTCTGCACTTGTTCGTGGCATTTTAAAGATCTATGCACCTGAACCCCCAAGTCCCTTTGGACATCCACTGTACTTAACCTCTTCCCATTTAGAAAGTACCCTGCTCTATCCTTTTTTGGTCCAAAATGGATAACCTCACACTTGCCCGCATTGAAATCCATCTGCCACAGTTTTGCCCACTCACCTAGTCTGTCAATATCTCTTTGCAATTTTATGCTATCATCTAGACTGTCTACAATGCCGCCTAACTTTGTATGATCAGCAAATTTGGATATATGACTTACTATGCCATCATCCAAGTCGTTAATAAATAATGTGAATTATTCATTACAATAATGAATAATCCAGCAATTTATTTTGCCAGATTGCGTACAACTTAAATAAAAATCATTGGCTCAGGCCATACTCCTAAATGATATGAGATCACTACATTTATGTAGCATCTTTAACCTGCCCAGGAAGATTCCAAAGCATTTCACAGCCAATTAATTATTTTTGAAGTGAGGTCACTATTATATGGATGCACGTGCAGCCAATTTGCTTACAGCACATGCCATGAATGACCAGAGAATCAGCTCTGGCGATGTTAGTTGAGGACAAACATGGCCCAGTACCAAGCAAATATACTTCAAATAGGCCACAGGATATTTTAACATCTTAACATGCAGATGGGGCCTTGTTTTGACACAATGTTTAAGGAGTCAAAACAAATAGAGGGAGTCAAGATGCAGACGAGCTATGATCTTAATGAATGGTGGAAAAGGTTCAAGGGGCTGAATGGCCTACTCCTGCTCCTATGTTCACGTATCATCTGAACGATGGCACCTCACACAATGTGACGCTCCTTTAGTAACCACCCTAGAGTGTCAGCCTAGCGGAAGCTTTAATGTCAGTCTCAAACTAGCCGTACTGCCATTACAGTCCAATGTGTCCGGGCACATTTGATAGGAATAACTGATTAATTTTCAACTTTACACTATCATATAAACGTGCCACATATAAGCAAACTTCTAAGGAGCCATTCATGGAGATACAAATCAACTCCACTGAAACAAAGTTGCGAAACACATCAGTAACAATAGTTTGTTGAGAATGAAACCAATTTGTTTCACCAGTGACATGAACCTTAACACCAGGTCAATATCAGTCAGTGGTTTATCAGTAGAGCAGAACTTACCACTAATTATTCAGTATCTAACCATGGACATAGACTCACTCAACTTTTGTCTTTGAAAAAGCTCCAAAGATGCAAGCTTTCAATCACACAACAGTCATTTCATCTGCTGGCTTCATAAATCCCCATTTCTTAAGGTTTTGTCAAAAAACTCAATGAAAGAAAGACAGCATTACAAAGTCAGAAGAATTTCAAATAACTCCAGTATGTGAAAATACAGTATGCAGTGCCTGAAAGACAGTTCATTATCTGCCTTTATAGCACTAGGTCATGAGTATCTGTGGTTAACAATCTGTAATCAATCAGTCATGACTGCTCGTTATGACTGAATCAGATACACACTCTACCTGCAAAATTCTCACCACGAACATTATCATCCTCCCCTCCAACCATTCATGAGGTAGAAAAGAGCTACAAATGCTATCATTTTCTAACACACCATAAAGGTTTTAGACAAATTTACTTACCACTCTGCTCGCTGTATATTTAACAAAGTAAAGAATTAATAAGCAATAAACCTGATTTAGTACATATAGTTTGTGAGGGAACTAGCACTGGTCCAAGTATGACTGACTGAATGACCTCCGGCTGTGCTAATATTTCCATTCAATGAGACTGAAATTTCTGGATCCTAGGAGGGCACTATAAGGAGGTACACTGGGCAGGGGAAGAACTTGTGGCATTTCTTTTTGCACAATGAGAAATTCTGCTACTTGCATCTGTCCCCTCCCCACTGTGCAGACATCAGAGGACTAGTAGGATCACCCTACCCACCGGGAATTTCACCACTTCCACCTTCTTTGCCTCAAATGCAAAGTACATCTGCATGATGCAAGCTTTCCTACATGTCACTTGCAGAAGTGCAATTCACAATGCACAATCAATTGCCATTATTAGAATGAGAATTAATGAGAATAATGGTTGCTGCACTTTGGAAATAATTGGGCTACAATGATCACCCTGACCAAGCTGCATGGTGCCTCTCTAGAATTCTTGGCCTAGCTTGCAGCAGAGGCCCAGACAGTGGCACACATGCTGTGGACATCTGTCCAATATGCAAGTGACCCCATTCTCAGAACCTGACAGGTTCAGGAAAAGACAGACAGGTAATGGACTGAGAGGAATTTTGGACCTTATGTGTTTAAAGACTGATGTGTGTTTGTGGGTGGGTAGTTTATTTACTTGCACTATTTATTTATCGCCCCCTTTACGGTGCTGTTGCTGTTAGCAGTGAGAACCACCCAAAGAAGTTGAGGAGTGAATTTCCCATGCTTTACTTATCCCCTGTAACATCGGTGGAAAAGCTGTGGAAATCCCCTGGCATTTACATCATTTCTCAAAGTTGCTGGAGATGAGTGGAAGAAACACCCAGGGTAAATTCGCTACCGCAGTTTTCATCAATGTCTTGCATGGCAGAAGTGTTCCTAGTGGTCAACATAAATATTGCTGCTGAAGGGAAAGGCAAAGATTTTTCTGACCGTGTACTTAGCCCCTCGGAAACCAGAAATATCAGCATCCCAGTCACTTGGTCCAGCAATCAGGGAGATCTGGCATCCAAAATTAAAGCCACAAACCTCAACATTCAAACATAACCACAAGTGCAGTTGTTAGTCTGTAGTTCCAATGCTGCAGTGTCCATCTCACAATAACAAGAGGACAAATTACACAGCACCAGCAGCCTGTGGCATTACAGATTGCTGCTTCTTGAATAAAGAGAGTATGGAATATTTACAACAGCAGAAAACAATATGATCAAATATTTAAAACAATGTACTGGCAATAGAGATGTAAATACCTTTATTTGCATGGATACCATCACTATGAAGTTAGTCCCAACAAGGCATCACATTTATGTTCACTACCTCTCCCCTCACACCATATAAAGTTCATTCAGTGAGAAGCTGAATCATGGGGTCAAGACCTTTTGGCTAAGATCAAGTGTAGTATCTGTTCTTATCAGTGCTTATTTGATTGAGAAGAGACCATGATCATTGCCTTTTGATCCTGGGGAAGCTTTGAGTAAAATGGCTGTAACCAATTTTCGAGCTTCGGGCCAGGGAGTGCGCAACACCGTTCGGGTGGTTGTGAAGGACAAGGAAGGAGATGCATCGGTCGATCGCACCTTCTTCATCAAGAAAATTCTCTTCGATTGCTGTGGATTTCCCCAGCAGTGGATACTTCGACGTGACGTTTCGCAACGTGGTGGGATGCATCAAGTTCCTGAAGGTGTTCAAGGAGAAAGGGGACCGGGCGCCACTGTCGATCCTCACAGCGGAGCCGCTCTTCACGCTTCCATCACAACGGGACCGGGTGGTGACGATTCACCTCTACAACCCCCATGTTCCGGTGCTGGATGTACTCACCTTTCTCGCCAGGTACATCGAGGTGGCCGGCAACAGCACTGATGTCAAGGACCCCTTTGGGATTTGGTCCAGCAAGCGGCAGGTCAAGGTGACCTTGAAGGTAGATCCCAGTGGAGCCATCATCCACCCTCCCTCCAGCTTCGCTATCGGGGGAAGTCGAGGCTTCTTGGTCTACGCTGGGCAGCCCAGAGTTTGCCGCACCTGTGGCAAATCTGGTCACATCGCAGCCAACTGCAGCACGGTTGTTTGCAAGAACTGCAAGGAGGAAGGCCATCAGACCAAGGACTGTAAGCAGACTAAGTGTTGCAACTTGTGCGGTGCGGCAGGCCATCTCTACAAAACCTGCCCCAAACGCTGCCTCAGTTATGCTCAGGCGGCAAGGTCCAAGGAAAGGCCGGGAGAAGGTTCAACGAAGGTGTCCAGTGTTCAAAAGGAGACCAGCAACCTTCTCCGCAGTGAGGAACTTCAACCTGAGAAGGAAGGGGAGGCAGCTGAAACCAGCGACCCAGCACCTACCCAGCGCCCGGAAACCCCTCCTCCACAGACAGAATCAATGGAGGAGGAGGCAGCAGATGGACAAACAGGTCAGTGGCAAGTGGTCCAGAGGAAAACCACAAAGAAAAAACATCTCAAAGCGGAACAGGCCACCACCCAAACCAGTGGTAAGAGGAGGCTATCTTCTGAATAAGACTGCAACAACTCCTCTTCACTGGACGGGGGAATGCTGGAACGACAGCCCCTTCAAATGAGGCGGCAGAACTCCGAGATGGATGATAAAGCATCCCAGCCCCCGGGCACTGGAAGCTGTGATGGGCCCGGCGTGCCCCAACCCCAATGCGCCACACGTAACGACGTGGCCAACGCATCTCAGCTCCGGGACACCGGGAGCAAAGACACGTCTGGCGCACCTCAGCTCCAGGAAGCCGGGAGCAGTGATGTTTTCGTGGAGGAACAGATGGAAGCAGCTGAGGACAACCCAATCCTCTCTGCCTACAAGACCCCCCCGATGTCACCCAAGTGGAACAAACACTGCATGAAAAAGCAGGAGGGGTTTCTGAGCCCAACCAACGTGAAACTGCTTGCGCACACGATGGATATGCAGGAACATCCCGAAGGACTGGGACTAGCAAGGACAAATGGTATGGGAAGCAACAAATAACTTTTAAAAAATGGGTGTAAGAATTTCTTCCATTAATGTGCGTAGCATTAAATCTACTACGCAATGTGTTTCAACCTTGGATTACCTTGCCAAGGTCAAAGCTGACCTACTGTTTCTGCAGGAGTGTGGAATACCACACCTCAGCACCTACAGGCAGTGGTCGCGATGGTGGTCCCACGGGCCATCGATCTGGTCGGGGGGTAATGACTGCCGTTCCTCCGGCCTGGGTATTCTGCTGCGGGGAGGTAACTTCACCATCTCCAAAGTTAAGGAGGTGGTGGGCGGTCGCCTCCTCGTAGCAGACGTGATGTACAACAACGCTCCGCTCCAGTTGATCAACGTGTACGCCCCGGTACAACGCAGCGAGCGGCTGACCGTCTTCCAGCAGCTCCCACTGCTGCTGGCGACGTCCAGGCCGGTCACCCGAGGCGGTGACTTCAACTGCATCATCCCTGCGGCTGGACGATCCGGCTGTGACGAAAGCAAACTGGACGCTACGTCCAGATTCCTAATGGAAACAGTTAAAGATGCCAAACTGCACGACGTCTTCAGCAAACCTGCAGACGGAGCGCAGCGCAGATACACATGGTCAAGATCGGACGGGTCTGCCCGTTCCAGGATTGACTTCCTGTTTGTGTCCCGTGCTGTCACGGTCGGATCCACCGACGTCAAGCCGGCGTTCTTCTCCAACCACTGCCTCTTACTGGCCGACTGTCACTTACAGGACGACCAGCGGGTTGGCAGAGGGACGTGGAAGCTCAATGCTACACTGCTGACCCCAGAGAACGTTGAGGAACTCAAAAGGGATTACAATGGTTGGAGGACCGTGAAACCCTTCTTTGAGTCTCCAGTTCACTAGTGGGAAGCGATTAAGGAGAACATCAAGAGGTTCTTCATCCACAAAGGTGTTCAGAGAGCAAGAGAGAGAGACAGAGGGAAATGTCCCGACTCCAGAAAATTATGCAAAATCTACTCCAGTTGCAGTCAATGGGGGTCAAGGTCAAAGAGGACCTCCAAGAGGTGAAGAGCCAGCAGGCCTCGCTCTTTGCCAAGGAGGCCTCCAAGATCATATTCCGGTCCAGAGTCCGCTCCATCGAGCAGGATGAGACGTGCTCGCGTTATTTCTTCCAAAAAGGTACACAGAGAGAGCTCTGTTATCAGCAGCCTGAAGGAAGAAGATGGCTCGGTAACGTCTTCGCAGTCCGACATACTAAGGATCAGCAAATCCTTTTATGCTGGGCTGTATGACGCGAAGCCCACAGACAGCACAGCCTCCCAGTCCTTCCTGTCATCTATCACAGAGGTCTTAGATGACAGTAGGAGGGAGAGACTCGACAAGCCGCTAACTCTGGACAAGCTGACAAAGGCCGTCGAGTCCTTCGAGACGAGTAAAACTCCCGGGAGCGACGGCTTACCGGTCGAGTTGTACTCGGCCCTGTGGGACTGGGTCGGCCCGGACCTGCTGGAAGTATACGAGACTATGCTCCTGGCCGGCAGCATGGCAGAATCCATGAGGAAAGGCATCATCACCCTCATTTACAAGCAGAAGGAGGAGAGGGCAGAAATCAGAAATTGGCGGCCCATCTCACTGCTTAATGTTGACTACAAGATTCTGTCCAAAGTCATAGCCAGTCGAGTCAAATCTGCTCTGGAGTTGGTGATTCACCCCAATCAGACCTGCAATGTACCCGGCAGGAAGATCTCTGATAGTCTCGCGCTACTCAGGGATACGATCGCCTACGTACGGGACAGGAGGGTGGACACCTGCCTCATCAGCCTGGACCAGGAGAAGGCTTTTGACAGGATATCGCACACCTACATGATGGACGTGCTTTCCAAAATGGGGTTTGGGGAGGGAATCTGCAATTGGATCCAACTGCTCTACACAAACATCAGTAGCGCAGTCTGAATCAACGGGTGGGAATCAGAAAGTTTCCCGATCAAATCTGGAGTCAGACAGGGCTGTCCTCTCTCCCCGGTCTTGTTTGTTTGCTGTATTGAACCCTTTGCTGAGTCTATTAGGAAGGATGCGAGCATAAGAGGAGTGACAATCCCAGGCAGCGGAGGCACTCAGGTTAAAACCTCCCTGTACATGGATGACGTCGCCGTCTTCTGCTCGGACCCGCTGTGTGTGTGCAGACTGATGAGCATCTGCGACCAGTTCGAACTGGCCTCGGGAGCCAAAGTTAACCACGGCAAGAGCAAGGCCATGTTCTTTGGGAATTGGGCTGACCGATCCTTTGTCCCCTTCACCGTCAGGTCAGATTACCTGAAGGTGCTGGGGATATGGTTTGGAAGGGCCGGGGCGTGCACCAAAACCTGGGAGGAGCGAGTAGCCAAGGTACAACAAAAGTTGAGCATGTGAGGGCAGCGATCTCTCTCCATTGTGGGTAGGAACCTGGTCATCAGGTGCGAGGCGCTCACGTTGTTGCTCTATGTGGCGCAGGTCTGGCCCATACCCCACTCCTGCGCTGTGGCGGTCACCCAAGCCATTTTCCGCTTCATCTGGGGATCTAAAATGGACCGGGTCCGGAGGGACACGATGTTCAAATCTCTGGACAAGGGCGGGAAAAATTTACCCAACGTGGCCCTCATCCTGATGACCACCTTCGTGTGCTGCTGCATCAAGCTGTGTGTAGATCTCCAGTACGCAAACTCCAAGTGTCACTACGTGCTGAGGTTCTATCTGTCCCCGGTGTTGCGAAGGATGGGCCTGGTCACATTGCCGCGGAACGCTCCATGCAGTTGGACCGTGCCGTACCACCTATCCTTCGTGGAGCAGTTTCTGCGGGAAAACACCTTTGACCACTGGTCCATCAGGCAGTGGTCTGCACGGAATGTCCTCAAGGCCCTAAGGGAAATAGAGATGGTGGATCCTGTCGGATGGTTCCCCGAGCAGACCGTCAAAGTCATTTGGCGGAATGCCTCATCACCAGAACTTTCAAACAAGCACCAAGACGTAGCTTGGCTGGTGGTGAGAAGGGCCCTCCCCGTCAGATCCTTCATGCACACCCGAAGTCTCGCCCCATCCGCACAGTGCCCCCGCGGTGGCTGTGGCGGGGAAGAGACGGTTGCCCACCTCCTCCTGGAATGTGTCTTTGCAAAGCAGGTGTGGAAAGAGATGCAGTGGTTTTTGTCGAGGTTCATCCCAAGCAGCTCTGTAACACAGGAGTCTGTGCTCTACGGGCTATTCCCAGGGACACACACCGAGACAAACATCAACTGCTGCTGGAGGACTATCAATTCGGTGAAAGACGCCCTTTGGTCTGCCCGAAACTTGCTGGTCTTCCAGCGCAAAGAGTTGTCCACGACCGAATGTTGCAGAATGGCACATTCCAAGGTCCAGGACTACGTGCTGAGGGACGCACTAAAGCTTGGGGCAGCCGCAGCAAAGGCTAAATGGGGAAAGACCACAGTGTAAGGTCCCCCCACCAAGCTGAACTGAGGGGCTGGATCCATGGGAAACCCCTCAAACTGTATCGTTAATATTTTCATTTGCTGTAAATGTAAAACTGTAATTGGCATGACAATTGTGAAATGGAAGGGTTGTGAAGAAACTCACGATAGTATTGAAGGAAACTGATCTCCCTTGCAATGTTTGTATTTTTTGGTGCTGTTTGAAACTGGTTGGCAATGTAATTTTTACAGATTTTTATGAATAAAGTATATTTTGGAAAAGAAAATGGGGTCAAGATCAGACGGGTCTGCCCGTTCCAGGATTGACTTCCTATTTGTGTCCCGTGCTGTCACGGTTGGATCCACCGACGTCAAGCCGGTGTTCTTCTCCAACCACTGCCTCTTACTGGCCGACTGTCACTTACAGGACGACCAGCGGGTTGGCAGAGGGACGCGGAAGCTCAATGCTACACTGCTGACCCCAGAGAACGTTGAGGAACTCAAAAGGGATTACAAAGGTTGGAGGACCGTGAAACCCCTCTTTGAGTCTCCAGTTCACTAGTGGGAAGCGATTAAAGAGAACATCAAGAGGTTCTTCATCCACAAAGGTGTTCAGAGAGCAAGAGAGAGACAGAGGAAAATGTCCCGACTCCAGAAAATTATGCAAAATCTACTCCGGTTGCAGTCAATGGGGGTCGAGGTCAAACAGGACCTCCAAGAGGTTAAGAGCCAGCAGGCCTCGCTCTTTGCCAAGGAGGCCTCCAAGATCATATTCCGGTCCAGAGTCCGCTCCATCGAGCAGGATGAGACGTGCTCGCGTTATTTCTTCCAAAAAGGTCCACAGAGAGAGCTCTGTTATCAGCAGCCTGAAGGAAGAAGATGGCTCGGTAACGTCTTCGCAGTCCGACATACTAAGGAACAGCAAATCCTTTTATGCTGGGCTGTATGACGCGAAGCCCACAGACAGCAGAGCCTCCCAGTCCTTCCTGTCATCTATCACAGAGGTCTTAGATGACTGCAGGAGGGAGAGACTGGACAAGCCGCTAACTCTGGACGAGCTGACAAAGGCCGTCGAGTCCTTCGAGACGAGTAAAACTCCCGGGAGCGACGGCTTACTGGTCGAGTTGTACTCGGCCCTGTGGGACTGGGTCGGCCCGGACCTGCTGGAAGTATACGAGAGTATGCTCCTGGCCGGCAGCATGTCAGAATCCATGAGGAAAGGCATCATCACCCTCATTTACAAGCGGAAGGGGGAGAGGGCAGAAATCAGAAATTGGCGGCCCATCTCACTGCTTAATGTTGACTACAAGATTCTGTCCAAAGTCATAGCCAGTCGAGTCAAATCTGCTCTGGAGTTGGTGATTCACCCCAATCAGACCTGCAATGTACCCGGCAGGAAGATCTCTGACAGTCTCGCGCTACTCAGGGATACGATCGCCTACGTACGGGACAGGAGGGTGGACACCTGCCTCATCAGCCTGGACCAGGAGAAGGCTTTTGACAGGATATCGCACACCGACATGATGGACGTGCTTTCCAAAATGTGGTTTGGGGAGGGAATCTGCAATTGGATCCAACTGCTCTACACAAACATCAGTAGCGCAGTCTGAATCAACGGGTGGGAATCAGAAAGTTTCCCGATCAAATCTGGAGTCAGACAGGGCTGTTCTCTCTCCCCGGTCTTGTCTGTTTGCTGTATTGAACCCTTTGCTGAGTCTATTAGGAAGGATGCGAGCATAAGAGGGGTGACAATCCCAGGCAGCGGTGGCACTCAGGTTAAAACCTCCCTGTACATGGATGACGTCGCCGTCTTCTGCTCGGATCCGCTGTCCGTGCGCAGACTGATGAGCATCTGCGACCAGTTCGAACTGGCCTCGGGAGCCAATGTTAACCACGGCAAGAGCGAGGCCATGTTCTTTGGGAACTGGGCTGACCGATCCTTTGTCCCCTTCACCATCAGGTCTGATTACCTGAAGGTGCTGGGGATATTTTAGTTTTTTTTAGTTTTAGAGATACAGCACTGAAACAGGCCCTTCGGTCCACCGAATCTGTGCCGACCATCAACCACCCATTTATACTAATCCTACACCAATCCCATATTCCTACCACATCCCCACCTGTCCCTATATATTTCCCTACCACCTACCTATACTAGGGGAAATTTATAATGGCCAATTTACCTACCAACCTGCAAGTCTTTTGGCTTGTGGGAGGAAACCGGAGCACCCGGAGAAAACCCACGCAGACACAGGGAGAACTTGCAAACTCCACACAGGCAGTACCCAGAATTGAACCCGGGTCGCTGGAGCTGTGAGGCTGCGGTGCTAACCACTGCGCCACTGTTCGGAAGGGCCGGGGCGTGCAACAAAACCTGGGAGGAGCGAGTAGCCAAGGTACGATAAAAGTTGGGCATGTGGGGGCAGCGATCACTCTCCATTGTGGGTAAGAACCTGGTCATCAGGTGCGAGGCACTCACGTTGTTGCTCTACGTGGCGCAGGTCTGGCCCATACCCCACTCCTGCGCTGTGGCGGTCACCCAAGCCATTTTCCGCTTCATCTGGGGATCTAAAATGGACCGGGTCCGGAGGGACACGATGTTCAAATCTCTGGACAAGGGCGGGAAAAATTTACCCAACGTGGCCCTCATCCTGATGACCACCTTCGTGTGCTGCTGCATCAAGCTGTGTGTAGATCTCCAGTACGCAAACTCCAAGTGTCACTACGTGCTGAGGTTCTATCTGTCCCCGGTGTTGCGAAGGATGGGCCTGGACACATTGCCGCGGAACGCTCCATGCAGTTGGACCGTGCCGTACCACCTATCCTTCGTGGAGCAGTTTCTGCGGGAAAACACCTTTGACCACCGGTCTATCAGGCAGTGGTCTGCACAGAATGTCCTCAAGGCCCTGCAGTAAAAGGAGACGGTGGATCCTGTCGGATGGTTCCCCGAGCAGACCGTCAAAGTCATTTGGCGGAATGCCTCATCACCAGAACTTTCAAACAAGCACCAAGTTGTAGCTTGGCTGGTGGTGAGAAGGGCCCTCCTCGTCAGATCCTTCATGCACGCCTGAAGTCTCGCCCCCTCTGCACAATGGCCCCGCGGTGGCTGTGGTGGGGAAGAGACGGCTGCCCACCTCCTCCTGGAATGTGTCTTCGCAAAGCAGGTGTGGAAAGAGATGCAGTGGTTTTTGTCGCGGTTCATCCCAAGCAGCTCTGTAACACAGGAGTCTGTGCTCTACGGGCTGTTCCCAGGGACGCACACCAAGACAAACATCAACTGCTGCTGGAGGGCTATCAATTCGGTGAAAGACGCCCTTTGGTCTGCCCGAAACTTGCTGGTCTTCCAGCGCAAAGAGTTGTCCACGACCGAATGTTGCAGACTGGCACACTCCAAGGTCCAGGACTACGTGCTGAGGGACGCACTAAAGCTTGGGGCAGCCGCAGCAAAGGCTCAATGGGGAAAGACCACAGTGTAAGGTCCCCCCCACCAAGCTGAACTGAGGGGCTGGATCCATGGGAAACCCCTCGAACAGTATCGGGAAAATTTTCATTTGCTGTAAATGTAAAAATGTAATTGGCATGACAAATGTGAAATGGAAGGGTTGTGAAGCAACTCATGATTGTATTGAAGGAAACTGATCTCCCTTGCAATGTTTGTCTTTTTTGACTTGATGCTGTTTGAAACTGTTTGGCAATGTAATTTTTACAGATTTTTATGAATAAAGTATATTTTGGAAAAAAAAAATACAGACCAAAAACTCTCCAGATTACAAACAGATCGCTGGCCATGGCTCAGTGCTGGGAATACACAAGCCAGTAAAAATATGTAAAAAGACAGGTTATGGCATTTCAACTGTGGCCATCCCCTTCCCTGCCTGATGAAGGGTACACACCCAAAAATGTCATGTCTTTCCCCTTTACACATGCTGACTGACTTGCTGTGAATTTCAAACATTTTCTGTTTTTATTTCAGATTTGTAGCATTTTCTGTATCCATCCATGACTGCACTGATTCACCTGCTCTTGATTGCTAACCTGCTGGATGTGTGAATACTGAATGAGTACACAATCAGACTTGGCAGTGATGTCCCACACAGTTGAATAGCCTGTTAATGCTCACCGGCAACTCTCACACATGGATAATGGCATCAAAAAGCACCCAGCATACGTGTAACCAAAATCCACTCAGGGAAAAAAAAAGACTTCAGGACAAGGTCCCAAAATGCTTTACAGTCAATTAACGTACTTTTGAAGTGCAGTCACTGTTGTGATGTAATTTGTGCACAGTAAGGTCCCACAAACTGCGACGTGATACTGACCATCATTTTACTGATGTTGATCAAGAGATCAACATTGGCCTGGACAACGAGGAGAGAGCTCACCTGCTCTTCTTCGAAGAGTGCCATGGGATTTTTTAATGGTCCATCTGAGAAGACTGATGAGCCTCGGTTCAACATCTTATCTGAAAGACAGCCTCTCTGACACTGCAGCACTACCTCAATACTGTGCACAAGTGTCAGCCTAGATTATGTGCTGTCTCTGGTGTAGGTCTTTTGACTCAGAGGCAAGAGCATGAACACTGAGCCATGGCCAACACTCATCGCCATCAGAAACACACCTCCCCTTTTGGACAGAAAAATAACAGAAAATTGGCAGAGAAAAATGATGAGATAAAAAAAAAATGTGCAGACAAGTAATAAAAACCACAATGAACATTGTGGGCAGGCCAATGCACGAAATAGGAAACAGTTGATAGATCAGACTCTGTTGTCTGTACAACAGCCAAAAACAGCGTCAATCCGTGCACGTGTGTGTATGTGTGCACTCACTTTTCCCTCGTACTGGTGAGTCTCCTGTGATGTTGCTTACAAAAGTCAAATGATACAGTGCTTTATAACATGGGCTCAACAACAGCTGTCTCTCCTGCTACCAGCAAAACAAGAGATTCCTCCTCTGAAACAGGTCTTCCCTCTTACCACCACCACCCCAACACTGGTAAACTCTTGCTTCCCCCACACCCCAATAGGATGCATAGTTCTCCACTGAACAACAGGCTCCAGGGGACAAATGGCCTATTCCTGTTTATGTTCTTCTATTCCCTCTCTGCTGCACCTTTAATATCTTCTCACTCTTCCCTAGCCACAACATTACTGAAATAAAGTTGTTAAGTTCTTTCCTCAGTGATACCAGACGCTCCATATATCCATAAGGGGCTAAATTCCACTGGGAATGCATTGGCTGCACAAACGCATTTGTTCCATATTACCAGAGCACGTATGGATCTTCCTAGGTTTTCCAAGGTCTTCTCATTAACATCTGGCATCTGTGTTCCCAGCCCAATTTCGAGAGAAGAGCATGATTTCTTCAGGAAGGAGCTTAAAGTTGTACCTGCATTTCCTGTTGGCTGTAAGTGCTGCTTCTTCTGCTGTGTACTGTGATGAGCTAAACTAGGGATTCTGCCCAGTCCTGAGGGTAAGGAGGATGCACGTGTTGCTGAGGAAGTCGATGACAAGCATGCTAACCATTTTTGGATGGTAGGGCCATCCCCATCAACATGCTGCAGTAAGGGTTGCTTGGAGATTATCTTAATTAGCAGTGCTCTACTTGTCTATAACCATACACAGACTTTTTCTCTTCAACCTGCTGCACATTAAATGGAATGTCTCCCTATCTTTTAAAAAAAAAACCTTTCTCTCTCCAACACTAGCACAATTCAAGCAACACCTGCTTTTTGCTTTCCAGGAAAACCTTTCATTGTAAGACAATTAAAAACTCATTGTCCATTTGCATGCTTTTGTCCTTTTGTGTAGGGAAGCAGAAGGGCTAAATTTCATAGCAACGTCCAGCATCAGAAAACCAGTTCTGATGAAGGGTCACCGACCTGAAACATTAACTCTGCTTCTCTCTCCACAGATGCTGCCGCATTTCCAGCATTTCTTGTTTTTGTATCAGAAAACTGTCAGCATTTCATTCATTTGTTAAAATGATTTCAAGCAAAAGAACGTCACAATGGAAGGGAAAATTCAAATCAAAGGGAACTCCATTTATGAAACAACTGATGTAGTTCAAAGAACACAGCCTGAATATAATCAATCCACAGACCCCACTGGAAAGGGGAAAGCATTTGGCAAACCTGAATCTACACAGAATTAGTTTGTTCACACATTCTGTAAACAGCCAACTTACCTGACTTGGAACACTGTTACCATTCCTTCACTGAAATTGGGTCAAAAACCTGGAACTCCCTTCCTAACAGCACAGGGGGCGTACTTACAACAGATGGACCGCAGTAATTCAAGAAGGCAACTCACATCCGCCTTCAGATTCTCGAAGGGTTCTTGCAGGCTGGAAAGTAGCAAATGTAATTCCACTACTTAAGCAGGGAGCAAGAGAGAAAACAGAGAACTACAGACCTGTTAGTCTGACATCAGTAGTAGGGAAAATGTTAGAATCTATGATAAAGGATATGATAACTGGACTCTTGGAAAATAATGATATGATTAGGCAGAGCCAACATGGATTTATGAAATAGAAATCATGTTCGACAAGCCTGTTGGAATTTTTTGAGGATGTTACTTGTAGCATAGATAAAGGAGAACCAGTGGATGTGGTGTATTTGGATTTTCAGAAGGCTTTTGATAAGGTCCCTTACAGGAGGTTAAATGAACAAAATTAGAACACATGGGATTCGGGGTAATATACTTGTATGGATTGATAATTGGTTAACAGACAGAAAGCAGAGAGTAGGAATAAACAGGCCATTCTCATAATGGCAGGCAGTTACCGGTGGGTACCCCAAGGATCAGTGGTGGGGCCACCGCTGTGCACAATCTATATAACTGATTTGTATGTGGGGACCAAATGTAGTATTTCCAAATTTGCTGATGACACAAAACAAGGTGGGACTGTAAGTTGTGAGGAAGTGTTGATGACCAAAGGGACCTGGATGTCCTTGTTCATGAGTCACGAAAAGCTAGTACGCAGGTGCAGCAAGCAATTAGGAAGGCAAATGTTATGTTGTTCTTCGTTGCAATGGGATTTGAGTACAGGAGTAAAGGAGTCTTGCTGCAATTGTATAAAGCCTTGGTGAGACCTCGCCTGGAATATTGTGTATAGCTTTGGTCTCCTTTTCGAAGGAAAGATATCCTTGTCAGAGAGGGAGGTTCACCGGACTAATCCCTGGGATGGCGGGATTGTCTTATGAGGAGAGATTGAAGAAACTAGGCCTGTATGCTCTAGAGTTTCGAAGAATGAGAGGTGATCTCATTGAAACTTACAAAATTCTTAGAGGGCGTGACAGGGTAGATGTGGATAGGATGTTTCCTCTGGCTGGTGAGTCTAAAACCAGGGGACAGTCTCAGAATAAGGGGTACGTAATAAGAACATAAGAAATAGGAGCAGGAGTAGGCCATTCAGCCCTCAAGCCTGCCCTGCCATTCAATAAGATCATGGCTGATCTGCCTCAGACCTCAACTCTTCTTTCGTGCCAGCTCCTCATAGCCCTCAACTCCCTGATATTTCAAAAATCTATCTACCTCCTCTTTAAATACTTTCAGTGATCTAGCCTCCACAACTCTCTGGGGTAGAGAATTCCAGACATTCACTACCCTCTGAGAAGAAATTCCTTCGCATCTCAGTTTTAAATGAGTGACCCCTTATTCTGTAACTAATGTCCCCTAGGTCGAGACTTCCTCACTAACGGGAACATTTTCTCAACATCTACCCTGTCAAGCCCCCTCAGAATCTTGTACATTTCAATAAGATCACCCCTCATTCTTCTAAACTCGAATGAATAAAGGCCTAACCTGATTAACCATTCTTGATAAGTCAACCCCTTCATCCCAGGAATCAGCCTAGTGAATCTCTTTTGAACTGTCTCCAATGCCAGTATATGCTTTCTTAAATGCAAGGACCAAAACTGTACACAGTACTCCAGCTGTGGCCTCACCAACACCCTGTACAGTTGTAACAAGATTTCCCTATTTTTAAACTCTAACCTCCTCGCAATAAAGGCCAAAATTCCATTTGCCTTCTTAATTACTTGCTGCACCTGCATGCTAACATTTTGTGTTTCATGCACAAGAACACCCAGATCCCTCTGTGCTGCAATTTTTGAAGTCTCTCTCCATTTAAATAATAGTCTGCATTTGATTCTTCCTATCAAAGTGCATGATCTCACACTTTCCTACATTAAACTCCATCTGCCAAATTTTTGTCCACTCACTCAATCTATCTATATTCCCTTGCATATTCCTTATGTCCTCATCACAACATGCCCTCACACCTATTTTTGTATCATCAGAAAATTTGGATATATTACACTCTGCCCCTCCTCCAAGTCATTGATATAGATAGTAAATAATTGAGGCCCTCGGACTCATCCTTGTGACACTCCACTAGTTACGACTTTCCAACCTGAAAAAGACCCATTAATCCTGACTCTCTGTCTTCTGTGAGTTAACCAATCCTCAATCCATGCAAAAACATTACCCTCAATACTGTGAGCTCCTATCTTGTGCAATGATCGTTTATGTGGCACCTTATCAAATGCCTTCTGGTAATCTAAATACACTACATCTACCGGTTCCCCTTTATCCACTCTGCTTGTTATATCCTCAAAGAACTCTTGCAAATTTATCAAACATGATTTCCCTTTCACAAAACCATGTTGACTCTGTTTGATGACGTTAAGCTTTTCTAAATGTCCTGCTAGTTCTTCTTTAATAATGGACTCTAGCTAATTTTCCCAATGACCAATGTTAGGCTTACTGGCCTATAGCTTCCTGCTTTTTGTCTCCCTCCCTTCTTGAACAAGGGCATCACATTAGTGGTTTTCCAATCCGTTGGAACCCTCCCGGAATCCAGCGAGCTCTGGAATATTTCTAACAATGCTTCCACTATCTCTGCAGCCACTTCCTTTAAAACCCTTGGATGTAGGCCATCAGGTCCTGGCAACTTGTCTGCCTTTAGTCCCATTAGTTTGTCAAATACTTTGTCCCTCATGAACAAAGAACCGTGCAACACAGGAACAGGCCATTCGGCCCTCCAAGCCTGCGCCGATCTTGATGCCTGCCTAAACTAAAACCTTCTGCACTTGCGGGGACCGTATCCCTCTATTCCCATCCTATTCATGTATTTGTCAAGATGTCTCTCAAACATTGCTATCGTATCTGCTTCTACCACCTCCCCTGGCAGCAAGTTCCAGGCATTCACCACCCTCTGTGTAAAAAACTTGCCTCGCACATCCCCTCTAAACTTTGCCCCTCTCACCTTAAACCTATGTCCCCCAGTAACTGACTCTTCCACCCTGGGAAAAAGCTTCTGACTATCCACTCTGTCCATGCCACTCATAACTTTGTAAACTTCTATCATGTCGTCCCTCCACTTCTGTCGTTCCAGTGAAAACAATCTGAGTTTATCCAACCTCTCCTCATAGCTAATGCCCTCCAAACCAGACAACATGCTGGTAAACCTCCTCTGTACCCTCTCCAAAGCCTCCACATCCTTCTGGTAGGGTGGCGACCAGAATTGCACGCAATATTCTGAGTGTGGCCTAACTAAGGTTTTGTACAGCTGCAGCATGATTTGCCAATATTTATATTCTATGCCGTATGCCCTCTTGACTACCTTATCCACATGCGTTGCCACTTTCAGCAACCTGTGGAACGGTATGCCAGGTCACATGATAGAGACTGTTACAAGATCTTTCCTCCCATTAGCTCCTTGCTTATCTGATATCTGTGGGATGTTTATAGTGTCCTCCACTGTGAAGACCGATGCAAAATATTGGTTTAAATTATCTGCCATTTCGCTGTTCCCAGTGATCAATTCTCCAGTCGCATCCTCCAAGGGTCCCACGCTCACTTTAGCTATTCTCTTTCTTTTTATATACCCGTAGAAGTTCTTGCTGTTTATTCTTATATTTCTTGCCAATTTACTTTCATAATCAATTTTCTCCCTCTTTATTATCTTTTTAGTCATCTGCTGCTGGTTCCTAAAAAATTCCCAATCCTCTGGCCTACCACTAGTTTTTGCCACTTTGTATGCCTTAGTTTTTGATTGGATACTCTCCTGGACTACCTTTATTAACCATGGGTGGTTCATCCATCTCATCAAGTCCTTCTTTTTGACTGGGATAAATTTTTGCTGAGCATTATGAAATATCTGCTTAAATGTCTGCCACTGTTCATCCACTGACCTTCCCCTTAGTCTATTTTCCCAGCCCGCTTTAGACAACTCTTTCTTCATACCTCTGTAATTGATCTTGTTTAAGTTGAGGACAGTGGTTTGACACCAGAGTTGTACGTCCTCAAACTGAATTTGAAATTCCACCATGTTGTAATCGCTACCCCCCCAGAGGATCCTTAACTACGATATCTCTTATTAATCCTCCCTCATTACACATTACTAGATGTAAAATAGCCTGAATGAACAGAGGGCATTCTGAAGGGGGAGGGTGAACAGCCAGAGGTTGTGGTACACATCAGTACCAATGACATAGGCAGGAAGAGTGATGAGGTCCTGCAGGGGGAGTTTGGTAGTAAGTTAAAAAACAGGACCTCGAGGGTTGTAATATCTGGATTACTCCCTGTGCCACGTGCCAGCGAGGCTAGAAATAGCAAGATAGTGCAGCTAAACACGTGGCTGAGCAGCTGGTGTAGAAGGGAGGGGTTTCAGATATCTGGACCATTGGGCTCTCTTCAGGGACAGATGGGACCTGTTCAAGAAGGACGGGTTGCATCTAAACTGGAAGGGCATTAATATCCTGGCTGCAAGGCTTGCTAGCATCACTTGGGAGGGTTTAAACTAGTGTGGCAGGGGGGTGGGAACCAGAGCAGTAGGACAGGTAGTGAAGTAAATGAGGAGGGCATAGTAAATAAGGCCAGTAGGACTAAGAGGAAGAGCAGGCAGGGAGATGTTGCTGAGCACAGCGGGACTGGTGGTCTGAAGTGCGTTTGTTTCAATGCGAGAAGTATAACTGGTAAGGCAGATGAACTTAGAGCTTGGATTAGTACTTGGAAATATGATGTTGTTGCTATTACAGAGACTTGCTTGAGGGAAGGGCAGGATAGGCAGCTAAATGTTCCAGGCTTTAGAAGCTTCAGGCGGGATAGAGGGGGATGTAAAAGGGGTGGGGGAGTTGCATTACTGGTTAAGGAGAATATCACAGCTGTACTGCGGGAGGACACCTCAGAGGGGTCATGCAGCGAGGCAATATGGGTGGAGCTCAGGAATAGGAAGGGTGCAGTCACGATGTTGGGGGTTTACTACAGGCCTCCCAACAGCCAGCGGGAGGTAGAGGAGAAGATATGTAGTCAGATTTTGGAAAGATGTAAAGGTAACAGGGTTGTAGTGGTGGGTGATTTTAACTTCCCCAATATTGACTGGGACTCACTTAGTGCTAGGGGCTTGGATGGGGCGGAATTTGTGAGGAGCATCCAGGAGGGCTTCTTGAAACAATATGTAGATAGTCCAACTAGGGATGGGGCCATTCTGGGCCTGGTATTGGGGAATGAGCCCGGCCAGGTGGTCTAAGTTTCAGTGGGGGAGCAGTGACCATAATTCCATAAGTTTTAAGGTACTTGTGGATAAGGATAAAAGTAGTCCTCAGGTGAAGGTGCTAAATTGGGGGAAGGCTAATTATAATAATATTAGGCAGGAACTGAAGAATTTAGATTGGGGGCGGCTGTTTGAGGGTAAATCAACATCTGACATGTGGGAGTCTTTCAAACGTCAGCTGATTAGAATCCAGGACCAGCATGTTCCTGTGAGGAAGAAAGACAAGTTTGGCCAGTTTCGGGAAGCTTGGATAACACGGGATATTGTGAGCCTAGTCACAAAGAAAAAGGAAGCATTTGTAAGAGCTGGAAGGCGAGGAACAGATGAAGCACTTGAGGAATATAAAGACAGTAGGAAGGAACTTAAGCAAGGAGTCAGGAGGGCTAAAAGGGGTCATGAAAAGTCATTGGCAAACAGGATTAAGGAAAATCCCAAGGCTTTTTATACATATATAAAGAGCAAGAGGGTAACCAGGGAAAGGGTTGGCCCACTCAAGGACAGAGATGGGAATCTATGCATGGAGCCAGAGGAAATGGACGAGGTGCTAAATGAGTACTTTGCATCAGTATTCACCAAGGAGAAGGACTTGGTGGATGATGAGCCGAGGGAAGGGAGTGCAGATAGTCTCAGTCATCTCATTATCAAAAAGGAGGTGGTGTTGGGTGTCTTGCAAAGCATTAAGGTAGATAAGTCCCCAGGGCCTGAAGGGATCTACCCTAGAATACTGAGGGAGGCAAGGGAAGAAATTTCTGGGGCCTTGACAGAAATCTTTGCATCCTCATTGGCTACAGGTGAGGTCCCAGAGGACTGGAGAATAGTCAATGTTGTTCCTTTGTTTAAGAAGGGTGGCAAGGATAATCCAGGAAATTATAGGCCAGTGAGCCTTACGTCAGTGGTAGGGAAACTATTAGAGAGGACAAGATTTACTCCCATTTGGAAACAAACGAACTTATTAGCGAGAGACAGCATGGTTTTGTGAAAGGGAGGTCGTGTCTTACTAATTTGATTGAGTTTTTTGAGGAAGTGACGAAGATGATTGATGAGGGAAGGGCGGTAGATGCTGTCTATGTGGACTTTAGTAAAGCCTTTGACAAGGTCCAGCATGGCAGACTGGTGCAAAAGGTGAAGTCACACGGGATCAGAGGTGAGCTGGCAAGATGGATACAGAACTGGCTCAGTCACAGAAGACAGAGGGTAACAGTGGATGGGTGTTTTTCTGAATGGAGGGATGTGACTGGTGGTGTTCCGCAGGGATCAGTGCTGGGACCTTTGCTGTTTGTAGTATATATAAATGATTTGGAGGAAAATGTAGCTGGTCTGATTAGTAAGTTTGCGGACGACACAAAGGTTGGTGGAGTTGCGGATAATGATGAGGATTGTCAGAGGATACAGCAGGATATAGATCGGTTGGAGACTTGGGCGGAGAAATGGCAGATGGAGTTTAATCCGGACAAATGTGAGGTAATGCATTTTGGAAGGTATAATGCAGGTGGGAGGTATACAGTAAATGGCAGAACCCTTAGGAGTATTGACAGGCAGAGAGATCTGGGCGTGCAGGTCCACAGGTCACTGAAAGTGGCAACGCAGGTGGATAAGGTAGTCAAGAAGGCATACGGCATGCTTGCCTTCCTCGGTCGGGGCATAGAGTCTAAAAATTGGCAAGTCATGTTGCAGCTGTACAGAACCTTAGTTAGGCCACACTTAGAATATTGTGTGCAATTCTGGTCGCCACACTACCAGAAGGACGTGGAGGCTTTGGAGAGAGTACAGAAGAGGTTTACTAGGATGTTGCCTGGTCTGGAGGGCATTAGCTATGAGGAGAGGTTGAAAAAAGTTGGATTGTTTTCACTGGAACGACGGAGGTGGAGGGGCGACATGATAGAAGTTTACAAAGTTATGAGCGGCATGGACAGAGTGGATAGTCAGAAGCTTTTTCCCAGGGTGGAAGAGTCAGTTACTAGGGGACATAGGTTTAAGGTGCGATGGGCAAAGTTTAGAGGGGATGTGCGAGGCAAGTTTTTTTACACAGAGGGTGGTGAATGCCTGGAACTTGCTGCCAGGGGAGGTGGTGGAAGCAGATATGATAGCAACGTTTAAGAAACATCTTGACAAATATATGAATAGGAAGGGAATAGAGGGATATGGGCCCCGGAAGTGCAGAAGCTGTTAGTTTCAGCAGGCATCAAGATCGGGGCAGGCTTGGAGGGCCGAATGGCCTGTTCCTGTGCTGTACTGTTCTTTGTTCTTCTTTGTTCCCGGGTCGGTTCTGCAATGTATTGCTCTAAGTAACAATCCCTGATGCACTCTACAAACTCGTCTTCCATGTTACCTCTGCCAATCTGATTTGTCCAGTCCATATGCAGATTAAAATCACCCATGACAATTGTAGCGCCCTTCTTACATGCCTCCGTTATTTTCCAATTTATACTTTGTCCTACAGTGAGGCAATTCTTCGGGGGCATATAGACGACTCCCACCTGTGACTTCCTCCCCTTGCTATTCCTTATTTCCACCCAAACTGATTCCACATCACAATCTATTGCACCTATATCACTGTGCACCACCTCACTGATTCCTTCCTTTATTAACAAAGCTACCTCACTCCTTTTCATTTTTGCCTATTTTTCGAGAACGTAAAATATCCTTGAATACTGAGTTCCCAGTCTTGGTCATCCTGTAACCACGTCTCTGTAATAGCTATCAAGTCATACTCATTAATTTCTATTTGTGCCGTCAACTCATCTATCTTGTTACAAATGCTGTGTGCATTCAGATAAAGAGCCTTAAGCTTTGACTTTTTGCCATTATTACTCATTCTGGTTCTAATTTCTGCTGCATTCTTCTGCTTATATTTTCTGGCCCTTCCTATCACACTTTGATTACCGTTCGCTTCTTAAGGCTGTTTAAGACTGAGATGAAGAGCAATTTCTTTACTCAGAGGGTGGTGAATCTATGGAATTCTCTGCTCCAGAGGGCTGTGGAAGCTCAATCATGTAACATGTTCAAGACAGAAATCGATAGATTTCTGGATACTAATGACATCAAGGGACATGGGCATAGTGGGGGAAAAAGGCGCAGAGGTAGGTAATCAGCCATTATCTGTTTGAATGGAGGAGCAGGCACGACAGGCCGAATGGTCTACTCCTGCTCTTATCTCCTATGTTCTCAAGTGCAATCAGACATGGGCAACAAATGCTGGCCTTGTCAGCGACACTCACATCCCATGAACAATTTTTTTTTAAAAATCAGTTGCAATTGAAATGTGTTCTAAAGATTGCCTTGCTGATGTCGATATATTTGCTTTTACTTTCCCACATTGCTTTGCCTTAGGGTCAACTGAGAAGCAGCAGCTCACAAGGTCAGCGATGGACAAACCCTCCACTTTGCACCACACTCCACTCACTCATGCCACACAGCAGGTACTAGCCCAGGAATACCCACTCCAGCATATAACTAGAGCACACCAGGTGAAAAAGGGACATGAGCGAGGAGAAGCAAGTAAAGATGGCAAAAGAAGAACTGTAAGAAGCCGATGGAGGAACAGCTGCAGGTCATCCTCAGATGCCATGTTCTGGGATTGGTGGTTTCCAGGACTTTCCTGTAAAAGAAGTTTGCTTTCTGATCATCAGTTCATCAAGTCATTTGGGATTGAGCAAAAAGCCGTATGATGACTAATATGGAACAGTCCACCGGTCATATCTATGCAGTGCTGTGTGACCACTTCACAGAAACAAATTTCTCCATGGATTACCCAGCACCTCCAGGGGAGGATCCCTCAATAGAAGTCCTGAATTCAGGTGAGCCTTTGCAAGAACTGATGAGTTCTTCTCAGATTCTCCATTTTGGGGAAGAGCTGAATGGGGCCTGGACAATGGGACCTTCACATTCTCACAGCATTATGCTGATGGCCAAACGTGCTGAGAAAGTGTCTAATAACAGAGACATGGCAGAAGGATGCTGCAACAATGGACAAATATTTCAGAGTGATTCATCAGCTATGACACCTGGCGCCCCAGTCACAGGACTGAACAGAGCAAGTAGCACAGATGACACCTGAAGTTGTAGTGACATCTTCTGACGCTGTGGAAGGAGATAACAAGTTAAGAAATCCTCATGGAAAGGCAGTAGGTAACTAGAACATAAGAAATAGGAGCAGGAGTAGGCCATTCGGCCCATTGAGCCTGCTCCACCATTAATAAGATCATAGCTTATCTGACTGTGGCCTTAAATCCACTTTCCTGCCTGCGCTCCAATAATCCTTGACTCCCTTGTAGATCAAAACTCTGTCTAACTCAGGCGTGAATATATTCAACGACCCATCCTCCACTGCTCTCTGGGGTAGGGGATTCCAAAGATTAACGACCCTCTGAGAGAAGTTGTTCCTCATCTTTGTCTTAAAACCCTAGTTCTAGATTCCCCCGTGAGGGGAAAATCCTTTCAGCATCGACCCTGTCAAGCCCCCTCAGAATCTTACAGGTTTCAATAAGATCACCACTCAATTTTCTAAACTCCAAGAGTATAAGTCCAAACTGATCAACCTTTCCTTACAAGACAACCCCTTCATCCCAGAAATCAGCCTACTGAACCTTCTCTGAACTGCTTCTCATGCAAATATAGCTCTCCTTAAGTAAGGAGATCAAAGCTGTACGCAGTGCTCTCGGTGTGGTCTCACCAAAGCCCTGTACAGTTGTAGCAAGACTTCCCTACTTTTATGTTCCATCCCCCTTGCAACAAAGGCCAATATTCCATCTGCCTTACTAATTACTTGCTGTGCCTGCCTGCTAACTTTTTGTGATTCATGTACAAGGACACCCAGATCCCTCTATACCACAGGATTCTGTAGTCTCTCTCCAAGAAAATAATTTTCTGCCTTTCTGTTCTTCCTGCCAAAGTAAACAACCTCACATTTTCCCACATTATACTCCATCTGCTGATTTTTTGCCCTTTATCGATATCCCTTTGCAGACACTTTGTGTCCTCCTCACAACTTACTTTCCTACCTATCTTTGTATCGTCAGCAAATTTGGCTACAATATACTCGGTCTCTTCATTCAAGTCATTAATATAGATTGTAAACATTTGAGGCCCCAGCATTGATCTCTGTGGCACTCCACTTGTTACAGTTTACCAACCTGAAAATGTCTCATTGATCCTGACTTTTTCCTGTTAGTTAGCCAATGCTCTATCCAACTAATATATCACCCCCAACACTATGAGCTCTTATCTTGTGCAGTAACCTTTTATGTGACACCTTACTGAATGCCTTTTGGAAAGACAAGTACACTAGATCTACTGGTTCTCTTTGTCTACCCTAATTGTTACATCCTCAAAGAACTCCAATAAATTTTCTAAACATGATTTTCCTTTCAGAAAACCATGTTGACTCTACCTGATTGCATTATGATTTTCTAAATGTCCTGCTACTACTTTCTTACTGATGGATTCTGGCATTTTCCCAATGACCAGGGTAGCACATAGGAGGGGCACTAGATGAGGGAGTATAAAATACTCTACACTGAATGTCATCAGAGGGAAGCAGGGAGTGGGAAACAAAGATAGGCCACACAAGAAACATACTTTATTCCATCAATTTGCCTTTCCACCACAATTCAGTATTGGAAATTCTTTTCTATCATTAGACTTTTATGCTTGAGCATATGATTGGGTGGGGAATGAGAAAAGATGTCATTAGTTTAAAACTAAACTTAACAGAGTGAGGAGAGAAGTTAGGAGAAATTTCTTGATGCATTTGAAGCAGTGGAAGATACAGGGACACGGAAAGAGAGCAGAGCAGTGGGATTAGTTCTAGATACGTTTTAGCTGAGAGCCATAACAGACATGATGGACAGAATGGCCTCCTTTTGGGCTGCAAACTGCTTGGGCTCTTTTCTCATTTCTTCCCCACTTTCTTACTCATTTGTTTTACTTCTCTGTTTGTTTCCACAAACCTCCCTCACAGACCCACCACCCTCCCCCCACCCACCCCCCACCCCCATTTACTGTAGTGTTCCACTGCCTTATGGGAAACTGCTACGGAAAGGGGAATAAGGGTACTGGAAAGGAACAGAAAGAATAGGAGAGTGCTGGATAAAGACTGGAGAGATTGAGAGGGAGCAGGTCATAATAGCATCACTGAGAATTTTCTTGGGAGACCAACAGAAGCGGTACTACCACACATTCGTGGGATGGGGACAAATGGCCATGCAGTGACTACTGGAAGTTCCATTGCTGAGATGACAAATTGTTGTAGACAAATCCTTGCACATGCTTAGGGTGGGGGTGAGGGTGGCTTTGTCTTGACAAATGGGGGTTCCTCTCGATAGCCAAGGTGACTCCTGACCTTGCAACATTTAATACAAATTTAGCCTGTTTTCTTGCGAGGTCTGGGAAGGGAGGATCTACTTGCAGTCTTGAGCATGGGAATTCAATCAGCAGTTTCCAAACTGCAACAATGAGTCATTGGCTGTGAAGTGCTTTGAGAAATCCTGAAGACTTGAAGAGGCACCATAATATAAATGCAAGTTTGTTCATGTTTTTTCTTCCTTTGCACGATTATATCTTCTGACTGCTATTCAGGTAGGAGATCAAAACACTGACTTTATTTTTGGGCAAAGTCAATTAAGAGGCTGCAGAAATCATGGTTCTGATGTTTTACGTTCCTTCAGAGTATCTTTGTGCATTTGGATGAGTGCCTTTGTTTCTGGATATTGAAGAGTCCGACACAGAAACGTGCATTAGACAGCACGCGGCATTAGAAGTGTGACATAGAAACATAGAAAATAGGAGCAGGAGTAGGCCATTCAGCCCTTCAGGCCTGCTCCGCCATTCAAAAATGATCATGGCTGATCATCTAATTTAGTACCCTGTTCCTGCTTTGTCCCCATGTCCCTTGATCCCACGTGACGGGACATGAAGTGGATAGTTCTTGAACTATTCACTATAATGGGACATGGGATAGGGCAGTAAAGTGGAGTTGAGGTAAATGATCAGCTATGATCTTATTGAATGGTAGAGCAGGCACAAGGGGCTGAATGGCCTACTCCTAGTCTTATTTCTTATGCCCTTATAATAGTATAGAAAAATTACTTTTCTCCATAAAAAATTAATCACTGAAACAGAGTTGATCAGTCCTCAGGCAAGGATACAAAAAGCACCCAGCCTATATGCAAATACTCTGCTACCCTCTTGTGGATGGCTATAAAACAGCCTCAAGAATAAAAAAAATCCAGTTACGTTAACGAGACCAACAATGCACAGCGTGATGAGATAATTTTCCTTTCGGCACCAACATCTCCCTGACCAATCTCCTTCTGATAACTTCAGAGACCACTCTATTTGAACAAAACGGGCTGAGAAATACTTCTCAAAAATTACCAGCATGTATGCAAGTTAAAATGCATCTCAAACTGAAAATGAGCTGCCAAACAAACATATGCACAATAAGACGCTCATATCGGAGTTCAATAGATTTGCCACTTCTCTTGGGCATTGGCCAGACATAATTTTAAAGACCTCTATTAAGTCGACCCTCAGCCTTCTTTTTTCAAGAGAAAAGTCTGTTTATCTTTTTTTCAAAAAATATACATTATTCATAAAATTTGTATTAAAAAAAGTACGTTACAAAACAATTCACAGTGGACATTACACAAAGTGCAAAAAAAATCAGTTTCTTTCTATACTGAAGTAGCCCATGTCCAGAACTGGACAACATTCAGGCTTGAGCTGATAAGTGGCAAGTAACATTCGTGCCACGTAAGTGCCTGGCAATGACCATCTCAAACAAGAGAGAATCTAACCATCTCCCCTTGACATTCAATGGCTTTACAATCGCTGAATCCCTCACTATCAACATCCTAGGGGCTGCCATTGACCAGAAACTGAACTGGAGTAGCCACATAAATACTGTGGCTACAATAGTAGGTCAGAGGCTAGGAATTCTGTGGCGAGTAGCTCACCTCCTGTCTCCCCAAAGCCTGTCAACTGATCATCTAGATGGCACAAGTTAGGTGTGTGATGGAATACTCTCCACATGCCTGGATGGGTGCAGCTCCAGTAACACTCAAGAAGCTTGACACCATCTAGGACAATGTAGCCTGCTTGACTGGCACGCCATCCACCACCTTCAACAATCACCCCCTCCAATACCGATGTACAGTGGCAGCAGTATGTATCATCTACAAGATCCACTGCAGCAACTCATCAAGGCTCCTTAGACAGCACCTTCCAAACCCGCGACCTCTACCACCTAGAAGGACAAGGGCAACAGATGCATGGAAACACCACCACCTGCAAGTTCCCCTTCAAGTCACACACCATCCTGACTTGGAACTATATCGCTGTTCCTTCACTGTCACTGGGTCAAAATCCTGGAACTCCCTAACAGCGGTTCAAGAAGGCAGCTCACCACCACCTTCACCAGGGCAATTAGGGATGGGCAATAAATGCTGGTCTAGCCAGCGACACCCACATCCCATGAATGAATAAATTTTTTAAAAGATACCAAATGTGAGGTGGCTCATGACCTTGCCATTCCATTTTATATACAATGTAAATTTACATTACGTAGCAAAAATATTCTGATACATATAGTCCAAAGGACTTTACATGGGTTGCAGCCTCTTGGTGTACTATGGTGGGAGGACCTTACACAGTGGCCTTTCCCCATTAAGCCTTTGCGGTGGCTACCCCAAGCTTTAGTGCGTACCTCAGCATGTAGTCCTGGAGCTTGGAATGTGTCAATCTGTAACACTTGGTTGCAGACAGCGCTTTGCAATGGAAGACAAGCAAGTTTTGGGCAGACCAAAGAGAGTCTTTCACCGAGTTGATGGTCCTCCAGCAGTAGTTGCTATTTATCTCAGTGTGCGTCTCTGAGAACAGCCCATACAGCACTGAGTCCTGCATTACGGAGCTGCTCAGGATGAACCTCGAAAAAAATCACTGCATCTCTTTCCAGACTTGTTTTGCAAAGGCACATTCCAGAAGGAGGTGGAGACCATGAGGGCAGCATGCGGAGGCGGTGAGACAGCAGGCATGCAGGAAGGATCTGATGGGGAGGGACCTTCTCACCACCAGTCCGGCTATGTTCTGGTGCTTGTTCGAAAGTTCTGGCTATGAGGCCAGAGCTTGACAGTCTGCTCGGGGAACCATCCAACGGGATCCACTGTCTCCTTTTCCCACAGGGTCTTGAGGATATTAAGGGCAGACCACTGCCCGATGGACTTGTGATAAAAGGTGTTTTTGTGCACAAACTTTTCCACGAAGGATAGGTACTAATGGCATGGTCCAACTGAATGGAGCGTTCTGTGGCAATGTGGCCAGACCCATCCTTCACAACACTAGGGACAGATAGAACCTCAGCATGTAGTGACACTTAGTGTTTACATACTGGGGTTCTACACGCAGCTTGATGCAGCTACAGACAAAGGTAGCCATCAGGATAAGGGCGATGTTGGATAAGTTTTTCCCCCTTTATCTAGAGGTTTGGACATTGTGTCCCTGAGGACATGGTCCATTTTCAATCTCCAGCTAAAGCAGAAGATGGCTCAGGTGACCGCCATGGCACTGGAGTAGGTATGGGCCAGACCTGCGCCACGTACAGTAACAACGTGAGCACCTCGCACCTGATGACCTGGTTCTTACCCGCAATGGAGAGGGAGCGTCGCTCTCACATGACCAGTTTCTGTATCACTATGGCTGCTTGCTCCTTCCGGTTTTTGGCACACGCCTCAGCCCCTCTGAACCATATCCCCAGCACCTTCAGGTAGTCTGACCTGACGGTGAAGGGGAAAAAGGATCGGTCAGCCCAGTTTCCAAAGAACATGGCCTTGCTCTTGCTGCGATTTACTTTGGCTCCCGAGGCCAGTTTGAACTGGTCGCAGATGCTCATCTGCCTGTGAACGGACAGCAGATCTGAGCAGAAGACGGTGACGTCGTTCATTACTGGGAGCTATGAACTGAGTGCCTCCACTGCCTGGGATTGTCACCCCTCTTATGCCCATATCCTTCCTGATGGACTCGGCAAAAGGTTCAATACAGCAAACTAAGAAGACAGGGGAGAGAGGACAGCCCTGCCTGACTCCAGATTTGATCAGAAAACTTTCCAATTGCCACCCATTGATTGAGACTGCACTACTGATGTTTGTGTGTAGAGCAGCTGAATCCAATTGCGGATTCCCTCTCCAAACCCCATTTTGGCAAGCACATCCATCATGTAGGTGTGTGATATCCTGTCAAAAGCCTTCTCCTGGTCCAAGTTGATAAGGCAGGTGTCCACCCCGCTGTCCTGTACATAGGCGATCGTATCCCTGAGTAGCACGGGGCTATCAGAGGTCTTCCTGCCGGGTACAGTGCCGGTCTGGTCAGGGTGAATCACCAACTCCAGAGCAGACTTGACCCAACTGGCAACGACCTTAGACAGAATTTTGTAGACCACGTTAAGCAGTGAAATGGGCCATCAATTTCTTATTTCCTCTCCTTCGCTTGTAGATGAGGGAGATGATGGCTTTCCTCATGGATTCTGACATCCTGCCACCCAGAAGCATACTCTCGTACACTTCCAGCAGGTCTCAACCAATCCAGTCGAATACAATTCGACCAGTAAGCCATCCTTTCCGGGAGTTTTACTCGTTTCAAAGGACCTGACGACCTTTGTCATCTTGTCCAGGGTTAGCGGTTTGTCCAGACTCTCCCGTGTACTGTCATCTAAGACCTCCATGATACATGACAGGAAGGACTGGAAAGTCATGCTATCCGTGGGCTTCACGTCGTACAGCCTGGCATAAAAGGATTTGCTGATCCCTAGTTTGTCAGACTGCAAAGACGTTACCGAGCTATCCTCTTCCTTCAGACTGCTGATCACATAGCTCTCTCTGTGTACCTTTTGGAAGGAGAAACGTGAGGACGTCTCATCCTGCTCAATGGAGCGGATGCTGGACCAGAAGATGATCTTGCAGGCCTCCGCATCTTGGAGATTCTCCTTGACCTTGACCCCCATCGACTGCAGCAGGAGCACATTCTGCAAACTTTTCTGGAGTCGGGACATTTCCCTCCTCTCTCTCACCCTCTGAACCCCTTTGAGGATGATGAACCCTCTCGGGCGGCACAGTGGCGCAGTGGTTAGCACCGCAGCCTCACAGCTCCAGCGACCCGGGTTCAATTCTGGGTACTGCCTGTGTGGAGTTTGCAAGTTCTCCCTGTGTCTGCGTGGGTTTCCTCCGGGTGCTCCGGTTTCCTCCCACAGCCAAAAGACTTGCAGGTTGATAGGTTAATTGGCCATTATAAATTTCCCCTAGTATAGGTAGGTGGTAGGGAAATATAGGGACAGGTGGGGATGTGGTAGGAATATGGGATTAGTGTGGGATTAGTATAAATGGGTGGTTGATGGTCGGCACAGACTTGGTGGGCCAAAGGGCCTGTTTCAGTGCTGTATCTCTAAACTAAACATGTTTGCCAGCAGAATCTCCAGGACAGAGGAACGGTAATCATTTCCCCCTGACCAGATCGATGGCCCGAGAGACCACTATCATGACTTTTACCTGTAGATGCTGAGGTGCGGTATTCCACACTCCTGTCCCTCTCCTGGCTCCTTCGCCATTGATTCTGTCTGCTGAGGAGGAGACTCCAGGCACAGGATTGGTGTTTGACAGCTTGCTGCAGCTCCCTCATCTTTCTTCGCCTTGTCTTCCTTAAACAGATTTTCCTCGCTGGGGGGAGCTTGGTGGAGGGAGGGTTGCCTTCGCAGCACCAGCCACGTTTACCATTCCTTTCTTGTGCTCCTCCTTGGTTTTCACTGCCTGTGTGTAACTGAGGCAGCGCTTGGGGCAAGTCTTGTAGAGGTAGCCTGCCCCACCACACAGATTGCAGCACTTACTCTGCTTGCAGTCTGATGGCCTTCCTGCTCGCAGTTCTTGCAGACGGCTGTGTTGCAGTTGGCCACCACATGACCTGATTCGCCACAAGTACGACAAACTCTGGGCTGCCCCGTGTAGACCAAGCAGCCCCAATTTCCCCCAATAGCGAAGCTGGAGGGAGGGCGGAGAGCGGCTCCGTCGGCATCCAATTTCAAGGTCACCTTGACCTGCTGTTTGCTGTTCCAAATCCCGAACAGGTCCTTGACCTCGATGCTGCTCGTGCCACCTCGACATACCTGGCGAGGAAAGTGAGCACATCCACGACAGGAATATGGGGGTTGTAGAGACGGATGATCACCACCCAGTTCTGTCGCGACAGCAGCATAAACAGCTGCTCTGCCGTGTGGATTGACAGCAGTTCCTGGTTTCCTCATCCTTGAAGACCTTCAGGAACTTCATGCATCTCGCCATATTCTCAAACGTCACGTCAACGTAGCCACTGCTGCGCAAGTCCTGCAGGCAGAAGATGACCGCTGCTTCGAATTCGCAGCATTCAAACAGGACTCACTTAATGAAGAAGGTCTGGTCCATTGGTGCACCTCCTTCGCTGTTTTCCACCGCCACCCTAACATACCCCTTGGCCTGAAGCTCTGGTATTGGTTGCAGCCAGTTTTTGCTTGAAGCATTCCCAGGACAGGCACGAAGACCCAACCAGCAAGAAAGCAACAACCGCAGAAAACTCTAATCCCAAAGGGGTAGAATGCCATAAAACGGCACTGAAACCTCCCTCCCCCCAACACCCCCACAAAAAGCTGCAGGGTCAAGGTCTCTCCCCTGCCTGGGAGAGCCTTCTTTCCGATCAAGACTCCTCCCCTGCCAAGTAAGTAAGGCCCAGCCTGTTTATCCTTTCCTGATATGTATACTCACACATTTCTAGTATCATCCTTGTTACTCTTCTCCCACCCTTTCCAGTGCCTCTTATATCCTTTTTCTAATATGGCAACCAGAACTGCACACAGTGCTCCAAGTGTGGTCTAACCAAAGTTCGATACAGGTTCAGCATAACTTTCCTACTTTTCAATTCTATTCCTCTAGAAATAATGCCTAGTGCTTGGTTTGCTTTTTTGTGGCCTCGCTAACCCGTGGTGCAACTTTTAGTGATTGAAGTATTTGCACACCAAGATCCCTTTAGTCCAATTAATAAGTGACCTCCACTCTGCAAGTTTATTAATGTCCTCCTGTAACTGGTTGCAGTCCTCCTCAGTATTGACTATTTCCACACAGCACACCCCCCACCCCCGTCCCCAATTTGGTGCCGTTCGCAAATTTAGAAATTGTTTTTGATTCTGAAGTCCAAATTGTTAATGTAAATTGTGAACAGCAGTGGTCCCAGTACTGATCCTTAAGGAACACCACTACCCACCTTCAGCCACTCTGAATGACTACTCTTTATTCACATTCTCTGCTTTCTGGCTTAAAGCCAGCTAACAATCTATTCTGTCACTTGTTCCCTCACTCCACATTCTCTGATCTTATTTGTTTGTCTATTATAGAGCACCTTATTGCAGGACTTTTGAAAATTCAGATAAATTACATCTACTGCATCACCATGTCTACTCTCTCTGTTACCACCTCAAAAAATTCAATAAGGTTGATCAAGCAATAATTTCCCTTTTGAAATCCATGCTGACTATTTATTATATTTTTTGATTTTAGATGTTTGTCTATCCTCTCCTTTCTTAGGGATTCCATTATTTTTCCTACCACCGATGTTGAGCTGACTGGTCCATAATTCCCTGGACGTGTTCTATCCCCTTCTTAAATATAGGTATTATGCTAGCTATCCATCAGTCCTCTGGCACTACACTTTTTCTAATGAATTATTAAATATGGTAAAGCCTCTGCTATCTCTTCCCGAGATTCTTTTAAAATGCGTGGATGCTATCCATCCGGACCAGGGGTTTTACCCTCTTTGAGGTTCATTAGTTTATTTAATACATCCCTTTTTATTTTAAATGCACTTATCTCATTATTCATTTCACCATTCAATGTCATTGTTCACCTCTTCTTTCTCCTAGTAAATACTGGAGCAAAACAATTATTTAATATTTCTGTCATCTCTCTATCCTGACCTGTGGTATTATCCTGTCTATCCCTTAATGGCCTTATTCCCATTCCAGCCTTCCTTTTTTAATTGATACGCCTATAAAGTATTTTACTATTTTGTTTTATGTTTAAGTATAACCTGGTGATTTGTCCCTCTTTAATGTAGGAAAACTGTGCAATCGGCTTCCTTGTTTGTGCAGTTTTTATCCTATTCAATAGTCTACCAGATACAGTTGCACTTTTACATCGTAATGCATAGTTTTAACAGTAAGCATAGAGAGAGCAGTCCTTTAAATCTCTTCTGCAGCACTGAGAAAACCTGCCTCCATGCACTCCCAGGGGTAACCTGTAATGTGAAAAGGAGCTTGCGATGTACAATTAATTACGGAATGAATTAATTAATCAGAAGATCCATTGGGAATAGCTGCGCATAGTAAGGCAAAGGTCCTACCATGCAGTTTCAGCCCGTGAATGCACATTTCTACCCTCAAATGTGGTGCACAGTAGGATTCATTGGTAAAGTTACAAAGTGTGGTGTGTTAATCTCGTTCATGCAGGGGGATCAGTTGTTTTCATACAAAGGGAGATGAGAGTAAATTGGAGAGAGTCTTACTCTGGACTACTGTTGTGTGCTATGATAAAAACCCAGAGGTCACCTGGCATTGTCTGCACATATGTCCAGACTTTTTCACTTAAGGGTTTTAAATTAACCAGCTGTGCAGAGAAATAGCACAGCAGACGGAACAAAGAGAAACAACCAACTGGGAGGACAGGCTGGCGACTGGAGCATGGGGAGGCGGTGAGCAGGGTTAGTCATGTAACCAGGTTTGACATTTCTTTATCCTATAAAACTGAGTATCAGGTACAAGCTGGGCAGTTCCAAAGACAACCATGAAATGTAGAGTATTTGAACCCTTGGGTTTAGACTGAGGGACTGCATCACAACATAAACCATTTAATTCACTTATAGATCTGCATCAGCTTTTGGGCTGCCAGTTAGCATGGGAAGAGTATGCACTGCTGACAGGGTTGGGAGTGGTGGTGGGGTGGGGGGGTGGTGGGGGGGGGAGGGCGGAAAACAGTGCACCATTGATAAGAGGAAGCACTGTGCACTACTGTGCACTATTTTAGTATTCTTCGATATTATTTTGCTGATGGGGCAAACTTGTCAGAAAATGTATTTACCTTCATGGCTCCCAAGGCCTGAAATATTAAGGCAATCCTTGTTGGTGTAAGGGCTGCTAACATAACATTAAACCTAGCACCTTTGTCTTCAATGGGCGACTCATAAACTCCATTCTCAGATACAGAACCAAACCTGTGTGAAGAAATCAGAAAACGTATCTTGAGTACATGGACATGTATTAAGCCTCATAAGGCTCTGGGCCTTGAAGGCTCTGTTCAAAGCAAATTACAAATTCAGACACAAGTTCCCAACTCCTCCCCTCCCAGCATCTCTCAACATCAATGTCACATTGCTCACCTGTGATCTTAAGTACCCACACTTCCCTCACCCTACCTCATTCTCTATTCCAATTTTGGTATGTGCACTTGGCACCCGAGAAATGGAGCAGAGATTTCATTCATACACTCCAAGATGTCAAGGTAACACCCCTCAATGGATTATATATATATTTTAAAAGAAGTGTAGCAGTAATTCACAGGTATACATGAACATAGAAAATGAAGGGAAAAGGGGACCATCGGGGTCACTGATGCCTCTCCTCTGCAGTAGATGATGTCCCACTTTACCATAAGTCAATCCTGGAGATGGCAAACAAAACAAAAAAGAAAACCCCTGTTGCAATTTCAAGAACAATCCAGGAAAATTCCTCCATGATTGCAAGAAGTAATCAAGCAGACTCCAGGAAACTAGTCACCTAAACTTGCAAACATAAACAACATGCCAAACTTTCCCAGCTCACCCCACCCTAAAACCTTCCTACACAACAAAAACAAGAAATGCTGGAACCACTCAGCAGGTCTGGCAGCATCTGTAGAAAGAGAAGCAGAGTTAACGTTTCGGGTCAGTGACCCTTCTTCGGAACTGACAAATATTAGAAAAGTCACAGATTATAAGCAAGTGAGGTGGGGGTGGGGCAAGAGATAACAAAGGAGAAGGTGCAGATTGGACCAGGCCACATAGCTGACCAAAAGGTCACGGAGCAAAGGCAAACAATATGTTAATGGTGTGTTGAAAGACAAAGCATTAGTACAGATTAGGTGTGAATACACTGAATATTGAACAGCAGCAAGTGCAAACCTAAAAAAAAACCTGAAAAAAACAGTGGGAAGCAAACTGAACAAACTAAGATGAAATGAAATAAATGCAAAAAAAGATTGTAAAAAATGTAAAAAAGAATGTAAAAAAAGGAAGAAAAAATAACTAAAAATGAAAGTAAAATGGGGGGCTGTCATGCTCTGAAATTATTGAACTCAATGTTCAGTCTGGCAGGCTGTAGTGTGCCTAATCGGTAGATGAGATGCTGTTCCTCGAGCTTGCGTTGATGTTCACTGGAACACTGCAGCAATCCCAGGACAGAGATGTGAGCATGAGAGCAGGGGGGAGTGTTGAAATGGCAAGCAACCGGAAGCTCAGGGTCCTGCTTGCGGACTGAGCGGAGATGTTCCGCAAAGCGGTCACCCAGTCTGCGCTTGGTCTCCCCAATGTAGAGGAGACCACACTGTGAGCAGCGAATACAGTACACTACATTGAAAGAAGTACAAGTAAATCGCTGCTTCACCTGAAAGGAGTGTTTGGGGCCTGGGATAGTGAGGAGGGAGGAGGCAAATGGGCAGGTATTACACCTCCTGCGATTGCAGGGGAAGGTGCCCTGGGACGGGGACGAGGTGGTGGGGGTAATGGAGGAGTGGACCAGGGTGTCGCGGAGGGAACGATCCCTTCGGAATGCTGACAGGGGAAGGGAGGGGAAGATGCGACTGGTAGTGGCATCACGCTGGAGGTGGCGAAAATGGCGGAGGATGATCCTTTGGATATGGAGGCTGGTGGGATGAAAAGTGAGGACAAGGGGAACCCTGTCACGGTTCTGGGAGGGAGGGGAAGGGGTGAGGGTAGAGGTGCAGGGAATGGGTCGGACACGGTTGAGGGCCCTGTCAACCACAGTGGGGGGAAATCCTCGGTTGAGGAAAAAGGAGGTCATATCAGAAGCACCGTCATGGAAGGTAGCATCATCAGAGCAGATGCGTCGGAGACGGAGAAACTGGGAGAATGGAATGGAGTCCTTACAGGAGGTAGGGTGTGAAGAAGTGTAGTCAAGGTAGCTGTGGGAGTCGGTGGGCTTATAATGGATATTGGTAGACAACCTATCCCCAGAGATGGAGACAGAGAAGTCGAGGAAGGGAAGGGAAGTGTCAGAGATGGACCATGTAAAGGTGAGAGAAGGGTGGAAATTGGAAGCAAAGTTGATAAAGTTTTCTAGTTCAGGGCGGGAGCAGGAAACGGCACCGATACAGTCATCAATGTACCGGAAAAAGAGTTGGGGGAGGGGGCCTGAGTAGGACTGGAACAAAGAATGCTCGACATATCCCACAAAAAGACAGGCATAACTGGGACCCATGCGGGTACCAGTACCTTCCTAAATGCCTTCAGCATTCCAAAACTTGCCAAACACATTAGTAACCTTTTCTCAGAGGGTGATAAGCCTCTGAGAAAAGAAATACTTCCCGTCATCTACCCAGCACTTTGCTGATGTATTTTGTGCACCTGTCCTCCAATCTGACTGGGATTATCCATTTCAAATATCTGACCCAAATTTACTACATTGAATACTTTCTCAACTGTTAGAACTTCAGGTTTGTCTCTCCCAAAACTCATATTTCTCCAAAGTGAATAACCCCAAAGATCTAGGCCAATACTCAAAGTGAAGAGAATGGAGTTCAGGTATCACCCTTGCTCCCATCCTCTGAACCCTCTCTAAAACCTCATTATCCATCATTAAGTATGGGGACCATAAAAAGACTGTGCACGAGTTTTGTATTTTACTCCCAGTAATACTTGCCACAGCCCTATTTGCTTTCCTTACATCTATTTCTCATTGCTCATGAACTTATACTGACTAGTCAATGACTTCACTGGGTTCCTTTCCCGTTCTATTACTTTTAATAAGCACTTAGGCAGGGAACAGATATAGAATCATGCAGCACAGAAGGAGGCCATTCAGCCTATTATGCCTGTGCCAGCTCTTTGTAAAGCTATCCAATCAATCCAACTCACCTCCAGCTCCCTCAGATCCTTAAAATATTTTAAAGTATCTATCCAATTTCCTTTTGAAAGTTACTTTTGAATCTATTTCCACCCTTTCAAGCAGTGCATTCCAGATCATAACACACTGTACAAAAAAATCTCATCTCCCTTCTGATTCTTTTGTCAATTATCTTACATCTGATTCCAGTAGTTACCGACCCTCCAGCAGTGGAAATAGTTTCTCCTTATTTACTCTGCCAAAACCCCTCATCATTTTAAATCTATTAAATCTGCCCTTAGCCTTCCCTGCTCTAAGGAAAGAAAAACGTGGCTTTCACCAGATATCTACTTCAGTGATGTTGATTGAGGGATATCAACCAGGATACGAGAGAACTCCACCGCTCTTCTTCAAAATAGCAACATGGGATATTTTACGTGCACGAGAGAGGACAGACGGCGCCTCAGTTTAATGTCTCAACTGCAAAACAAAACATCCAACTGCCTAAGACTCCCTCAGTACTGCACTGAAGTAGATTTTGCGTTCAAATCTCTGGACTTGAATTCACAACCTCCACGGACTGAACTTGTTCTCACATTGAACAAGTTCTTCAACCCCACTCTCTTCCTTCAAATAAAAGGTGTTGTTATAGGTACCCGCATGGGTCCTAGTTATGCCTGTTTTTTTGTGGGGTATGTCAAACATTCCTTGTTCCAGTCCTACTCAGGCCCCCTCCATCACCTCTTTTTCCGGTACATTGATGACTGTATCGGTGCCGTTTCCTGCTCTCGCCCCGAACTGGAAAACTTCATGAACTTTGCTTCCAATTTCCTCCCTTCTCTCACCTTTACATGGTCTATTTCCAACACTTCCCTTCCCTTCCTCGACTTCTCTGTCTCCATCTCTGGGGATAGGCTGTCTACTAATATGTATTATAAGCCCACCGACTCCCACGGCTATCTTGACTACACTTCCTCACACCGTTTCCTGTAAGGACTCCACTCCATTCTCCCAGTTTCTCCGTCTCCAACGCATCTGTTCTGATGATGCAACATTCCACAACAGCGCTCCTGATATGTCTTCCCTTTTCCTCAACTGAAGACTCCACCACCTCCCACCCCCAACCCCCGTAGGCCCTGAACCATGTCCAACCCATTTCCCGCACTTCAACCCTCACCCCTTTCCCTCCCTCCCAGAACCACGACAGGGTTCCCTTTGTCTTCACTTTCCATCCCACATTCCATTCCACATCCAAAGGACCATCCTCCACCATTTCCGCCACCTCCAGCGTTATGCCACCACCAAACAAATCTTCCCTTCCCCCTCCCCTGTCAGCATTCCCTGGGGATCGTTCCCTCCGTGACACCCTGGTCCACTCCTCCATCACCCCCGACACCTCATCCCCTTCCCACGGCACCTACACATGCAATCGCAGGAAGTGTAATACCTGCCCTTTTACCTCCTCTCTCCTCACCATCCAAATCCCCAAACACTCCTTCCAGGTGAAGCAGCGATTTACTTGTACTTCCTTCAATGTAGTATACTGTATTCACTGCTCACAATGTGGTCTCCTCTACATTGGGGAGACCAAACGCAGACTGGGTGACCGCTTTGCAGAACACCTCCGCTTTGTCCGAAAGCATGACCCCGAGCTTCCGGACACATTTCAATGCCCGCAACCACCCCCACCCTCCAACTCTCATGCCAACATTTCTGTCTTTGGCCTGCTCCAGTGTTCCAGTGAACAGCGACGCAAGCTCGAGGAGCAGCACCTGATCTTTCAATTAGGCGCTCTAGAGTCTTGCAGTCTGAGCACCGAGTTCAATAACTTCAGAGCCTTTTTAAAATATTATATTTTTTATTTTATTTTTTAACCATGTGCCTGTTTTTCATGTAGAGCTGCTCATTATTCCACTATTAACACTCTCTCTGGACTAATACTTTGTCTTTCACCACAAACATTAACAAACACGTTGCCTTTGTCCCAGGATAGCTTTGTTATTTAATCTCTCCTGCCCTCTGCCTGATCACACACCTCCCCTTTTGATCTCTTCCCCACCTTCCCCCCCCCCACCACCTTCACTTGCTTAAAACCTAATTCTTTTCTAACCTTTGCCAGTCCTGATGAAAGGTCACTGACCTGAAATGTTAACTCTGCTTCTCTCTCCACAGATGCTGCCGGACATGCTGAGTATTTCCAGCACTTTCTGTTTTTATTTCAGATTTCCAGCAGTATTTTGCTTTTATTGAATCCACAACCTTCTGACTCAGAGCCACGAGTGCTACAAACTGAGCCATAGCTGACACAAGGTAAACAATTCCAGATACTCTTGTCCCTCAACTGTGTGTCTGGTTGGCTGGCCCTTTGGGCATAATTCTAAGGCTGCATCTGCTGACAGAACAACCAGGTGGCACAGTACTGGCACATGCCCAGATCCAGCCTCACCGACTGAAATGTCACTGGCTGCAACATCTCAGGCAGCTGCCAGTAATAAAGGTGGCGCCGCTCAATTTGACACAAAAAGCAAATTGAACCCAAGCCCCCTCACCCCCCAAAGGCTGCGATCGCCACCTCCACTCCCCCTAATAGTAACCCGCTCCCTTCCGCGATCGCCGGCCCCTCCCACACCCATCTGTTCTCCGTTCCCTCCCACCGATCCCAATTGTTCATTGCTCCATCTCGCCATTCTGTTCCCCCACCTGCCTGCTCACCACTCGCTCCCCCACTCACCACTCATACCCAATCTCACCACCCAGAGAAACGGCGAGATGGGGAGCAAGTGGGAGAGAACAGCAGAATGGAGTGGCAAGCAGACGGGCATGGGAGGGAGCAGCGAAAAGAAGAAGCAATTGTGGGAGGGAGCGGCATACTGTTGAGGGGGATGGAGGCGGTGGTCACGCAACGCTTGGACACCATTATGTCCGAAGTTATAGAGAGTAGTTAGTTACTGAAGTAGACATTTAAACTTTTTAAAAGACTGAAACATTAATATTTTGTACATATCAATTTTAGAAGCAAAGATAGCAAAGAGTGGTGAGGCAATTACAGCTGCCAAGAACACCAATATGTTTCGGACAGCCTAGGATGTTTCCTACAGTATAACAGTGAATACACTTTTTTTAAAAAAAGCTTCATTGGATGTAGAGTGCTTTGGAACATCCTGAGCTTGTGAAAGGTGTTGTTCTTTACAACTTCAATCCACATAACCTACAGTACTACTTGGTGGGAATACACAAGGCAGAAAATATAGTATAAATATTATTTCTCCAAATGGATAGTTTGAGAGAGGCATAAAGACAGTTGTTTACTTCACACAGGTAGTACTTGCCCCCCAACCTTCCTTGTACTTCAATTATCTACTTGAAATTTTCTTTTCTGAACACTGAAAAATTGCTGCCACATAAAATCTACTTTTTGAGAGAAAAAAAATGGAAGAAACACAAACCTGTCGAGAAGATTTTCTTTTGGAATGCGAACGTTGTCAAATACTAGAATTCCATTATCAACCCCATTTAGACCTGAGGGTGGGTGGGTGGGGGAGGGGAGGAAACAAGATTTTAAAAAAACAGATTAATGTTGCATTGCAGCTTGGAAATCCTAATAATTGATCAGTTGTAAACTAGTTTGTGACCTTACCAAATTAATTTAATCTAAAATTAAAGATCTTCCAAAAAAAAAGCAACTGCAAAGGAGGGTATGGCCATTCAAGCTATTGGCCATTCTACAGCCAACCATAAAATGCAGAGTTTGTCTCTCAGGGCTCCACACAAGTTTTGGCCTTATGCTAAAACTGACTGGGCACCACTTACGCCCTCCCGGCTCAGCAAATCAGTGGCTCTGCATGTCTGTGGACGTCAATACAAGGCCTATATCTCTGGGATTCCAGCAGAGTTCGGATTAAAGAACGGAAGGGAAATGGAAAAAGGAAAAAAATGAAGTACAAGACCTTTTTTTAAAAAAAAAACATGGATTTAGTTACTTTATGTGCGAGAATTGTCCATGCACAGGTTGCTGCTCACGATCGTGGTCGAATACAAAACATTGGTGAGTAGTCTTGTAAGTAAATGGATCGCTCTACTAACACTGCACTCAAATGAAAGACTGACTTGGGGTTCATATGAATCTTGCTTTCCACCAGTCATGAAGCAGTGCTACTGGTGATCAATGAAAATTCTGTACTAAAGCCCCTCCGTACTGTCTTTGTCATCAGGGCATGGAGTTATATGGGGCACAGAAGGCAGCCAAATTGGCCCATCGAGTCCAGTCCGGCTCTCCATGGAGCTATGCAATCAGTCCCATTCCTCGGCTCGATCCCCAAAGCCCTGCAAGTCTACTTTTCTCAGGTGACCTCCAAATTCCTCTCGAAGTCATTGATCTGCTTCAACCACCCTTGTGGGCAGCGGGTTCCAGGTCATTACCATCAGCTGCGTAAAAAAAAAGTGCTTCCTCATATTCCCCCTGCATCTTTTGCTCAAAACTTTCAATCTGTGTCCCCTAGTCCTTGTATCATTTGTTAATGGGAACAATTTTTCCTTGTCTAACTTATCTAAGCCTGTCATAATCTTGTATACGTCCATTTAATTTCCCCTCAATCTCTTTCGTTCTAAGGAGAACAAACCCAACTTTTGCAACCTAACGTTGTAACTAAAATCCTCCATCCCTGGAACTATTCTGGTAAATCTCCTCTGCGTGCTCTATTTATATTCTATATTAATGACTTGGATGAAGAGACAGAGAGTAATGTATCTAAGTTTGCTGATGATACAAAGCTCGGTGGAAAGGTAAGCTGTGGGGAGGATATAAAGAGGGTGCCGAGAGATATAGACAGGTTAGGTGAGTGGGCAACATGATGTCAAATGGAGTATAATGTAGGGAAGTGTGAAGTTGTTCACTTCGGTTGTAAAAATTGAAAAGCAGAATATTTTTTAAAAGGTGTGAAACTGGTAGGTGTTGATGTTCAGAGAGACTTGGGGGTACTCGTACAAGGAACGCACAAAGTTAACATGCAGGTGCAGCAGGCTATTAGGAAGGCAAATGGCATATTGGCCTTTATTGCAAGGGGATTGGAGTACAGGAATAAAGAAGCATTACTAGAATTACTAGGGTGGCACAGTGGTTAGCACCGCAGCCTCACAGCTCCAGCGACCTGGGTTCAATTCTGGGCACTGCCTCTGTGGAGTTTGCAAGTTCTCCCTGTGTCTGCGTGGGTTTCCTCCGGGTGCTCAGTTTCCTCCCACATGCCAAAAGACTTGCAGGTTGATAGGTTAATTGGCCATTATAAATTGCCCCTAGTATAGGTAGGTGGTTGGGGAATATAGAAACAGGTGAGGATGTGGTAGGAATATGGGATTAGTGTAGGATTAGTATAAATGGGTGGTTAATGGTCGGCACAGACTCGGTGGGCCGAAGGGCCTGTTTCAGTGCTGTAAATCTAAAAATCTAAAAAAATCTAAAAAATTGTTCAAGGCTTTGGTGAGATCGCGCCTGGAATACTGTGTGCAGTTTTGGTCTCCACATTTAAGAAAGGATATACTTGCACTGGAGGCACTGCAGTGAAGATTTACCAACTTGGTCTCTGGGGTGAGGGGGTTGCCCTATGATGAGAGGCTGAGTAAATTGGGCCTATATTCTCGGGAGTTTAGAAGAATGAGCAGTGATATAATTGAGACTTGAAAGTGCTTGATAGGGTAGGAACAGAGAGATTGTTTTCGCTGGTTGGGAAATCTAGAACACGGGGACACAGTCTCAGGATAAGGGGTCAATCATTCAGGACCGAGATGAGGAGAAATTACTTCACTCAAAGGGTTGTGAGTCTTTGGAATTCTCTACCCCGGAGGTTGTGGATGCTCCATCATTGAATACATTTAAGGCTGGGATAGATAGATTTTTGGTCTCACAGGGAATCAAGGGATATGGGGAGTGGTCAGGAAAGTGGAATTGAGGCCCAAGATCAGCCATGATTGTACTGAATGGCAGAGCAGGTTCAATGGGTCATATGGTCTACTTCTGCTCCTATGTCTTGTATTCCTGTGTTATAATGGTCCATTTTTGGTGCCAGAGAGGTTAACTGGCAGTAATTAACACTTAACACATCAGTAAAAGAAGATGGTGGCAAGGTGGTAATGTCACTGAACTAGTCATCCAGAGGCTTTGGCTAATGCCCCGGGACACAGGTTCAAATCCCACCATGGCAGCTGGTGGAATTTAAATTCAGTTAATTAATAAAAATCTGGAATTGAAAGCTAGTCTCAGTAATGGTACATGACTCTATCACTGATTGTTGTAAAAATCCATCTGGTTCACTAATGTCCTCCAGGGAAGGAAATCTGCCGTCTTTACCTGGTCTGGCCGACATGTAAATCCAGACCCACAGCAATGTGATTGACTCTTAACTGCCTTCTGAAATGGCCTAACAAGCCATTCAGTTGTCAAGGGCAATTAGGGATGAGCAACAAATGCTGGCCTTGCCAGCGATGCCCACATCCCATTAAAGAATTAAAAAAAGTGAATCTCCAACAGCCAATTTAGTCTTAACTAAATTTAAGCAGACCTGAAATGACTCCAAAACAGGTTCCTTGTGTCACTTCAGACCAGCTCTAATTTTCTGTGGCGAGTTTGGTTCATATCTACTGCACACATAGAGCAACAACACGCCACCTAGTGAATTTCAATGGTGAGCCAGACAGTGAGATGCTGCTTTCGGGAAGCTAATGGCGGAGCAGCACATCTCAGAGAGCAACTTTTAGATTTGAGTTAAACCGCACATCTGCCCCTTACCTGAAGCTGCTGCAGCATTTGTGCACAAAAAACAGCGAGCTCTCTTAGCTGTCATTTTGACAGCAAATTATGGGCCATTAATTAGCCCGGACCTCTCAAAAACCTTTAGACAACTCACCCTCTTTGTGCATCATGTCAATCACAGTGACTCCTGGGTGCATGTTGCCTGCATGATCTCGAACAGGCACAATAAAACAGTGAGGCCCTAGTATAAAAAAAAGATAGAAATGAGACATCTTGAAAGCAGACCTCTGATCTGGTTTTACAAAATTTCAAGGAGGAAAAATAAGCAAAATTGCCACAGGTTAATTCTCCTCTTGAGAAATGTATATTAGAACTCTAGTTATTCCATGAATGTGGTAATTACACACCCCAGCCCAGCTGCCCAAAGTGCACCCCCCCCACCCTGTTCTTAAGTTGTTGGAGATTCAATATTGACAAGGGAAAATAATGCCCAGTGGGAAAAAGCATTATACAAGCTGCTGGTCCAAACTAACCAACAATAGAGCAACTTTGTTTCCATCAGCTAATCTGAATAATATTCTCCCACCTGGATAGTTGTTTTCTCTCCCTCTCATAGGATATTTGCTCATTTATATAACTGGAGAAATTAATTGTGTATTGCTCGTCATACAATATTGTGTTACAATCTAGAGTGCAGTGGAAGAGCCGACCAGAGAAGAATGGCAATTGCACAATCCCATATACCCAGCAGGGAACTGTGCTCACAGACACCACGAGCTGAAGGCAAGGTTACAACACTGTCACCCCAATTCTCTAAATCATGCAGGTATGAAGATATGCTGAACAACATACTGAAGTTACTGTTCAAAAAAAAATTCTCTCAAAAATGAAAACAATTCTGCCCACTGAAGCTCACCACCACCCCCCTACCCCAAAATGCTTCATGTGACTTCTCAACAAGACAGTTTGATTAAATTTACAATACAAGCATGCATGGAATGAAGGAAGCTTATTCAGACCATCCAACGTAATCCTTTCCAACAGGCCCAACTACAACTTGCACCATCACATTCTGGGTACTGCCTGTGCGGAGTTTGCAAATTCTCCCTGTGACTGCGTGGGTTTTCACCAGATGCTCCGGTTTCCTCCCACAGCCAAAGACTTGCAGGTTGATAGGTAAATTGGCCATTATAAATTGCCCCTAGTATAGGTAGGTGGTAGGGAAATTGAGGGAAGGTGGAGATGTGAGAGGGTAATGGGATTAATGTAGGATTAGTATAAATGGGTGGTTGATGGTCGGCACAGACTTGGTGGGCCGAAGGACCTGTTTCAGTGCTGTATCTCTAAATAAATAAAATAAATAAATAAACAGATGAATCCCTTGAGGAATATAAAGACAGTAGGAAGGAACTTAAGCAAGGAGTCAGGAGGGCTAAAAGGGGTCATGAAAAGTCATTGGCAAACAGGATTAAGGAAAATCCCAAGGCTTTTTATACGTATGTAAAGAGCAAAAGGGTAACCAGGGAACGGGTTGGCCCACTCAAGGACAGAGGAGGGAATCTATGTGTGGAGCCAGAGGAAATGGGCGAGGTACTAAATAAGTACTTTGCATCAGTATTCACCAAAGAGAAGGACTTGGTGGATGATGAGCTTAGGGAAGGGAGTGTAGATAGTCTCAGTCATCTCATTATCAAAAAGGAGGAGGCGTTGGGTGTCTTGCAAAGCATTAAGGTAGATAAGTCCCCAGGGCCTGATGGGATCTACCCTAGAATACTGAGGGAGGCAAGGGAAGAAATTGCTGGGGCCTTGACAGAAATCTTTGCATCCTCATTGGCTACAGGTGAGGTCCCAGAGGACTGGAGAATAGCCAATGTTGTTCCTTTGTTTAAGAAGGGTAGCAAGGATAATCCAGGAAATTATAGGCCAGTGAGCCTTACGTCAGTGGTAGGGAAACTATTAGAGAGGATTCTTCGGGTCAGGATTTACTCCCATTTGGAAACAAACAAACTTATTAACGAGAGGCAGCATGGTTTTGTGGAGGGGAGGTCGTGTCTCACTAATTTGATTGAGTTTTTTGAGGAAGTGACGAAGATGATTGATGAAGGAAGGGCAGCGGATGTTATCTATTTGGACTTTAGTAAAGCCTTTGACAAGGTCCCTCATGGCAGACTGGTACAAAAAGGTGAAGTCACACGGGATCAGAGGTGAGCTGGCAAGATGGATACAGAACTGGCTCAGTCACAGAAGACAGAGGTTAACAGTGGAAGGGTGCTTTTCTGAATGGAGGGATGTGACTAGTGGTGTTCCACAGAGATCAGTGCTGGGACCTTTGCTGTTTGTAGTATATATAAATGATTTGGAGGAAAATGTAGCTGGTCTGATTAGTAAGGGTGCGGACGACACAAAGGTTGCTGGAGTTGTGGATAGTGATGAGGATTGTTAGAGGATACAGCAGGATATAGATCGGTTGGAGACTTGGGCGGAGAAATGGCAGATGGAGTTTAATCCGGACAAATGTGAGGTAATGCATTTTGGAAGGTCTAATGCAGGTGGGAAGTATACAGTAAATGGCAGAACCCTTAGGAGTAATGACAGGCAGAGAGATCTGGGCGTACAGGTCCACAGGTCACTGAAAGTGGCAACGCAGGTGGATAAGGTAGTCAAGAAGGCATTCGGCATGCTTGCCTTCATCAGTCGGGGCATAGAGTATAAAAATTGGCAAGTCATGCTGCAGCTGTACAGAACTTTAGTTAGGCCACACTTAGAATACTGCGTGCTATTCTGGTCGCCACACTACCAGAACGACGTGGAGGCTTTGGAGAGGGTACAGAAGAGGTTTACCAGGATGTTGCCTGGTCTGGAGGGCATTAGCTATGAGGAGAGGTTGGATAAACTCGGATTGTTTTCACTGGAACGACGGAGGTGGAGGGGCGACATGATAGAGATTTACAAAGTTATGAGCGGCATGGACAGAGTGGATAGTCAGAAGCTTTTTCCCAGGATGGAAGAGTCAGTTACTAGGGAGCATAGGTTTAAGGTGCGAGGGGCAAAGTTTAGAGGGGATATGCGAGGCAAGTTCTTTACACAGAGGGTGGTGAGTGCCTGGAACTTGCTGCCGGGGGAGGCGGTGGAAGCAGGTACGATAGCGACGTTTAAGAGGCATCTTGACAAATACATGAATAGGATGGGAATAGAGGGATACGGACCCCGGAAGTGCAGAAGGTTTTAGTTTAGGCAGGCATCAAGATCGGCGCAGACTTGGAGGGCCGAATGGCCTGTTCCTGCGCTGTACTGTTCTTTGTATAACGGAGGTGGAAAAAAAATGCAAGTAAAACATCTAGCAAGAAAGCTCTGACCACCTAAAATAAGCAAGCAAAGGTACAGGGCATAATTCTACTGAGACAATATAACATGTCTCAACTCTGACCAGTTACTTTGCCATAGACGGCACTACCAATGCCCCAGCAACCTAAGAACCATAACAACCCAAACAGTATTTCATCGCCTCCTCTTTTACTTGTATCAATAAAACACAGAAAATGCTACAAATACATGGCAGATCATTTAGTATTTGAAGAGAGAGGGAAGAACAGGTTTGTGTTTTAGGTTTTTGAAAGAGACCTGAAAGAAGCAAGGATCTTGAAGGAAAATAGTGTTCTGGTCCCCAAGGTCCCTTGGCTTTAGTGACAGGTGCCAATCTGAACAGACAAGATCAACTATTGAACAGATTTTCCAACAAATTGTGTTCTGGCAAAGGGTGTCTACCTGTAATGTTAGCCTGCAATTTTCAGATGGTGATATTTATTTCTAAGGATCATAGCAATTAGCTCTTTTTGTAAAACTTAAGCCATTCGGTGGTGCTCAAAAAAGGATTTTTTTTTGTAAAAACCAACAATTGAATACTGTTTGAATGATTGTGGCATTATTGAAAACATACAGGCATCTCACAATAAACCCTATTTTTATTCTTGTCATACCGTTGAGGGAACAGAAAGCAAAGTTAATAGGATAGGTCTGGGAACGTGTAGCCAAGTCAAAGTCGGATGGCACATCCCTCACCTTCTCAACACTTAGACCTGTGAATAATGCCTGTATGGTCTTCTAAAGATTTCCGCACCATTTTGTTCACACAACCAAATAGTTTTGGAAAAAAAACTTTCCAACTTTTTTTTTTAAAGTATGGCTGGTTAATCATTATACAGTTATCATCTACCGTCTGCCTTCAGCACTCCAGAAGGTCATTGCAACTTCTCGTTGGACATTATTCCCTTTCGTTGCAGTCTGTATTTTCATTCCTATGGATGAGCATTTGATCACTTCCTAAACAGCAAAACACACAGCCTGAAGAATAAGCTCACAGGTCTGTTCCCAGCATCTTGATCAGACCACTGGCTCAGAGGAACAGGCCATTTAGCCCCTCAAACCTGTTGCGCCATTCAATGAGATTGTGGCTGATCTGTGACCTAATTCCACTTGTCAGCCTTTACTCATATCCCTTAATATCTTTGGTTAACAAAAATCCATCACTGTTAGTTTTAATTTAACAATTGACCTAGCATCAACTGCCATTTGTGGAATAGTTTTCCAAATTTTTACCACCCTTTGCTTGAAGAAGTGTTTCCGAATTTCACTCCTGAAAAGCCTGGCTCTAATTTTTCGACTATGCCCCCTCATCCTAGACTCCCCAATCAGCGAAAATAATTTCTCCCTGTATACCCTGTTTGTTCCCCTTAATAGCTTGACAACTTCAATCAAATCACCCCTTAACCTTCTAAATTCCAGGCAATATAACCCTAGTTTATTTAATATCACTTGGAGTCCAGGAATCATTCGAGTATATCTATGCCGCACTCCCTCCAAGACCACTATATCCTTCTGAACTGCTCACAATACTTCAGGTGTGGTCGAACCAGGGCTTTTAATAGCTGAAGCACAATTTCTACCCCTTTGTAGTCTAGCTCTCTTGATATAGAACCATTTAAGATATAGATCCATTTATGGATTCATCCTGAGATCCCATGTATGGAATGGCCCAAGTGCCTATATTTTTTAATAGTGTTTTTTTTTTAGGGAATCAAGGTTCCTAATGCAAATAATCTAATTTTTGGGTATTTTAAGGGAGTAAAAACAGAGTGAAAAAAAAAGTGACATCACAGGAAAACCGTAAGTTCATTGGTTGGTAAGTAACTGTTAATTTGAATTACCTATTATAAATTGATTACAGATTAAAAGTGAATAGGAGAAATATTTTACAGATTAAAAACTAAAGACCAGTCGGAAATTTAAAAAACAAATTAAAATCTAATTAAATAAAATAGAGATGCAGGGCCAGGCAATGTGTTGTACCTGCATGATGTGGGAGCTGGTGGACCCCATTGCGGTTCCTCGTGACCACATCTGTAGCAAGTGTTGGCTGCTCGAGGAACTCCGGCTCAGAGTTGATGAGCTGGAGTCCGAGCTTCGGACACATCAGGGAGGGGGAGAGTTACCTGGACGCTGTGTTGCAGGAGACAGTCACACCCTTAGATTAACTACCTTGAATTCGGCCAGTGGTCAGGGACATGAGGGTGTGACTACGAGTGAGGCAGGTAGATGGATCCAGCAGGTAGTGTTGCAGGAGCCTCAGCCCTTGTCCTTGTCCAAAAGGTTCGAGATTCTTGCTCTGTGTGGACGAGAACAGGGACTGTAGGGAGGATGAGCAAACTGACCATAGCAGCATGGTACAGGGAGCCATTTAAGTGGGGGGAGAAAAGAGAAATGTAGTCGTAATCGGGGATAGTATAGTTAGGGGCATAGACACTGTTCTCTGTGGCCAGGATCGAGAGTCCCGAAGGCTGTGTTGCCTACCTGGTGCCAGGGTTCCGGATATCTCATCTGGGCTGCAGAAGAACTTGGAGTGGGAGGGGAAAGATCCAGTTGTCGTGGTCCACGTAGGTACCAACAATATAGGTAGAACGAGGATAGAGGTTCTGCTGAGGAAATATGAGCAGCTTGGAGCTAAATTAAAAAGCAGAACCAAAAAGGTAATAATGTCCAGATTACTACCTGAGCCACGAGCTAATTGGCAAAGGATCAATAAGATTAAAGAGGTAAATGCGTGGCTCAAAGATTGGTGTGGGAGAAATAGGCCCAAATTCATGGGACATTGGCACCAGTACTGGGGAAGGAGGGAGCTGTTCCGATGGGACAGACTCCACCTGAACCATGCTGGGACCAGAGTCATGGTGAATCACATAACTAGGGCTGTAGATGGGGCTTTAAACTAAATAGTGGGGGGGAGGGTTCAGTTGCATGGAAAAATAGGAAGTCAAAGTTAAAAGGAGAAGGTAGGAGTGCAGGTTAGTGATGAGGCTGATTGTTACCAGAAAATAAAAGGTACGGACAGAATGTGTGAACGTCATATTGCACCAAGGAATCGTACAAGAGTAGGGAAATCTGATAATAGAACAAACTTAAAGGCTTTGCACAAAGCATTCAGAATAAAATTAATGAGTTAACAGCACAAATAGAGACGAATAGGTATGATTTAGTGGCGATTACGGAGATGTGGTTGCAGGGAAACCAGGTTTGGGAATTGAATATCCAAGGGTACTCAGTATTTCGGAAGGATAGGCAGGAAGGAGGTGCAGCTTTGTTAGTAAAGGAAGAGATCAGTGCTGTAGTGAGAAATGATATAGGCACTGGAGATCAGGACGTAGTATCAGTCTGGGTAGAAATAAGAAACAGCAAGGGAAAGAAGTGGGAGTAATCTATAGGTCCCCAAACAGTAGTTCCGCAGTGGGGCACAGTATAAACCAGGAAATACTGGGGGCTTGTAAGAAAGGTACGGCAATAATAATGGGTGATTTTAATACGCATATTGACTGGATTAATCAAATTGGCAAAGGTAGCCTCGAGGGAGGTATCATTGAATGTATTAGAGATTGTTTATTGGAGCAATATGCTGTTCAACCAACCAGGGAGCAGGCTATTCTATATTTGGTATTATGTAATGAGGTGAGATTAATTAATGATCTCATAGTTAAGGATCCTCTCGGGAAGAGTGATCATAGCATGCTAGAATTTCAAATTCAGTTTGAGGGCGAGAAACTGGAGTCCCACACTAGCGTTCTAGAGTTAAACAAAGGTAAATACATAGGCATGAGGACAGATTTGGCCCTAGTGGACTGGGCAGGAAGACTAAAAAGTAGGACAGTTGATGAGCAGTGGCAGATGTTTAAGGAGATATTCAATTCCTCCCAACTAAAATATATTCCAGAGAGGACGAAAGATTGTAAGGGGGGAGAAACATCCATGGCAATGCAAGGAAGTTAAGGATAACATAAAGACAAAAACTAAGGCATACCAAATTGCACAGGCCAGTGGCAGGCTGCAAGATTGGGAAACTTTTAAAGATCAACAAAGGGTTACTGAAAAAGTAATAAAAAGTGCAAAGGTAAATTATGAAAGAAAACTAGTGCATAAAAATGGATAGCAAAAGCTTCTATAAGTATATAAAAGGGAAAAGAGTAGCTAAAGTGAATGTTGGTCCCTTGGAGGATGTGACTGAGGAGTTAATAGTGGGGAACACTGAAATGGCACAGACACTAAATCAGTATTTTGCCTCAGTTTTCACGGTGGAGGATACTAGTACCATCCCAATAGTAACAAGTAATGCAGAGGTTATAGAAAGGGAGGAACTTAGAACAATCATCATCACTAGGGAAAAAGTACTGAGCAAACTATTGGGATTGAAGGCAGATAAATCCCCAGGGCCTAATGGCCTACATCCTAGGGTCTTAAAGGAAGTGGCATTTGATCCAAAGGTTAGAATATTCCAAAATTCCCTGGATGCGGGAAAGGTTCCAGTGGATTGGAAAAATGCTAATATAACGCCCTTATTCAAAAAGGGAGGGAGGCAGAAAGTAGGAAACTATAGAGAGTTAGTTTAACATCTGTCATTGGGAAATTGTTAGAATCCATTGTTAAGGAATAACAGGACATTTAGAAAGTCAAGACGCAATCCATCAGAGTCAGCATGGTTTTATGAAGGGTAAATCGTGTTTGACTAATTTGCTAGAGTTCTTTGAAGATGTAACAAGTAAAGTGGATAATGGTGATCCTGTAGATATAGTATATCTGGACTTCCAGAAGGCATTTGATAAGGTGCCACACAAAAGGTTAATACACAAGGTAATATCACATGGGGTTAGGGGCAATTTATTAGCTTGGATAGAGAATTGACTAACCAACAGAAAACAGAGAGTCGGGATAAATGGGTCTTTTTCTGGTTGGCAAGATGTAACTAGTGGGTTGCCACAGGGTTCGGTCCTCGGGCCCCAACTATTTACAATCTATATTAATTACTTAGATGCAGGGATAGAAGGTACTATAGCCAAATTTGCAGATGACACTAAAATAGGTGGGATAGTAAGTTGCAATAAAGACATAAGAAATTTACAAACGGATATGGATAGATTAGGTGAATGGGCCAAAATTTGGCAGATGGAGTTTAATGTGGATAGGTGTGAGGTTATCCATTTTGGTCGGAAGAATAAAAAGGCAAATTATTATCTAAATGGAGGGAAACTTCAGAGTGCTTCGGTGCAGAGGGATCTGGGTGTCCTCGTGCATGAATCGCAGAAAACTAGTATGCAGGTGCAGCAGGCAATAAGGAAGGCAAATGGAATTTTGGCATTTATTGTTAAAGGAATAGAGTATAAAAGTAGGGAAGTGTTGCTGCAACTATACAAGGCATTAATGAGACCGCACCTGGAGTATTGCGTACAGTTTTGGTCCCCTTACTTGAAGAGGGATGTAGTTTAATTGGAGGCAGTTCAGAGAAGGTTCACTAGATTGATTCCAGAGATGAGGGGTTTGTCTTATGAAGAGAGATTGAGCAGTTTAAGCCTTTACTCTCTACAGTTTAGAAGAATGATTGGAGATCTAATTGAGGTATAGAAGATGATTAAGGGGATTGACAAAGTATATGTCGAGAGGATGTTTCCTCTGGTGGGGCAATCTAGAACGAGAGGTCATAGTTTTAGGATAAGTGGAAGCAGATTTAAAACAGAGATAAGGAGAAATTACTTCTCTCAAAGGGTCATGAGTCTGAGGAATTCACTACCCTGAGTGCGATGGATGCCGGGACATTGAGTAAATTTAAGGAGGAGATAGACAGATTTTTAATTAGTAATGGGTGAAGGATTATGGAGAACAGGCAGGAAGGTAGAGTTGAGGCAGAGATGAGATCAGCCATGATCGTATTGAATGGTTGAGCAGGCTCGAGAGGCTGAATTGCCCACTCCTGTTCCTAGTTCTTATGTAAGTGGTGCCTATATTTAAAAGGGGCAGCAAGTCAGAACCAGGAAACCACAGGCTAATTATTTTAACATCAATTATCTGCAATTTGCTAGATATTATTACGAGAGATGGCTGTATGATCATCACCTTATGATCATCTAGAACTTTGCATCCTTTCCAAAAATAATTCGATCATTGGTGAGACAAGACCTCCTTTTTTTCAGAAACCATGCTGTGATTCCTTAAAAACCTCTACTCCTTTTGGGTGATCATACAGGTTCTAGATCATCTGGAACCTGTATGATCACCCAGAAGGAGTAGAGGTTTTTAACGAATCGCAGCATGGTTTCTGAAAAAGAGGTCTTGTCTCACCAATGATCATATTATTTTGGGACAGGTTACAAAGTTAGTGGATAATGGAAGCCCAGTAGCTACCATGCATTTTAATTTTCAAAAAGTCTTTGATAAAGTGCTGCACAAAAGACTGCTAAGTAAGGTTGTGTCTTGTGGAAGTGTAGATAGGAAGTTTGATGAAAACAACAGTCTACCAGGAGATTTAGAAGCATCAAGGGAATTCATTCATATATACATGGCAGATGTTATTCAATGTAGACAAGCACAGCATGATGTATTTGGGCTGGAGAAATTCCAGTCAAGTTTATGTCATATCGGGCTTCCCCCTCTAGACTGCAGAGTGGGAAAAGAATCTGGGAGTTACTGTTCACAAAAATCTCACCTGTTTTGCAAGGCTGTTGTGAAAGAGAATAGCGTGTTATGATGCAAGTAGCTAGGACAATAAAATATTTAAATTAGTAGCACAATCTTTTCCTTGTACAAGTTCTTGGTGCGGCTGCATTTAAAATGTATGTCCATTTTTGGTCCCTTAGCATGATGGGGAATATTGAAGCCCCGGAAGAGGTGCAGAGGAGGACTCTTCAGGATAGTGTTATGGAACTGGGGCTTTATACTCCCGAAAAACACGGACTTCAAGGTGATATGATTGACTTATTTAAAAATAACGGATTTAGATTCTCTCCAATGGAATGGTTATTTGAGTTAGAAGGACAGTGGGCATCAACTCTAGTTACAAAAGCATTACAGCCAGGACAGATGCTAGAACGAGAACTTCCTTTCACAAAGAACAATCAGCTTCTGGAGTAAATGACCAGTACATGCAGTGAGTGTGGACTCGCTGCTGATCGTCCAAGGGCAGCTGGCGCAAGACATCTCAAGTTCCAGAAGGTGGGCAGGTTTACTTTGAGTAGTGATATCAGTGACAGTGGTCTTCCGGTGCCTGTCTGATTACCATTAGGGATTGGATAGGAATTTCTGAAGAGTTTTTTTTTCCCTAAATTGGCCTACTTTTTTTTCTCTGGCATTTTGCCTTTCCCAGGAGACAGAGTTGAGCAACATGGGCAGCATTACACACCTAATCTTTATTAAACAATGAAGTCCAAAAGGGCAGATCTGCAGTGCTGGCAAACTCGGTATAGGGATGCAGTGGAATTGTGTCCTGTGTTTTATGGACTCAAAACCCGACAAGAACAAATTATGCCTTAAGGAGTACAGTCAAAAAAAGGACACATTGCATTGTCGTAGCAAAGGGAAAATTACAGGCAAATTCCTCATGAACTGCACAAGTCACAGCTACTTTCACATCATCAGTTTGACAATAATGCTGAAGTTCAAGGCTGCAAAGTTAACATTCTCTTGTTTTGACTTTAGATTGTCAATATGCTGCCAGAAAGCCTCAATGGAGGAGGGGAAACAAAGAGGGAAAAGAGGTCTGGTTAGTCATGGAAAGAGGAACACTAAACAATCTGGTACTGAGTGCACCAACATTTGCCCGGGCGCTCCTGGATTCAAGACAAACTACCACCACCACCAAGCCCTAGCATCAAGTATACATTGTGCAAGGACAGGACTGGGCTTGGCTGAAATGTCCCATGGTCAAAAAAACACTCACTGTCAAGATTCAAATATGAATAATGGGCATTTGGGTGAGGTACTTGAAGGCAACCATACCACTGGAAGTACAGAGAGGAGGAGGGGGAGGGAAGTAAGCTGGTGAGAAAAAAAACACATCAGAAATGCACACAATTTAAACTCAATTAGTAATTGCAATCAGTGACCAGAGGCTACTGCAAGCAAGAATATCAGCAAAGGTCACAAGCAAGCCTCAACCTCATCCCGCAAGAACAGGTGTACACAAGAAGGAATGAGACCAATACTCACGCATATCAAAAATGGTAAAAGAAAATTAACTTTTTCTATGCAGTGGTTTGCTGCAATAATAGATTGTTCTAACAATTTCTAAACATTCCTGCACAGACATTATGGGCCAAATGGCCTTTTTCTGTCCTGCATCATTATTTGATTCTGCGATTCTGATGAGATTTTTCAAAGGCTCCCACCTTCTGAGCGAAGAGACTATTTCATTAATAACACAAATCGCAGACAACATTTTCACAGGTATAAGAATGACTGCAGCAAATGGTGACACACTATCTGCTTGTCACTCAACCTTAGCAATTATTGTAGGTCCAATAGCATCACTCAACATTAATTAGTAAAACAACTTTAACAGTCTCAGTTCATTTCCTAGTGGCTAGGAATCAAATGCAGAAAGGATTTTTTTTGGCAGAATAGCTGGAGATGCTTGTACGTACGTCAGCAATATGAATACCAATGCAAAACTAGAAAATTGTCCCACTCCCAAAAACTGACACCCTTCATCTTAATGAGCAGGAAATGTACCTCGACTTTTTAAAAACATTTTTTTTATTCCACAATTTATATATTTAATAAAAGGAGACAGATGAGAGGGGACCTTATACAAAATTCTAAGGGGAATAAAAATGGCCAATCCAGAGCATTATTTCAAGTTAAATCATAACTGCAGAACAATGAAACATACACAAGCTGATGAAAGGCACTTCATAAAGAGGGATCACAACCTGGAATAGTTTTCAGGTCAGGCAGAGCAGGTAAGAGCTCAAAATATTCAGATAGCAGTGGCAACCTGCAAGAGGTAGGGAGGAGAAGGTTGTAGGTTTCTATCACAGTTTGAGCGAGGTACCGCCCGCCAATGTACCATACAAATTTTCTCACTGAGATATCTTCTCCGCTTTCCTCCCTCAGCCACTGTACCGACTGGCTTCTCACCCTGGGTGATTTCAACCTCCATCTCAATTTATCATGTTCCCTCTCCTCAGAGTTCACTGCCCACCTATCCTCCCTTAATCTCACCCTCCATGTAAACTCCCCAAACTTTATTCATGGCCACTCACTTGGCCTCACTACTTCTGTAGTATCAATCACAGATAAGGGCACTTCTGATCGCAACCTTGCATCACTCTACACCCATATCCCGCTACCCCTCGAAACCCCATTTCCCTTCTGTATCTGTGCCTGGAAGAAAAACTCTCCCTCAATTCACTTAAAACGGCACTTTGAAAATCTCAATTGTCTAGCCTTTGGTCCTTCTTTCACCGCGACATTCCTGTAGATACAGATCTGTTCAACCACACCCTCACCTCCACCTCTGATGTCCTCGTCCCCATTAAGACCATTACTCTCTCTCACCCTGGTCATTCCCCCTGGTATGGCCTTATCTCCACTCCCTTAAGGGACGCAGACTTGAACGGATATGGTGAACAACTGGTTAAGCCATCCACCGCCAGATCTGGCTGGACCACATAAAGCACTACTGTTTTTTCTTTCATCTGCTTACTATTGCAGGATCACCCGACTTCTATTCTCTGCTGTAAGTCATCTTCTTAAACCCCACTCACCTCCAACAAATGTGAGAAGCTCATGGATTTCTTTGTCACCAAGATTAAAACTATCCTATCAGCTGCCTCTGCCACTTCTTTCCCCCAACCCTCCTTCCCCTAGCCTACCAGGCTGAACTTCCTCTAAGGCTTCTCTGCTGCCCTATCTCTGAACTTGTATCTTTCTCTAGTTTCTCTCCTATCTGCTCACATGCCCTCTCTAAGCTCATCTTGTCCATGAGACTCATCACCTGCTCTCTTGTCTCTATTCTCATTAAACTACTGATCACCCAACGTCCCTTCTTGGTTCTCTCTCCTCGGATTCTATCCCTCTCTCCTTCGAATCTGCCATCGGCACCCCTTTCCTCAACAAAATCCTCTGTCCATGCAAAGCACCGTCTCATCTCCAATCTCCCTTTCCTCTCCAAAGTCCCTGAACATGTTATAGCCTTTCAAATTCTTGCCATCATTCCTGGAACTCTATGTTTGAATCCCTCCACTCAGGTTTCCGCCCGCTACAGTACCGAAATGGCTTTTACCAAAGTTGCAAATGTCATTCTATGTTACTGTGATGAAGGTAAACTTTCCCTCTCGTCCTTCTTGATCTGTCTGCAGCTTTTGACAGAGTTGATGGCACCAATGCCTCTTCACTGTCGTCCAGCTGGGTGAGACTGCTCTCACCTGGTTCCATTCTTATCTATCTAATCGTAACCAGATTCTCTTCTCATTCCCACACAGTTACCTCTGGTGTCCCCCAAGAATCTATCCTTGGCCCCCTCCTATTTCTCATCTATATGCTGCCCCTCGATGACATCATCCAAAAACAGGTCAGTTTCCACATGTCGCCGACGACACCCAGCTTTACCTCAGCACCACCTCTCAAGACCCCTCAGTCCTGATGAAAGATCACAGACCTGAAACATTAACTCTGTTTCTGTCTCCACAGATGCTGCCACACCTGCTGAATATTTCCAACACTTTCTATTTTAATCTCTAGAGCCAACCACTGTCTCTAAGTTGTCAGACTGCTTACCTGACATTCAGTACTGGATGAGCAGATATTTCTTCCAATAAAATACAAGGAAGACTGTAGCCATTGTCTTCTGTCCCTGCCACAAACTCCGCTCCCTCACTACCAATTCCATCCCTCTCCTTAGTAAATGTCTGAGGCTGAACTAGACTGTTTGTAACCTCAGTGCCATATTTGACCCCGAGAAGAGCTTTTAACCACATATCCGTGTGGTCACTAACACCTAATTCTAACTCAGTAACGCTGTCCACTTCCACCCTACCTCAGCTCATCTACTGCTGAAACCATCATCCTTGCCTTTGTTACCTTCACAGTGAACTATTCTAACGCACATCTGTCTGGCCTTCCACATTTGACTCTCTGTAAACCTGAGGTCATCCAAATCTCTGCTGGCCAGTGTCCTAACTCGCACCAAATCCTGTTCACTCATCACCCTTGTGACTCCCGTTTAAGCAACACCTCGCTTTTAAAATTCCCAACCTTGTTTTCAAATCTCTCCATGGCCTGGCTCCACCCTATCTCTGTAATCTCCTCCCATTGTACAACCCTCCAAGATCTCTGAGCTCCTCCAATTCCCACCTCTTGAGCATCCCCAATTTTAATGACTCCACTATTGATGGATGTGCCTTTAGATGCCTGGGCTCTAAATTCTGGAATCCCCTCCCTAAATCTCTCCGCCACTCTACCTCGCTTTCCTTCTTTTAGACACTCCTTAAAACCTAGCTCTTTGACCAAGTTTCTCATCATCTGACTTATCATCTTATGTGGCGTGGTGTCATATTTGCTTTTATAATGCTCCTGTGAAGCACCTTGGGATGTTTTACTATATTAAAGGCACTATATAAATGCAGGTTGTTGGTGTTGTTTTTGTCGACCAAATGCCCTCGCTCAGTCATATGTATCCTTCTCCTTTTACTTAAGCTCTGACCACTTTTCTGAAAGGGAGCACACACATGCATATATACATTAGATTCAAACACTAATAGAGTGGTAATATTCAAAAGTAATAATGGAATAAAAGGTGGCAGCTTAAATTGGATTTTAGTATATCCTGGTCATTTGGAGGTTAACTTTAAGCAGTGGGGGAATGTACAAAAATAAAACCAGTAAGTCAGATTTCTTTGGCAAAACATAAAGTTTGTTTGCAGTCAGTGTCAACATTTGAACTAAACTAATCTAGCTTTTTTTTGCAATTACATTGCAATATGTTATGTCTTAACCAAGGCTTCCAATTTGAAGTATCAACTACCAAAATGTCATTTAAAAAGTCATAAGAACTTTATACACAAAATCAAAATTTAAAATTCTCTTTTGTTGCTCATGAAAATAAGGGATATTATTGCTCAAGTTTCAGTACTGAAGTTAGCGTTTACTTCAGTCTTATTAAATTTGATTGATCCAACTTATGATTAGGCCCACATTGGTGAAGGTGACCAGTACTCAGGGGTGCAAACCCAACATAAGCTTCATTGTTAGCAATAAACATCATTAACATTACTAACCTTCTTCCTCTCCCAAGTATAGCCAGACACCAACCCCTTTCTTTCCACTAAATTCATATACCCCATATAACCATAGCAGATTCCAGCAGAGGACAGGCTGTGCCAGCTTTTCAACAGAGCAAACTAAAACTAAATTCCACTTCCCATTTCACTATAGCTTTACATCATCCTTCAATTCACGTTTTCTTTAATTGATGCAACAGCCTTTGCATCAACTGCTCTTTGTGTCAAAGTATTCCATACTCCAACAGCCTGCTGTGTAAATAACATTTTCCCAACCTCTTGCCACTCTCTATTGGTGACCATTTAAAATTAATGATCGCCCCTTAATAGCTTCCCAACCAGAGGAAAACAGTTTGTCCCTATTCACCCTATCAAAACTCTGCATGATTTTAAAAACCTCTATTAAATCTCTCAGCCTCATATGATGCAGTGGCCCCTTCGTTTCCTTCCTTATGCTTTCCACTTCCATCCATCCAAAATGTAGCCACATGCTTCGTTCTCTTTTTGCACCACCCCCCCCACCGCGCACCCCCCCCCCCCAAACATGGCTGAACACTTCCTTCGCCTTCCATGAACCACATACATTACAATATTTAACCAATCTTTCCAATTGGTAAGAATCATTTAATCTGTTTTATTTGCGAGCCACAGAGACTTTTGTCACTTGCAAGGCAAAGTGGTTTTTAAAGAGGCCAAGCAGCAGCTATGTTGGGTCACTCACACATTATAGTAGACAGTACAGACAGGCTCATGAGACAAGTCAATTTATTCCTGGACAGAAGAGAGAATATGGCAATATTGAGAAGATGGGTAGATGAGACTGCTTGTGTAAAAAAGGACAGGCTTGCTTGGACCTTAAAAGTTCTCATATGAGCAATGCAAACCTTACACTAGGCTAGATGATGCAGTGGGTGCAAACAGTCTTCAGATGGATTGCACCTTTCATGGCAGTGTAAGATAGGGTGCAATATAATAACTTAGCTTGACATCGGTAAACAGCATCACACATTAGTTAATATGGGGAGTGAATGAGTGCATAATGAGAGAGTGAATACACGTAGACCAACAAGAGAAACTAAACGAACCATAAAACCATGGAAAAAGTACGGCACCGAAGGAGGCCATTCAGCCCATCATGCCCTTGCTGGCTGAAAAAATTAGCCACCCAATCTAATCCCACCTTCCAGCACCTGGCCCGTAGCCTCGCAGGTTACAGCACTTCAGGTGCATGTCCAGGTACCTTTTAAATGAGTTGAGGGTTTCTGCCTCGACCACCATTCTTGGTAGTGAATTCCAGACACCCACCACCCTCTGCGTGGAAAAGCTTTTCCTCATGTCCCCTCTAATCCTTCTACCAATCACCTTAAATCTGTGCCCTCTGGTAATTGGCCTCTCCACTAGGGGAAACAGGTCCTTCCTGTCTACTCTATCTAGGCCCCTCATAATTTTGTACACCTCAATTAAGTCACCCCTCAGCCTCCTCTGTTCCAAGGAAAACAACCCTAGCCTATCAAATCTTTCCTCATAGCTGCAACTTTCAAGCCCTGGTACATTCTTGTAAATCTCCTCTGTACTCTCTCCAGAGCTATTATGTCCGTCTTGTAATGTGGTGACCAGAACTGTACACAATACTCCAACTGTGGCCTAACCAGTGTTTTTATACAGTTCCAGCATTACATCCCTGCTTTTGTATTCTACACCTCAGCCAATAAAGGAAAGCATTCGATATGCCTTCGTCACCACTCTACCTGTCCTGCCAGCTTCAGGGACCTGTACACATGCACTCCAAGGTCTCTCACTTCTTCTACCCCTCTCAATATCCTCCCATTTGTTGTGTATTCCTTTGCTTTGTTTGTCCTCCCCAAATGCATTACCTCCCACTTCTCTGGATTGAATTCCATTTGCCACTTTTTCACCCACTAAACCAAACCATTCATATTCTGGAGTCTACAGCTATCCTCCTTACTATCAACTACACGGCCATTTTTTGTGTCATCAGCAAATTTTCCAACCATGCCTCCCACATTTAAGTCCAAATCATTAATATATACCACAAACAGTAAGTGACCCAACAATGAGTCCTGTGGAAAGTCACTGGAAACCGTTTTCCATTCGACTATTACCCTTTGCTTCCTGTCACTAAGCCTGTATCCCACGGGCTTTCATTTTACTGACCAGTCTGCCATGCGAGACCTTGTCAAATGCCTTACTAAAATCCATGTAGACCACATCCACTGCCGTCCCTCATCAATTCTCCTGGTTACTTCCTCAAAAAACTCAATCAAGTTAGTAAGACATGACCTTCCCTTAACAAATCCATGCTAACTATCCCTGATTAATCCATTCCTTTCTACGTGGCAGTTTATCCTGTGCCTCAGAATTGATTCTAATAATTTACCCACCACCGATTGACCGGCCTATAATTATTTAGCTTAAACAATGGTATAACGTTCGAAGACCTCCAAACCTCTGGCACCTCACCCACATCCAGTGAGGATTTGAAGATGATCCTCAGTGCATCCGCTATTTCCTCCCTGGCTTCCTTTAACAACATGGGATGCAATCCATCCGGCTCTCGTGATTTATCCACTTTCAAGGATGTCAGACCCTCCAGTACTTCCTCTCTTATTGTGCTTATCGTATTTAATATTTCACACTCCTCTTTAACTACAGTCTGCATCAACCCTCTCCTTTGAGAAGACAGAGGCAAAAAACTCATTAAGAACCCTGCCCACATCTTCTGCATCCATGCATAAGTTCTCTTGTACATCTCTGATAGGTCCTACCCTTTCCTTCGTTATCCTCTTGCTCTTAATGTACTGATAAAACATCTTCTGGTTTTCCTTGATTTTATCTGCCAATAATTTTTCATGTCCTCTCTTTGCTTTTCTAATTTCCTTTTTTACTTCACCTCCATTTTCTAAACTCCTCTGGGCTTTCTGCAGTATTAAGTTTTTTGTGATCGTAATAAGCTTTCATTTTCTGCTTTAACCTATCCTGGAAGCTTTTAAATAACCAGGGGGGCTCTAGATTTGGCAGTGCCACCCTTTATCTTTGTGGGGATATGCCTACACTGTGCCTGTAGAATCTCGCTTTTGAATGCCTCCCACTGGTTTGCCACTGATTTTCCTTCAAGTAGCTGTATCCAGTCCACCTTCGCCAGGTCACCTCTCAGCTTCGTAAAATTTGTCTTACCCCAATTTAGAACTTTTACTCCTGTTTTATCCTTGTCCTTTTCCACGATTATGCTAAAACTAACTGTATTATGGTCATACCCATGTGGTGTACTCAAGACTATGAACTGCCTGGTAAGGTGCTAGCTTGTAGTCCATGATGGGTCTCCTTCTTGTGAGCACTTAGACATTTTGGGCTGTACGCTGTGAAAGCGGCGGCCTTCCGACACGGAGGTGCCGCTGCACAGCCCCCACGATATTACACACGGGGCTGATTTAAATAGAGGGGGCGAAGCAGCCACCCCCAATGGCGCAGAGGGGGCGACTGCCGCATCCCCGCTATGGTATCAGGCGCCATCACGCAGACGCCATTTTTAAAGGGCTTCAAGCCCTTCAGGATATATTTAAAAATTTAAAGGTGCCAGTGAGCTTAAAAAAATTAATAAACTTTTAATTTAAAATTGAATCCCCTCTCCCCCCCACTGAGTCCTAAACACATAAATTGACCTAGCCCCCATTCTGAAATTCTGAACCCCCGCCCCCCCCCCCCCACCCCGACCTTCAGTATCTTTGACCGTCAACCCCTTCCCACCATCCCCACAACCAATCGGAATAGTTTTCCATGCTCCTCCCTCCACCACCACCCCCCCAACCCGCCGGCCTGATAATTTTATTCCTCCCCCTCCCCACCTGTGTCTTGCCTCGGAACTCCAACGAGTGCGAGTTGTGGCCGATTGGCCGTAAAATCAAAGAATCATAGAATTGCTATAGCGCAGAAGGAGGCCATCCGGCCCATCGTGTCTGTGCCGGCTCTCTGCAAGAGCAACTCAGCTAGACCCACTTGCCGTCTTATCCCCACAGCCCTGCAATTTCTTTCCATTCAGATAATTATCCAATTCCCTTTTGAAAGCCATGATTGAATCTGTCTCCACCACTGTCTCAGGTAGTGCATTCCAGATCCAAACCACTCACTGCTTAAAAAAGTTTTTCTTCATGTCACCTTTGGTTCTCTTGTCATTTACATTATATCGGTTTCCTCTGGTTCGTGACCCTTCGGCCAATGGAAACAGTTTCTCTCCATCTACTCTGTTTAAACCCCTCATGATTTTGAACACCTCTATCAAGTCTCCTCTCAACCTTCTCTTCTCAATGAGAACAACCCCAGCTTCTCTAATCAGTCCACGTAACTGAAGTCCCTCATCCTTGGAACCATTCTCGTAAACCTTTTCTGCACCCTCTCTAAACCCTTCACATCTTTCCTTAACTGTAGTGCCCAGAATTGAGGCTGAACCAATGTTCTGTAAAGGTTCATCATAACCTCTTTGCTTTTATACTTTATGCCTCCACAAAGAAAGCCCAGGCTCCTGTATTACCTTTTAACCACTTTCTCAACCTGCCCTGCTATCTTCAACGACTTGTGCACCTATACCACCACACCCCCCTCCCCCATCCCAGGTCTCTCTGAGAGCCAAAGTGGACAAGTTCACATTTTCCCACATTATATTCCATCTGCCAAATTTCTGTCCACTCACTTTATCTGTATCCCTTTGCAGACTCTTTATGTCCCCTTCACAACTTACTCTCCTAACTATCTGTGTCATCAGCAAATTTAGCAACCATCCAGTCCCTTCATCCAAGTCATTGCTATAGATTGTAAATAGTTGAGGTCCCAGCACTGTTCCCTGTGATACTCCACTAGTTACAGCTTACTAACCCAAAAATGACCCATTTATCTCGACTCTCTGCTTCCTGTTAGCTTATCAATCCTCTATTCATGCTAATATGTTACCCCCCTACACCATGAGTTCTTATTTTGTGTAGTAACCTTTGATGTGGCATATTATCAAATGCCTTTTGGAAATCCAAGTACACCACATCTACAGGTTCCCCCCTATCCACATTGTGAGTTATTTCCTGAAAGAACTCCAAAAGATTAGTCAAACACGATTTCCCTTTTACAAAACCATGTTGACTCTGCCTGATCACATTATGAGTTTCTAAGTGCCCTGCTATAACCTCCTTAATAACAGATTTTAGCATTTTCCCTATGACAAAAGTTATGCTAACTGGCCTGTAGTTTCCTGCTTTCTGTCTCTCTCCTTTTTTGAAATTAGGAGTTACATTGATTATTTTCCAATCTGATGGGACGCTTCCAGAATTTAGGGAATTTTGGAAAATTACAATCAATGCATCTACTATCGCAACAGCTACTTCTTTTAAGACCCGAAGATGCAGGTCATCACGTCCTGGGGACTTGTCAGCCTTTAGTTTTCTCAGCACCTGGTGATTGTAATTGTTTTAAGTTCCTCCCTCCCTTTCACCTCTTGATTTACAAGTATTTCTGGGATGTTATTTATGTCCTCCACAGTGAAGACGGACACAAAATATCTGTTCAATGTTTCTGCCACGTCTCTGTAATGGCTATCAGGTCAGGGATATTTATTTGCATTTGCGCTGATGATTTATCCATTTCATTACAAATGTTACATGCATTCAGATACACAGCCTTTAGTTCTGTCTTTTCACTATTTTTGCAAACTCTGGCCATATCTGCTGGCACACTCTTAAGTTTGTACACTCTGTCCCTTCCTGCCACGCTCTGATTATCATTATCCTTTTTGCTACCTTGCTCTATTGCTTTGTCCTTTCCCTTTAATTTACCACATCTTTTCTCACGTGATTCCTCCCCCCACCCCCGACTATTTAGTTTAAAGCCCTCTCTACTGCCCTAGTTATATGATTCGCCAGAACACTGGTTCCAGCAGGGTTCAGGTGAAGACCATCCCAACAGTACAGCTCCCACTTTCCCCAGTACTGTTGCCAGTGCCCCATGAATCAAAACCCATTCTGCCCACACCAATCTTTGAGCCACACATTCAACTCCCCAATTTTATTTACCCTGCACCAATTTGCTCAGGGCTCAAGCAATAATCCAGAGATCATTACCTTTGTGGTCCTGCTTTTTAATTCAGCTCTTAGCTGCTCATACTCCCTAAACCGAACCTCTTTCCTAGTCCCAGCTATATCGTTGGTACCTATCTGGACCATGGCAACTGGATCTTACTCCTCCCACTGCAAGTTGCTCTGCAACCAAGAACAGGTGTCCCAAACCCTGGCACCAGGCAAGCAACACAGCCTTCTGGAGTTTCGCTCTCGGCCACATTGAGCTGTGTCTATCTCCCTGACTATACTGTCTCCTATTACCACAACATTCCTATTTACTCCCCCTGATTGAATGGCTTCCTGTACCACGGTGTCATGGTCAGTTTGCTCAACCACCCTGCAGTCCCCACTCTCATCCATACAAGCTGAAAAAACCTCAAACCTTTTGGATAATTGCAAGGGCTGAGGCTTCTCCACTTCTGCCTTCTCAATCCCCATACCTTCCTCACTTGCAGTCACACCCCACTGTCCCTGACCACTGACCAAATCAGAACTCCCTATCCTAAGGATTGTGACTGCCTTCTGGAACAAAGTGTGCAGGTAACTTTCCCCCTCCCTGATGCATCGCAGTGTCTGTAGCTCAGCCTCCAGCTCACTGACTCTGAGCCAAAGCTCCTCGATCCATAGACACCTACTGCAAACATGGTTGCCATGGATCACATTGGTGACCACAAGCTCCTACATACTGCAGCTGCAACACATCACCTGCCCTGCCATCCTTATTGCATTTTAATTAACTAATTAATTATTTTCTTAATTTTTTTAATTAATGCCTTTCCTCATCACCACTTACTGTACTAATTTAAACTTCAGTAATATAATAAACGTTACCACTTAAAACCAAAATAAAACAGTGGACATAGTAGCTTCTTACTTCCCTTCTGCTTGCGTCTCTTAATTAATTATAAGGTAGCTACTTAATTTTTTTTTACGTTCTTCTAACTTCCAACTATGAACACACGCAACGCACCAGCAGTGTACTAACCTATCTAATTACAGACACTCCCTAACAGCAGTTACTCACCAACCAATTATCTCACAGCTTTCCTGTGATATCACTGTTTGATTTTTTTTTCAAACTCAGGCAGCGTGCGCCGACTTCTGGAGGCTCCTCTCCTCATTCTAGGTGCCACCTCGCAGGTCTGATTCCTCTCCTCTCCCAGAAGGTAAGTTAAGTGAAGGCCCTGAGCCTCGCTCTCTATTTATCATCTTCTGATTCTAGGTACTTTCTTGTAGGTCCAATTCCTCTCCTCTCCCTGAAGGTAAGTGAAGTGAAGGCCCTGAGCCTCGCTCTCTATTCATCCTCTCTCAATTCTAGGTGCTCCCTCACAGGTCTGATTCCTCTGCTCTCCCTGAAGGTAAATGAAGTTGGAGATACCATCTTTCCACGAGATGTTAAACCAAGATCCTGCACTCTTTGAAGAACCCTCACTGTCCTGGCCAATATTTATCTCTTAAACACTGGAACAGATTATCCAATTATTATCACATTGTTATTTGTGTGACCTTGCTGTGAGAAAATCTGCTGCCGTGTTTCCTACATTACAACAGTAACTATAAAAGTACACTTCAAATGTAATTAATTGGCTGTAAAGTGCTTTGGAATGTCCTGAGGTCGTGAAAAGCACTGTATAATAAATGGAAGTTCTTTCTTATAATCTAATGGTCACTTCCATAATAGTGCATTTATCAGATAGAAGGAGCCACGTCAAGCAGATCAGTGTCCTCAACAAACTACATAGCTTTGGTATGCTCGAGCCTTTTGCAGAAAGCTGCTTTTCTCTTGTAGAAATCTGTTTAAAATAGCCGAAGCCATTACAATATTGTGCTGGAATGTTAGTTTAGCCTACATTCTGGTTGGTAACAGTCATGAGTAAACAATTGAAAACTTTTCTGATCTTATTTGGTGGTAAGTTAACCAAGAGAAAACAAATGGCTGTGTGGACTCTCTACAATCGGCGTGGGTCAGCCGGCAGCGGCTGCCAAGGCTCCGCTGCCAAGTGGTGGGAAGGCCGCACCGAGACGTCACCGCCACCGTTTATATCCGGCGGGGTTAAGGAAAATTCCAAAGCCTTTTATTCATATATAAGGAGCAAGAGGGTAACTAGAGAAAGGATTAGCCCACTAAAGGACAAAGGAGGAAAGTTATGCGTGGAGTCAGAGAAAATGGGTGAGATTCTAAACGAGTACTTTGCATCGGTATTCACCGAGGAGAGGGACATGAAGGATGTTGAGGTTAGGGACAGATGTTTGATTACTCTAGGTCAAGTCGGCACAAGGAGGGAGGAAGTGTTGGGTATTCTAAAAGGCATTAAGGTGGACAGGTCCCCAGGTCCGGATGGGATCTATCCCAGGTTACTGAGGGAAGCGAGAGAGGAAATAGCTGGGGCCTTAACAGATATCTTTGCAGCATCCTTAAACACGGGTGAGGTCCCGGAAACTGGAGAGTTGCTAATGTTGTCCCCTTGTTTAAGAAGGGTAGCAGGGATAATCCAGGTAATTACAGACCGGTGAGCCTGACGTCAGTGGTAGGGAAGCTGCTGGAGAAGTTACTGAGGGATAGGATCTATTCCCATTTGGAAGAAAATGGGCTTATCAGTGATAGGCAATATGGTTTTGTGCAGGGAAGGTCATGTCTTACCAACTTAATAGAATTCTTTGAGGAAGTGACAAAGTTGATTGATGAGGGAAGGGCTGTAGATGTCATATACATGGACTTCAGTAAGGCATTTGATAAGTTTCCCCATGGTAGGTTGATGGAGAAAGTGAAGTCGCATGGGGTCCAGGGTGTACTAGCTAGATGGATAAAGAACTGGCTGGGCAACAGGAGACAGAGAGTAGCAGTGGAAGGGAGTTTCTCAAAATGGAGACGTGTGACCAGTGGTGTTCCACAGGGATCCGTGCTGGGACCACTGTTGTTTGTGATATACATAAATGATTTGGAGGAAAGTATAGGTGGTCTGATTAGCAAGTTTGCAGACGACACTAAGATTGGTGGAGTAGCAGATAGTGAAGGGGACTGTCAGAGAATACAGCAGAATATAGATAGATTGCAGAGTTGGGCAGAGAAATGGCAGATGGAGTTCAATCAGGGCAAATGCGAGGTGATGCATTTTGGAAGATCCAATTCAAGAGTGAACTATACAGTAAATGGAAAAGTCCTGGGGAAAATTGATGTACAGAGAGATTTGGGTGTTCAGGTCCATTGTTCCCTGAAGGTGGCAACGCAGGTCAATAGAGTGGTCAAGAAGGCATATGGCATGCTTTCCTTCATCGGACGGGGTATTGAGTACAAGAGTTGGCAGGTCATGTTACAGTTGTATAGGACTTTAGTTCGGCCACATTTGGAATACTGCGTGCAGTTCTGGTCGCCACATTACCAAAAGGATGTGGATGCTTTGGAGAGGGTGCAGAGGAGGTTCACCAGGATGTTGCCTGGTATGGAGGGCGCTAGCTATGAAGAGAGATTGAGTAGATTAGGATTATTTTCATTAGAAAGACGGAGGTTGAGGGGGGACCTGATTGAGGTGTACAAAATCATGAGAGGTATAGACAGGTTGGATAGCAAGAAGCTTTTTCCCCCAGAGTGGGGGATTCAATTACTAGGGGTCACGAGTTCAAAGTGAAAGGGGAAAAGTTTAGGGGGGATATGCGTGGAAAGTTCTTTACGCAGAGGGTGGTGGGTGCCTGGAACGCGTTGCCAGTGGAGGTGGTAGACGCGGGCACGATAGCGTCTTTTAAGATGTATCTAGACAGATACATGAATTGGCAGGAAGTAAAGAGATGCAGACCCTTAGAAAATAGGCGTCATGTTTAGATAGAGGATCTGGATCGACGCAGGCTTGGAGGGCCGAAGGGCCTGTTCCTGTGCTGTAATTTTCTTTGCTCTTGGTTCTTTTTTTTTTCTCGGTGTCGTGGGTGGAGGCGGGCTGCTCCCACTAGCATTTTACGGGTCTCCCCGCCACGACCCATGGCGTCGAGGGGCTGGTAAAATTTAGCCCATTGAATATATGTACTATATAGCCTGCTGTCATTAACTGAGAAACATCTGTCAGACATATCATTTACCTATAGATTAACCTATAAAAGGATATGAAGCAGGAAATAGAGCACTGGTTTCCCACCTCTTAACATCCAACAGGCAGTGCTCACAGCTGACAATGAAATTAACTCCATTTGTTGAACATGAAAATACAGTTGGTGCCATGTTTTTCCCAACATATTACAACACCCCATTACATAGCAGATGCAATACAGAAACATTAAAGTTAAAATACACAAACCTCGTAACTGTCCACTGACAATTAGTTGAGCAAACACAGCAGCGTAGTTTCCTTTCATTGCATTCCCAATGTACATCTTCTCTGCATCTTCGCACGGAGTGTGAATAATAAATTCCTGTAAGGTGTAAGAGATTTAATTTTATTTTACTGCAAATTTTCTTCTCTTTTTCCCAATGTGATGAGTGCCTGGCTAGATTTTGGTTGCTGGGTGCCCTCTGCTAGCTTACCCAATTAACATGTAAGCATCATTTCAGGAAGGCTCACTGATCATGTCCCCACATGCACACAAATGCAGACATCCCATTGAGATCCCTGGCAGTGATCAGGAGCAGCAATACTGGATAATGCAGACCCAAATTATAGCACCCCATGTTTTATGTTTGAATACAACCTTTACAGCACAGTAGTAGAAATCTTTCAAAAACATGAACACATTGCTCAGCAACTGAGGTATATAAAATTTGAAAGATTCAATAACAATAATACTCAGTGCATGGAATGTGTCTGTTGTTGGACTGATTTGGTGGGCAGTGCCTGGTGCATGCGGAGGCACATGGGATGCGTGGAGGACTATAGCGCATGACGTACATGCGGTTGCCATTGGTTGGTGGCACAGGCGGTGGATGTGGGGATTGGGGGGGGGGAGAGGAGGGGTGGAGGCGATGGGTTAGTGGAGAACAAAAACGGCGGAAGGTAATGGAAGCCCAACAGCAAAGTTATCCTGGTTGGATAGATTGTTTCCATGAGGGATGGGATGGAAGGATGGGGATGGCAAGAGCGGGATGGGGATGGCATGGGAAGGATGGAATGGCATGGAGAGAAGGGATGGCATGGGAGGGGTGGATGAGATGCTGGAATTGGTTAAATGTAGCAAAATGGCAGGGACAATTGTTTGGTGCAACCTGTTATTCAAAAGCTATTCTTTGCGCTAAAAATGAAGATTCACTAGATATGAACGAAGAAGTTTTAGAAAAGCAGGTGAAATAAAAGAATACAGTGTTGATTCTATAGATGACAACGATAAGTCTGTACCCTCCAGAGTTTCTGTACAATCTAACTCCAACTGGCATGCCATCACACAAACTTAGGACTCAAAGATGCAGCAGTTATAACGTAGCTGCAAAACTTGAATCCTAAACAAAGACTTTGTCATGGAACAAGATTGGTCATTCAGAAGCTGTTTTCTTCGATGATCGATGCTGAAATTATAACAGGCAGTTTTCAAGGAAATAGAGTGTTTATTCCTCGAATAATATTGACCCCATCAAATGTAAACCTGCCTTTTCAACTCATGAGAAAACAGTTCCCAAGTAGACTTTCATCTTCTATGACTACAGACAAGTCACAAGACAAAATCTGTTTTTATATTCCTAGGCCTGTTTTTACACATGGACAGTTTTATGTAGCTTATTCCAGAGTGGGAAGTTATTGGTGAAAGAATAACTAGAAATCCTGTATTTAAAGAAGTACGGTTGAAATAAAGATACTAATTTAACCACAAATGTTTTGGGGGTCTCTGCTAGTTATAGATACAATATTACATATATTTTATATATATATTACATACACACATGTATTATATTTGCTTTCTGTAATGAGGTTCCCAAAAACATAATACAGCAATTGCCTAGCTGAACCATCCCAGCACCTTTCAGTCGATTACCTGGGTTGTTGCATCATACGTTGCTAGAGTCTGGATGCCTCTTACATTACTACCATGTCCACGTTCTGTCATTGCAAACATTCCAGTAAATTTCAAGTCCTATGATTTGATTGGGAAAAACAAACAAATGAATGACATGAAAATATAACTGTTGATTTCTACTTTCTTTTGTTCTGCTTCAAATGTCACTGCTGAGACCTAGTGATTTCCTGCTCTGTTGTCTCAGACCATACCATGTGGCTTTGATCTCTGGTCTGTGTGGCTATCAAGTAGTCAAATTTAAAATCCACCTCTGCATGTTTAAATCCCTTCATGGCCTTGTCCCTCCCTATTTCTTTACACCCCCCAAACTCGGGCCTTTTGTGCATCTCCCCATGCTCTGGCTCTCAACTGACAGCCATGCTTTCAGCCACCAAGTCTGCACATGCTGACTCAGTGACACCGAGGCAAGATCATGCCCACTGAGTCAAGCTGATACTCCACGTCAACTGAGATGCACTTATAATACTCTGCTCCTTTAAGCAATTCTTCGCAAATGTGAACTAAAAAAAGTGATTGTTCTGTATAAATTAGTGAACAAGACTTTAAACAAGATGATCCTCAAAGCAAATAACTGTAACAAGTCAGCAAATGCAATCAGACATACAATTCCCTATTTAAACTAACCTGGTAAGAGAGAGTTAAAACAAAAGAATAGACAGCTTAGAAAGGAAAGCCAGCTTTAAATGTGCTGGTAATAAGGATGAAAGAGGCTAAGCAGGAAGAGATAGTAAAAAAAAATGAAAATGTGGGAAGGCAAAGAAAATTAAAATTGTTGAACCAAGGGAATCCCAAACTAACATGCATGTGCACTAATGCACAGAGTTTAAGAGACAGCTAATATTTATATAGTGCCTTTAATGTAGTGAAATGTCCCTTGGCACTTTACAGGAGCATTATAAAATAATGTATGACACCGAGCCACAAAAGGAGATATTAGATCAGATGACCAAAAACTTGCTCAAAGCGGTAGGTTTCAAGGAGTTTCTTAAAGGAGGAAAGCATGGTGGAGAGGTAGAGAGGTGCAGGGAGGGTATTCAAAATTTGGGGCCTAAGCAATTGAAGGCATGGTCACCAATGGTGGAGCGATTAAAGTCAGGGATGCAGAAAAGGCAAGAATTAGATGAGCGCAGATATCTTGGAGGGTTGTGGGGCTGGGAGAGATTACAGAGATAGGGAGGGGCAGGGCTGTGGAAGGATTTCAAAGCAAGGATGAGAATTTTAAAATCAAGACACTACTTGACCGGGAGCCAATGTAGGTCAGCGTGAACAGGGGTGAGAAGGGAACAGGACTTGGTGCGAGTTAAGACACAGGCAGCAGAGTTTTGGATGACTAAATTTATGGAGAGTAGAATGTGGGAGACCAGCCAGGAGTGCACTGGAATAGTCAAGTCTGGAGGTAACGAAGGTATGAATGAGGGTTTCAGCAGCAGATGAGCTGAGACAGGGGCGGTCAGGCAATGTTATGAGGTGGAGATCGGCAGTTTTAGTGATGGTACGAATACGGGATCAGAAACTCATCTCAGGGTCAAATGTGACACTGAGTTGAGAGAAATAGTGGTGAGGGAGAGCTGAGTGTTGTCAGCATACATGTGAAAACTAATGCCGTGCTTTCAGATGATGTCATCGAGGGGCAGCATGTGGACGAGAAATAGGAGGGGAGCAGGAAGAGAAGCTATTGCAAGTGATAGGAATGGACTCAGGTGAAAGCAGTCCCACCAGCTGGATGACAGTGGAGAGGCATTGGAAGAGGATGGTGTGGTCAACTGTGTCAAAGGTTCTAGACAGGTCCAGAAGGACAAGGAGGCAAAGTTTACTTTTGTCACAGTCACAAACAATGTCATTTGTGACTTTGATTAGAGCTGTCTCAGTACTGTGGCAGGGGCAAAAACCCGATTGGAGGGATTCAAACACAGAGTTCCGGGAAAGATGGGAACAGATTTGGGAGGTAATACGTTCAAGGACTTTGGAGAGGAGAGGGTAGTTGGAGATGGAACAGTAGTTTGCAAGGGCGGTGGGTCAATGGTTGTTTTTTTGAGGAGAGGGTCGATGACGGCAGATTTAAAGGAAAGAGGGACAACACCTGAAGAAAGAACTATTTACAACATCGGCTAATATGGGGACCAGGAGGAGACGCTGGTTAATCAGCAGGTCAATGGGAATAGGATCGAAACAAAAAATAAGGGACTTGAGTCATTAAGCTAAAAATAAATTTATGAAATATATATCTATATAATAGCAACAATTGAAATATGACTACAATTGGGTCAGAACTGGCAATTAAATATTTCAGGACACAATACCCATCAGGAAAGAAAGATTCGCATTTATCTTCATAACATTAGGATGTCCCAAAGTACTTTATAGCCAACAAAGTTCTTTTTTTTGAAGTGTAATCACTGTGGTAATGTAAGAACGACGTCAGTCAATTTGCAAGGTCCCACACACAGCAATGTGATAAATGGCCAGACAGTCTGTTCAGTGATATCTTGAAGCGATAAGGAATAAAGAAAAGGGAGAGAATGAATAGCAGTATTAAATCAGAGACAACATTATAGTGCAAGAATGTAAGGATTTAAATAAAGCAATGCTCCAAACTGATTTACTTTGGATTAGGCTGAGGAATAGCCAAGGCACCATTACACTAGTGGAAGTATATAATAGATTGCCAGGCAAGTAACACAAAATTAAAGACGAAGCTCGTGGACAAATTGGAGAGACACAAATGAACAAGAGTTATGACTGTAGGAGATTTCAATTATCCAAAAATAGACTAGGATGGGGAAAATGTGTGGTGTGTTCAGAACTGTTTTCCAATCAGTTGCTAAAAAGGGAATGAAGCATGATTTGACTTGTTTCTGGGCAGAGGCAACATTTAGGAAGCAGTTACCCCAGTACAAATAGTTTCAGTGTGAGAAAAGAAAGAAAAAAGGAAAAGCTCAGGACAATGGAACTGTACAGGAAATTAAAGCAAATTATCTTGAGATAAATGGGTCTTTGTCAAATTAATTTGGCAAACAGCACTCTTAATAGCAATGGGAAAAAGTAAACAGGACATGGAAGGGTAGAAATTGTAGAACCAATCATTTCACAAACACATGGATTAGTGCGACTTTTTTCAAGACTGAATTGCATCAGTCTGGTTAGAAAATAAGTTGTGTAAAATTAACATACAGTAAATACAGTGACACATACCTTTAGGGGTTGAAACCACTTTTCAATGTGTTCCTGGCTGCCGAGGTTGATGACTGCCCCACCAAACAACCAACAGACCACACCCATCTGTAGGTCACGAACAGGAAAATTAATAAAGTCAACACAATTCACAGAATCATTACAGCACAGAAGGAGGCCATTCGGCCCATCAGCCCAATTAAACAAATTTTCAACACTGAAGAGTTTCTGACCAACTTGACAATGCACATGAGATAGGTAACTGGCTTGCACTGGATTGTGTAGTTACGCAACAACAAATTCCCACAATTTAATTGCAATCAATATTGAGGGAGGGAGAGAAAGAGGATGATGGGGAAAAAAACAGGGATTTGGGATAGTGTTCATGTTCTTTTAGTGCAACTGGCATTTTCTCCTCCTGAAGTCTACTGTCTCAATTTAGGTTGATAAGCTATCTCTATAACTTGCACCCTTGTCACTCCTGTATCAACCAGCAAGATAAAAGGTAGCTCCATGAGGGAGTTAACCTAACAAGCTCTGTTTCTGCGTCATAAGCTAAACTTCACCTTTCAATGCTTCGAGTTATTGGCTATGATATAAAAAAGATATGGAAACCTCCCTAATTCAAAGGAGTAACAGGCAGCTCTAACTCAGACCTGTAATCTTCTGCTCGGAGGACAGGCACTCATAATCTCATGATCCATCACTGGACCTTGTCTTAATCCATTTTTTTCCCTCCAAATATAAGGTAATTATTCATTTTTAACATTAATGCACATTGTTATATGCAGCATAACATCACTTTGATTTTAATACCTGTATTAATTGTTTCCACTGGTTGGAGAATACTAGGACTGGGGGCATATCCTAAAAATTAGAGCCGGACCTTTCAGGAGTGAAGTTAGGAAACACTTAAACATACAAAGGGTACTAGAAGCTTTGAACCCTTTTCTGCAATTGGAAATTGTTGCTAGATCAATTGTAAATTTAAATCGGAGATTGATGGATTTTTTTTGTTCACCAAAATATAGGGATATAGAGCAAAGATAGGTATGTGCAATTAGGTCACAGATCAGCTACGATCTCATTGAATGATGGAACAGGCTTGAGGGGCTAAATGGCCTACTCCTGTTCCAAAGTATATTTTATGACAAACTAAATTGCAACTATTGTACTGAACTTCACAGCGTATATTCCACAATTAAAGTAGCAGCCAAGAGCAAAAGATCAAGTTATATACCCATTGTACCAATTACCAACACACACTGTTCTTTGAAGCTATAAATGTTTTTCCTTTAATTTCATTTCGAAAAACAGACTTATTTAAATAAGTGCCATTCTTAAAGTAAAACTGTAACTCAGTGACACGTGCATGAAGGTCTTGAACAGTTTGCAGTCTGGACAATGTAACTGATCAGGAATTCAAGCATGACTTCTAGAAGCACACTTTCCAGTTAGATATAGTTTAGAATTACATGTTAGGAGGCCAACCACCGAACGGATAACTGACAAAGTCACCAAGTGAGTTGCGACATTCAGTCTCACAGAGAGAATAAAAACTTAATGCAGAAACAGCAAGTACTCTGTTTATATATGTTAATACGTTGGCTAATTTAGATTTTTTTTTAAAGTTCTTGCATTGAATATTTTTTCCCTACAGAAAGTTATATTACTGGTGTTACATGGGCAGGAATTTAACTCAATTAAAACTCATTCACTTAGAATTAAAATAAGGCCCCATATCTTTGAAGAAACAGGAAGAAAAGAAATCAAAGCAGCCAGGAGTTAGGAGAGGTCTTATAGCATTTTTCACCCTTTTTCATAACATAGCATTTCATTTCCTCACCAATTTACACCTCCCCCCACCACCCAACAACACTTCTTTTCCCCTAAAGGACTACTGACTGCCTTGCTGCACTATGGTTCTAAAGGGATGGCATGCCCTCCAGTAGGTCACCCATACGGCTTTTAGTTATCCGCAAGCTTTTGCGTCGAGTATCAGTGAGATATGCAACCAGCTCAATCTGTCCTTACCAGATGACAACACACTCAAAGTGAAACCCAAACAGAAGGACTCCTGGAAGATTTTCCTCCCTAACTCAAGGGCCCCAAGGCCAATTGTAGTGCTCTTATTACCATCCCAACTGAGTTCAGATAGCTCAGCACAGACCAGAGATTGAATCTGGGGCCTGTGCACATCTCAACTGCTCAACATATACACCCACTGAGCTATCCATGGGGCTCAGGACTAGGTCTTCTTGGGGGTCTGTCTCTAGTTGGTTACCTTCCTTGGGCAGATTTCAAATGTTTGGTTAAATCCATGAAAAGGACAACTACGGATGATCTGCGGAGAAAATCTATAATTATACAGCTAGATCCTTTATCAACAATAAAGATTACATAGTTCGTCTTTGGAAGTCAATGTAACCAAAATAACCATCGATCTGGGGTGGTCTACATTCCATTCTACGAGAGAGATAGTCAGTGTGAACTTAAGAGATCAAAGTCAGATCAATCACCAGTAGTCACGTGAACCTTGGGAACGAGGGAGAGAATTTCTTCTCCCACCCACCCCTCCACCCAGGAAACAGACAGGGGAGTGAGAGAAACTGTGTGTAGCGACATCCATCACTGCCCCAAACTCGACTTCCCTTCCAGTCTCCGTCACTGGAACTGTCAATGGCCACTCCTTTCCCACCTTCTGCATGCAAATGTCAAGGGTGTGGGAGAAGAAAGAGATGGCCGGGTTCCTGGCAGACTTTCCTCCTAGCCTCCCCACTTATTACCATTTACTGGGGCTGCCATTTGGAAGGTGGGAACTGGTGAAAAACGTCCTCTAATAAGAGAGGACTTCTCTGCTGCCTCCTCTCCCTCCAAAGCAGGCCCACTTAGGGACTTGGTCAAAGCCTTCAATGAGCGCCTCACTGCTACGTCGGGGTGCTTCTGTCTCTTTACCGCCACCCCCTAACCTCCCTCTTCCAGTGCTGCAGTGGAAACTTCACACCAGCACAGTCTGAAGATTTCTCACTTTCACACCAACGGGCTCTTTCTCAATGGCAGAAATCCTTTCAGGAGCGTGCTGTGCACACTACCCAGGAACAAAAAGGGATTGGGGGTGGGGGGTGGAGAGGTTGAGTGGGTGTAAGTCCTCCCCTGTCAAAACTTCACCCCAAGGAGGAGAATTCCTCCTACCCTGCATGTTCACACATAGCAGCTTCCACTGCAACACTCACTAATTGCTTGGATAATCTCACTGAGCTATCGGATAAGGTGAATCCAAGATTTTCAGTCCGGAATCCCAGCACTAAACAACAATTATTAAAGTATTGATCCTGTTCTCCAAGACTGGGATGGAGCATGAAATCCATTCTATATGATTTTTCAGCAACTAGATCCATTCTCCCCTGTTTGGCATGCTTTATAAATATATGTTTTTAAAACTTAATAAAATAAAGCTAAGGAGAGTATTAGATTAAAAGAAGAAGCTTACAAAGTTGCAAAATAGAGTAGCAAATCTGAGGATTGGGGCTGTTTTAGAAACACGTGAAGGGCCACCAAAAAATTGATAAAGAGGGAAAAAATAGAATAGGAGAGGAAACTAGCCAGTAATATAAAAACAGATTGTAAGAGCTTTTTTAAGTACATAAAAAGGAAGAGAGTAGCTAAAGTAGATGTTGGTCCCTTAGAGACAGAGACAGGAGAATCATGGGGAATGAGGAAATGGCAGAGGCATGGAACAAAGATTTTGTGTCTATCTTCACAGTAGAAGACACAAGTTCCATACCAGAAATAGGCAGTAACCTAGGGGCTAAAACAAAATGAGGAAATTAAGGATATTGATATCAGCTGAGAAAAAGTATTGGAGAAACTTGAGGGACTAAAATTTGACAAGTCCCCGGGACCAGATGGCCTACATCCTAGGGTTCTAAAATAGATAGCTGCAGAGATAGTGGATGCGTGGCTGCGATTTTCCAGAATTCCTTAGATTCAGGAATGGTGTCGTCAGATTGGAAGTTGGCAAATGTTACACTGCTTTTCAAGAAAGGAGGCAGAGAGAAAACAAGGAACTACAGGCCAGTTAGCCTAACATCAGTCGCTGGGAAGATGATGGAAACTATTATTAAAGAAGTCTTAACATTGCACTTGGAAAAACATAGTATGATTAGAACAAGTCAGCATGGTTTTACTAAAGGGAGATCCTGTTTGACAAATTTATTAGTGTTTTTTGAGGATGTAACTAGTAGGGTAGATAAAGTAGATGTATACCTGGATTTTCAAAAGGCATTCAATGAGGTGCCACATATAAGATTAATAGGCAAGATAAGGGGTCATAGTGTTGGAGGTAATATATTAGCATGGATAGAGGATTGGTTAACAGACAGGAAGCAGAGAGTGGGCTTAAATGGGGCATTTTCATGTTGGCAGGCAGTGAATAGGGGAATGCTGCAAGGATCTGTACTGGGGCCTCAGCTATTTACACTCTATTTAATGATTTGGATGAAGAGACAGAGAGTAATGTATCTAAGTCTACTGATGATACAAAGCTCGGCAGAAAGGTCAGCTGCGGGGAGGATGTAGAGAGGCTGCAAAGAGATATTGTCATGGTCCTGTCGTTTTTTTTCAGGAATATGCAGTTTGCCTTTAAGATCTGCAGAGGATCAGTATTGCTTTAAGAACTGGCAAGCCTCAGGAGTTATAGGAAGGTGCATTTTCATTGCCTTACAAACAGCCATTTGGAGACTGCAATTCAAAGGGTGCATTCTTGTTACCATAGATATAGCCACTGGGAGTGAGTCTCATGTGATACATTTGTTACAATTCAGTTTTGAACTGGCTGTGAATTGAAGACAGTTTGTTCTAACAGAGGACACAGACAGCTGTGGTGTTCAGACACCTGAAAAAGAGCTCTCAACCATTTAAACTGAAGGAATAGGATTTTAGTCTGTTTTATTATCTCTCAAAATTCTAAAAGTCAAGCCAAAACAGAGCTCTCTGGTAATTTAAATTGAAGAGAGGGAAGTTAGACTGTGACAATCTTTTATCCCTCAAAAACTCTAAAGTCAGCTTGATTCCATTGAAAGAGTTTGCAAGTCGTTAATTGTTGAAATTCGCTGGAGAAGGAAAACAACATTCCGGGAGGACTTCAAGTAACATTGGACTGTAAATTTGCAAGGACTCTAATTTTTTCTATTTTAAATGTTGTTTATATCTGCATAGTGTTGAAGAATTTAGTTCTTCTAATTAAAGAGTTAATTTGTTCATTTAAAGACACCTAGTTTGGTTAGCCTCATTCGGGGGTTAATAGATGGTACAATTTGGCTGGGTCTTTCTTTAATTTGGAAAGTTTTAAATGATATGTTAGCCGATCTGTGGAGTGACAGGATTGAATTGACAGTGCGTTGGTCCCACCACAATCAGAATCATATATTTTGATTGGGCGGCTTTGACAGGAACGGTCGATCATAACAATTCTTCTTTGGCCTCCTTGTCTCGAGAGACAATGGGCAAGCGCCTGGAGATGGTCAGTGGTTTGTGAAGCAGCGCCTGGAGTGGCTATAAAGGCCAATTCTAGAGTGACAGACTCTTCCACAGGTGCTGCAGATAAAATTGGTTGTCGGGGCTGTTACACAGTTGGCTCTCGCCTTGCACTTGTGTCTTTTTTCCTGCCAACTGCTAAGTCTCTTCGACTCGCCACGCTTTAGCCCCGCCTTTATGGTTGCCCGCCAGCTCTGGCGATCACTGGCAACTGACTCCCACGACTTGTGATCAATGTCACAGGACTTCATGTCGCGTTTGCAGACGTCTTTAAAGCAGAGACAAGGATGGCCGGTGGGTCTGATACCAGTGACGAGCTCGCTGTACAATGTGTTCTTGGGGATCCTGCCATCTTCCATGTGGCTCACATGGCCAAGCCATCTCAGGCGCTGCTGGCTTAGTAGGGTGTATATGCTGGGGATGTTGGCCGCCTCGAGGACTTCTGTGTTGGAGATACGCTCCTGCCACCTGATGCCAAGGATTCTCTGGAGGCAGCGAAGATGGAATGAATTGAGATGTCGCTCTTGGCTGACATACATTGTCCAGGCCTCGTTGCCATAGAGCAAGGTACTGAGGACACAGGCTTGATACACTTGGACTTTTGTGTTATGTGTCAGTGCGCCATTTTTCCACACTCTCTTGGCCAGTCTGGACATAGCAGAGGAAGCCTTCCCCAGGCACTTGTTGAATTTTGCATCGAGAGACAGGTTACTGGTGATAGTTGAGCCTAGGTAGGTGAACTCTTGAACCACTTCCAGAGTGTGGTCGCCGATATTGATGGATGGGGCATTTCTGACGTCCTGTCCCATGATGTTCGTTTTCTTGAGGCTGATGGTTAGGCCAAATTCGGTGCAGGCAGCCACAATCCTGTCGATGAGTCTCTGCAGACACTCTTCAGTGTGAGATGTCAATGCAGCATTGTCAGCAAAGAGGAGTTCCCTGATGAGGACTTTCCGAACTTTGGTCTTCGCTGTTAGACGGGCAAGGTTGAACAACCTGCCACCTGATCTTGTGTGGAGGAAAATTCCTTCTTCTGAAGACATCAACGCATGTGAGAGCAGCAGGGAGAAGAAGATCCCAAACAGTGTAGGTGCAAGAACACAGCCCTGTTTCATGCCACTCAGGATAGGAGTCATAACAATAAAGACAGGTTAAGCGAGTGGGCAACTAAACGGCAAATGGAGTATAATGTGGGGAAGTGTGAAGGTGTTCACTTTGGTCGTAAAAATAAAAAAGCAGAATATTTTTTAAAAGCTATGAAACTGGTAAATGTTGATGTTCAGAGACATTTGGGGGTACTCGAACAAGGAATGCAAAAAGTTAACATGCAGGTGCAGCAGGCTATTAGGAAGGTAAAAGGCATGTTGGCCTTTATTGCAAGGGGATTAGAGTACAGGAATAAAAAAGTCATCCTAAAATTGTACAGGTGTAGAGAGCTTTGGTGAGACCGCACTTGGAATACTGTGTGCAGTTTTGGTCTCCACATTTAAGAAAGGATATACTTTCACTGGAGGCAGTGCAGCAAAGATTTACTAAATTGGTCCCTGGGATGAGGGGGTTGTCCTATGATGAACGGCTGAGTAAATTGGGCCTATATTCTCTGGAGTTTAGAAGAATGAGAGACAATCTAATTGAGACATACAAGATTCTGAAAGGGCTCGAGTAGGTAGAAGCTGAGAGATTGTTCCCACTGGTCAGGGGATCTAGAACATGGGGACACAGTCTCAGGATAAGGGGTCAATCATTCAGGACTGAGATGAGGAGAAATTACTTCATTCAAAGGGTTGTGAATCTTTGGAATTCTCTACCCCAGAGGATTGTGGGTGCTCCATCATTGAATATATTTAAGGCTGGGATAGATAGAATTTTTGGTCTCGCAGGGAATCAAGGGATATGGGGAGTGGGCAGGAAAGTGGAATTGAAGCCCAAGATCAGCCATGATTATACTGAATGGTGGAGCAGGCTCAAGGGGCCATATGGTCTACTTCTGCTCCTATTTCTTGTGTTCTTATTCATGGAATAATAGATTAGTACAGCCCTGCGATTCTTTTCTCCTTTGTGTATTTATCCAAATCCCCTTGAAAGACTACAATTAAATCTGTTTCCACCACCCTTTAAGGCACCTCACCACTCATTGGGTAAAAATGTTTTCTGCATGTCACCTCTGGTTCTTTTGCCAATCACCTTAAATCGTCATCTCTGGTTACCAACCCTTCAGCCGCTGGAATTAATTTCTCTTTGTTTGCATTATCTAAACACTTCTTGTTTTCAAACATTTCTATCAAATCTTTTAGCCTTCTCTAGTCTAAGGAGAACAACCCAAGCTTCTGCAGCTTACCCACGTAACTATAACCCCTTACCCAGGAACCATTCTAGTAAATCTCTTTTATGCCCTCCCCAAAGCCTTCACATCCTTCTATAATAAAAACAAGAAATGCTGGAAATACTCAGCAGGTCTGGCAGCATCAGTGGAGAGAGAAACAGAGTTAACGTTTCAGGTCAGTGACCCTTCATCAGAACTGGCAAATATTAGAAATGTAAAAGGTTTTAAGCAAGTAAAGCAGAGGTGGAGCAAGAGATAAAAAAAGAGAAAGTGTTGATAGGACAAGGTCACAGAGAATAACAGAGAAGGTCATGCAGCAAAGGCTTCTTCAAGTGTGATGCCCAGAATTGGACACAATACTCCAACCTAGGCCAAACCAGAGTTTTATGCAGATTTAGCATTACTTCCTGGCTTGTGTACACTATGCCTCGACTTATAAGGCACAGGATCCCATATGCTTTATTAATGGCTTTGTTACCCTGCCGACACTCACAGGATGTAGTGAACACAAACAAAGTGCTCGTTACTTCAACCTGGGCAGAATATCGAAACAATTAGAGTTCACAATTTAGAGGCACAGTGGTTAGCACTGCAGCCTCACAGCTCCAGCGACCCGGGTTCGGTTCTGGGTACTGCCTGTGCAGAGTTTGCAAGTTCTCCCTGTGACCGCTTGGGTTTCCTCCGGGTTCTCAGGTTTCCTCCCACATGCCTAAGACTTGCGGGTTGATAGGTAAATTGGCCATTGTAAAAAAATTGCCCCTAGTGTAGATAGGTGGTAGGAGAATTGAGGGAAGGTGGGGATGTGAGAGAGAAAATGAGGTTAGTGTAGGATTAGTATAAATGGGTGGTTGATGGTCGGCGCGGACTCATTGGGCGAAGGGCCTGTTTCAGTGCTGTATCGCTCTATGACTAAGAAATTTATGCAATTGTAAGAGTTGAGGAAAGACAGAGCTGAGTGCTTTTTTAAAACATCTTGACTTCTTTTTCCTAGTCAATTTTCTCCTCTCCTGAAGCTGTCCATTTCTTTCAACGATACAATTTTTGGGCCACAGGCCCACAACAAAAGTTGGATACCACCGGGAAACCCTGAATCTGTCCAAAGTTCGGAAAGCACTGTTCCCGCTCCCAGCACCTGTCAACTGTGAAACTGACATTGCGTTTTTTTTTAATGACCAACCACAAAGCTACTCTGCTCACCATTCCCGTAAAGGCCTGCTACCCGACGGGACCTGACGACATGTTTCGGGCTCGGGTCGGGTCAGGCCGGGGCCGGGTCAGGCACACACAGTATTTGCTCTGCCGGTAAGTATTGAAATTAAAAAACTTACCTGAGCTGGGAGTCTGGGACGAAACGGAGTCTGCGCAGTGAGGGAGTGACATCACTATGACGTCATCACACATGCGCTGCAGCTTCCTGGAGGTTCCAAGTCGGGAGGTAAGCAAAGGGAAGGTCAGGTCAGATTAAGTTGGGGCCAGGCTCAGGTTGGGTCGGGCTCGGGGCAAAATTGGAGGGACTTGGGCCAGGTTGGGCTCAGGTCCACTGTGGATCAGTTGGGTTCAGGTAGGGTTCTTTTTCCTGACCTGAGCAGGCCTTTACATTCCCGCTCTCTGCAACTGTCATATAGAGAGAGAGGGCAGAGAGAGAGAGAGACTGCGAGGACAACATTGGAGGAGGGGGGTGGGGGGGAGCAACACAGAGAGGGGGGACCAATGCAGAGGGGGTGGCAAGCGCATTGGGGGGTGAACGCGGGAAGGGGGACCGTGGGAAGGGGGTACACCGGGGGGGCAGGCAGGAGGGGGTGGGGGGGACAGGCTGGGGGGATGCGGGGAGAGAGACGGAGTGGGGGGATGCGGGGAGAGACGGAGCGAGGGGGAGAGAGACACGGAGCGGGGGGATGCGGGGAGAGAGACGGAGCTGGGGGGGGGGAGAGAGACACGGAGCAGGGGGGAGAGAGGGGGAGAGAGAGACGGAGCGGGGGGGAGAGAGGGACGGAGCGGGAGGGAGAGAGAGAGAGAGAGACGGAGCGGGGGGAGAGAGAGAGAGACGGAGCGGGGTGAGAGAGAGAGAGAGAGAGACAGAGCGGGGGGAGAGAGAGAGAGAGAGACGGAGCGGGGGGAGAGAGAGAGAGAGAGACAGAGCGGGGGGAGAGAGAGAGAGAGAGACGGAGCGGGGGGAGAGAGAGAGAGCGAGACGGAGCGGGGGGAGAGAGAGCGAGACGGAGCGGGGGGAGAGAGAGCGAGACGGAGCGGGGGGAGAGAGAGCGAGACGGAGCGGGGGGGAGAGAGAGCGAGACGGAGCGGGGGGAGAGAGAGCGAGACGGAGCGGGGGGAGAGAGAGCGAGACGGAGCGGGGGGAGAGAGAGCGAGACGGAGCGGGGGGAGAGAGAGCGAGACGGAGCGGGGGGAGAGAGAGCGAGACGGAGCGGGGGGGAGAGAGAGCGAGACGGAGCGGGGGGAGAGAGAGCGAGACGGAGCGGGGGGAGAGAGAGCGAGACGGAGCGGGGGGAGAGAGAGCGAGACGGAGCGGGGGGAGAGAGAGCGAGACGGAGCGGGGGGAGAGAGAGCGAGACGGAGCGGGGGGAGAGAGAGCGAGACGGAGCGGGGGGAGAGAGAGCGAGACGGAGCGGGGGGAGAGAGAGCGAGACGGAGCGGGGGGGAGAGAGAGCGAGACGGAGCGGGGGGAGAGAGAGCGAGACGGAGCGGGGGGAGAGAGAGCGAGACGGAGCGGGGGGGGGAGAGAGAGAGACGGAGGGGGGGGGGGGAGAGAGAGAGACGGAGCGGGGGGGGGGGGGGAGAGAGAGACGGAGCGGGGGGGGGGAGAGAGAGAGACGGAGCGGGGGGGGGGAGAGAGAGAGACGGAGCGGGGGGGGGGAGAGAGAGAGACGGAGCGGGGGGCGGGGGGGGGGAGAGAGAGAGACGGAGCGGGGGGGGGAGAGAGAGAGAGACGGAGCGGGGGGGGGGGGAGAGAGAGAGACGGAGCGGGGGGGGGGGGGAGAGAGAGAGACGGAGCGGGGGGGGGAGAGAGAGAGACGGAGCGGGGGGAGAGAGAGAGAGAGACGGAGCGGGGGGGGAGAGAGAGAGAGACGGAGCGGGGGGGGGAGAGAGAGAGAGACGGAGCGGGGGGGGGAGAGAGAGAGAGACGGAGCGGGGGGGAGAGAGAGAGAGAGACGGAGCGGGGGGAGAGAGAGAGAGAGAGACGGAGCGGGGGGAGAGAGAGAGAGAGACGGAGCGGGGGGAGAGAGAGAGAGACGGAGCGGGGGGGGAGAGAGAGAGAGACGGAGCGGGGGGAGAGAGAGAGAGACGGAGCGGGGGGAGAGAGAGAGAGACGGAGCGGGGGGAGAGAGAGAGAGACGGAGCGGGGGGAGAGAGAGAGAGACGGAGCGGGGGGGGGAGAGAGAGAGACGGAGCGGGGGGAGAGAGAGACGGAGCGGGGGGAGAGAGAGAGAGACGGAGCGGGGGGAGAGAGAGAGAGACGGAGCGGGGGGAGAGAGAGAGAGACGGAGCGGGGGGAGAGAGAGAGAGACGGAGCGGGGGGAGAGAGAGAGAGACGGAGCGGGGGGAGAGAGAGAGAGACGGAGCGGGGGGAGAGAGAGAGAGACGGAGCGGGGGGAGAGAGAGAGAGAGACGGAGCGGGGGGGAGAGAGAGAGAGACGGAGCGGGGGGGAGAGAGAGAGAGACGGAGCGGGGGGAGAGAGAGAGAGACGGAGCGGGAGGAGAGAGAGAGCGAGACGGAGCGGGGGGAGAGAGAGAGAGACGGAGCGGGGGGAGAGAGAGAGAGACGGAGCGGGGGGAGAGAGAGAGAGACGGAGCGGGGGGAGAGAGAGAGAGACGGAGCGGGGGGAGAGAGAGAGAGACGGAGCGGGGGGGGAGAGAGAGAGACGGAGCGGGGGGAGAGAGAGAGAGACGGAGCGGGGGGAGAGAGAGAGAGACGGAGCGGGGGGAGAGAGAGAGAGAGACGGAGCGGGGGGAGAGAGAGAGAGAGAGAGACGGAGCGGGGGGAGAGAGAGAGAGAGAGAGAGAGAGACGGAGCGGGGGGAGAGGGGAGAGAGAGAGAGAGAGAGAGAGAGACGGAGCGGGGGGAGAGAGAGAGAGAGAGAGAGACGGAGCGGGGGGAGAGAGAGAGAGAAAGAGAGATGGAGGGGGGGGGGGGGGGGGGGGAGAGAGAGAGACACGGAGTGGGGGGAGAGAGAGAGACACGGAGTGGGGGGAGAGAGAGAGACACGGAGTGGGGGGGGAGAGAGAGACACGGAGCGGCGAGAGAGAGAGAGACACGGAGCGGCGAGAGAGAGAGAGACACGGAGCGGCGGGGAGAGACAGAGACGGAGTGGGGGGGAGAGAGACAGAGACAGAGTGGGGGGAGAGAAAGAGCGATGAAGATCACTCCTGACAGATAGCCATCTATCCGGAATACTCCACAGCACTACAACAAATGTGCGGGCAAACATTGACTACTTGCGCAAGCATAAAAGATGCCACGTAATTCACTACATCAGTGTTCAACATCGTGAAGAGAAAGTAAGTCAGTAAATTAGTCTTCTCATTTAAAACTTCACAAAATGCACATTTGTTGTTGGTTTGATTAATAGTAAGAATTTTTTTTATTCTTTCTTGAGATGTGGGCATCACTGACAAGGCCAGCATTTGTTGCCCATACCAAATTGTCCTTCACAACTGAGTGGGTTGTTAGGCCACTTCAGAGCTCAGTTAAGAGTCAACCACATTGCTGTGGGTCTGGAGTCAAATGTAGGCCAGACCAGGTAAGGATGGCTGATTTCCTTCCCAAAAGGACATTAGTGAACCAGATGGGCTTTTACGACAATTGACAACGGTTTCATGGTCACCATTACTGAGACTAGCTTTCAATTCCAGATTTATTAAATGGATTTAAATTCCACCAGCTGCCATGGTGGGAACTGAACCAGTGTCCCTGGAGTTCCTGGGCATCTGAATTGCTAGTCCAGTGATATTACCACTACGCCACTGCCTCCCCTCAATAGATAAATTGTTAATGCCTTTATCTTTCCGAAATTGTCTCACCAGCCCCCTATGTAAGATAAAAATTGTAATGTGGCCCTCCACATGAGAACGTTAGACACCCCTGCTCCAAGTTTAAAGGCTTGTGTTATGTAAACTCATTTTAAAATGGCAAAAGTTATATTATGTTAAAAGTGCATTTTGCTAACAGGTAAGGGATTTGGCTTGGACATAAATTGTTTAGCCTGGAGTACAATAGAGAGTGACTAAACATTTTGTAACTGAATAATACATGCAGTAACAACTGCTCAACCTTTTGCAGAAAAGCTTTTTGTTAATAATTATCTTGCCAGAGATAAATCGGAATCGACTGTGATAGACTGAGATATAAACTTAAGTAAATTTCAGAGAATTACTTTATTGGAGGAATTGAAGGGCGCTCTTTATTTGTAATTGTATTAATCTAATTTTGTCACGAGCTTTGGTGAGCAAATGATATTTTGTCCATGAGAGATTCTGTTATTACTGTGTTTTAGAATCCAGGACCTAGTTTAACAATCTGTCAAGATGAATAAACTCGTCTTGGCTACCTACTGTTAATCTCTCTGCCCCTTTCTGGCCGACTCTGCTTTTGTTTTACATGACCCTTCTGAAGTACTCTCTGCTTCAACCTATAAAAGTCTCCTGATTTGGAGATTACTGCCCTTTTATTGGCTGCCCTGTCTTCAGACACATATTACAAGCAGCTGGACAGTTGCACAAAGACCATCACAAGGTTAAATTGTCTTGTGCCAACTGCAGTGTGAGAAATGGTCCGTGTTCCTATTTCAGATTTTTCTACTGCCTCGCCTCAATAACAATCCTCTCTTGAGTTTCATGGTTTAATGGATGAATGTGCACTCTTGATAGTGTGTGAATGCACAGATGTCATCCGTTAAGGTCTACCTACCACCCCGTGACTTGGTTAAGCTAGCTCTATTCTATCAACAAAAGTAATTCACATTGGCATTGCATACTATTTTTCTTGCTAGTTAACTAATAAAGTTGTGCTGCTCTCCATTGATGTTGTATGCTTAGCTTCTTTATTTATAGGGAGAAATGTGTTTAAATCGACTGTGTTTTGATGACATTAGATTGGCTATACAGAATAATTGCCCCCATGTCTGTGGCAGCTTGGCTGAGTGGAATATACAGCCTGTGGTATGTGGGAAGTCACTGACGCACCATGTGTCCTAGACAAACACATCCACAGGAAGTGGCACAGGATGGACAAGCTTGAGCTCTGGGTTTCAGAACTCGAGCGGCAACTGGAGTCACTGTGGGGCATCCACGAGGCAGAGAACTATGTGAGCATGTTTAGGGAATGGTCACACCGCATGTTAGGAGCATGCAGGCAGATAGGGAATGGGTGATCACCAGGCAGTCTAGGGAACTAGGCAGGTAGTGCAGAAGTTCCCTGAGACAATCTCGTTCACTAATCGGTTTTCTATTTTGGATACTGGTGAGGACGATGGTTCCTCAGAGGAGTGCAGTCAGAGCCAGGTTTGTGGCACCACAGGTGGCTCAGCTGCACAGGATGGGGGGGCGGGGAAGAAGAGCAAAAGAGCAGTAGTGATATGGGATTCATTAGTTTGGGGAACAGACAGGTGTTTCTGAGGCTGTAAATGTGACTCTAGGATGGTATGCTACCTCCCTGGTGCCAGGGTCAAGGATGTCACGGAGCGGCAACAGGACATTCTTCTGGGAGAGAGTAAACAGCAAGAGGCAGTGGTCCACCATGGCACCAATGACATAGGTAGGAAGGGGAATGAGGTCCTGATTTTAGGGAGCTAGGAAGGAGATTAAAAAGCAGGACCTCAAAAGCAGTAATCTCAGGATTACTTCCAGTCCCACGTGCAAGTGAGCATAGGAATAGAAGAATTGAGCGATTGAACACGCGGCTGGAGAACTGGTGCAGGAAGGAGGGCATCAGATTTCTGAGGCATTGGGACCAGCTCTGGGGCACAGTGGCGCAGTGGTTAGCACCGCAGTCTCACAGCTCCAGGGACCCGGGTTCGATTCTGTGTACTGCCTGTGTGGAGTTTGCAAGTTCTCCCTGTGTCTGCGTGGGTTTTCTCCGGGTGCTCCGGTTTCCTCCCACAAGCCAAAAGACTTGCAGGTTGATAGGTAAATTGGCCATTATAAATTGTCACTAGTGTAGGTAGGTGGTAGGGAAATATAGGGACAGGTGGGGATGTTTGGTAGGAATATGGGATTAGTGTAGGATTAGTATAAATGGGTGGTTGATGTTCGGCACAGACTCGGTGGGCCGAAGGGCCTGTTTCAGTGCTGTATCTCTAATCTAATCTAAAGGTGGGATCTGCACAAGATGGGCGGGTTGCATGTCAGGAGGACTGGGACTAATTTCCTAGTAGGGAGATTTGCCAGTGCTGTTGGTGAGGATTTAAACTAGATTGGCAGGGGGATGAGAACCTGAGAGGGAGCTCACATTGGAGGGAAGCAAAACTGGCAACAGAATATTGGGGGAGATAGATAGCACGAGAGGAGGGACCAGTAAGTTATTAGGTGGGGTCAGAGTAAGGGAGAAAGTAATAAAGACTAAATCGGGGTTAATGTGCATGTATGTGAATGCACATACTGTGGTTAATAAGATTGCTGAATGACAGGCGCAGACTGACATGTAGAAATATGATGTTGTGACTATACCAGAGACCTGCCTCAAAGAAGGGCAGCACTGGGTGTGAAATATTCTTGGCTACAAGGTGTTCAGGAAAGATAGCAAATGGAAAAAAGAAGGAGGGATGGCAGTACTGATTAAGGAGAGCATTGCAGTGCTGGAGAAAAAGGATGCCCCAGAGGGGTCGAGGACAGAATCAATTTGGCTAGAGCTAAGGAACAAAAAAGGTGCAGTTACATTGCTCAGTGTTGTCTATAGGCCACCAACTAGTGGGAAGGACACAGAAGAACAAATTTGCAAGGAAATTACAGAGAGGTGTAAAAATTATAATGAGGGACTTTAGTTGTCCAAACATAGACTGGGATCGTAGTAGTGTAAAGAGTTCCTAGTTTGTGTTCAGTAAAATTTCCAAAGCAGTATGTTTCCAGTCTAATGTGAAAGGAGGCACTGCTTGACTTGGTTCTCGGGAATGAGGTGGGCCAAGTGGATCAAGTGTCAGTTGGAGAACATTTAGGGGACAGTGATAATTTTTTAAAAATTCATTCATGGGATGTGGGCATCACTGGCTATGCCAGCATTTATTGCCCATCCCTAATTGCCCTCGAGAAGGTGGTGGTGAGCTGCCTTCTTGAACCATTGCAGTCCATGTGAGGTAGGTATACCCACAGTGCTGTTAGGAAGGGAGTTCCAGGATTTTGACCCAGTGACAGTGAAGGAACAGTGATATAGTTCCAAGTCGGGATGGTGTGTGACTTGGATGGGAACTTGCAGGTTCCCAGGCATCTGCTGCTCTTGTCCTTCGAGGTGGTAAAGGTCGCGGGTTTGGAAGGTGCTGTCTAAGGAGCCTTGGTGCGTTGCTGCAGTGCATCTTGTAGATAGTACACACTGCTGCCCCTGTGCATCGGTGGTGGAGGGTGTGAATGTTTGTGGATGGGGTGCCAGTCAAGCGGGCTGCTTTGTCCTGGATGGTGTCGAGCTTTTGAGTGTTGTTGCAGCTGCACCCATCCAGGCAAGTGGAGAGAACAAAGAACAAAGAAGAACAAAGATAATTACAGCACAGGAACAGGCCCTTCGGCCCTTCAAGCCTGCGCCGATCCAGATCCTCTCTCTAAACATGTCGCCTATTTTCTAAGGTTCTGTATCTCTTTTCTTCCTGCCCATTCATGTATCTGTCTAGATACATCTTAAAAGACTCCATCGTGCCCGCATCTACCACCTCCGCTGGCAATGCGTTCCAGGTGCCCACCACCCTCTGCGTAAAGAACTTTCCACGCATATCCCCCCTAAACTTTTCCCCTTTCACTTTGAACTCGTGTCCTCTAGTAATTGAAACCCCCACTCTGGGAAAAAGCCTCTTGCTATCCACCCTGTCTATACCTCTCATGATTTTGTACACCTCAATCAGGTCCCCCCTCAACCTCCGTCTTTCTAATGAAAATAATCCTAATCTGCTCAACCTCTCTTCATAGCTAGCGCCCTCCATACCAGGCAACATCCTGGTGAACCTCCTCTGCACCCTCTCCAAAGCATCCACATCCTTTTGATAATGTGGCGACCAGAACTGTACGCAGTATTCCAAATGTGGCCGAACCAAAGTCCTATACAACTGTAACATGACCTGCCAACTCTTGTACTCAATGCCCCGTCCGATGAAGGAAAGCATGCCGATTCCCATTGACTCCAGTTTTGCTAGGGCTCCTTGATGCCATACTCGGTCAAATGCTGCCTTGATGTCAAGGGCAGTCACTCTCACCTCACCTCTTGAGTTCCGCTCTTTTGTCCATGTCTGAACCAAGGCTGTAATGAGGTCAGGTGCTGAGTCGCCCTGTCGGAACCCAAACTGGGTATCACTGAGCAGTATCATTGTATCATAAGGTTTAAGTTGACTATGGAAAAGGACAAAGGACAAACCAGAGTAAGAATAATTGACTGGGGGGAAGCCAACTTCAATGGGGTAAGAATAGAGCTGGGGCAAATACATTGGAGTCAAAGGTTGGCAGGAAAAACAGTCGATCAACAATGGGCTACCTTCAAAGAAGAGCTAGTTCGGGCACAGTCAATGTATGTTTCCTCGAAGGGGAAAGGTAGGGTAAACAAATCCAGAGCTCCCTGGATGACAAAAGAAGTAAAGATTAAGACAAAGAAGAAAAAATGTCCATATGACAGATACCAGGTAAAAAATACTATTGAGAACGAGGCTGAATATTGAAGGTTCAGAGGGGAAGTGAAAAAGCAAATAAGAGAAGCAAAGAGAGAGCATGAAAAGAGTCTGGCAGCTAACATTAAATGGAATCCCAAAGTTTTCTATAGATATAAAGGGGTAGTAAAAGGAGGAGTGGGCTGATTAGGGACCATAAAAGGATTTACACATGGAGGCAGAGGGCATAGTTGAGGTTTTAAGTGACTACTTTGCATCTATCTTTACCAAGGAAGAAGATGCAACCCAGGTAATGGTAAAAGAGGAGGTAATTCAAACACTAGAAGGGTTTAAAATTGATAAAGAGGAGGAGATAGGAAGTCTGTACTTAAAATGGATAAAACACCAGGACCGGATGAGATGGATCGAAGGATACTGAGGGAAGTGAGGTTGGAAATCGCAGAGGCATGGCCATAATTTTTCAGTCTTCATCAGACTCGGGGGTGGTGCCAGAGGATTGGAGAATTGCAAACATTACACCCTTGTTCAAAAAGGGTGTAAAGGTAAGCTCAGCAACTACAGGCCAGTCAGTTTAACTTCAGTGGTGGGGAAACTTACAGAAAGAATAATTTGGGACAAAATTAATAGTCACATGGACAAATGCGGGTTAATTAAAGAAGCCAGCATGGATTTCTTAAGGGAAAAATCATGTTTAACTATCTTGCTGGAGTTTTTTTGAAGAGGGTTGATGACAGCAATGCAGTTGATGCAGTGTACATGGACTTTCAAAAGGCATTTGATACAGTGCCGACAACAGACTTGTAAGCAAAGTTATAGCTCATGGAATAAAAGGGATGGTAGCAACATGGGTCAGGAATTGGCAGAGTGACATTCAAATTGGAGGAAGGTTTGTAGTGGAGTTCCCTAGGGGTCAGTGTTGGGACCTGATATATATTAATGACCTGGACATTGATGTACAGGGCACAATTTCAAAGTTTGCAGGTGATACAAAACTTGGAAGCATTATACTTTGGAAATGTTTTCAATTTCAGTTTGAACTGTTAAAAGGCCATTTGGTGTTTTGCCTGCAATTGAAGAAGACCCAGCTCATCTCTCTCTCCTGGAAAAAACCCTGCATTTCCAGTGTGTCAGTTTCCTATTCCCTCCTGTATTTGAAGAAACCTCGCATGTTTGAAGGAACCTTTGCATCAAATGTGTGGGAACTGAAACCTGAAATGCTACATTCCTGCTTTAAGGCCTATTTGGAGCCTCTGTAGCTGCATCTCTTGGAAAGCCTACCCAAACTGATCATCAACATCGCCTGAAAAGAACTGTTCTACAAAGATCCCCTTGACAGCCGTCGAGCTCCATTTGGGAAGTCTAACCAAAACAAAAGACATCTTTCCATACCTTCTTTTCAGCCTGTGTTTTTTTTTAATTATTCCTTCTATTTCTTTGTAACAGCAGTAAATAAAAATCCCTTTTATTTTTTCCTGGTTAGTTAGTGTGTGTGTGTGTGTGTGTGTGTGTGTGTGTGTGTGTGTGTGTGTGTGTGTGTGTGTGTGTGTGTGTGTGTGTGTGTGTGTGTGTGTGTGTGTGGGTCTGGGATAAATAAGGGGCTTTACTATTTCAATTCGTGTGTATGTTTTACTTCATTATTAGTTCGGGCTTGATTTATAATAAACTGATAATTTTGTTGTTTATTAAGGAAACCTGGTTGGTGTGTTTTATTTATGGGGAAAATAGAGTATATGATTGACTGTATCAGTAAGTTGGAAACTTTAAGTATATGTTGTGAACGGTGGAGAAGTGGGACTAGAATAAACAGTGCACTCCTCCCGCCTCGGTCGTAACATTTTACCTTTACTCCAGTCGCAAGGTCAGCTGTGGAAAGTACTTCTCCAATTGCCAGACTTTTATTGACACAGTGCTTTTTCTTCTTTATCTAAAAGAACAGCCAACACAAGATTTCAAATTTACTTTTTTAAAAAATCAAATATCATAGTTCCCAAAGAGTAAATTCATGTTATAGATAAAGTATCCAGGTGAGTATAAACAGGGGTGGGGGTAGGTAAAAGCATGCAGAAAGGGCAAGAAGAGAGAAAATGGAGAGATAGTCAAGAAGGCAACTGTCCCACAGTTCCCAGTTTTCAAGTGGTACTGGTGGAAGACTGGAAGACAATCCCTCGTTCAGCCTCTGGGTCAGAAGCTTGCACTGAAACTTAAAACAGGGGGAAATATTCTACACTGAGATTAATAACTTTAAAAAAGCCTAAACTGCACCATTTATGTTACAGATGATTCTAACTGTGGCCTGCCCAGTACATTATAAACAAACTCAACTGATGTGTAGCCTTTCACATTTCAGAACTTCCCCAAGTGCAGCACAGCCAATTACTTTCGAAGCATACCCGCCAGCCAATTTATGCACAGCAAGGTCCCACCAAGAGCATAGAGATGATCAACTAATCTGTATTTGAGGGTGTTAAGTGAGGGATAAGTGTTGGCTGAGACACCAGGTTATCTCCTCTGCTCTTTTTTTGAATGGTATACTGAGCTGAAGTTTCAGCCTAGATTATGTGTTCATGTCCTGCAGGGGGAAGGAAGCCCCCATGACCTTCTGTTTCAAAGCTAAGTACTACCACTGAGACAACCAGACAATTGAAGAGTCTCAGCATAACTTCTATAAACTTGTATTCTACACATTATGCCTATATTACCCAGTAAACTTGAAGTCATCCAAACCTCTGCTGCCCATGTCTTAACTCACACCAAATCCTGCACCCCCATCACCACTGTGCTCGCTGACCTACATTGGCTCCTGGTCAAGCAATGTCTTGATTTTAAAATTCTCATCCTTATTTTCAAATCCCTCCATGGCCTTGCCCCTCCTTATCTCCGTAATCACCTCCAGCACCACAACCCTCTGTGATATCTGTGCTCCTCTACGTTTGGGCTATTGAGCATCTCCAATTTAAATCTCTCCACCATTGGTGGTCGTGCCTCGAGTTGCCTCGGCCCTAAGCTCTGGAATTGCCTCCTTACACCTTTCCATCTCTCCACCCCACTTTCCTTCTTTAAGACACTCCTTAAAACCTACTTCTTTGTCCAAGCTTTTGGTCTTCTGACCGAATATCTCCTTATGTTGCTCAGTGTCACATTTTGTTTTATAAGGCTCCTGTAAAGCGCCTTCAGACACTTTATTACATTAAAAGCTCGATTTTAATTTAAGTTGTTATTTTAAGAACAGAAAGTGCTGGAAACTCAGCAGGTCTGGCAGAATCTGTGGAGAAACTGAGTTAATGTTTCAGGTCTAGACTTTTCATCAAAGATTAGAAATGTAATAGGTTTTGAGCAAGCGAAATGGAGGCGGGGGAAGGAGAACAAAAGGGAAGGTGTATGATAGGACAGAAAGCAAGAAAGATTAAATGACAAAGATGTCATGGAACAAAGGCAAAGGGAGTGTTAATAGTTGTAGTGAATGACAAAGTATTGGGGCAGAGAGAGTATTAAGAGCAGAATAATGAGCAGCTCTGTCCAAAAGCACAAACATGAAACACAAGTTTAAGACAGGCACATGGTTAAAAAATAATGAAATAAAAAAGCCAGTCATGCTCTGAATTTGTTAAACCAATGTTGAGCCCAGAAGGCTGTAGAGTGCCTAAGCAGAAGATGAGGTGCTGCTCCTCGAGCTTGCGCTATGTTCACTGGAACACTAACTCAGGCCAAGGACAGGAATATCGTGTTAAGACAGGTGAGGAAGGGTCTCAGGCTCCCCTTTCGCCCCTTCTCTGCTTTGACCGCAACAGGGTTTATTCTTTTAACACAGTGATTTAGCTTACCATCTCAGTGAGCCCCTGCTCACTGTCCCTCGAATATAATTACAAATGAACCAATCAGACAGATTTTCTTGTGTTTAAACAAGAAAGATGCAAGTTTATTAACCTCATCACTCTAAACCAGTTAAAATTACTAAAATACGCGACGCATCCACACTCACATTCATACGAGAGGCACAAACAGATACAGAGGAGAAAAAGAATTGGGAGGTTGAAGTAAAGTCTGTAATAAATGGAATTCAAATACTGAGTTTCAATGTCCTTAGTTGAAGTAAAGTCTTGAAGTTCTCGCTGGGCCATGCACAATTCAGGCTTGCTTCTCTGGTTTCGGAAGGCTGAAGGGAGGCTTTATCCATTCTCTTGGTTGCTGCCTGTAAGGGTCTGTAGATTTGAAGTCTAGCTGCAGCTTCCTGGGACTTTGCTGGAGAAGGAGGGAGAGAGAAAGACAGGTGCTTCTTGGAGTTCACTTACCATCTTATTTCCTTCTGAAGCACAATTCACAAACTCAGAGTTGGAGAGGCAGGTATGTCATGTGACCACCTCTTTGTTTGATAATAGAGGTTTCTGTAAGGTTTTTTGAAAGTCAAAGTTCTTCTTTCAAGCTGTGCAAACATACTTGGTGGGGGTGGTGGGGAGCGCGTTTGGCTCTTTCAAAGTCAATGGGTGTCAAGGCTTTTGACAACCACCATTGACAAAAACCATTCTAGGTAATTGAATCAGAGCGCACCCCTATTGTTCTAGCTCAACTGGGTAATTACCTCTGTCTCCCAGCCGTTCTTTGGCTTCTCATATACAAATTGTGCATGGCCATCTTTAACTGTTCTTTTCTGCTTTTTAAAAGTTATTTGCAAAGTCCAGTAAAAAGTCTCAGGCAGAGTCTTATATGACGAAATTAATAATTTTCCATTTGGCATGTGGGTTTTCCGTCACAATGGGCATGACAGCAGGGCGGTGAATTCAAATGGCAAGCAACTGGAAGCTTGAACGGGCTGGAACCAGTGTCCTGGCCAATCGCATAAGTAGGGCTGTGGACAGGGCTTTAAACTAATGGGTGTTGGGGGGCGGGGAAGGGTTTGGATAAAGGGGAATATAGAAATCCAAAGAGAGAGGTCAGGGCATCGGAGTAGGATGGTGATGTGGGTAACTCCCAACAGAAAGGGACAGGAAGGGACAGAGAATTGAACAAAAATTGTATATTGGCAAATCTGGTCATTACAGGGAATAGAAGTAAAAAAAATGAAATTAAAGCTCCTTTATCTGAATGCACAAAGCGTCTGTAATATGATAGATGAACTGTGGCACGAATAGAGGTAAATGATCTAGATCTAATTGCCATTACCGAGACATGGTTACAAGGAGATCAAGTTGGGAAATAAATATTCCAGGGTACACAATATTTCGGAGAGACAAGCAGAATGGCAAAGTAGGAGGTGTAGCCCTAATAGTAAAGGATGGCATAAGGACATTAATAAGAAGGGATCTGGCCTCAGAAGATCATGAAGTAGAATCAGTTTGGGTGGAAATTAGGAATAGCAGGAGTCAGAAAACACTGGTGGAAGTAGTTTACAGGCCTCCTAACAGTAATTATATTACTGGACAGAACATTAAACAGAAAATTATTGGAGCATGTAAAAAGGTAATGTATTAATTGTGGTGGACTTTAATCTGCATATAGACTGGGACAATCAAATTGACAACAGTGGCCTAGAAGATGAATTTGTAGAATGCTTTTGTGACAGTTTCTTGGAGCAATACGTTGTAGGACCAACTAGGGATAAAGCTATCTTAGATCTCATATTGTGTCATGAAACAGGGTTAATAAGTAATGTCATAGTTAAAGATCCACTGGGAAATGGGAAGTAGTGATCATAATACCACTGAATTTCATGTTAAGTCAGAAAGTGACACATTTCAATCACAAACAAGAACCTTAAACTTAAAGCCAATTACAAAGGTATGAGGGGAGAACTGGCTAAAGGTTAATTGCGAAAAATAGACTGGAAGGTACGGCGGTAAATAAACAGTGGGAAACATTTAAAGAAGCAAATCAAATGGTTCAACAAAAGTACATTCTGTTCAAAAACAAAACCTCGTCAAGAAAGACCCATCCATGGCTCACTCAGGAGGTTAAGGAGAGTATTAGACTAAAATGTAGCAATACAAAATAACAAGTCTGAGGATTGGGAGTGTTTTAGAAACCAGCAAAGGGCCACCAAAACGTTGACAAAAAGGGAAAAAATAGAATGAGAGTAAACTAGACAGCAATACAAAAACAGATCGTAAGAGCTTTTATAAGTACATAACAAGAGAGTAGCTAAAGTAAATGTTTGTCCCTTAGAGGCAGAGACAGGAGAAATGATCATGGGGAATGAGGAAGGGGCAGAGGCATTGAACAAATATTTTCTGTCGGTCTTCACAGTAGTAGACACAAGTTCCATTCCAGAAATAGGCAGTAACCTAGGGGCTAAAAAGTGAGGAAATTAAGGATATTGATATCAGCAGAGAAAAAGCATTGGAGAAACTTGAGGGACTAAAATCTGACAATACCCCAGGACCAGATGGCCTACGTCCTAGGGTTCTAAAAGAGATAGCTGCAGAGATAGTGGATGCGTGGCTGCGATTTTCCAGAATTACTTAGATTCAGGAATGGTTCCGTCAGATTGGAAGTTGGCAAATGTTACACCGCTTTTCAAGAAAGGAGGTAGAGAGAAAACAGGGAACTACGGTCTAGTTGCCTAACATCAGTCGTTGGGAAAATGCTGGACACTATTATTGAAGAAGTCTTAACATTGCACTTGGAAAAGCACAGTATGATTAGAACAAGTCAACATAGCTTTACTAAAAGGAGATCCTGTTTGACAAATTTATTAGATTTTTTTTTGAGTATGTAACTAGTAGGGTAGATAAAGGGGAATCAGTAGATGTAGTATACCTGGATTTTCAAAAGGCATTCAATAAGGTGCCATATAAAAGATTAATAGGCAAGACAAAGGCTCATGGTGTTGGGGGTAATATATTCGCATGGATAGAGGATTGGTTAACAGACAGGAAGCAGAGAGTGAGCATAAATGTGGCATTTTCAAGCTGGCAGGCAGTAAATAGTGGAGTGCCACAAGGATCAGTGCTGGGGCCTCAGCTACTTACACTATATATTAATGACGGGTGAAGAGACAGAGAGTAATGTATCTAAGTTTGCTGATGATACAAAGCTTGGTGGAAAGGTAAGCTGTGGGAGGATGTAGAGAGGCTGCAAAGAGAGATAGACAAGTTAAGTGTGTGGGCAACAAGATAGCAAATGGACTATAAATGTAGGGAAGGGTAAAGTTGTTCACTTTGGTTGCAAAAATAAAAAAGCAGAATATTTTTTAAAAGATCTGAAACTGGTAAGTGTTGATGGTCAGAGAGACTTGGGTGCGCTTATACAAGGAACTCACAAAGTTAACATGCAGGTGCCGCAGGCTATTAGGAAGGCAAATGGCATGTTGGCCTTTATTGCAAGGGGATTGGAGTACCGGAATAAAGAAGTCTTACTAAAATTGTACAAGGCTTTGGTGAGACTGCACCTGTAATACTGTGTGCAGTTTTGGTCTCCACATTTAAGAAAAGATACACTTACACTGGAGGCAGTGCAGTGAAGATGTATTAAATTGGTTCCTGGGATGAGGGGCTTGTCCTATGATGAGAGGCTGAGTAAATTGGGTCGATAGGGGGCGATCTAATTGAGACATACAAGATTCTGAAAGGGCTTGATAGGGTAGAAGCTGAGAGATTGTTCCCACTGGTCAGGGAATCTAGAACACGGGGACACAGTCTCAGGATAAAGGGTCAATCATTCAGGACTGAGAGGAGGAGAAATTACTACATTCAAAGGGTTTTGAATCTTTAGAATTCTCTACCCCAGAATTTGTAGATGTTCCATCATTGAATACATTTAAGGCTGGGATAGATAGATTTTTGGTCTTGCAGGGAACCAAGGGATATGGGGAGCAGGCAGGAAAGTGGAATTGAAGCACAAGATCAGCCATGATCATACTGAATGGCGGAGCCAGCTCGATGGGCCATATGGTCTACTTCTGTTCCTATTTCTTGTGTTCTTGGAGTCATGCTTGTGGACTGAGCGGAGGTGCTCCGCAACGCGGTCACCCAATCTGCGTTTGGTCTCCCTAGTGTAGATGCAACCGCATTGTGAGCGGTGAATACAGTATACTAAATTGAAAGAAGTGCAAGTAAATCGCTGTTTCATCTGGAAGAAGTGTTTGGGGCCTTGGATGGTGAGGAAAGAGGTAAAAGAGCAGGTAATACACCTCCTGCAATTGTGTAGGAAGATGCCATGGGAAGGGAATGAGGTGTCAGGGGTGATGGAGGAATGGACCAGGGTGTCGTGGTGGGAACAATCCCTTCGGAATGCTGATGGGGAGGGGAGGGGCAGATGCGTTTGCTGGTGGCATCATGCTGGAAGTGGTGGGAATGGCAGAGGACGATCCTTCGGATGTGGAGGCTGGTGGGGTGGAAAGTGAGGACAAAGGGTACCTAGTCACGGTTCTGGGAGGGAAGGGAAGGGAAGGGAAGGGGTGAGGGCAGAATGTAGGAAATGGGTTGGACATGGTTGAGGGCCCTGTCAACCACAGTTGAGGATAAAGGAAGACATATCAGAAGCACTGTTGTGGAAGGTTGCACCATCAGAACAGTTGGAGATGGAAAAACTGGGAGAATGGAATTAGTCCTTCCAGGATGTGTGAGGAAGTGTAATCGAGGTAGCCATGGGCATCGTTAGGTTTATAATGAACATTAGTCTATCCCCAGAAATGGATGCAGAGAAGTTGAAGAAGGGAAGTGATGTGTTGGAGATGGACCACGTGAAGGTAAGAGAAGGGTGGAAATTGGGAGCAAAGTTGAATAAGTTTTCCAGTTCAGGGCGAGAGCAGGAAATGGCACTGATACTACAATCATTAATCTACTGTAAAAAGAGTTGGGGGAGGGAACCGGAGTAGGATGGGAACAAGGAATGTTCAATATACCCCACAAAAAGACAGGAATAACTAGGACCCTGGCGGGTACCCATCAATACCTTTTATTTGGAGGAAGTGAGTAGAGTTGAAGGAGAAGTTGTTCAATGTGAGAACAAGTTCAGCCAGGAAAAGGGTGGTGGTGGATGGGGACTGGTTGGGCCTCTGTTCAAGTAAGAAGTGGAGAGACCTCAGACCGTCCTGGTGGGGGATGAAGGTGCAAAGAGATTGAACGTCCACAGTGAAGAGGAGGCGGTTAAGGCCAGGAAACTGGAAATTGTCAAAATGATGTAGGGCGTCAGAAGAGTCATGGATATAGGTGGGAAAAGACTGGACCAGGTGAGAAAAGATAGAGTCAAGATAGGAAGAAATAAGTTCCGTGGGGCAGGAACAGGCTGAAACGATGGGTCTACCAGGACAGTCTTATTTGTGGATTTTGGGGAGGAGGTAGAAGCGGGCTGTTCGGGCTTACAGAACTATGAGGCTGGAAGCTGTAGAGGAAAGATCTCCAGAGGAGATGAGGTCAGTGTCAGTCCTGGAGCCAGTGGCTTGATGTTCGGTGGTGGGGTCATGGTCCAGGGGAAGGTCAGAAGAAGTAGCTGATATTTGGCGCTCATCCTCTGCAAGGTAGCGGTCAGTACACCAGACAACAGCAGCACGAACCTTGTCAGCAGGTTTGATCACAAGGTCAGGGTTAGACCTGAGAGAACAGAGTGCAGCAAATTCAGAGGGAGACAGGTTAGAGTGGGTGAAGGGAACAGTGAAATTAAGATAGCCAATGTCACGCTGACAGTTCTCAATGAAACAATCAAGAGTAAGAGGCCAGAGGGAGGGGTCCAGGTGGAAGGAGAATACTGGAGACGGGTGAATGGGTCTGCTGGTCGGGGAGAGGACTCTTGGTCAAAGAAGTGAGCCCAGAGGTGAAGGCAACAGAAGAAGAGCTCAACGCCACGCCGAGCACAAAATTCATTGAGCTGGGGACGTAAGGGGATAAAACTGAGTACTTTGTTAAGTACAGATCGCTTAGCGTCAGAGATGGGAAGGTCAGAGGGTATTGTGAATATACGGCAAGGGGTCAGATTAAGAGAAGGGATGAGGTCAGAGGGAAGTGAAGGGAAAAAAGGATCTGGAGGAGCATAGTCCCCATGAGCTGCTGGAGCTTGCATTCCTTAACACCGGAAAGGAAGAGAAAAAGTTTTTTTGCTAAAGCATCGGATAGGATGAAGGAGCAGGTCAGCTTTGAGATAAGGTGAGTCGGTGCTTATGGAGAGAGAGGGTGAGTGTGTACATGTGGCGGCGCATGGCACTGAGTGTAGATCTCAGAATGCTGCGAGGACAGCAGTCCAAGGAACATTGTATGTCTTGGAGATCCTGTAATCCTGGGTGGATTCAAAACATGAAGGATGGAACTTCAGTTGGAATCCATGTGGAATAAGTCAGAGCTGGAGGCAGTCACTGAGGAAGGAGATGTGGCTGTGAAAACAAGTTTTGGTCGACACCTTATCAAATAAAGTTGTTGTTTTGTTGTTGGTATTCAGTTAGCTTCGTCAATTGCTTTGCCAGGGCATTGGAAGTGATGCATCTAATGTTCTTCCAGCTGCTTTCTTAAACTGTTCCATCTTAATTCAATTGTATACTTTTGTCCCAGAATTGTTTGAGCTGTGTGAAGTAATCACCATGGCTCAGAGTTAAAATTAATTTGCCACATTTCTGTCCAATTGCAATCCCAATCTAAATCATCTTGCAAATCTTTTGTTGCATCCCTTTTGCAAACACTCTCCTTAAATTTGTCTTGTCAATAAATTACAGCTTCTAATTAAAACTCAGAATCCCATTTGCTCTTTTATTTTTTTTGCTGGTGCCAACTTGTTTTCGGAATCTGTATGTTTACATCCTAAGATTATTTCCAGTAAGAATTTTACCCTCCTTGGTTTATTTCCATTTTCTGCTCTCCTCCCCAAAATACACACTACTTATTAAAGTTTGCAAGTTTTCCAATATTAATCGCTGTTGAACTACAGGAAAAACATCAGCCAACTTGGGCAAATTTGGTCCCACAAATAGCAATAACCTCTGTATCCCTTATAGCAATAAGATAATGACCAGATGTTACTTTTGAGTGTTGCTGGTTGAGTGATATTGGCCAAGACACTGGGAGAGCTCCTGCTCCTCTTTAATGCCATAGGATCTTTTGCATCCACCTGAGAGGGTGGATGGGGCCTCTGTTTAACGTCCCAAAAGAAAGACGGCACTTCAGACATGCTCCCTCAGTATTGCACAAGCGTCTGAACAATGTCAACCAAGATTGTGTGTTCAAGTCTCATTCTGTTTAAATATTCTGTTTGACTACACTAATAAGATTGGATTTTTCAAACAAATACCTGTTCTTCCAACTGTTGTTGAACTGTTGGTAACTTTATAACAAACTTGACTCGTTCGGAAGATAGGTCTCGCATCTCATCCAGTTTCAGGTCATACCTACAAAGAACAGATTACCAGAAACAAAGCCCTTTAATCACCAAATATTATCTTCACCTTCCAAAAAATCTCGAGTTTAGCTCATTTAGCATCTATAAATCTTCTCTCTGGGAAGTCATTAGTGTTTAGAATTCTCTTCTCCAGCGAGCAGTGGAGGCTGGGTCATTGAATATATTCACGATTTTTGACTGACAAGATAGACAAGATTATGGTGGGGGTGGGTGGGGGGGGGGTTGCGGCAAGAAAGTGGAGTTAAGCCCACAGTCAAATCAGCCATGATCTTATTGAATGGTGGAGCATGCTTGAGGGACCGAATGGCCTACTCCTGCTTCTATTCCTTATGCTTTAAATGACAATTATTAAAATGTGGAATAAAACCAGAGCTCAATATTGGCCAACCTAGGGATGTGAAATACTTGAGGTTGTAGCCAACAGTATTATCTATTTATCCCCTTTGATTCCCACACACAACTTGCATTTACATGACACCTTCAACATAGTAAAACATCCCAAGGCGCCTCACAGGAGTGTCAGACAAATGTTGACACTGAGCCTCATAATATTGGGGCAAGTGACCAAAAACTTGATCAAAGAGCAAGTTTTTAAGGAATGACTTAGAGGAGAGAGAGGAATACAGAGGCAGAAAGGCTTAAGGATGGTATTCCAGAGCTTAGGGCCTATTCAGCTGAAGGCACAGCCACCAATGGTGCAGTGAAGAAAACAAGGATATGCAACAGGCCAAAAATGGAATAGTACTGAGATCTTGGAGGATTGCACAGTTCAAAGAGGTTACAGAGATAGGAAGGGACAAAGCCACAAAGCAGAATTTTAAAATGGAGTTGTTGCCAGAACGAGAGCCAATGGGAATCAGTGAGCGTAGGGTGAGTTACGATATGTGCAGCAGAGTTTAGGATGAGCTCAACATAGACATAGAAGTTTACACAGAGTACAAAGTGAATGTCTGGTCAGGAGACCATTAGAATAGTCAAGTCTGAAAGTAACAAAAGCATGGATGAGGATTTCAGCAGCAGATAAGCTGAGGCAGGGGCTGAGATGGGCGATGTTATAGTTGAGATAGGCGGTGGTAGGATTCAGCAGCTAGGGAATGGAATTTGTAGTGGAGACCAAAGACAATGGCTTTGGTCTTCACAATGTGCACAAAGGAAATTTCTGCTCATCCATTATTAGCTGACAGACAGGGTGTGATAAATCAGAGACAGTGGAAGGGTCAAGTGAAGTGGTGGTGAGGTAGAGCATGGTGTTGCCATGTACATGGGGAATCATATTTTGTGTTTTATGATGACATCGAGGGACAGCTTATAGATGAGAAATAGGAGGGGGTCAAGGATAGATCCTTGCAGATTCCAGAAGTGATGGTTCCTGAGCAAGAAGAGAAGCCATTGCAAAAGACTATGACTATGAAACAGGTGAGAGTAGTGCTACCCACCTGGAAAACAGAGAAAAAGTGATGGAGGACAAGTGTGGTCCACCCTGTCAAAGGCTGCAGACAGGTTGAAAAGGATGAGGAGGGATAGTTCATAACAGTCACAGTCACATAGGATGTAATTTGTGACTTTAATAAGGGCAGTTTCAGTGTTGTGGCAGGGGTGGAAATCTAATCAGAGGGATTCAAATAACAAGTTGCAGGAAAGATAGGCTGGATTTGGGAGTTGACAATACGTTCAAGGACTTTGGAGATGAAAGGGAACCTGGAAACAGGACAATAGTTTGACAGGAGGATAAAGGATAGTTTTGTGATGGGGGGGGGGGGTTGATGTCAGCAGATTTGAAGGGGAGGGGAAACAATACCTGATGAGAGAGAAGAGTTAATTAAATCAGCTAACATGCAGGCCAGAAAGGAAAGTTGGATGGTCAGCAGTTTGGTGCAAATAGAGTCGCAGGAGCAGGAAGTGGGTCATGTGAATAGGATGAACTCAGAAAGGGCATAAGGGCATGAGGGAGATAGGAGCGAAAGTAGAGAGTGGGGAGTGAAATTAAAGATGCAAGTTCAAGACAACAGCAGAGGCGAACATTGGGAGAAATTTGACATAAAAACAGAAAATGCTGGAAGTACTCAGCAGGTCTGGCAGCATCTGTGGAGAGGGAAACAGAGTCAGCATTTCAGGTCTGTGATCTTTTATTAGAACATTTGACGGTGGGTTGAGGGAAGGGAGGGAAGCGGCAGAGGCACCCAAACAGATCACAGAATTGTTACAGTGCAGAAGGAGGCCATTCGGCCCATCATGTCTGCTTCAGCCCTCTGAATGAGCAATTCCCCTAGTGCCATTCCTCCGCCTTCTCCCAGTAACCCTGCACATTCTTCCTCTTCATATAACAGTCGAATTCCCTTTTAAATGCTTCAATTGAACCTGCCTCCACCATGTTCTCAGGCAGTGCATTCCAGAACTAAACTCGCTGAAAATGTTTTTCCTCGTGCCGTTTTTGCTTCTCTTAGCAATTACTTGAAATCTGTGCCCTCTCGTTCCCGATCCTTTCATGAGTGGGAACAGTTTCTCCCTATCCACTCTGTCCAGACCCTTCATGATTTTGAATACCTCTAGCAAATCTCCTCTCAGCCTTCTCTTCTCCAGGGAAACAGTCCCAACATTTCCAATCTATCTTCATAACTGAAGTTCCGAATCCCTGGAACCATTCTCGTGAATCTTTTCTGTACCCTCTGTAACGCTTTCACATCCTTCCTAAAGTGCGGCATCCAGAACTGGATGCAATATTCCAGCTGAGGCCGAACTAGTGTCTTATACAAGTTCAACATAACCTCCTTGCTCTTGTACTCCATGCCCCTATTAATAAAGCCCAGGATGCTGTCTGCTTTATTAACCGCTCTCTCAACCTGTCCTGCCATCTTCAATGACTTATGCACATATACACCTAGGTCCCTCTGCTCCTGCACCTGCTTTAGAATTGTAGCCTTTATTTTATATTACCTCTCCATGTTCTTCCTACTAAAATGAATCACTTCACGTTTCTCCGCACTGATCTTCATTTGCCACATGCCCGCCCATTCCACCAACTTGTCTATGTCTTTCTGAAGTTTTACACTATCTTTCTCATAGTTCACAATGCTTCCAAGTTTCATATCATCTGCAAACTTGTACTCTGTACACCAAGGTCCAAGTCATTAATAAAGATCAGGAAAAGTAAGGGTCCCAACACTGACCTCTGGGGAACGCCACTACAAACCTTCCTCCAGCCTGAAAAACACCCTTTAACCAATACTCCTTGTTTTCTGTCACTCAGCCAATTCCATATCCATGTTGCTACTGTTCCGTTTATTCCATGAGCTATAACTTTGCTCACAAGTCTGTTGTGTGGCACAATATCAAATGCCTTTTGGAAGTCCATGTACACCATATCAACTGCATTGCCTTCATCAACCCTCTCTGTTACCTCTTCAAAAAGCTCCAGCACGTTAGTTAATCTAACTCAATCTTTGTGACAAAGAAGCCCATGAGTTCGGCGCACTTGTTAAAGGCAAGTGTGGAGAGAGCAGAGAAGAGGAATGATCTGTATGCTGCTCCTTGGTGACATGTTTGGCAGAGATGAAGTCAGCTGTCTCATGTATGCTGACAACATCTAGCGCTATCTCTCCACCACTTTTCTTGACCCTGCACTGCCTGTGTTGACAGACTGCTTGCCCAACAAGCTGTAATTTCCTCCAACTGAACAATGGGTAGACCAAAACCATCATCTTTCACCATTCCACAGATTCCATACCATTGCCACCGATTACATTCCCCTCCCCAGCCACTGTCTCAGGCTGAACCAGACTGTTTGCAGCTCTGCATCCTATTTGACCCCAAGCTGAGTTCCAATCCCATATCCTCTCCATCACAATGACCATCAACCTCCACATCTGCAACAACACCTCCCCCCCTCCCTCTCCTGGCCGCATGCTTTTTTCACCTTCAGACTCGACGATTTAAATGTTCTCCTGGCTTAGTTTTAAATCCCACAATGGCCTTCCCACCCCCTTACACTATAACCTCTTCCAGCCTTAAAACCTGCCACCTCCATCCACCTAAACTCTCCATTCCCATGTCTCTCGCCCCATACATTTCTCCCTCCCTTCATTTACCTAGCCCTGAGCTCTGGAATTCCCTTCATAGAGTCATAGAGAGATACAGCACTGAAACAGGCCCTTCGGCCCACCGAATCTGTGCCGACCATCAACCACCCATTTATACTAATCCTACATTAATCCCATATTCCCTACCACATCCCCACCTTCCCTCAATTCTCCTACCACCTACCTATGCTAGGGGCAATTTACAATGGCCAATTTACCTATCAACCTGCAAGTCTTTGGCTGTAGCAGGAAACCGGAGCACCCGACGGAAACCCACGCAGTCACAGGGAGAACTTGCAAGCTCTGCACAGGCAGTACCCAGAACTGCAGCTGTGAGGCTGCGGTGCTCACCACTGCGCCACTGTGCCGCCCAAAGCCCCTCTACTCTCCACCTTCCCAAGAAGAACTAGGACCAAGTATTAAATTGTGCCTACATGACTCCTAGGTTTAAAGTCTATATAATTTTTTTCTACAGTACTCCATTTAAGTTGTAGCATTCAGGCCAGTATTAGCATATTTTCTTCTGGGTGGGGTGGGGGGTGGAGGCCAAAAGGTGGGAAAGGAAAACATTTTACTGTTATGCCATAAGAGTCCAACTGAAAACAGCTAACACAAGAAATAGAAGCAGGAGTAGACCATATGGCCCATCTCACCTGCTCCACCATTCAACAGGATCATGGCTGATCTTTGGCTTCAACTCCACTTTTCTGCTGGCTCGCCATACCCCTTGATTCCCTGAGACACCAAAAATCTGCCTATCCCTGCCCTAATTGTATTCAACGATGGAGCATCCACAACCCTCTGGGGTAGAGGATTCCAAAGATTCACAACCCTTTGAGTGAAGGTATTTCTCCTCATCTGAGTCCTAAATGGTCAGCCCCTTATTCTGAGACTGTGCCCCCTTGTTTTAGATTCCTCCGACCAGCGGAAATAATCTCTCAATATCTACCCTATCCAGCCCCTTCAGTATCTTGTATGTTTCAATGAGATCACCTCTCATTCTTCCAAACACCAGAGAATATAGGCCCAATTTACTCAGCTTCTCATCGTAGGACAACCACCTCATCCCAGGGACCAATTGAGTGAACCTTCGCTGTACCACCTCCAATGCAAGTATATCCTTTCTTAAATGTGGAGACCAAAACTGCACACAGTACTCCAGGTGTGGTCTCACCAAAACCCTGTACCCTAAGAGATAGGAAATACTACACTATGTATGCAGTTGCCTACAAATGCATTTTGCAGAGGCAACACATGAACAGGGCCACACAACAACCACAAATCTGTCAGAGTTCCCCAACTACTCTAATGAATTCATCTAAATCAGAAAATCGGTTTTACAATTACCTTGTCATCATTGGTGAAATCAATTGGAGGGTTTCAGAATGTTGCTGATTCTCTCACTGGTGATGCCACTTGTTTAAAGAAAAATTGTGGTAGTAACTCCACTAGTATTGGCACATTTTTTTCATAATTTTAAATAAATATTTGGGAGGTGTGGGGGATAAAATGGTACATGGAGCAGAGAGTTGAATTATTCTTGAGGGGTCTGCAAGGGAAAACTGTGGGCTACATCCTGTAGACAACTATATCAATTTAACTGCCTATGCTCCTGCAAGTCTGGTTCAGCAACTAATACGCAAGCTATGGAAATCCAGCCTGTAGGAATATGCTCCAAACACCTTTGAAGCAATGGACTAGATTTTCATCTTCACTGCCTGGGCGGTAATCTGGTGGAGCACATTGGCCATCCGCTTGATTTTCATTCATCTGCGCACTGTGCACAGTGGCGCAGTGGTTAGCACCGCAACCTCACAGCTCCAGCGACCCGGGTTCAATTCTGGGTACGGCCTGTGTGGAGTTTGCAAGTTCTCCCTGTGTCTGCATGGCTTTCCTCCAGGTGCTCCGGTTTCCTCCCACATGCCAAAGACTTGCAGGTTGATAGGTAAATTGGCCATTAGCAATTGCCCCTAGTATAGGTAGGTGGTAGGGAAAAATAGGGACAGGTGGGGATGTGGTAGGAATATGGAATTAGTGTAGGATTAGTATAAATGGGTGGTTGATGGTCGGCACAGACTCGGTGGGCCGAAGGGCCTGTTTCAGTGCTGTATCTCTAAACTAAACTAAACATGTATTTATATAGAATTGTAGAATGGTTTCAGCACAGAAGGAGGCCATTCAGCCCATCGTGTCCGTGCAAACTCTCTGCCAGAACAACTCACCTATTCCCACTCACCCGCCTTTTCCCCGTAGCCTTATAATTTTTTTCATTCGGAAAATTGTTCGATTTTCTTTTGAATGCCACCACACTCTCAGGCAGTGCATTCCAAATCCTAACAACTCGCTGCATTAAAAAAAAAAGTTTTTCCTCGTGTTGCCACAGCTTCTTTTCTCAATCATTTTAAATCCGTATCCTCTGGTTCTTGATCCTTTCGCCAACGGGAACAGTTGCTCCCTATCTACCTGTCCAGACCCCTCATGATTTTTAACACCTCTATCAAATCTCCTCTCAACTTTCTCTTCTCCAAAAACAGCCCCAGCTTCTCCAATCTATCCATGTAACTGAAGTTCCTCATCCCCGGCACCATTCTTGTGAATCTTTTCTGCACCCTCACAAATGCCTCCACATCCTTCCCACAGTGTGGTGCCTAGAACTGGACACAAAACTCCAGTGTTTTAAGCAGGCCTATCATAACTTCCTTGCTTTTGTACTCTTTTTTTATTTGTTTTGTGGGATGTGGGTGTCGCTGGCTAGGCCAGCATTTATTGCCCATCCCTAACTGCCCTTGAGCGGAGTGGCTTGCTAGGCCATTTCATAGGGCATTTTTTTTTTTAAAGAGTCAACCACATTGAGTCTGGAGTCACATGTAGGCCAGACCAGGTAGGGACAGCAGATTTCCTTCCCTAAAGGATGTTTACAACAATCAACAATGGTTTCATGGTCACCATTAGGCTAGCTTTTAAATTCCAGATTTATTAATTGAATTCAAATTTCACCGTCTGCTGTGGTGGGATTCGAACCCATGTCCCCAGAGCATTAACCTGAGCTCTGGATTACTAGTCTAGTGTCATTACCACTATGCCACCACCTCCCCTCCACCCCTACCTACAAAGCCTAGGATCCCGTATGATTTATTAACTGCTTTCTTAACCTTCTCTGCCACTTTCAATGATCTTTAAAGTAGTAAAACGTGCTTTGCAAGTGCAATCATCAAACAAAATCTGACACTGAGCCACATAAACAGTTATAAGGGAAGAGGACAAAAAGTTTTCCAAAGCAGTAGATATTAAGAAGTGTCTTAAAAGGAGGACAGAGAGGTGAAGAGGCAGAGTAGTTTAGGGAAGGAATTCCATAAGTTGGATTTTAGGCAGCTGAAGGCACAGCCACCAATGATGGGCCAATGGAAACTGGAAATGTGTAAGTGGCCAGAATGCAGGGATATCAGAGCATTGTAAGATGGTTACAGAGATAGGGAGGGCGAGGCCATGAGGAATTTGAACACAAGAATGAGAATTTTGCATTTGAGGCCTAGGAACAGGAGTAGGCCTTTTAGCCCCTCAAGCCTGTTCCACCACTTAATGAGATCATGGCTGATTTGCAACCTAACTACATATACCTGCATTGTCCCATATTCCTTAATATCATTAGATAATACAAACCTATCACTCTCACATTTAAAATTAACAACTGATCCAGCAGAAACTGTCATTTGCAGAAGAGAGTTACAAATATCCAGCACCCGTGGCGCGTAGAAGTATTTCCAGTTTTCACTGCAGAAAGATCTGGCACTAATTTTTAGACATTGCCAAACTGAGAGCCAATGAGCGAGCATAAGGGTGATGGGTAAATGGGACTTGGTGAGAGTTAGGATACGGGCAGCCAACTATAACGAGCGTGCAATCCACTCTGCCAGATTACCGCCCAGGCACAAAAATCAACCCCAATATGCCCAACTTTATGTCTGGTATTCTAAAAAGTCTTGGATTCACATAGGATCTGATTATGCCTTGTAAATGTTTCGATGACATTCAAACACAAAAAATGCTTTTGTTTGATAAACATCAGCTGAATAGCTCATGTATCCATGATAATTTAATATATTTGTTCGTGGGATTTGGGCAACACTGGCTAGGCCAGCATTTATTGCCCATTCCTAATTGCCCTTGAGAAGGTGGTGGTGAGCTGCCTTCTTGAACAACTGCAGTCCATGTGAGGTAGGGACACCAACAGTGCTGTTAGGAAGGGAGTTCCAGGATTTTGACCCAGTGACAGTGAAAGAACGGCGATATAGTTCCAAATCAGGATGGTGTGTGGCTTGGAGGGGAACCTGCAAATGGTGGTGTTCCCATGCTGCTCTTCTCCTTCTAGGTGGTAGAGGTCACAGGTTTGGAAGGTGCTGTCGAAGGTGCCTTGGTGAGATGCTGCAGTGGATTTTGTAGATGGTACACACTGCTGCTACTGTGCATCAGTGGTGAAGGGACTGAATGTTGAAGGTGGTAAATGGAGTGCCAATCAAGGGGGCTGCTTTGTCCTGGATGGTGTCAAGCTTCGAGTGTTGTTGGAGCTGCACCCATCCAGGCAAGTAGAGAATATTCCATCACACTCCTGACTTGTGCCCTGTAGATGGTGGACAGGCACTGGGGAGACAGAAGGTGAGTTCTCGCTGCAGGATTCCTAGCCTCTGACTTCTCTTGTAGCAACAGCATTTATGTGGCTGGCCCAGTTCATTTTCTAGTCAATGGTGACCCCGAGGATGCTGACAGTGGGGGATTCAGCGATGGTAATGCCATTGAATGTCAAGGGGAGATGGTTAGATTCTCTCTTGTCTGAGATGGTCATTGGTGTGGCATGAATGTTATTTGCCACTTATCAGCCCAAGCTTGGAAACAGACTGCTTCAGTATCTGAGGAGTTGCGAATGATGCTGAACATTGTGCAATCATCAGCGAACCTCCCCACTTCTGACCTTATGATGAAGATAAGGTCATTGATAAAGCAGCTGAAGATGGTTGGGCCTAGGACTCTATCTTGAGGAACTCTTGCAGTGATGTCCTGGGACTGAGATGATTGACCTCCAACAACCACAGCCATCTTCCTTTGTGCTAGGTATGACTCCAACCAGCAGAGAGTTTTTCCCCTGACTCCCATTGACTCCAGTTTTGCTAGGGCTCCTTGATGCCATACCCGGCAAATGCTGCCTTGTTGTCAAGGGCAGTCACTCTCACCTCACCTCTGGAGTTCAGCTCTTTTGTCCACATTTGGACCAAGGCTGTAATGAGGTCAGGAGCTGAGTGGCCCTGGTGGAACCCAAACTGAGCGCCAGTAAGCAGGTTATAGCTGAGTAAGTGCCACTTGATAGCACTGTCAACGACCCCCATCCATCACTTTGCTGATGATAGAGAGTACACTGATGGGGCGTTAATTGGCCGGTTTGGATTTGTCATGCTTTTTGTGGACAAGACATACCTGGGCAATTTTCCACATTGCCGGTTAGATGCCAGTGTCATAGCTGTACTGGAAGAGCTTGGCTAGGGGCGCAGTCAGTTCTGGTGCACAAGTCTTCAGTACCATTGCCGAAACGTTGTCAGGGCCCATAGTCTTTGCAGTACCCAGTGCTTTCAGCCATTTCTTGATAACATGTGGAGTGAATCGGATTGCCTGAAGACTGGCATCTGTGATGCTGGGGACTTCAGGAGGGGGCCGAGATGGATCATCCACTTGGCACTTCTGGCTGAAGATGGATGCAAATGCTTCAGCCTCGTCTTTTGCACTGATGTGCTGGGCTCCCCCATCATTGAGGGTGGGGATATTTGTGGAGCCTCCTCCTCAGAATCACAGAATAATACAATGCAGAAGAGGCCCTTAGGCCCATCGAGTCTGCATCGATGCATTAAAACACCTGACCTGTCTACCTAATCCCATTTGCCAGCACTTGGCCCATAGCCCTGAATGTTATGACGTGCCAAGTTAGTTGTTTAATTGCCCACCACCATTCACGACAGGATGCAGCAGGACTGCAGAGCTTAGATCTGATCCGTTGGTTGTGGGATTGCCTAGCCCTCTCTATCGCATGCAGCTTCCGCTGTTTGGCATGCAAGTAGTCCTATGTTGTAGCTTCACCATTTGTAAGTATACCTGGTGCTGCTCCTGGCATGCCCTCCTGCACTCTTCATTGAACCAGGGTTGCTGTCCCGGCTTGATGGCAATGGTCGAGTGGGGGATATGCCGGGCCATGATGTTACACATTGCGGTTGAATACAATTCTGCTGCTGCCAATAGTCCAACGTGCCTTATGGATGCCCAGTTTTGAGTTGCTAAATCTGTTCAAAATTTATCCCATTTAGCACAGTGGTCGTGCCACACAACACGATGGTGGGTATCCTCAATGTGATGAAGGGACTTCGTTTCCACAGGGACTGTGCGGTGGTCACTCCTACCAATACTGTCATTGATAGATGCATCTGCAACAGGCAGATTGGTGAGGACGAGGTCAAGTAGGTTTTTCCCTCTTGTTGGTTCCTTCAGCACCTGCTGCAGACCCAGTTTAGTAGTTATGTCTTTTAGGACGTGGTCAGCAGTGGTGCTACCGAGCCACTTTTGGTGATGGACATTGAAATCCCCCACCCAGAGTACATTCTGTGCCCTTGCTACCTTCAGTGCTTCTTCCAATTGGTGTTCAACATGGAGAAGTACTGATTCCTCAGTCGAGGGCAGTAGGTTTCAGCAGGAGGTTTCCTTGCCCATATTTGACCGATGCCATGAGACTAAATGTGGTATGGACTCCCAAGGCAACTCCCTCCCGACTGTATACCACTGTATCCCACCAGCAGAACAGACCCAGGGATAGTGATTGCAGTGTCTGAGACATTGTCTGTAATGTATGATTCCGTGAGTCGGACTATGTCAGGCTGTTGCTTGACTAGTCTGTGAGACAGCTCTCTCAATTGTGGCACAAGCCCCAGATGTTAATAAGGAGGGCTTTGTGGGGTCAACAGGGCTGGGTTTTTTTTGTTTTTTTAGAGATACAGCACTGAAACAGGCCCTTCGGCCCACCGAGTCTGTGCCGACCATCAACCACCCATTTATACTAATCCTACACTAATCCCATATTCCTACCACATCCCCACCTGTCCCTATATTTCCCGACCACCTACCTATACTAGGGGCAATTTATAATGGCCAATTTACCTACCAACCTGCAAGTCTTTTGGCAGGAAACCGGAGCACCCGGAGAAAATCCACACAGACACAGGGAGAACTTGCAAATTCCACACAGGCAGTACTCGGAATTGAACCCGGGTCGCTGGAGCTGTGAGGCTGCGGTGCTAACCACTGCGCCACTGTGCCGTTGTCGTTTCCAGTGCCTAGGTCAATGGCAGCTAGTCTGTCCAGTTTCATTCCTTTTTTGAGACGTCGTAGTTGTTTAGTACAACTGAATGGCTTGCTAGGCCATTTCAGAGAGCATTTCAGAGTCAACCCACATTGCTGCTGGTCTGGAGTCACATGTAGGCCAGACCAGGTATGGGCGACAGATTTCCTTCCCTAAAGGACATTAGTGAACCAGATGGGTTTTTACAACAATCAACAATGGTTTCATGGTCACCATTAGACTAGCTTTTAATTCCAGATTTATTAATTAAATTCAAATTTGCTGTGGTGGGACTCAAATCCAGAGTCTGGGCCTCTGTATTACTAGTCCAGTGGCATTACCACTATGCCACCGCCTCCCTGCAGTATTTCTACTCAAGTGAGTAATCTGCTGTTACATCTGACGAAGCCTATTTGAAAACCCACAAGATTACAACTTTCCGTTGCCTAGATTGCATTAGGCTCATCAGTACCCAGAACACTAATGCTACACAGTGGTAAGGACGCTCCCAGAAACTAGTCAACAAGCGTTCAACCTTGTGTGGCAGTTTCACAAGATGTACTTATGGACAATTTTTCATTGTGATGGTAACTGCATAAAAATAAAAATCAGATTTGGTAGGTCAGCACAAATATTATATACACATACACACCATAATATATGCATATAAACACCACCATGCAAAACTCTCCAATAGTGTCTAGAAGAATGTTGAATTTAGCTAAAGATATGTAGAGCGGCCCAAGACAACCACTATATTAAAACCACTGTTTCAGCTACCAGTAATGCAAGTGGCGGGTCAGCAAATGGAAAGCGTACTACTGTCCATCTTCTGCAACTTCAGAGATTCCTTTGGGATCCTGAGGCACGTTACACTAATACTGGGCAAATTTACCCCCACCAAGTCTAGAGTTTCACGAGGCCTTCAACTTTAATTGAAGTACTCGTTTTGACTTATTTTACATTTTTAAAAAGATGAATCAATCGAACTTGCTAGGATGTTAAGCACCCTTAAAAATGACACAGAACAGCACTGAAGCATCAGCTGATTGCAGCAGAAATAAAATCCAGGAAAAGGTGGTGGGGGGGGGGGGGGTGTTAACGTCATATCACGGCTCTCAGAAATAATCCAAATGTAATATTTTAAACAGATCGTAACCCGGAAAAAGAAAGGATCCCGTTAGTTGGCGCGGCCGGGTTGTGTGTGTGTGTGTGTCTCTGTCTGTCGATGCCGGTTTACCTGTGCTGCGAGAACAGCTGGCTCTGGGCTGTCTGCTGGCGGAGCTCGTTCTTCAGCTGCCAGTGCTGCCCGTCCAGGTACCTGGCCAGGGAAGTGTCCCTAATGCCGAGTCTCCGGTGCATTGAGTCCTCTTCCTGATGATGATGTTGGTTCTTCTGCATTGTTTCTGATTGTGTATTGCTCACTTCCACTTCTCCCCAGGCCAGCAGCTTGTCCCGGGCTATAATGTATCTTTTTTTCTCGCTCTGGTTACTTTTCACGCACGACACGGGGGTCGGCTCGCGCTGCTGGAACAGCGTCAGCGCGCGACGTGTAGGCAGGGTGGCACGTGGGAGCCGCAGCTCCGCCAGCAGCAGAAGCAGGATCAGTGCTTTTTTTTTTCTTGCACTGGTTGCCCTTTTGCAATAAAATACATTTTTTAAAGAGAAGAAAACACATAGCACTGACCGCACTGCAATTTTTAAAAAAAACTATAGTAAAATGGCAGAGTTTTTCCTATATCGTAAGTATTGGAAAATCTGAAATAAATCCAGCAAGTGGTGGGAACCCTCAAACCAAAAGTAAGTTCAGCTTCCTCAGAGTTCCACCAGCAAACGTTATTATTACAAGCCCATATTTTTCTCTCTTGAGTTTGAAGACGGGCACAAACCCCAAATGTCGACGTGTGTTGATTGACCTGTGTGTTTCCAACTTTTTTCAGTTTTTTTTTCCATTTACATTTCTAATATTTTGCTTTTTGCTTCAGGATATTGACTGCTTTATTGGGCCAAAATGTAAATATTCTTACAAAGATTGTACTAAGCATGCATTTTCCTTTTACTTTGAACCTAGTTATATCTTTAATGTCGAAAGGAGGTTATGTTACGACCTCAGTGAGATCGTTAATGTGAAAAATAGGACTTTTGACCTCTTCTGTTTCCCGCCCAGACCAATTTAAAGAATTACACAAGATTTCACATTTTAGAATTTTTATTATAACAATTTAACATAAAAATCCCTATTAATTAAATAGTACTTTGTAAGTAACTGATACCCCAAATTACAAAGGAAGGTATTTTCTTATTCAAACACTTGAAAAATGTCACATGACACATATGTTACACAGTCAGCTTTAGTGGCGAAATCTTTTGCGATTAAAAGTCCTAAACTCTTCCCAGTAGCAATGGGTTGGATTTCCCAGACCTTTTCAAACATCAATGTCCTCTTGGCTCACTTTCATGAGCACTTTTGACCTGGACGTCTGTGATTAAGGCGTTTCCTGGTAGTCTTCTACTCCAAAAGGTCAACTTTCAAAACGGGTTCAAGTCTTCTCAGCCTTATACTGTATCAGGCTTCCGAGAGCAGGTGTCACCCCTCTCTCTCTCGAGGCTGCAACCGCTGGTTTCTTCTCTTACAGCCTGTCTGTCTTCAGAAAATCAGTTAACTTTATCTGGACTTAAAAGTCAATAGCATATTGTCTTGTTCCAATATGCAAAGTCCAGAAGTCTGGTTTCACAGAGCCACCTGTGCCTTCCATTGTTTCCAGGTGTTAACAGCTGCTCGGTATATTTGCAATTTCAGAATCACCATGTTTTATGACCTGAAATTCTGGGAGGGTGAAACACATTGTTCTTCAGCTGTTACCCCTGGAGTCACTTTAAAAAAGTTCACTGTTATCCTGGTAACGAAGACATCTGTCTTGTCCTTTCACAGAATGGATGTGAAGTCACCTGACCTTCCAGACTCCATCTTAAACCTTTAAAAATCACTATTTTTAAAACACATAATCATGTTACAAAGTCCAGTGTTCATACCAGTTAACAAGAATAATCAGTGAAAAATGGATGCTGAGATAAAGGGTGAGTTACTGGGAGGGGTGACTTGGTCATGTGCTTCAGTGTGATGAAACATCCAGGACTATGTCCAACCAGAGTTTTCAATCCTAAGGAGAAGAGGAATATGAAGAGATGGAGGGGATAAGGTCTGGATTTCCACAGCATGGAGACTATCAAAATGAAGCTATAGCCAACAGTGATGGGACAAAGGGAGCAAGGAATGAAAAAAAGGCTGTGGGGTGGAGTCGCTGAGGAAGTTACAGATCATAGGGAAGAAAGCCATGAAGAGATATAAACAAGTGGTTGAGAATTATTTTTTTAAAATTTGAAGCTTTGGTGCACCCAGAGCTAATGTAAGTTAGCATCGACGGGGTGATGCGGCAAGAAAGAAAGACTTATATTTATATAGCGCCTTTCACAACCACCAGACCCCTCCCAAAGCGCTTTACAGCCAATGACATACTTTTGAGCTGTATTCACTGTTGTAATGTAGGAAACGCAGCAGCCAATTTGCACACAGCAAGGCCCCACAAACAGCAATGTGATAATGACCAGATAATCTGAATTTTTGATGTTAATTGAGGAATGATTATTGGCCAGGGCACCAGACATAACTCAAATAAGAGCAAAATACAGTGGATGCCGGAACTCTGAAAAGAGAACAGGAAGTGCCGGAAATACTCAGCAGGTCTGGCAGCACCTGTGGAGAGAGAAACAGAGTTAACGTTTCAGGTCTATGACCTGAACACTTTCTGTTCTCATCTTGGAAATAGTGCTATAGCATCTTTCACATCCACCTAAAATGGCAGACTTGGTATGGGTTAGGTTATGGGCAGCAAAACTTTGAATGAACTAAAGTTTACAGAGAGAGGAGAATGGGAGGCCAGCCAGGGGAGCATTGGAATAGTCTTAACTGGATTTGACAAAGGCCTGGTTGAGGGTTTCAATGGCAGATGGGATGAGATGGTGCTGATGCTGTCGATATTATGGAGCTGAAGTTGGTGGTCTCTTTTCTAAATTTATTCATTCATGGGATGTGGGTATCGATGACAAGGCCATCATTTATTGCCCATTCCTAATTGCCGTTGAGAAGGTGGTGGTGAGGTGCCTTCTTGAACCACTGCATCCATGTTGTGTAGGTACATCTACAGTGCTGTTACATAGGGACTGCCAAATTTTTGCCTCAGTAATGATGAAGGAGCGGTGATATATTTTCAAGTCAGGGTGGTTTGTGACTTGGAGGGGAAGTTGCAGGTGGTGGTATTCCCATTTGCCTGTTGTCCTTCTTTTTCCAAAGTCAACAGTGCTTTCAAGCAGCACTTACTTGAGGTGAGAGTGACTGCCCTTGACATCAAACAGCATTTGATGTGGCATCAGAGAGCCCAAGCAAAACTGGGAATCAGGAGGAAAACTCTCCACTGGTTGGAGTCTTACCTAGCACAAAGAAAGATCTTTTTTTCTTTCATAATATGTGGGCATCACTGGCAAGGTTAGCATTTGTTGCCCGTCTCTCATTGCCCTTGAACTGAGTGGTCTGCTAGGTCATTTCAGAGGGCAGTTAAGAGACAACCACATCTCTATGGGTCTGGAGTCACATGTAGGCCAGACCAGGTAAAGATGGCAGATTTCCTTCCCTAAAGGGCATCAGTGAACCAGCAGGGTTTTTCTGACAATCAAGGATAGTTTCATGGCACCATTATTGAGACTAACTTTCAATTCCACATTTACAACAATTAGTTGATTTTTTTTTTACTAATTAATGGAATTTTAAATTTGAACTCATGTCCCCAGGACATTCATCCAGGCCTCTAGATTACTAATCCAGTGACATTACCACTGCACCACCATCTCCATGTGGCTGTTGGAGATCACCGTGTGGTTGTTGGAGATCAATCATCTCAGGCCCAGGACATCACTGCAGGAGTTCCTCAGGGTAGTGTCCTAGGCCCAGCCATCTTCAACTGCTTCATCAATGACCTTCCCTCCTTCATAAGGTCTGACTTGGGGATGATTGCACAATGTTCAGCACCATTCATGACTCCTCCGATTCTGAAGCAGCCTATGTCCATATGCAGCAAGACCTGGACAACATTCAAGCTTGGGCTGATAAGTGGCAACTTACAGTCGCACCACATGTGTCAGACAATGACCATCTCCAACAAGAGGGAATCCAACCATCTCTGCTTGGCATTCAATGGCATTACCTAGGGGTTACCATTGAGTATAAAGTGAACTGGACCAGTCATATAGGTACTGTGGCTACAAAAACAGGTCAGAGGCTGGGAATTCTGCAGCGAGTAACTCGCCTCCTGATTCCCCACAGCCTGTCCACCATCTCCAAGGTACAAGTCAGGAGTGTGATGGAATACTCTCCACTTACCTAGATGAGTGCAGCTCCAACAACACTCAAGAAGCTCGTCACCATCCAGGACAAAGAAACCCGCTTGATTGGCACCCCAGCCACTACCTTCAACATTCACTCCCTCCACCACTGACGCAGTGGCAGCGGTGTGTACCATCTACATGCTGCACTGCAGCAACTCACCAAGGCTCCTTTAACAGCACCTTCCAAACCCACATAGAAGGACAAGGGTTGCAGATGCATGGGAACACCACCACCTGCAATTTCCCCTCCAAGCCACACACCATCCTGACTTGGAACTATATCGCCGTTCCTTCACTGTCACTGGGTCAACACCCTGGAACTCCCTAACAGCACTGTGGGTGTACTTACACCACGTGGACTGCAGTGGTTCAAGGCAACGGCTCATCACCACCTTCTTAAGGGCAATTAGGGATGGGCAAAAAATGCTGCCTATCCTGTGAAAGAATATATTAAAAAAAACACACTCCTGACTTGTGCCTGGTGGAAAGGCTTTGGGGAATCAGAAAATGAATTACTTGTCACGGTACACCTGCTCTTGTTGCCACAGTATTTATGTGGCTACTTAGGGTTCTGGTCAGTGTCAACTCTCAGGATGTTCATGGTGGCGGAGTCACGATGGTAGCGTTGTTGAATGGAAAGAGGGTGTCATGTGAAACTCTCACTTATTGGAAATGGTCATTGCCTGGCACTTGTGTGATGCGAATATTACTTACCACTTATCATAGAATAATTAAGGCACAGAAGGAAGCCATCAGGTCCATACTGACTGTCTATAGAGCAATCCAGTCAGTCCCATCCTGTAGCCTTGCATGTTTATTTACCTCAAGTGCTCATCCAATTTCTTTTTGAAATCATTGATCAACCCAAGCCTGAATATTATCCAGGTCTTGCCGCATATGAGCACAGATTGCTTCATTATCTGAGGAATTGTAAATGGAACTGAATACTGTGCAATCATCAGTGAACATTCCCATTTCTGACCGTATAGAAGCATAGAAAGTTGAAGGCACAGAAAGAGGCCACTTGGCCCATCATGTCTGTGCCAGCCAAAAAACGACCCACCCATTCTAATCCCACATTCCAGTATTTGGTCCGTAGCCATGCAGATTACAGAACTTGAGGCGCATATCCAGACTCCTTTTGAATGAGTTGAGGGTTTCTGCCTCAACTATCCTTTCAGGAAGTGAGTTCACCCTCTGGGTGAAAAAAGTTTTCCTCAACTCCCCTCTACTTTTTATACCAATCACTTTAAATCTATGCCCACTAGTCACTGACCTCTCTGCTAAGGTAAATAGATCTCCCCTCAGCCTTCTCTGTTCCAAGGAGAACAACCCCAGCCTATCCAATCTTTCCACATAGCTGGATTTTTCCAGTCCTGGCAACATCCTTGTAAATCTCCTCTGTACCCTCTCTAGTGCAATTACATCCTTTCTGTAATGAGGTGACTAGAACTGCACACAGTACTCAAGTTGTGGCCTAACCAATGAGTTATACAGTTCCAGCATAACCTCCCTGCTCTTGTATTCTATACCTCGGCTAATAAAGGAAAGAATTCCATATGCCTTCTTAACCACCTTATCGACCTGTCCTGCTACCTTCAGGGATCTGTGGACATTCACTCCAAGGTTCCTCACTTCCTCTAAACTTCTCAGTATTTTCCCATTAATTGCGTATTCCGTTGCCTTGTTTGACCTCCCCAAATGCATCACCTCACACTTCTCTGGGTTGAATTCCATTTGCCACTTTTCTGCCCATCTGACCAGACCATCAATACCTTCCTGCAGCCTACAGTTATCCTCCTCGCTATCTACCACACGGCCAATCTTTGTGTCATCTGCAAACTTCTTGATCATGCCCCCTACATTTATGTCCAAATTGTTAATATATACCACAAAAAGAAGGGGACCCAGTACTGAGCCCTACGGAATGCCACTGGAAACAGCCCTCCAGTCGCAAAAACACCCATCAACAATTACCCTTTGTTTCCTGCCACTGTGCCAATTTTGTATCTACCTTGCTGCATTTCCCTGGATCCCATGGAATTTTATATTTTTAACCATTGTGCCATGTGGGATCTTGTCAAAAGCCTTGCTAAAATCCATGTAGACCACATCAACTGCAGTACCCTCATCTACCTTCCTTGTTACTTCTTCAAAGAATTTGATCAAGTTGGTCAGACAAGATCTTCCCTTAACAAATCCATACTGATTATCCTTGATTAACCCGTGCCTTTCTAAGTGGCAGTTTATCCTGTCTCTCAGAATAGATTCCAATAATTTGCCCAATACTGAGGTTAGACTGACAGATCTGTAATTATATTCGGTCTATTCCTCGCTCCCTTTTTAAACAGAGGTACAGCGTAAGCAGTTCTCCAATCCTCCAGCATCACACCTGTATCCGGTGAGGACTGGAAAATAGTGGTCAGACTTTCTGCTATTTCTTCGCTTGCTTCTTTTAACAGCCTGGGGTACATTTCATCAGGCCCTGGTGATTTATCAACTTTCAAGGATGCTAATCCCATTTATACTTCCACTCTCCCTATGTTTATGACATCCAATACTTCACACCCCTCTTCTTTAACTACAATATCTGCATCGTCCCCCTCTTTTGTAAAGACAGACGCAAAATATTCATTAAGAACAATACCAACATCTTCTGCCCCGACGCATAGGTTACCTTTTTGGCCTTTTATGGGCCCTACTCTCTCCTTAGTTATCCTCTCACTCTTAAAGTATTGATAAAACATCTTTGGGTTCACCTTTATTTTGCTTGCCAATATTCTTTCAGGTCCTTTCTTTGCTTTCCTAATTTCATTTTTGATTTCACCCCTCCACTTTCTTTCCTCCTCTTAGCTTTCTGTAGTATTGAGTTCTCGGTGTCGGACATAAGCTTTCCTTTTCTGCCTTATCTTACCCTGTAAACTCCTTGACATTCATGGGGCTCTAGATTTGGCTGTCTCACCCTTTTTCTTTGTGGGAACATGCTTACACTGAACCCCTTGAATCTCCCCTTTGAATGCCTCCCACTGCTCTGACACTGATTTACCTTCAAGTAGCTGTTTCCAGTCCACTTTCAAAATCACTCCTCAGTTTAGTAAAATTGGCCTGGCCCCAATTGAGATCTCTAACTCCTGTTCTATCTCTGTCCTTTTCCACAATTATGTTAAAACTGACTGAATTATGATCACTACCACCTAAATGGTCTCCTCCTGCCAGTCCTTCCACCTGCCCATCTTCATTTCTTAAAACTAAGTCTAAAACTGCACCCTCTCTTGTTGCACTTACTACATACTGGTCAAAAATGTTCTCCTGAATGTACCTCAAGAATTCTGCTCCCTCAATACCTTTCACACTAAAACTATACCAGTTAATATTGGGGTAGTTAAAATCCCCTATTATTACTGTCCTATTGTTCTTGCACTTCTCAGAGATTTGCCTACATATCTACTCTTCTATCTCCCACTGACTGTTTGGGGGTCTATGGTACACTCCCAGCAGTGTGATTCCCCCTTTTTTGTTCCTTAGCTCAATCCATATGGCCTCATTTGATGAACTTCCAACATATCATCCCTCCTCACAGCGGTAATAGTTTCTTTGATCAAAATTGACACTCCCCCTCCTTTCTTATCCCCTCCCTATCGCATCTGAAAACCCTGCAACCAGGAACGTTGAGCTGCCATTCCTGTCCCTCCTTATACCATGTTTCTGTAATAGCTATGATATCATACTTTCATGTGTCTATCCATGCCCTCAGCTCATCTGCTTTATTTGCTATCCTCCTTGCATTGAAATACATACCATTGAGTACTGACAAACTTTTTATTTTCTAACCTTTGTTTCCCTTGTCTTCCAGACTCATCCATTAATTTTCTGTCTTCCATTTTCATTTCTGATTTTGACCCAACTGAGTCTATCCTCAGGTCCCCAACCCCCTGCCAAACTAGTATAAACCCTCCCAACAGCACTAGCAAAACGTCCCGCAATGATGGGGGGAAGATCATTGATGAACCAGCTAAAGATGGTTGGGCCTAGGACACTTCCCAGGGAACTCCTACAGTGATGTCCTGAGACTGAGATGATTGGCTTCCAGCAACCACAACCATCTTCTTTGAGAATAGGTGTGACTCCAGCCAGTGAAGAATTTTCCCCTGATTCCCATTGACTTCCAATTTACTAGGCCACACTGCTGCCACACTTGGTCAAATGCTGCCTTGATGTCAAGGGAAATCACTCTCACCCCACCTCTGGAATTCAACCTTTTGTCCTCTTTTGGACCAGGGCTATAATGAGGTCTGGAGCTGTGTGATCCTGGCAGCACCCAAGCTGAGCATCGGTGAGCAGGCTCTTGATGTTAAGTATTGCTTGATAGCACTGTTGATGACACCTTTTTTCACTTTTCTGATGATTGAGAGTTGACTGATGGAGCGGTAATTAGCCGGATTGGATTTGTGCTCATTTTTTGTAGACAGGACATACCCGCACAATTTTCCATTTTATCGGGTTGATGCCAGTGTTGTAGCTTTACTGGCACAGTGTTATGAGAGGTGCAGTTAGTTCTGGACCACTAATCTTCAGCACCACAACCAGGATGTTGTCAGGGCCTAGAACCTTTTCTGTGTCCAGTGCACTCAGCTATTTCCTGATATCATGCAGAGTGAATTGAATTGAGTGAAGATTGTCATTTGTGATGCTTGGGAGCTCAGGAGGAGGCTGAGCTGGATTATCCACTCAACACTTCAAGCTGGAGATGGTTGTAAACACTTCCGCCTTGTCTTTTGCACTGATGTTCTGCGCTCCACCATCATTAATGATGGAGATAGTCATGGAGCCTCCTCCTCCTGTTAGTTGTTTAATTGTCCACCACCATTCACGACTGGATGTAGCAGACTGCAGAGCTTTGATCTAATCTGTTGGTTGTGGGTTCACTTAGCTGTGTCTATAGCATGCTGCTTCTGCTGTTTAGCACACATGTAGTTCTAATTACACACCTGTTGTAGCCTTTGTTTGTGATTTATAAACTTTGGAAAATGAAGAGAGAGGCAGAGGGCTGAGAGACAGAACGTTTAATGTCACTTCAATTTCCCCCAAAAAATCAGGTAAGTACCTTAGAGTTTTGTTGAGAGTTAGAAAAGATCAATGCTAATTCCTTAAATCTGAGAGACTAGGATTTTAATATCCAACACACAAGTCATGTCACTAGAGAGAAAGGTAAACAGGCAGTACTTTCCTCACTCTAATTTGATTTCTTTCAGAAAAGCAAGTCGAACTTTCAGAGTAAACAAACCACTGAGGAAAACAGGTAGGAAGGGGAATTAAGAGAGGGAAACTGATTGAGAGTCAGGAGTCTTCTGGCTTCTCAGGTAATGACCTTCATTTGTAAGCTGTAAGTCCCTTTAAGAAGCAGAGGAAGAGAAATTATGAGTAAAGATAAACGAGAGTTGGATAATTCTGATGATCAGAGATCCATTTTAAACTCTAATATATTTATTTAATTCACTCGCAGAACTTTTAAATTATCCAGCATCGGACTTGCTACAGTGCCTACATTATAATTTTTTTTGATAATCTTAAAACCACATAATTTATGGTTCATTTTATTACCCAATGTCATCATTGCATTGTGCATAGACAAACAGTGGCCTGCCAACATCACCTATATCTAGCACAAACAAGAAATGCTGGATTCACTCAGCAGGTCTGGCAGCATCTGTGGAAAGAGAAGCAGAGTTAACGTTTCGGGTCAGTGACCCTTCTTCGGAACTCCGAAGAAGGGTCACTGACCCGAAACGTTAACTCTGCTTCTCTTTCCACAGATGCTGCCAGACCTGCTGAGTGAATCCAGCATTTCTTGTTTTTGTTTCAGATTTCCAGCATCCGCAGTATTTTGCTTTTATATTACCTATATCTAGCACCTTGTTTAGTATTTGCATGTAGTACTTGGTTCCCCAAACCACCATCACTGATGCTCAGCATCTTCCAGGTACCATAGGAATAAGCTGAGCTGAGCAAAGAAACTGTTTTCACTGATAGGTAGGTCAGAAACCAGAGGACACAAATTTAAGATAATTTGCAAAAGAGCTGGAGATAAGGGGAGAAAGAGCAGGGGATTGCGACTAATTGGATAGCTCTTGCAAAGAGCTGACACAGGCACGATGGGCTGAATGGGCTCCTTCTGTGCTGTATGATACCATGATTCACTCTATTTGCCTTTTGGAGTAATGAGTAAGAGTAGAGGGAATGGATGAAGAGCTAAGCGTGAGGAGAGTTCCAGCTGAGCAAGGGTGAGGGGAGAATAAGGATGATGAGCAGGTCGTTCAAAGGGAAGGGTGTCGCTATGTAAACTTGCCACGTGTTCATTAGTTAAAAATCTTTTATAAACAGATAAGGACAGCAGATTTCCTTCCCTAAAGGTACCTTTTGAAAGTTCCTATGTATCTGCTTCCATCACCTTTTCAGGTAATCTGTTACAGATCTGGATGAAAAAGTCACTCCTCAATTCCCCATCTAGATCAATTATTTTAAACCAATGACCTCTGGTCATTGACTCATTTGCCAGAGGAAACAGTTTCTCCCTAATTATTCTGTCAAAATCCCTCATAATTTTGGATATCTCTATTAGGTCTCCATTTAACTTTCCCTGCTCTAAGAAGAAAAATCCCAGCTTCTCCAATCTCTTCACATAATTGAAGTCCCTGATCCCTGGTATCATCCTGGTAAACCTGCTCTGAACGGTCTCCAAGGCCTTGACAATTTTCTGAAAGTGTGGAGCCCAGAATTTTACACAGTACTCCAGGTAAGGATGGTCAAAGGAATATGGGGCAAATTAAGTGCAAAAAAGGTCAGTTTGTTGGGGCAGAGGGCACAACTGAGGTACAGAATTAATACTTTGCATCCATCTTCACAAAAGAAGATGAAGTTAATGTCGCAATAGAGGAGGGAGAGTAGAAATATTGGATAAGCTAAAAATAGATAGAAAGGAAGTGCTAAATTGTTTGGGATCACTCAAAGTTATACATGGACTTCAGTAAGGCGTTTGATAAGGTTCCCCATGGTAGGCTGATGGAGAAAGTGAAGTCGCATGGGGTGCAGGGTGTACTAGCTAGATGGATAAAGAACTGGCTGGGCAACAGGAGACAGAGAGTAGCAGTGGAAGGGAGTTTCTCAAAATGGAGACGTGTGACCAGTGGTGTTCCACAGGGATCCGTGCTGGGACCACTGTTGTTTGTGATATACATAAATGATTTGGAGGAAAGTATAGGTGGTCTGATTAGCAAGTTTGCAGATGACACTAAGATTGGTGGAGTAGCAGATAGTGAAGGGGACTGTCAGAGAATACAGCAGAATATAGATAGATTGGAGAGTTGGGCAGAGAAATGGCAGGTGGAGTTCAATCCGGGCAAATGCAAGGTGATGCATTTTGGAAGATCCAATTCAAGAGTGAACTATACAATAAAGGGAAAAGTCCTGGGGAAAATTGATGTACAGAGAGATTTGGGTGTTCAGGTCCATTGTTCCCTGAAGGTGGCAACGCAGGTCAATAGAGTGGTCAAGAAGGCATACGGCATGCTTTCCTTCATTGGACGGGGTATTGAGTACAAGAGTTGGCAGGTCATGTTACAGTTGTATAAGACTTTGGTTCGGCCACATTTGGAATACTGCGTGCAGTTCTGGTCGCCACATTACCAAAAGGATGTAGATGCTTTGGAGAGGGTGCAGAGGAGGTTCACCAGGATGTTGCCTGGTATGGAGGGCGCTAGCTATGAAGAGAGGTTGAGTAGATTAGGATTATTTTCATTAGAAAGACGGAGGTTGAGGGGGGACCTGATTGAGGTGTACAAAATCATGAGAGGTATCGACAGGGTGGATAGCAAGAAGCTTTTTCCCAGAGTGGGGGATTCAATTACTAGGGGTCACGAGTTCAAAGTGAGAGGGGAAAAGTTTAGGGGGGATATGCGTGGAAAGTTCTTTACGCAGAGGGTGGTGGGTGCCTGGAACGCGTTGCCAGCGGAGGTGGTAGACGCGGGCACGATAGCGTCTTTTAAGATGTATCTAGACAGATACATGAATGGGCAGGAAGCAAAGAGATACTGACCCTTAGAAAATAGGCGACAGGTTTAGATAGAGGATCTGGATCGGCGTAGGCTTGGAGGGCCGAAGGGCCTGTTCCTGTGCTGTAATTTTCTTTGTTCTTAACAAGTTACCCAATCCTGATGGGATGCATCCTAGATTTCTGAGGGAAGCTAGGGTGTAGATAGCAGTAACGCTTACCACAATCTTTCTATCCTCCTTGGATATGGGAGTGGTGCCAGAGCGTTGGAGGATTGTAACTGGTACACCCCTGCTCAAAAAAGGAGATAGGGATAAATCTGGTATCTAAAAGCCAATAAGTCTAACTATTCAAGACCATGGTCCAGGATAAAGTTAATTCTCACTTGGAGAAGCTTGGGTTAATAAAAAGCAGATAGCACAGATTTGCTAAATCAAGTCTGACTAACCTGATTGGGTTCTTTGATGAAGAAACAGAGAGGGTTGATTGAGGTAGTGCAGTTGATTTTGTATATGGGAACTTTCAAAAGACATTTGATAAAGCACCACCCAGGAGACTTAATTGGAAAATAGAACACATGGTATTTAAGGGACAATGGTAATTTGTGGAAGTAATTGGATGTGGGATAAGAGGCAGAGGGCAGTGGTGAACATATGTTCCTCGAGGCCTGACTGGGGGAAAGTATGCAAGTTGGTTCCCCCAAGGGTCAGTATTAGGATTAGTATTATTTTCTTATATATAGATGACCTAGACTTCGGTATAGGGAGTATAATTTTGAGGTTTGTGGATGATACTAAACTTGGCAACTTAGTAAATAGTGAGGAAGATATTAGCAAACTTCAGGAGGACATAGACTGATGAAATGGGTAAATGTGAAGTGATGCACTTTGGGATGAACAACATAGAGAGACAGCATAATCTAAATTGTATTATTTTGAATGGGGTGCAGGAGCAGAGGGACCTGGGGTGCATAATCACAAATCTTTGAAGGTTGCAGGGCAAATCGATCAGGCAGATAAAAAGCTTATGGGCTACTTGGCTTTGTAAATTGCGTTGTGCACTATAACAGAGAAGCCATGCTAAACAAATTGTTGATCAAGCCTCACTTGGAGTATTGTGTACAATTCTGGGCACCACACTTTAGGAAAATTGTCAAGGCCTTGGAGACTGTTCAGAGCAGGTTTACCAGGATAATACCATGGATCAGGGACTTCAATTACGTGAAGAGATTGGAGAAGCTGGGATGTTTCTTTTTAGAGCAGGGAAAGTTAAATGGAGACCTAATAGAAATATTCAAAATTATAAGGGATTTTGACAGAATAAGTAAACATAGAAACATAGAAAATAGGAGCAGCAGTAGGCCATTTGGCCCCCTGGGCCTGCTCCGCCATTCAAAAAAGATCGTGGCTGTTCGTCTAATTCAGTACCCTGTTCCTGCTTTCTCCCCATATCCCTTGATCCCTTTGATAGTAAGAAATATGTCTATCTCCTTCTTGAATAGATTTAATGACTTGGCCTCCACTGCCTTCTGCGGTAGAGAATTCCACAGGTTCACCACCCTCTGAGTGAAGAAATTTCTCCTCATCTCGGTTCTAAATGGCATACCCCATATCCTAAGACTGTGACCCCTGGTTCTGGACTCCCGAGCCATCGGGAACATCCTCCCTGCATCTAGCCTATTTAGTCCTGTTAGAACTTTATAGGTTTCTATGAGATCCCCTCTCATTCTTCTAACCTCTAGTGAATATAGGCCGAGTTGACCCAATCTCTCCTCATATGTCAATCCTGCCATCCCAGGAATCAGCCTAGTAAATCTTGTTTGCACTCCCTCCATGGCGAGAACATCCTTCCTCAGATAAGGAGACCAAAACTGCACACAATACTCCAGATGTGGTCTCACCAAGGCCCTGTATAATTGCAGTAAGACATCCTTGCTCCTGTACTCAAATCCTCTTGCAATGAAGGCCAACATACCATTCGCCTTCCTAACTGCTTGCTGCACCTGAATGCTTGCTTTCAGCAACTGGTGTACAAGGACACCCAGGTCTCGTTGCACCTCCCCCTTTCCCAATCTATTACCATTCAGATATAATCTTCCTTTCTGTTTTTACAACCAAAGTGGATAACCTCACATTTATCCACGTTATACTGCGTCTTCCATGCATTTGCCCACTCACCCAACTTGTCCAAATCACATTGGAACCTCTTTGCATCCTCCTCACAGCTCACATTTCCCCCTAGCTTTGTGTCATCTGCAAACTTGGAAATGTTACATTTAGTTCCCTCACCTAAGTTATTAATATATATTGTGAATAGCAGGGGCCCAGGCACTGATCCCTGTGGTACTCCACTAGTCACTGCCTGCCACCCGGAAAAAGACCCGTTTATTCCTACTCTCTGTTTCCTGTCTGTCAACCAATTCTCAATCCATGTCAGTATATTACCCCAATCCCATGTGCTTTAATTTTGCACACTAACCTCTTATGTGGGACCTTATCAAAATCCAAATACACCACTGTGTTCCTCCTTGTCTATTCTACCAGTTACATCCTCAAAAAATCCCAGTAGATTTGTTAAGCATGATTTCCCTTTTGTAAACCCATGCTGACTTTGCCCAATTCCGTTTATGCTTTCTAGGTGTTCTGCTATCACATCCTTTATAATAGACTCTAGCATTTTCCCCACTACTGATGTAAGGCTAACTGGTCTGTAATTCCCTATTTTTTCTCTCCCTCCTTTTTTAAATAGTGGGGTTACATTTACCACCCTCCAATCTGTAGGAACTGCTCCAGAGTCTATAGAATTTTGGAGGATGACCACCAATGCATCCATTATTTCCAGGGTCACTTCCTTTAGGACTCTGGGATGTAGATTATCAGGCCCTGGGGATTTGTCAGCCTTTAACCCCATTAATTTCCCTAGCACTATTTTTTTTACTAATACTGATTTCCTTCAGTTCCTCCCTTGGTTCCCTCACATTTTTGGGAGGTTATTTGTGTCCTCCTTTGTGAAGGCAGAATTGTTCTGCCATTTCTTTCTTCCCCATTATAATTTCCCCCATTTCTGACTGTAAGGGTCTTAACTAATCATTTTCTCTTCACCAGAGATCATTGATTTAAAATAATTGGCAAAAGATCTAGAGGGAACTGAGGAGTGACTTTTTCGTACAGATCTGTAACAGATTACCTGAAAAGGTGGTGGAAGCAGATTACAAAGGAACTTTCAAAAGGTGATTGGACCTGGTACCTTTAGGGAAGGAAATCTGCCATCCTTATCTGGGCTGTCCTATATGTAACTCCAAATCCACAGTAATGTGGTTGACTCTTAATTGCCCTATGAAATGGCCTAGCAAGACACTCAGTTCTATTTGAGAAGGTGGCTCACCACCACCTTTTCAAGGTCAATTAGGAATTTGCAATAAATGCTGGCTTTGCCACTGATGCCCACACCTGTGAATGAATAATTAATAAAACTTTGCAGAACTTTGGGGAAAATGATGGTGTGTGGGACTAAATTGGACAGCTCTTTCAGAGCGTCGACCTACAGATGTCAATAGATGTTTGGGTACGAAGGGAATTAGGGATATGGGGATAGTCAGGGAAGGTGGAGTTCAGGTAGAAGATCAGCCATGATCTTTTGGTAAAGCAGAGCAAGCCCCCAGGGCCAACTGGTCTATTCCAACACCCATGATCCTAGACACAACTGGCCAAACAGCCTCCTCCGACTAAAAATTCATCATCTGGACTTTTTATTTATTTATTTTATTTAGAGATACAGCACTGAAACAGGCCCTTTGGCCCACCGAGTCTGTGCCGACCATCAACCATCCATTTATACTAATCCTACCACATTCCCACCTTTCCTATATTCCCCTACCACCTACCTATACTAGGGGCAATTTATAATGGCCAATTTACCTATCAACCTGCAAGTCTTTGGCTGTGGGAGGAAACCAGAGCACCCGGCCAAAACCCACGCGGTCACAGGGAGAACGTGCAAACTCCGCACAGGCAGTACCCAGAACTGAACCCGGGTCGCTGGAGGTGTGAGGCTGCAATGCTAACCACTGCGTCATCTTAGAATCATAGAATGGTTAAGGAGGCCATTCAGCCTGTCATGTCTGTGCCAGCTCTCTGCAAGATCAACTCACCTAGTCCCACTCCCCTCCCTTTTCCCTGTAGTCCTGCAATTTTTTTTCTCATCGGATAATTATTCTGCATCAGCTGCTCCTAACTATTCAGGAGCATTGCACAGGAGAGTCATAGGGTCATTTACAGCACAGATGAAGGCTATTCAGCCCATTGAGTCCATGCCGGCTCTCCACAGAGCAATCCAGTCAGTCCCACTCCCCTGCTCGATCCCCGTAGCCCTACAAGTTTATTTCCTTTAAGTGGCCATCCAATTTCCTTTTGAAATTATTTATTGTCTCCGCTTGCACCACCCTCATGGGCAGCAAGTTCCAGGTCATTACCACCTGCTGCGTAAAAATGTTCTTCCTCATACAGAACCAAGGTGCAAAGTACAATACGATTTATACCAAACTCACTTTTTTTTATTTCTAAAATATACTTTATTCATAAAAAACTGCAAAAAATACAATACAAAACAGTTCCAAAAAGCACAAAGTCAAATAATACAAGGAGTGCAAAAGAGATCAGTTTGCTTCAATACAGGATTGTTGCCTCACAACCCTTCCATTTCATTTTACATGCTACATCCATTTTACAGCAAAACAAATATTTCTATTTATACCAAACTCTCATCTTTCAAATTGGATACAATGTGACTATATCACTGATCTGTTGAACTTTAGGAAAAGTACCAATGTGGTCAAGACGCAAGCATGTCATCGTCATATTGGGAAAATAAACAGTAGGGCTATCAGCCAGCTCAACGCATCAGCTGTAAGTTATTACTTTTGTTACATTTCAATAGTAAACATTTGCGATCTTGTATTTGCATACTCTTTCCTTTGCGAGAGAAGTGCGTGCGTGAATGAATTCGCTGATTGGACTGACTCATCTCTTTCAGCCATTGCGTGACCAGAACCAGCTGCACATACGCGACGCGGGGAAGCCCGTCATTGGGCACTCGCTTGCTGAACGCGCGAGCGTGCACGTAAAACGTAGGGGCGGGGCGGGGCGGGGCGACGGGGTGGGGGAGGCGGAGACAGAGCCGGCTACCGCGCCATTGATTGGCCTGCTGAGGATTGGGTGAAAGGTGAGAGACGCGCAGCGCCCGTCCAATGGACGCTGAGGAACGCAGTGACGGTTATATTTTTGAAAAGAGCTCGAGCGGTTGTTTGGTTTGGCTTGGCTCGGCCGGGGGTGGGGAGAGAGAGAGAAAAAGAAAGAAAAGGATCCGGAGTCGTGGTGGGTATGTCCTCGGGGAGAGAGCCGGTCGGCAGCAGAGGCAGCATGGACTTTCAGGAGTGCTGGCAGTAAGTTCATCCAAGTGGAGCTGGATTTTTGAGGAGGAGTTCGCAGGGTCGAGGGTGTGGGATGGAGGAAGGGCGAGGTGATGATAATGCGTGTAAATTACTCTGAAACGATTTGCGAGAATTGTTCCAGGGATGAGGAACTTCAGTAACGAGGGTAGGTTGGAGAATCTTTCCACAGATGCTGCCAGACCTGCTGATCCAAGATGTTAAAGCTGTTTCTCTCTTCACAGATACTGTCTGACTTGCTGAGTATTTCCAGCACTTGGTTTTCATTTGGCTGCACTCTGTGTAATGTTCAGCTTTCAATTGAAATCTTCCTTGCATGCAAGAGACTCAATTTGGTCACTTCCAAGATTCAGGATATACAGTTAAGCAATTTAATAAATGAATTAAAAATCTGATAATTCTTTCATGTAGTAGAGCTGTGGAGTGGAGGTCTACAGAAGTTATTGCTGTGCATAGCACTGGTCAGATTGACCATGTTCATTATTAGGAATAAAAACAAGAAATGCTGCAAATATTTAGCAGGTCTGGCAGCATCTGTGGAGAGATAAACAGCTTTAACATCTTGGGTCAATGGCCTTTTGGCAGAATCCAAAACATTAACCCCTGCTCTCTTCAACAATGCTGTCTGATCTGCAGAGTATTTCCAGCATTTCTTGTTTTTGTTTCAGATTTCCAGCATCTGCAGTATTTTGCTTTTATTTCATTATTAGGAATGTTGGAGCAGGAGTAGGCCATTCAATACGATCATGGCTGATCATCCACTTCAATGCCTTTTTCCCACGCTATCCTTATGTCATTTGTATTTAGAAATCTGTCAGTCTCTGCTCTAAACATACTCAATCACCGAGCTTACACAGCCCTCTGGGGTAGAGAATCCCAAAGATTCACAACCCGCAGAGGAAAGAAATTTCTTTTGGTAGTACAGAACTTGAGATTTGCTGAAAATAGAAACACGTTGTTGAAGCTTTACGTCTTTCACTCATCAGGACAATACGCAAGAATAACCAATGTAAGGGAAAACAACAACTTATACTGCATGAGAAGAGAGTGCTGATTGGTTGGCAAGTGAACTCTGATTGCTAGAGGCGCTGCCATGGAGAATGCACCGGTTTACGGTGACTGACAGTTAACTATCAAGCTTTGTTTGAAATTTAAACTGGGCAGCTTGACTCTGATTGGTCAAGGCATTGCCCTGAGGAATGAGCCAGTGAATGGCTGTCACTCATTTTATTCAGCTGAAACAGGCAATTTGTGTACATGTTCTTTCTGTCTGCAAAGATAACATGGCCGTTAACTGTCAGTCACTGTAAACTGATGCATTCTCCAAGGCGATGCCTCAACCAATCAGCACTCTCTTCTCATGCAGTATAAGTTGTTGTTTTCCTTTACATTGGTTATTCTTGTGTATTGTACTGATGAGTGCAAGATGAAAAGCTTCGACAACCTGTGTCTATTTTCAGAAATTCTCAAGAAATTTCTCCTCATCTCTGTCTTAAGTGGCTCCCCCTTATTTTGAAATTGTGTCCTCTGGTTCTAGACTCTGCAACCAGGAGAAACATCTTAGCTGCATCTACCCTTTAAGTATCATGTAGGTTTCAATGAGATCACCTCTCATTCTTCGAAACTCTAGAGAATACAGGCCCAGTTTCCCCTATCTCTCTTCATTGGACAGTCCCGCCATCCCGGGAACAAGTCTGATGAACCTTTGTTGCACTCCCTCTATGGAAATAATATCCTCCCTAAGGTAAGGGGACCAAAACTGCACACAGTACTCCAGATGCGGTCTAACCAAGGTTCTATACAATTGAAGCAAGACTTCATTACTCCTATATTCAAATCCCCTTGTGATAAAGACTAACATACCATTAGCCTTCTTAATTGCTTGCTGCACCTGCATGTTAGCTTTCAGTGACTTATTGATAAGGACACCCAGGTCCCTTTGTACATCCACACTTCCTAATCTCTTACCATTTAACAAATACTCTGCACATCTATTCCTCCTATCAAACTGGATAGCCTCACACTTCTCCACATTATATTCCATCTGTCATGTTCTTGCCCACTCACTGTCTGTCCAAAACCCTTGAAGCCACTTTGCATCTTCCTCACAACCTAGATTTGTGTCACCCGCAAATTTGGAAATACTACATTTGGTCCCCACATCCAAATCATTGATGTAAATTGTGAACAGCTGGGGTCCAAGCACTGATACCTGCGGTACCCCATTAGTCACAGTCTACCAACATGAGAATGACCCATTTATTCCTACGTGCTGCTTTCTGCCTGTTGACCAATCCTTAATCCATGCCAGTATATTACCTCCTATCCCAAGCGCATTAATTTTGCTAACCAACCTCCTGTGGGGGACTTTATCAAAAGTTTTCTGAAAATCCAAATATACCACATCTGATTCCCCTTTAACAATTCTATCAGTAACATCCTCAAAAAAATTACAACAGGTTCGTCAAACATGATTTCCCGTTCGTAAATCCAGGTTGACTATGTCCAATCAGATCATTATTATCCAGATGTCCATTTGTCACATCCTTTAGAATAGATTCTAGCATTTTCCCAACGACTGATGTAAGGCTAACAGGTCTGTAATTCCCTGTTTTCTCTCTCCCTCCCTTCTTAAATAGTGGGGTGACATTTGCGACATTTATTGTCACCAAAGCATTTAAAATCAGTCTTTATGCTGTTCGCTATATTATCCAATGCAAAAAATTATTTTATGTAAATGAGCTTTTAACAAAAAATAAGAAAACTCAAGCCATATAGTCTGGAGGGACTGCTAAAATCAAAACACGAACAGAGAATGCTGGAAACACACGGCAGGTCAGGCAGCATCTGTGCAGAGAGAAATGTGTCAGGTTCATGAGAAAGTCATACCTCACTGAAGGAAATAAATAATTGTGGTATAGATAAGGCCAACTCAAGTAATATAACTTATCAGTTATACAGCACAGAAAGAGGCCCTTTGGCCCATCAAGTCTGTGTCAGTCCCATTCCCCTTTTCTATCCTTGGAAGTCTATTTCCCTCAAGTGCCCAAACTGCAAAGTATACAAAACTCTAGGACCTGACTGTTGCCTCATGTGACTGCCATTCTTCAATTGTGAGCCGATATAGTGATATGAACATACATATGAATCAGGAGCAGGCCACTCGGCCCCTCGAGGCTGCTGCACCATTCAATAAGATCATGCTGATCTGATTGTAACCTAGACTCCACATTCTTGCCTACTCCCGATAACCTTTCAACCCTTGCTTATCAAGAATCTACTTATCGCTACCTTAAAAATATTTAAAGATTCTGCTTCCATTGCCTTTTTGAGGGAGAGTTCCAAAGACTTGCGAGCCTCAGAAAAAATTTCTCCTCATCTCTGTCTTAAATGGACAACCCCTTATTTTTAAATAGTGACCCCTAGTTCTAGATTCTCCCACAAGGGGAAACATCCTTTCCACATCCACCCTGTCAAGACCCCTCAGAATCCTTTATGTTTCAATCATGTTGCCTCTTACTCTTCTAAATTCCAGTGGATGGAAGTCTAGCCTGTCCAAATTTCCACATAAGAAACCTGCCGATTCCAGGTATTGGCCTAGTAAACCTTCTCTGAACTGCTTCCAACACATTTACATCCTTCCTTTAAATAAGGAGACAAATACTACACGCAGTACTCCAGATGTAGTCTCACCAATGCCCTGTATGACTGAAGCATAACCTCCCAACTTTTGTATTCAATTCCCCTTGCAATAAACGATAACATTCTGTTAGCTTTCCTAATTACTTGCTGAACCTGCATACTAACCTTTCGCGATTCATGTACTAGGACACCCAGATCCCTCTGCATCTTTGAGCTCTGCAATCTCTCACCATTGAGATAATATGCTTTTTAATTCTTCTTACCAAAATGGAAAATTTCACATTTTCCCACATATTCCATTTGCCAGATCTTTGCTCACTCTCTTAACCTATCCAAATACCTTTGCAGCCTCCTTATGTCCTCTTCACAACTTACTTTTCTACTTATCTTTGTGTCATCAGCAAATTTAGCAACCATACCTTCATTTATATAAAATTGTAAAATGTTGAGGCCCCAGCACTGATCCCTGTGGCACACCACTCGTTACATCTTGCCAACCAGAAAATGACCCATTTGTGCCTACTCTGTTTCCTGTTCATTAGCTAATCTTCTATCCATGCCATATGTTTCCCCCTACACCATGAGCTTTTATTTTTCACATAATTTTTGATGTGGCACCTTATCAAATGCCTTCTCGAAATCTAAGTACAGTACACCCACCTTTATCCATAGCACATGTTACTTCAAAGAACTCCAATGAATTGGTCAGATGTGTTTTCCCTTTCACAAAACCATGCTGACACTGCCTGATTACCTTGAATTTTTCTAAGTGCCCTGCTATAATGCCTTTGATAGCTTCCAGCATTTTCCTAAGATAGATGTTAAGCTAACTGGCCTGTAGTTTCCTACTTTCTGTCTCGCTCCCATTTTGAATAAAGGAGTTACATTCACTATTTTCCAATCTAATGGAACCTTTCCTGAATCTAGGGAATTTTGGAAAATTAAAACCAACACATCAATGATCTCACCAACCACTTCTTTTAAGACTGTAGGACAAAGTCCATCAGGACCTGGGGATTTGTCAGCCTGCAGTTCCAACAATTTGACAGTACCACTTCCATGGTGATTGTAATTTTCTTGACTTCCTCCCTCCTTTCCATTTCCTGACTTACATCTATTTATGGGATATTACTTGTATTCTCTATAATGAAGATCGATGTAAAATACCTATTCAATTCATCAGTCATCTCTTTATTTTACCGTAGTAATTCCCCAGGCTCACTTTCTATAGGACTAATGCTCACTGTTAACTTTTCTTTTTTAAATATCATTAGAAACTCTTGCTATCTGTTTTTACATTTCTAGCTAGCTTTCTCTTGTCCTCTAATTTTTCCTTCCTTATCAATCTTTCAGTCATTCTTTGTTGTTCTTTATATTCTGTCCAATCTTCTGACCTGCCACCCATATTTGCACAATTGTATGCTTTTTCTTTAAGTTTGATACTATCTTTAACTTTTTTAGTTAACCACAGATGGTGGGTCTTCCTCTTGGAATTTTTCATTCTTGTTGGACTATATCTATTCTGTGTATTCTGAAATAGTCCCTGAAATGTCTGCCACTGCATCTCTATTGACCTATCCCTTAACCTAATTTGCCAATTCACTTTTTAGCTTGCTCTACTTTCATACCCTCATAATTGGCCTTATTTAAGTTTAAAATACTGGTCTTGGACCCATTCTTCTCTCCCTTAAACTGAATGTAAAATTCAATCATATTATGATCACTGCTACCTGGGGCGCCTTCACTATGAGGTCATCAATTAATCCTACCTCGTTGCACAATACCAGGTCTAGTATAGCTTGCTTTTTGGTTGGCTCCAAATTCTAAGAAACTATCCCAAAAACATTCTATGAACTCCTCATCTAGGCTACCTCTGTCCATCTGATTTTTCCAGTCTATATGCAGATTAAAATCCCCCATGATGGTTAGTAGTCTTGGAGAGTAACTCAAGCTTGTGCTCCAAGATTTCAGAGTGCACTGTCCAGCAACAGTCACTGGATAGCAATCAGCTTGAATCTTGATTTTTTTTTTTTCTTCCCTTCTGTAGCTGAGGCAAATTCTGGCTACCTAGATTGCCTTTACTGTCGTCCAACCTGAAATCAATCAAAGGACTAAATTGAACTCGTGATGCCTTTTGATTCTTTAGGTTGCTGCAGCCAGTAAATCACAGTCACTGTAGACAAATGTAGCAAATTCCCCATAAACAGCATAAATGACCAAATCCTTTTTTTTAATGGTTTTGGTTGAAGGATAAAGGTTAGCAAGGGCATGGGAAGAACTCCATTGCTCTTTGAAAAAGATTCCATGGCACTAAACATCCATCTGAGAGAACAGATGGATCGTCAGTTTAACGTCTCATCTGAAAGACAACATTTCTGATATTACACCAATTCTTCAATCCTGCACTTCTTGTGTCATCCTAAATTATTTGCTCAAGTATGTGGAATAGTGTTTGAACTGGCTACTTTCTGACTCAGGCAAGTGTCATCACTGAACGAAAGCTGATATCCATTTACTAAGATTGGCAATCAAATTGATCTGTGCGTTTTAGTACAGGAGGACTACATATTAACAACTGAGGCATTAGGTATACCTTTCTTAAAGGAAGTTCTGCCTTCACTAAAAGTGTAGTACTAAAATATTATTTGCATATTTCATGTTCATTGTACATGACAGCTGTGATTATAAATAATGCAACACATGTCTAAACATGACTGATGTAGGAAGATTAATATTAAAACATTTATTTTTATCTGCAGAATGTTTGAAGCTAAGATACAAAGCTATGCAGGTGAAGATCCACTGGATCTTTGGGACAGGTAAAAATAGCAATTTAATACAATTTTTTTTCTTAAACCTGTGGTATTCTTTGAAAGGTTGGTTACATCTCATTTCCCATCACTCTAGGTTTATGCAGTGGGCAGAAGCTTCACTTCCCCCTACAGAAAGAGAGGTATTGGTCTCAGTGTTAGAGAGACTCGTGAAAAGTTTTATGGATGACGAGAAGTATTCCAATGATCCAAGATATATCAACTACTGGTTAAAACTGGCAAGTGTTCAGTATGAACTTTTTAATAGATTAAGATTTTATCATAGACTTGCATTCTCTTGTTTTTATGTCATTCCAGTGGAGATGAGACCAGCTGGGCTGGAAATATGCTTGTTTAATCTATTTTGTATTATATGCCAGCAAGAGACAGAGTCCTTGCAGTGCTCAAATTGAAACTCATGCTCATTGCACTGGCTCCTATGTTAACTCATTCTTTCCTTGAACCTCAAAACTGTGGAAAACTTTAGTTTCCATTTTTCTGCAACCTATGGACTTTTTAAACCCAAGTTTGGCATCACTTAATCACAATTCCGTCACACATTTTTAACCTTGGTGTGGTATCCTGCTTGATGGCTTTATCCCTTTACCCAGGTTTCTCAGTTTAAAAAGCAATGTGATATTGTTTGAGGCGAAAAAAAAGTTTCATGGTTGTGTTTACATTTCTAATGTAACACTGCAGTCTGAGGAGAATAAAAAAAAAGGTAGTGGAAAAACTACTGTGGAAGATGCTATTCCCTGGCAGCATGCTTTTGTTCCACCCTCTCGGCCTCTGACTTTGAAATGCCTCAATTTTGACATTCCTTATCGGCTGTCTGAAAATTATTTTGTTTTCCTTGTGACACACTTTTGTTGTGAGTGGAGAGTATGCAATCTTCAGCCTGCAGATGGGAAAGAGAACAGCATATATGTACGTGTGCGTGGTATACCTATAGCCCTGTTACTGGGCTGTAGAGGTATGCAAAGGAAACCCAATGCGAGCCCGAATTCCGGACCCAGAACACCCACCCGACCCGAACCCGACACACGTCGGGACCCGTCAGGGTCGGATCGGGTGGCAGGCCTTTACATCAGTACATGGGTAAAGGCCTGCCACCTGACCTGACTGGATCCTATGGCATGTTTCGGGTTTGGGTTGAGTCGGGCTTCCGGGTCCAGCATTCGGACTTGGGTTGGGCTTCCTTTGCACACCTCTGCTGGGCTGCATGTGTAGCTGCCTTCATTTCCCAAACAGTTTGTGATGTACTTTCTTTCCTGTCTGCCTTTCCATTTGGCTGTTAGGGAGTTGAAAATAACTAGGTAGTTTATCCAAGAGTATTATTTCATTGAAGCATTACCCCCTCCTGCCAAAGACTACCTTATTCTCTTTTGCTGCTTTCAGGTTGAGATAATTTGTTGTAGTATAATTCTTCAAAATCCTGTTTTTGAAACTAATTTTTTTCCCTATCAGAAATTTTCAATTTATTTCTTGTATTCACTTTGAAGCTTTCCCTGTTTTGTTTGTGCGCAAACAAATCTTGAGCAAACTCTTGTATCAATTATGTTTCAGACTCAATCTCAGTTAGTTCATACAGATAATCTAAGGCACCTCACTTCCCTGCTTTTCCAATAGTCTTGCCTGTTTAATCTAAGAAATTTAGATTGACAGTCTGCAAATCAAACTTGAGGTTTGGTGGGGGAAGGGGAGAGATTTGCATCCTTGCTTTAAATGGGAACTTATATTTTTACAAAACTATAATACTGTATTTGAAAGGACCTTGCTAAAACCATTTAATTTAATGAATTTATAGCAGCAATGTTTTCCAATTGTTAGGAAACAAGCAATTCACATTCAACTGTTTATTCAGTCATTGCTATCAAAAATGTGGCTTTTTTGTTGATTTGTGGGATGTGAGCATCACTGGCAAGACCAGCATTTATTGCCTATTCCTAATTGCCTGTAAAAAGATGATGAGCTGCCTTCTTGAATTGCTGCAGTCCATGTGGTGTAGGTACACCCAAAGTGCTGTTAGGGAGGGAGTTCCAGAATTTTGACCCAGCAGCAGTGAAAAAACAGCGATGTATTTCCAAGTCAAGATGATGTATGACTTGGAAGGGAACTTGCAGATGGTCGTGTTCCCATGCATCTGCTGCCCTTGTTCTTCTAGGCAATAGCGATTGTGGATTTGGGAGTTATGTCAGAGTCATGTGAGTTGCTGCAGTGAATCTGCTGATGCTGCCACAGTGCGGTATTGATGGAGCGAGTGAATGTTGAAGGTGGTGAACAGGGTGCCAATCAAGCAGGCTGCTTTGTCCTGGATGGTGTCGAGCTCCTTGAGTGTTGTTGGAGCTGCACTCATTCAGGGAAGTGGAGAATATTCCATCACAGTCCTGACGTGCCTTGTAGATGGTGGACAGGTTTTGGGGAGTCAGGAGGTGGGTTACTTGCTGCAGAATTTCTAGTCTCTGACCTGCTCTTGTAGCCACAGCCTTTATGTAGCTGGTCCAGTTCAGTTTGTGGTCAATGGTAACCGCCAGAATGATGATAGTCGGGTATTCAGTGATGGTGATCCTGCTGAACATCAAGGGGAGATGCTTAGATTCTCTCTTATTGGAGATGGTAATTGCCCAGCACTTGTATGGTGCAAATGTTATTTGTCACTAAAGGCCTGCGACCCGACCCGAACCCGACGACATGTGTCGGGGTTGGGTCGGGCCCCTCTTCTGGGTCCGGCTTTCGGGCTCGGGTCGGGTTGAGTCCAGGTTGGGCCGGGTCTGGGTCGGGCCGGACACGCATGGTAAGTGCTCTGCTGGTAAGTATTGAAATTTAAAAACTTAACTGAGCTGGGAGTCCGGGATGAAACTGAGTCTGCGCAGTGAGCGAGTGATGTCACTATGACATCATCGCTCGCATTGCAGCTTCCTTGAGGTTCCAAGTTGGAAGCTAAATAAAGGGATGGTTGAGTCGAGTCAGGCCTGGATCGGGTCCACTGTGCTTTGGTCGGGTTCGGGTTGGGTTGTTTTTCCCGACCTGAGCAGGCCTTTAGTTGTCACCTATCAGTCCAAATAGGAAGCTGTGCAGGTCTTGGGGCTGGTGGGCATGAACTGCTTCTGAGGAGTTGTGAATGGTACTGAACACTGCAATCATCAGCGAGCATCCCCTCCTTCTGCACTTATTTTGGGGGGAAGGTCATTGATGAAGCAGCTGAAGATGGTTGGGCCTAGGACAGTACCCTGCTCCTGCAGCAATATCCTGAGATGATTGGCCTCCAGCAACCACAAACATCTTTCTTTGTGCTAGGTATAACTCTAGTCATTGGAGTGTTTTCCCCGCTTCTCATTGATTTCAATTTTTCACGGGCTCTTGGTGGCACAATTGGTCCATTGGGTGCTCCTGTTAAGAGGTTTCTGCTCCATTCTATATAACATTGAATTTGATTTTGTTTTTTGTTTTGTTCTTTGCTTATTCAGATAAACTGCAGCACAACACCACTTGACTTTTACAACTACATGTACAGCCAAGGGATTGGCACAAAATCAGCTGCCCTCTATCTTGCTTGGGCACAGGTGCTTGAGATGAAAGGCAACGTTCAGATAGCAGATAGCATCTTTCAGAAAGGCATTCAGAATTCCGCAGAACCAGTGGACACGTTGATCTGTCACTATGGGTAAGTTAGACCTGGACGACAGAGCTGAGAAAAAGTCATTGTGGCACTGAAGGAGGCCATTCAGCTCAATGTGTACATGACGGCTCTTGGTGGAGCAATCAGTCAGTCCCTCTCCCTGTAGCCCTGCAAGTTTATTTCCTTCAAATACCCATCCAAATTCCTTTTGAAATCATTATCTCCATTTCCACCACCCTCGTGGGCAGCGAGTTCCAGGTCATTATCACTTGCTGTGTAAAAACAGGTCTTCCTCACATTTCCCCCTGAAGCTGTTGCCCAAAACCTTCAATCTGTGTCCCCTTGTCCTTGTGCCTTATCTACAATATCTAAGCCTCTCATAATCTTGTACACCTCTATCAAACCTCCCCTCAATCTCCTTTGCTCCAAGGAGAACAACCCCAACTTTGGTTCCATTTTATCCTGGCTAGATCCCTTCTCATCCTCTTCCAATCTAGCCATTCTACCTTGTATCATTCCATGCTTTTCTGCATTACTAGTCTAATTATTAATGATGATCACTTAACCGAGTGCTCTCCCACAGACACTTAGTCTGCTTGGCTCACCTCATTTTCCAGGACCAGATCCAGCAATGCCTCCTTTCTAGTTGTTCTGTGTTTAAGGAACTGTGTCTCACTTTTGTGATTTAGGTTAGAAATTAGCCAAAACACATGGTCAGTTCTTTCTCTGAGGGTCCAAAATAAAATGCATTTTGACAGGCTTAATACAGTTCTTGATGAATGAAAATTAGAGTAGAGAGAGGAACTTGGATGATTTGAGTACATTCTTAATGGGCTTATTTGCTTGTGATAAAGGCCATTTTATCTGTTCAAAGCTGGATAATTGTTTTTACCCTGGGTTCCATATGTTGTAAATCTTTATGGACATATGTAATTGCATGGACTCGAATCAATCTTGAGGATGTGCTGCTTTTTTTTCCCAAAGCTCTTAGAGGTTCAGCTTGTGTTTTCTGTTTTGGAATTGGCAACCTGAGGTAAAATTAAAGTGTGGGATGCGCCTTCTAGTTACCTGAGTGTTGCCTGTGGTGCAAGTGCACTGATGTCTTAACTTTTTTCTTTTACTGCCAGAGGAAATAGTAATAGTGGTAGCAATAGCAATAATCATGTTAAAAATAGCAACAACTGCTAACAGGAGCTCTGCTGTGCAAGTTGTTGACTGGGAGGTGAATGCTTTACGAAGGGAAATCCAGACCGTTGGGCCCAGCCAAAAATAGTTGGGTAGATGGCAGGTGCATGAGGGATCATAGACTTCTGGGGGTTGTAGGGCTGGAAGAGTTTAGAGATAGGAAGGGCAATGCTATTTTAAAAAGGTGAACAAGGATGAGAATTTTAAATTTGAGGCCTTTGGGGAATGGGAGCTACTATATGATGACGGTTATGATTGGGACCGTGAGATAGGATACAGTTAGCAGAGTTTGGATGACCTGAAGCTTACACAATGTGGTGGGTAGGAGCCTTTTCAGAAGAGCATTGGAGTAATCGCACCTGGAGATAACTAAAGCATGGATAAGGTTTCCGTGGCAAAAAGACTGAAGGAGATCATGTGAAGTAGGCAGTCTTTGTGATCGGGAAAATAAAGGGTTGGAAGCGCTGCTTGATTTAACATCACCGGTTGAACTTTTATTGGAAGTATAGACCTGAGGTATTTAGACTATTCGACTTCAGAATAACATACGAATTAGGAGCAGGAGTAGGCCACTTGGCCTGCTCCGCCATTCAGTAAGATCAAGGCTGATCGGATTGTAACCGTGACTCTCTATTCCTGCCTTCCCCCGATAACCTTTCACCTCCTTGTTTATCAAGAAAATATCTACCTCTGCCTTAAAATTTAAAAAAAAGAATTGAGTCTGATTCTGTCCTTGTCTGATCATTTTTCACTTTTAAAGGTGGAATGCACTTGCGATATATTTATAAGGATATATTTAAGAACAGAAGCAGGCTTTGAAACTGAGCACTGGTGGTGCTACGTCTTAATATGAATTTGATTTGACAGTTGTTAAAAAAAAAATCTTCATGTAAGATTGGGATCAAAACTATTTGCAAGAAAATATATTCTCTGTTTATGTATCAAGTTATACTATTCATGTAATGTTTTAAATGTCTGCTCATCCATCTAAGGTGAAGTTCTTGTCTTTAGAAAAATTCTCTGATCAACTGGATATTGTAAAGTTAACTTTTTATAAATTTAATTATTTGCTGTTGCTATGTCACCTTTTAAAATTTATTTAAATCCTGTTAACTAGGTATTTTCTACACTTTATTGTGTCAAACAATTAATCGTATTATTTTATAGGCATTTCAGGACTCGAGCATCTCAGAACCTTTTACCAGTACAAACAGAAAATCCTGTGAGATCGATACCTGGATCTCTGGGGAGCCAATGTAGTATGACTTTTCGAGCTCAAAATGGTGAGGTGTTTTAATATTAGTTTTTTTGCCTTTCACCATGTTAAAGCATTTGTTATTAGGTTAGAATTATCTTTTCTAAATCAGTGATTCAGCTTCAGCTGGACTATGATGTTTAATTCTGGGCGCCACGCTTTAGGAAGGAGGTCAAGACCTTGGAGATGTTCAAGTGAATATTCTCTGCACTGTTACCAGAGGCTAGAGAAGCTAGGATTGTTCTCCTTAGCACAGAGAGGGTTAAGGGAAGATTAATAAAGGTGTTCAAAATTATGAAGGGCTTTGAGTAAATAAGGAGGAACTGCTTCCGCTGGGAGGTGGGTCAGAAACCAGAGGAATCCGATACAAGATAATGGCAAAAGAAACAGAAGACAATGAGGGCAAATTTTTTTGTGAAGTGATTTCTTAAATAAATGTACTGTCTGCTGCGTGGTGGAACCAGATTCAATAATTTTTAAAAAGGAATAAGATACAATACTTGAAAAGGAAATATTTTCAGGGCTTTGGGGAAAGGGAGGGGGTAGTGGGACTAATTGGATATCTATTTTAAAGAGCCAACACAAGCAGAATGGGCTGAATAGCCAAAGACTTGTCATTTAGTCCACTAAACCATGGGCTTAGACATGAGTGATTTAAGGGTGAAGTACGAGAAGGTAGTTGGTCACCATGAAATTTAGTTTGAACTGATAACTTCAATGTGAGTTTAAAATCTCATCCACTGCTGCAGATTCGATAGTGTTTATCGTGACGATTCTTTTTCCATCTAGTTAGGCTTAGTCACTGATCTTTTGAATCGAGTCAATGCATAGGCTGCTAAATTTGGATCCATAGCTCTGTTGGTTTTGGGGCTACGGGAGCCTGTGGAAGTAAAAAATGGCGGGTGGGAGGGGTGTACTGCTGACCACTTCCAGCATGACCTGCCTGATCACCGTGTTGTTGACGGCAATACATGCATGTGCTGAAAGTCTAACACTGATTTGACACAAGACCTTGGATATCATTGCTCTAGTGAACACTCTTACTTAACTACGCACAGCTGAAGCTGCATGAGGCTTCCCCCCCATCAGCATTATTTGAAGGGATCCACTGAACTTGCAGGTTAGTTGCTTATTACTATACTGGCTCTTGGAGAGTTAGTAGGAGTACTGGGTTGTTGGAAGACTTCTGAAAAGTGGGTAAAGTTTGCTCGGAGTGGCGCTGAACTTTGCGAAGCCATTGGTTGTTATTGGAAGGCCTCTGAGTACACCACTTGCTCCCAGACAAGAGGGCTATAATCGCAGTCCAGCTTGGAATACAGCATCAGAGGGAGATGGCAAGGAGGCAGCAAAGAAGACAAGCTTCTCGCAGAGACAGGCGGAGCACAGGAGGTCTTATCCAGGGACCACTTATACCTGCACGTAAGCTAGGAACAGTTTGTTTGGCAGCTGCATTTCACCAAGGAGTGGTCACAAAACTGTGCCATCTGTTGGAAGCAGATTTACAACCTCAGGAGGATGAAGACAGTGGTGACAGTGGCCGAAAAAATGATCATGGCCCAGAATTTTTTGCCTACAAATAACATAGCAAACATTTCGCAGTTCGCCATTCATTGATGCATCCGGGAGGTGTCAGAGACTCTATGCCAAGAGATGGGACTTCATTGTTTTTTCTCTAAACAGAGAGAAGCAGAAGGAGCTCATGTTGCTTTGTCAGGATAGCAGGCTTCCCTATGGTGCAGCGTGCCACTGACTGTACATGGCTTTATGGATGCCTCATCTAAATGGGTGAGCTGTACTGTAACCACAAAGGCTACCACTCACTTAATGTGCAGTTGGTGTGCGACCATACATAGCACACAATGCTGGCGAATACCTGCTATTATGGCAGCAGTCTGATGCGTTCACCCGCTTTTGCCAGCAATTTTTCAGCTACCATGTCAAACCTGAGGGTGGCAGGCTGGCGACAAGGGCTATCTGCTCTACACCTAGCTCATGACTCCATTCTGCAACCCCACCAAATATGGCCAGCACTCTTACGATGCGAGCCAAGGTATGATGAGAAATGTCATCGATCAGCTCATTGGGGTGCTGAAACAATTAGTGATAGTCTATTGTAACATCCACAACTTGGCCATCATCAGAGTATAGCCTTTGCCATCACCTTGGGAGAAGGAAGTGGGAGACAGCCTGTACATCCACAGTCCAGATGGGCTGTCCATGAGTGCATTATTGGTGTCTCGTTCCACTGAATGAAACTCCAGATCCCTGTTGCTCAACACCTCCCTGCTGTACCATCCATCTGATACGGACCCACAGCGGCCTCTTAGCCACAATCCTGAAAGGAAAGATGCCACAAAACAACCATTCCATGCCAACTTGATGTAACAACACATCCAGTACTCTACAATATTCAACTAATCACCCTTCTGCTTTCCTTTAGTGCCTGCCTCAAGGGTGCCTTTGCCTGTCAATGCTTCTATGCACTGCTACCCCAGTGGCTGCATCATGGCTGGTAGAAGGCTGCTGACATGGAGCGGGATACTGCACATGGCATTGCAAGATGCCCTCAAGCAGCTGTGGCCTTGAAGGCCTGCTTCGGACTGCACCACTTTGGCATGGGCGGCCACAGTCTGGGCTGGCTGGCTGAGAGGCAACAGAAAAGGCATTTGTGAAGTGATGGTGGTGGGAGCACAAATTCTGTCGTCCTGAGAGAGGACAGCTGGTTTGTGCTCCATTGGGAGCCACTACCACTCCCGGGGCAGTACCCGAGTAATCCTAGTAATCTGCTGGAGCGTAGATTGGTGGACTGTTGTGAACGCCTGAAAGCCCCTTTGAGCCTGGTATCCACAGCAATGTGGGCAGTTATCTGAGCCTGCATAGCACCAAGATGGGCTTGCATGGCAAAAAGTAGAGATTTCATGACCTTTGTCTGAGCCTTCATTCTGGCACTCCGCCATTGCGTGGCTTTTGCTTGTGCTGCTGAGACATAAGCCATCAGACGCTGCACGATGCTTGGATTGATGAAGTTGGCCACTTCAATGCTGGAAACTGGTTCCAAACAACGTTCTAACTAAGCTGAGCAGGTGCGTGGGCATGCAGCAGTCGGGAATGTGCTGTGCAAGGAACAAATAGCTGCACACAGGCAATGCTCCCTTTAAGACACACATGTATGCAGCTGCAAGGCATCTTAAAGGGACCGGGTGATGCAACAAGCAGGCCGTGCATACCAAACAGAATTTAGGGGAAGCATTGGTTCCAAGCTTTGCATCATGCCCTGAGCCAAGTTGGACCCAGACTCCTCATTACTCCTTGATAATAGGCTCCCTGACAGGCCCACCAATGTACCGAGCATTTTTGTGTGCATGTCATCAAAGTCTTCACCTGAGTCCTCTGCAGTAGAACAAAGAACAAAGAAAATTACAGCACAGGAACAGGCCCTTCGGCCCTCTAAGCCTACGCCGATCCAAATCCTCTATCTAAACCTGTCGCCTATTTTCTAAGGGTCTGTATCTCTTTACTTCCTGCCCATTCATGTATCTGTCTAGATACATCTTAAAAGACGCTATCGTGCCCGCGTCTACCACCTCCGCTGGCAATGCGTTCCATGCACCCACCACCCTCTGCGTAAAGAAATTTCCACGCGTATGCCCCCTAAACTTTTCCCCCTTCACTTTGAACTCATGTTCCCTTGTAATTGAATCCCCCACTCTGGGGAAAAAGCTTCTTGCTATCCACTCTGTCTATACCTCTCATGATTTTGTACACCTCAATCAGGTCCCCCCTCAACCTCCGTCTTTCTAATGAAAATAATCCTAATCTACTCGACCTCTCTTCATAGCTAGCGCCCTCCATACCAGGCAACATCCTGGTGAATCTCCTCTGCACCCTCTCCAAAGCATCCACATCCTTTTGGTAATGTGGCGACCAGAACTGCACGCAGTATTCCAAATGTGGCCGAACCAAAGTCCTATACAACTGTAACATGACCTGCCAACTCTTGTACTCAGTACCCCGTCCGATGAAGGAAAGCATGCCGTATGCCTTCTTGACCACTCTATTGACCTGCATTGCCACCTTCAGGGAACAATGGACCTGAACACCCAAATCTCTCTGTACATCAATTTTCCCCAGGACTTTTCCATTTACTGTATAGTTCACTCTTGAATTGGATCTTCCAAAATGCATCACCTCGCATTTGCCCTGATTGAACTCCATCTGCCATTTCTCTGCCCAACTCTGCAATCTATCTATATTCTGCTATATTCTCTGACAGTCCCCTTCACTATCTGCTACTCCACCAATCTTAGTGTCGTCTGCAAACTTGCTAATCAGACCACCTATACTTTCCTCCAAATCATTTATGTATATCACAAACAACAGTGGTCCCAGCACGGATCCCTGTGGAACACCACTGGTCACATGTCTCCATTTTGAGAAACTCCCTTCCACTGCTACTCTCTGTCTCCTGTTGCCCAGCCAGTTCTTTATCCATCTAGCTAGTACACCCTGCACCCCATGCGACTTCACTTTCTCCATCAGCCTACCATGGGGAACCTTATCAAACGCCTTACTGAAGTCCATGTATATGACATCTACAGCCCTTCCCTCATCAATCAACTTTGTCACTTCCTCAAAGAATTCTATTAAGTTGGTAAGACATGACCTTCCCTGCACAAAACCATGTTGCCTATCACTGATAAGCCCATTTTCTTCCAAATGGGAATAGATCCTATCCCTCAGTATCTTCTCCAGCAGCTTCCCTAACACTGACGTCAGGCTCACCGCTCTATAATTACCTGGATTATCCCTGCTACCCTTCTTAAACAAGGGGACAACATTAGCAATTCTCCAGTCCTCCGGGACCTCACCCGTGTTTAAGGATGCTGCAAAGATATCTGTTAAGGCCCCAGCTATTTCCTCTCTTGCTTCCCTCAGAAACCTGGGATAGATCCCATCCGGACCTGGGGACTTGTCCACCTTAATGCCTTTTAGAATACCCAACACTTCCTCCCTCCTTATGCCGACTTGACCTAGAGTAATCAAACATCTGTCCCTAACCTCAACATCTGTCATGTCCCTCTCCTTGGTGAATACTGTTGCAAAGTACTCATTTAGAATCTCACCCATTTTCTCTGACTCCACGCATGACTTTCCTCCTTTGTCCTTGAGTGGGCCAATCCTTTCTCTCGTTACCCTCTTGTTCCTTATATATGAATAAAAGGCTTTGGGATTTTCCTTAACCCTGTTTGCTAAAGATATTTCATGACCCCTTTTAGCCCTCTTAATTCCTCATTTCAGATTGTGCCTACAATCCCGATATTCTTTCAAAGCTTCGTCTTTCTTCAGCCTCCTAGACCTTATGTATGCTTCCTTTTTCCTCTTAGCTAGTCTCACAATTTCACCTGTCATCCATGGTTCCCTAATCTTGCCATTTCTACCCCTCATTTTCACAGGAACATGTCTCTCCTGCACGCTAATCAACCTCTCTTTAAAAGCCTCCCACATATCAAATGTGGATTTACCTTCAAACAGCTGCTCCCAATCTACATTTCCCAGCTCCTGCCGAATTTTGGTATAGTTGGCCTTCCCCCAATTTAGCACTCTTCCTTTAGGACCACTCTCGTCTTTGTCCATGAGTATTCTAAAACTTACGGAATTGTGATCACTATTCCCAAAGTAGTCCCCTACTGAAACGTTAACCACCTGGCCCGGCTCATTTCCCAACACCAGGTCCAGTATGGCCCCTTCCCGAGTTGGACTATTTACATACTGCTCTAGAAAACCCTCCTGGATGCTCCTTACAAATTCTGCTCCATCTAGACCTCTAACATTAAGTGAATCCCAGTCAATGTTGGGAAAATTAAAATCTCCTATCACCACCACCCTGTTGCTCCTACATCTTTCCATAATCTGTTTACATATTTGTACCTCCAGCTCATGCTCGCTGTTGGGAGGCCTGTAGTACAGCCCCAACATTGTTAACGCACCCTTCCTATTTCTGAGTTCTGCCCATATTGCCTCACAGCTCGAGTCCTCCATAGTGCCTTCCTTCAGCACAGTTGTGATATCCTCTTTGACCAGTAATGCAACTCCTCCACCCCTTTTACCTCCCTCTCTATCCCGCCTGAAGCATCGGTATCGTGGGTGAGCTGGTGCATGCATTGTTTTTTCCACCTGGCATGACTGCAGCCCACTCGTACTCAGTGATTCACCACATGCCTATCTTACCTCTATACTACACTCTAAGGGACGTACAGTGCCAGTATCTAAGCTGGTGGCTTCAAGTATCATTGTTTCTTCCTCAGAAATCTGCTCTCCCTCTAGACCTTCAGCTTCCAGAACCGTTGGCTGGCCAGGTGACATTTCCTGGGTATCTGAAAGCACAAGTACATAAGGGGAGGGTTGGGGTGAGGGGGGAGTGGAAGCAAATGGTGCATGCTTACGCCATCTGCAGCTTGTACATCGTAACAGATTTCGGGTCGAGTGTGACCTGTGATTTAAGAAGGTGCAGAAGGGAGGAACGTACCGTCATCTTCTATAGATTCAGCCATGCCATTGGTCATTGCCTCAGTGGCTGGCCACAGCAATCATCCTCAGCACCATATCCTCCATGGGGGTCAGCACCTACAGCTGTGCCTGCCTTGCCAGTTTACTGCTGCTATGTCTATTATGAGCCTCCTTGTCCTGCAAAAGAGAGGGAAGTGTATCAGTGACTCGATTGCAATTTTTTTCTGATATGCCTACCGCAGTTTAATAGCTGGTAGTCTATACATGCTGTGATGTTTGATTGTACAGCGTCCAGCAGTGCTAAGAGTGTGATGCTGAGGTGAAGCACATGTATGTGAGGTTTGAATTGTGCTTGATATAGATTGTTGCTGGGCAAGTGAAGAGGGTGTGGTGCAGTTGGGTAGGTAGGATTTGGCATATAAGGACCACTCATGTACGATCATTCTTGTGGCAGTGTATCTATGTCCTTGGTGCAAGACTGGAGCCACCTGCTCCCACTGTCTTCTGAGCACTTGTCCGGGGAGGCCTCCTGGCCCTCTGGGAGAAGAGAAGGTCTCTCCTCCAGTCCACCTCCTGCACCAGTGACATCAGCATAGCATCTGAAAATCTGTGAAATGTTCTTTTGCCTTTTGTGCCATTTCAGGTCTGTCTTTCAAGTTTTCAAGTGTTGTTCATGCAGTTTCAGCCCCTGTTGCAGCCAAAATGAACATCACCTTTTAAGAGATGGAGTCTGGCATTATGTGGTGCTAGGCTAGCGCAACCTTGGGTCGCTTGCTAAGTGGGGCAGCCAATCAGCAGTATGAAGCTTCCATATATTTGTGACAGAGAGCTATTGGGGGAAGACCTATTTTAATATGACAAAACAGGACATGAAAAAACAGGATCTGGCCAAAGTGGACTGGGAGCAGCTACTTGTAGGAAAGTCAACACCAGACCAGTGGGAGTCATTCAAAGAGGAAATGGTGAGAGTTCAGAGCCAACATTTACCTGTTAAGGTGAAGGGTAAGACCAACAAGTCTAGGGAACACTGGATGTCAAGGGATATAGAGGATTGGATCTGGAAAAAAAGGAGACTTCTGGCAGATTCAGAGCGCTGAAAACAATGGAGGCACTAGAGGAGTATAGAAAGTGTAGGGGGTTACTTAAAAAAAAAAAGTAATTAGGAGAGCGAAGAGGGGACATGAAAAAACACTGGCGGGCAAGATAAAGGAACATAAGGTGTTTTAAAGTATATTAAGGGCAAGAGGATAACCAGGGAAAGAGTAGGGCCCATTCAGGACCAAAGTGGCAATCTGTGTGCGGAGCCGGAGGAGATAGGTGAGGTTTTAAATAATTACTTTTCATCTGTGTTCACAATGGAGAAGGACGATATAGGTGTAGAAATCAGGGAGGGGAATTGTGATCTACTTGAACATATTAACATTGAAAGGGAGGAAGTATTAGCTGTTTTAGCAGGCTTAAAAGTGGATATTTTCCCAGGCCCAGATGAGATGTATCCCAAGCTGTTACGTGAGGCAAGGGAGGAGATTGCAGGGGCTCTGACACAAATTTTCAAATCCTCTCTGGCCACAGGAGAGGTACCAGAGGATTGGAGGGCAGCGAGTGTGGTACCATTATTCAAGAAGGGTATCAGGGATAAACCAGGTAATTACAGGCCAGTACGTCTAACATCAGTGGTTGGGAAAATATTGGAAAAAATTCTGAGGGACAGGATTGATCTCCACTAGGAGAGGCAGGGAGTAATTGGGGATAGTCAGCGTGGCTTTGTCAGGAGGAAATCGCGTCTAACTAACTTTAGATTAGATTAGATTAGAGATACAGCACTGAAACAGGCCCTTCGGCCCACCGAGTCTGTGCCGAACATCAACCACCCATTTATACTAACCCTACACTAATCCCATATTCCTACCAAACATCCCCACCTGTCCCTATATTTCCCTACCACCTACCTATACTAGTGACAATTTATAATGGCCAATTTACCTATCAACCTGCAAGTCTTTTGGCTTGTGGGAGGAAACCGGAGCACCCGGAGAAAACCCACGCAGACACAGGGAGAACTTGCAAACTCCACACAGGCAGTACCCGGAATCGAACCCGGGTCCCTGGAGCTGTGAGGCTGCGGTGCTAACCACTGCGCCACTGTGCCGCCCCACTTGGTTGAATTTTTCGAGGTGGTGACAAGATGTGTAGATGAGGGTAAGGCAGTTGATGTAGTCTGCATGGACATCAGTAAGGCTTTTGATAAGGTCCTGCATGGGAGATTGGTTAAGAAGGTAAGAGCCCATGGGATCCAGGGTAATTTGGCAAATTGGATCCAAAATTGGCTTAGTGGCAGGAGGCAGAAGATAATGGTCGAAGGTTGTTTTTGCGAGTGGAAGCCTGCGACCAGTGGTGTACCACAGGGATCGGTGCTTGGACCCTTGCTGTTTGTAGTGTACATTAATTTAGACATGAATACAGGAGGTATGATCAGTAAGTTTGCAGACGACATGAATATTGGTGGTGTTGTAAATAGTGAGGAGGAAAGCCTTAGATTACAGGACGATATAGATGGGCTGGTAAGATGGGCGGAGCAGTGGCAAATGGAATTTAATCCTGAGAAGTGTGAGGCGATGCATTTTGGGAGGACTAACAAGGCAATGGATGGTAGGACCCCAGGAAGTACAGAGGGACCATGGTGTACTTGTCCATAGATCACTGAAGGCAGCAGTGTAGGTAGATAAGATGGTTAGGAAGGCATATGGGATACTTGCCTTTATTAGCCTAGGCATAGAATCTAAGAGCAGGGAGGTTATGATGGAGCTGTATAAAATGCTGGTTAGGCCACAGCTGGAGTACTGTGTACAGTTCTCGGCACCACACTATAGGAAGGATGTGATTGCACTGGAGAGGGTGCAGAGGAGATTCATCAGGATGTTGCCTGGGCTGGAGCATTTCAGCTATGAAGAGAGACTGAAAAGGCTAGGGTTGTTTTCCTTAGAGCAGAGAAGGCTGAGGGGAGATATGATTGAGGTATACAAAATTATGAGGGGTATTGATAAGGTTAGATAGGAAGAAACTTTTTCCTTTAGCAGAGGGGTCAATAACCTGGGGCATAGATTTAAGGTAAGGGGCAGGAGGTTTAGAGGGGATTTGAGGAAAAGAAATTTCACCTAGAGGGTGGTTGGAATCTGGAATGCACTGCTTGAAGAGGTGGTAGAGGCAGGAACCCTCAACATTTAAAAGTTTTTAGGTGAACACTTGAAATGCCATAGCATACAAGGCTACGGGCCAAGTGCTGGAAAATGGGATTAAAATAGTTAAGTGCTTGATGGCCGGCACAGACACAATGGGCCAAAGGGCCTGTTTCTGTGCTGTATAACTCTATGACTCTATTTTTGGCAATAGTCAGCAGTTATTCAAAATCTAGGAAATCTTGAATAACTTGTGGGATATCCAAGGATCTGTAATTTGAATCTTGAAGTCAGTTTGCTACTGTCAAGAGATTAGTAGAAGCCTGTTTCAATGGTTTTAAAATAATACTATATGTAAAATTATTCTATAAAAGAGTAGTTAAATTAGAACTATGTTGCTACCTTTTGTCATCAGTCACCTGTTTATCTTCAGAAAAATAAATTTGCTTAATTCCAATTCGGAATGAGAGCTCAAATTATGATGCTGTATGTTTCATTGACGATTTCAGAGATCCTATGGAGACAGCAGTAATCTACAGTAACTAAAAATAATTAACTGTAAGATTGTTCTGTTGATTATACTCAAAATTGTAATTTTATGCCTGACAGAAAAGACTCAAAAACATAGCAGTGCTGCTGCTTTAATGGTGATGGGTCCAGACCAAAACAAAGGAAAAGCTAGGGTGCATTCTCTTTTCTGAGGAAAATGCTGATTCTCAAGTGATTATGGGGATTGTTCTTTTTTTCTTTTCAAGAGATAGTTGAAGTTAAACAATTAAAATTAAAAAACAACTTTCTCTAGCCTTCCCTCTCCTTTTAGTATTGCCATTGGAATAAAAGTACTTATAAGGCAAAGTCAGAGATATCTTTCATTAATACATTGCTGTCAGATTCGTTTTTTATTATTAGGAATTGAGTTTTTGTTGGGCTGTTTATGTAAATAAATGGTTATGTCTCTGCAGCTGTTTCATTAATATTCTGACTGAATACAATGGAGGTATTGCACATTAGAAAATTCATTTTTACTCTTTTTAAAGCTGCCGTGTTTGACTATCCAGTTGAACTTGAGCTTTTTGTATTGTGTGAAATGGTTGAATATTTGTAAATGTTAAAATCTGCACATTAGTAGTATTTTAATTAACAGCGTTCTATATGTTTTAGGCTTTCTGCATGAACCTTTGGAAAACTCTCAGTTCATCAGTCCAGACTTGCCGCCTTTGAGTAAATTAGGTTTGAACGCAGGGCCTGTGGGTTTAGAGACCCTTCCCGAATCTCAGGTAACCATTTCTGTTTGTCGACTTAAGTTATGTACTAATTTTTAGATAATGTAATATGAGTTATGCACAGAATTGGCTTTGTTAATCTATTTGCTGTCAAATATACATGGTAAATGACTGCAATCTATTGTCATGTCTTTGGCAAGCCATGGTATGTTTTTGGTTTTGTCGTTTCGCTGGAGTTATGCTTGGCTGTGATGACCCCACAGTCAAGCAGTTTAATTGTTGAGGTTCCTGTAAAAAACAATGACTACTTGAATAAGGCACCAGAGGTTGTCCAGCAAAGAGATGATGCTTTCTGAAGAAAAGGAGGTGATGAGATTAGTGAGGATTTTTTTCCTTCAATGTTGTATTATGACTGCATGGAACTTCAAATCAAAACTCCAGACTAACCTGAGACAGTACTTGTCAATATTTTTTTTTGCTTAAATTAGAATTTAGATCGGCCTGTATTAGAGAACAAAATACAAAATGGCTGCAGTGGTAAACCATCTACGCTTGCTACTTCTGGTACAGAGTCGAACAGTTTGTAAGTAAAAGTATTGTAATGGCTTCCTGTTACAGGAAAATGTGATAGAATGTAATGTAATAGAAAAATGAGGATGGCCAAGAGTTATGCAGTACAGGAACAGGCCCTTAGGCTCATCATGTCTGTGCTGGCCACCAAGCACCTAACTATTCTAATCCCATTTTCCAGCACTTGGCCCGTAGCCTTGTATGCTATGGCATTTCAAGTGCTCATCTTAATACTAAAATTTTGTGAGGATTCCTGCCTCTACCACCTCTTCAGACAGTGCGTTCCAGATTCCAACCACCCTCTGGGTGAAATTTCTTTTCCTCAAATCCCCTCTAAACCTCCTGCCCCTTACCTTAAATCTATGCCCCAGGTTATTGACCCCTCTGCTAAGGGAAAAAGTTTCTTCCTATCTAACCTATCAATGCCTCTCATAATTTTGTATACCTCAATCATGTTCCCCCTCAGCCTTCTCTGCTCTAAGGGAAACAACCCTCGCCTATCCAGTCTCTTTTCATAGCTGAAATGCTCCAGCCCAGGTAACATCCTGATGAATCTCCTCAGCGTGCTGTCCAGTGCAATCACATCCTTCCTATAGTGTGGTGCCCAGAACTGTACACAGTATTCCAGCTGTGGCCTAACTCGCGTTTTATACAGCTCCATCATAACCTCCCTGCTCTTATATTCTATGCCTCGGCTAATAAAGGCAAGTATCCCATATGCCTTTCTAACCGCCTTATCTATCTGTGCTGCTGCCTTTAGTGATCTCTGGACTTGGTGAAACTTTTGTATGTTGGTTATTCCAAAAGTTTTTTTTTTTGGGTGGGCAGAAATATTTTTTCCAATGATGTTGACTCCAGAGGCGACAGTGTACAACAACTTGCAGTTACATAGCACCTTTTAACGTAGTAAACTTTCTAAGCTGCTTCATAGGAGTGTAATCAGGCAAAAATTGACAGATATTATGACGTGACGAAAAGATTGGCTCTAGAGATAGGTTTTAAAGGGATGTCTTATAGGAGGAGGGAAATGAAGAGCCAGAAAGGTTTAGGAAGGGAATGCCAGAGCTTGGGGTCCGGATGGCTGAAGGTACAGTTGACAACGTTGAGGCGAAGGAAGTGAGAATGCACAAGAGGCCAGAGTTGGAGGAATGGAGAGATCTCGAACGGTTGTAGAGCTGGTGGAGGTTACAGTGATCAGGTGCAAGGCCATGGAGGGATTCGAACAAGAGGATGAGACTTCTAAAATTCACCTTGTGTGTTAAAGCCCGTTGGAGTTGGAACTAGGCGGTCTTTGTGATGGACAGGTCGTGATTTGTTTTTATTCATGGGATGTGAGTGTTGCTGGCATTTATTGCCCATCCCTAATTGCCCTTGAGGTCAAGGTGGTGGTGAGCCACCTCTTGAACTGCTGTGGTCTACACCCACAGATCTGTTGGCGTTTCAGGATTCTGACCCAGTGACAGTGAAGGAATGGTGATATAGTTCCAATCAGGATGGTGTGTGACTTGGAGGGGAAGTTGCAGGTGGTGGCATTCGCATCTGTCTGCTCTTGCTTTTCTGCCACTGTTCAAGGTGGTGGATGCGGTCCCAGTCAAGCAGGCTGCTTTATCCTTCCTGCCATTGAGCTTCTTGAGTGTTGTTGGAGCTGCATGTATCCAGGCAAATGGAAAGTATTCCATCACACTCCTGACCTTGTAGATGGTGGACAGGCTTTCTGGGAATCAGGAAAGGAGTTACTTGCTGCAGTGTTCCCAGTGTCTGACCTGCTCTTCACAGAATCTCACAATTGTTACAGTGCTGAAAGGTGGCCATTTGGCCCGTCGTGTCTGCACTGGCTCTCTGAAAGAGCAGTTCCCTGAGTTCCATTCCCCTGCCTTCTCCCCGTAACTCTGCGCATTCTTCCTTTTCATATAATTGTCTAATTCCCTTTTAAATGCTTCAATTGAACTTGTCTGCATCATGTTCTCGGGCAGCGCATTGTAGTCACAATATTTCTGTGGTTGGACTAGTTAAGTGAAAGTTTCTTGCCACTTATCAGGCCGAGTCTAAATGTTGTCCAGATTTTGCTGCATGTGGGCACAGACTGCTTCAGTATTTGAGGAGTTGCGTATGCAACTGAACACTGTGCAATTATCTGTGAACATTCCCCCACAACCCTACTTCTGACCTTACATTGGGTGGAAGATCATTGATGAAGCAGCTGAAGATGGTTGTGCCTCAGATATTACCCTGAGGAACTCCTCCAGTGATATCTTGGGACTGAGATGATTGGCCTTCAGCAACCACAAGCACCTTCCTTTGTACTCGGTATGATTCTGACCAGTGGAGAGTTTTTTCCCGATTCTCATTGACTTCAATTTTGCTGGGGCTTATTGATGCCGCACTTAGCGAATGCCTTTGACATCAAGGCAGCATTTGACCGTCGCTTCACCTCTGGAATGTTTGGACCAAGGCTTTAATGAGGTCAGGATCCGAGTGGCCCTGGCGGAACCCAAACTGAGCATCGGTGAGCAAGTTACTACTGTTTAAGTACCGCTTGATAGCATGGTTGACAACACTGTCCATCACTTTGCTAGTGATTGGGAGTAGACTGATGGGTGGTAATTGGCCAGATTCGATTTGTCCTTTTTTTTTATGGGCAGGCCATACCTGGGCAATTTTCCATATTGTCAGGTAGATGTCAGTGTTGTAGTTGCACTGGAACAGCTTGGCTAGGGGCACTGCAAGTTCTGGAGCATAAGTCTTCAGTACTACAGCCAGGATGATGTCAGGGTCTTTGTGTCTAGTGCTTTCAGCCATTTCCTGATAGGTGGAGTGAATCGATTCGGCTGAAGACTGGCATCTGAGATGCTGGGGACCTCAGGAGGAGGCCATGATGGATCATCCACTTCTGGCTCAAGATGATTGCAAATGCTTCAGCCTTGTCTTTTGCATTGATGTGCTGGGCTCCCCCATTGTTGATAATGGGGATGTCTGTGGAGCCTCCTCCTGTTAGTTGTTTAATTGTCCATCATCGTTCGCAGCTGTATGTGTCAGGACTGCAAAGCTTAGATCTGATCGGTCGTTTATGGGATCACCCAGCTCTGTTTATAGCATGCTGCTGTACTGCACCTGGCATGTTCTCCTGCACTCCTCATTGAACCAGGGTTGTTCCCCTGGATTGATGGTAATAGTAGAGTAAGGGTTATGTTGGGCCACAAGGTTACAGAGTCTGGTTGCCTGAAGATCTATCCTTGTCTAACTCCCTTTGCTCCTTTACTGCTGTCTCTTTAATGTCTGTCTGTGCAAATAATGTCACCAATGTCCCAAACAGTGCCATCACCATCCCCGGGTATGTCCTGTCCCACCAGCAGGACAGACCCATCAGAGATGGCGGCACAGTGGTATACAGTCGGGTGGGAGTTGCCCTGGGAGTCCTCAACATTGACTCCGGACCCCATGAAGTCTCATGGCATCAGGCCAAATATGGGCAAGGAAACCTCCTGCTGATTACTACCTACTGCCCTCCCTCAGCTGACGAATCCGTACTCTCTCCATGTTGATCACCACTTGGAGGAAGCACTGAGGGTGGCAAGGGCACAGAATGTACTCTGGGTTGGGGACTTCAATGTCTATCACCAAGAGTGGCTTGGTAGCACCACTACTGACCCAGCTAGCCGAGTCCTAAAGGACATAGCTGTTAGACTGGATTTGCGGCAGGCGGTGAGGGGAACCCACAAGAGGGGAAAAACATACTTGACCTCGTCCTCACCAGTCTGTCTTCCGCAGATGCATCTGTCCATGACAGTCGGTAGGAGTGACCACCACACAGTCCTTCTGGAGACAAAGTCCTGCCTTCACATTGTGGATACCCTCCATTGTGTTGTGTGGCGCTGCCATCTTGCTGAATGGGATAGATTTTGAACAGATCTAACAACTCAAAACTAGGCATCCATGAGGTGCTGTGGGCCATCAGCAGCAGCAGAATTGTACTCACCCACTATCTGTAACCTGATGGCCCGGCATATTCCCCACTCTACTGTTGCCATCAAGCCAGGAGACCAACCCTTGATAAATAGAGTGCAGGAGGGCATGCAGGAGCAGCACCAGGCATACCTCAAAATGAGGTGTCAGTCTGGTGAAGCTGCAACACACGACTACTTGTGTGCAAAACTGCGTAAGCGGCATGCGATAGACAGAGCAAAGCGATCCCATAACCAACGGATCAGATCAAAGCTCTGCAGTCCTGCCACATGTAGCCGTGAATGGTGGCGGACAATTAACTAACTGGAGGAGGTGGCTCCACAAATATCCCCATCCTCAATGATGGCGGAGCCCAGCACATCAGTGCAGAAGACAAGGCTAAAGTATTTGCATCCATCTTCAGCCAGAAGTGCCGAGTTGATTATCCTCCTCCTGAAGTCCCCGCGTGACATCAAGAAACAACTGAAGTCACTGGATACTGCAAAGGCTATGGCCTTGACAATATTCCGGCAATAGTACTGAAGACTTGTGCTCCAGAACTTGCCGAGACCCTAGCCAAGCTGTTCCAGTACAGCTACTACATTGGCATCTATCTGGCAATCTGGAAAATTGCCCAAGGTATGTAATGTACACAAAAAGCAGGACAAGTCCAACCCAGCCAATTACTGCCACATCAATCTACTCTCAACCATTAGTAAAGTGATGGAAGGTGTCATTGACAGTGTTGTCAAGTGGCACTTACTTTGCAATAACCTACTTAGTGATGCTCCGTTTGGGTTTCGCTAGGGCCACTCGGCTCCTGACCTCATTACAGCCTTGGTTCAAACATGGATAAAAGAGCTGAACTTTAGAGGTGAGGTGAGAGTGACTGCCCTTGACCTCAAGGCGGCATTTGACCGAGTATGGCATCAAGGAGCCCTAGCAAAACTGAAGTCAATGGGAATCGGGGGGAAAACTCTCCGCTGGTTGGAGTCATACCTAGCACAAAGGAAGATGATTGTGGTTGTTGGAGGTCAATCATCTGAGCTCCAGGACATCACTGCTGGATTTCCTCAGGATAGTGTCCTAGGCCCAACCATCTTCAGCTGCCTCATCAATGACCTTCCTTCAATCATAAGGTCAGAAGTGTGGATGTTCGCTGATGATTGCATAATGTTCAGCACCATTCGCAACTCCTCAGATACTGAAGCAGTCAGTGTAGAAATGCAGCAAGACCTGGACAATATCCAGGCTTGGGCTGATAAGTGGCAAGTAATATTCGCGCCACACAAGTGCCAGGCAATGACCATCTCTAACGAGAGCATCTCCCCTTGACATTCAATGGCATTACAATCGCTGAATCCCCCACTATCAACATCCTAGGGGTTCCCATTGACCAGAAACTGAACTGAATAGCCATATAAATACTGTGGCTACAAGAGCAGGTCAGAGGCTAGGAATCCTGTGGCAAGTAACTCCCCTCCTGACGCCCCAAAGCCTGTCTACCATCTGCAAGGCACAAGTCAGGAGTGTGATGGAATACTGTCCACTTGCCTGGATGGGTGCAGTACCAACAACACTCAAGAAGCTCGAAACCATCCAGGACAAAGCAGCCCACTTGATTGGCACCCCATCCACAAACATTCACTCCCTCCACCACCGATGCACAGTAGCAGCAGTGTCTATCATCTACAAGATGCACTTCAGCAACGCACCAAGGCTCCTTGGAAAGCACCTTCCAACCCTGCGAGCTCTACTGACTAGGACAAGGGCAGCAATTGCATGGGAACATCACCTGCAAGTTCACCTCCAAGTCACACACCATCCTGACTTGGAACTATATCGCAGTTCCTTCACTGTCGCTGGGTCAAAATCCTGGAACTCCCTTCCTAACTGCACTGTGGGTGTATCTATACCATATGGACTGCAGCAGTTCAAGAAGGCAGCTCACCATCACCTTCTCAAGAACAATTAGGGGTGGGCAATAAATGCTGGCCTGGCTGGCGATGTCCTCATCCCATGAATGAATAAAAAAACCACGGAATTAACAGTATATATGCTTGTAACACCCAGGAGTACTTCTCCACCACGCGTACTTCCCAACTGCCTTGCCTTGACTCGAGCAAAATACTGTAGATGCTGGAAATTTGAAATTAAAACAGAAAATGCTGGAAGTACTCATCAGATTCTGATGAAGGTCATTAATCTGAAACATTAACTCTGTTCCCCTCTCCACAAATACTGCCTAACCTGCTGAGTATTTCCAGCATTTTCTGTTTTGATTTATGTCTATGCCTATAATCTAGTTTTGCATGAGTCTTAACTTCCTCCAGCTCCATATCAGCAAAAGCAAGTCCATTGCCTCTGATCCCTGCCACAAATTCTGCGCTCTTACCACCAATTGCCTCACCAGCTTTGATGTCCTGCTCAACCGTGAGCTGAACTTCAGACCCCATATCCTTTACATCACAAAGACTGCTTACTTCCACCCTCCAGCACTTTTCCATTTAAATCTTTGTGCATGTCTTGTCACACCCAGACCTGACTACTTCAATGCTCCATTTGCTGGCCTCCTATCCTTCACCAGCCATAAATGTCAACCGATCCAAAACTCTGCCACACACATCATGTTCCATACTTAATGCTGCTTGTTCATCACCCCAGTTCTTATTGACCTATGCTGTGGTCCCCCCTTTACTCCAACACGCTAGATTGTCTTTAAATCCATCCATGGTTCCAATTGGTCTCAACTAAAATCTCCTCCAAATCTAAGTTCCTTGCCTCCCCCCAACACTGTTCATCTTATTCTGGTCTTTTGTGAGTTCTCTCCCTCCTTCCCTTTGCCTCACAATTGATGGCAGTGCCTTCAGCCACCTGGATTCTACTCTCTCAAATTCCCTCTGAACATTTTGTGTCTCCATTTCGTCCTTTTAGAAACCTACTCAAACTTTTGACAATCTTTTGATCACACTCCGAATCAAACTCTTCCTGATTCTGTTTGCTGTTGTTGCATCAATATGTGCCATGGCTTGATTTTCTCTTTTACGTCAAAGTCACAGTATAATGGCAGTGCTTTTGCTTTGGAGCACTTAGCTCAGTGGGCGGTCAGCAGGATGGAGAAATGGCAGGCACAAAGGCAAGGGTGAAAAAAAAGCACAGATGGTTTTTTAGCATTTTAAAAAGGGACAGGTAGATTCAGAGATTAGGAAACAGTGCTTCGAAAAATGTTGCAGATGCTGGAATAGAGGGAATGAGAGGTAAAATAATATTGGAGGAGTTGAGAATGCATGTGACGTAGCTGGAGGAAATTCATTTCTCTGGGACAGTGGAGCTTGGCATAGCTGGGGGTGATTGGGCTGCAGGACTTTGTGCAGGGGAGGTTGCATTCTGAGAATGAAGTATAAGTTGTAGTTCTTGGAAATGGAGGCCAGCTAGGAAAGCACTGGTGAACCTGAACCCAAATGTGGTAAAGTTGCAGATAATGGTTTTGGTAGGGGATGAGGTGGTTGAAACAAGTGATATTGTGCAGTTGCGAGCAATGGATGGATGTGGGAAGGAATGTTCACTTGTGCTGTGGACTGGGAATGAGTAAAGACCATCAGGCGCATGTACCCTTTGTGATGGGATTCATTTAAAAAAAAATCCTATCCCTGTATACCTCCCACGATCTAAAAGATGCAAAAACCAAAAACATAGTTAATTGAAGAATCCTCTGTCACAAATTCCTGTCAGACTGCTCAGGAAAGCCCCAAACATGTAAGTTTATTTCCTGGAATAATTAGTTTTGCCTTCCATATGCAGTTTTCACATAGTTTAGGGTATAGTAAATGATCACTTCCTAGCCTTTCTCCCTCCTTTTAACCTACACTTTCTCATGCTATACACTGCATTCATATTGTGGGAACCCATGTGCAGAGCTGCACACTTAGTTTCACAAAATAAATTCTAATGAACTGTAATAACTCTTTTATATGGGAGTACCAGCACATTAGTTTTTCTTAACTAACCTTTGCTTATCTAGTGTGACGCCTTCCATTTAGATCTTTGTGACTGGATAATTTTCCTTCTGTGTGTGACATGATTTCAATTAGACATCTCTGTTTTCTAATTTCTATTATCCATGTAGAATTTCGAATGCACCTAAGCCTGTGCATCAAAATGATAACCACGGTAAAGTTCAGGAAGCATCTGGTGACCTACAGCAAGTTGTCATGTACAATAAAGATGTTCTCTTTTCTGGAGATAAAGAGATGTGTTTTGAAGAAATTCGAGCTAAGGAACACATTGCACGAAGCAAACGCAAAGGAACAGAGGAATGGAGTATGTTTTTTGTTTTTCTTCTGATCATAACTTGTAGCCAGTCCATTAGAAACGACTGGATCTGCTCATCTTCTGTGGAGAAGCTTTCCAGTTTTTGCTTGCCTCCCCAGTGGCATGGGTGCTGGCCTGTTGTCTGTTGTTCATTGACACTGCATGTTGTCACACCAATTGCACTACTAAAGTCAAGACTTTATAAAAATGAAAATTTAAGACTATGCTTTCTAAATCTTCCATTCCAGAAATGCTATGTTCCTAATAGAAAGTGCCAGCTGTTTCCCTGTCATTTAGCATTTGCCTACATTACAACATTGACTTTACTTCGAAAGTACTACGTACTGTGAAAGGCTTTGAGACGTCCTGAGGTCATGAAAGGCACAATATCAATGCAAGTTTATTTGAGAATTGTTGAAAATAGAGACATGTTGTCGAAGCTTTTTGTCTTGCACTCATCAGAACAATACGCAAGAATAACCAATGTAAGGGAAAACAACAACATATACTGCATGAGAAGAGAGTGCTGATTGGTAAGCTACAGATATTAATACACCGGGCCCTGTTCTTTGCAGACAGAAAGAACATGTACACACATTGCACCTGTTTCAACTGAACAAAATAAGTGACAGCCATTCACTGATCAAGGCATTGCACTGAGGAATGAACCAATCAGTCAAGCTGCCTGGTTTAACTTTCAAACAAAACTTGGCAGTTAGCTCAGTCGCTGTAAACTGGTGCATTCTCCATGGCAACGCCTCTACCAATCAGAGTTCACTTGCCAACCAGTCAGCGCACTTTCTTCTCATGCAGTGTAAGTTGTTGTTTCCCCTTACATTGGTTATTTCATATTGTCCTGATGAGTGCAAGACAAAAAGCTTCGACAACATGTCTCTGTTTTCAGCAATTCTCAAGTTCTGTACTACTAAATGACAATTTTATTTGTTTGTATCATAGTGGATATCTAATAGCCAGTGCAATGAAGAAAACTCAGTAATCATAAACTAAGTTTTGATGCTTATGACAATATTTTGACATTGCTATTGTAAGTTTATAAATAGCTTTAAATCTCTCTTGCGCAAATACATTCCAGCCTCATCAAAAAATGGTACGGAGCTTATTTCAAATGGAACTTGTTTTAACTGAACAGGAGTAGGCTGTTTAGCCCCTCAACCCTGTTCTGCCAATCATTTAAATTATGTTTGATCTGTACCACAACTCCATTTAGCTGCCTTTGCTCCATATCTTTTGATACCCATACTTAACAAAAATGTATCAGTCTCAGTCTTTAAACTTTTCATTTGACCCAGCATCCACAGCCCTTTAGGGGAGAGACTTTCAAATTTCTATCATGCTCTGTGAAAAATTGCTCCCTGATTTCACTCTGAAATATCTCTAACTGCAAATAGGTACTGCAATTTTGAGAGTAACCAGCTTTTAAATGGATAATGTGTTTTAGCAGATGTTTGGAGGACTCTGGCCATTTTTAAACTGATACTGGCTTTATATCTAAAATCCCTTGATTTGGCTTTTCTGAAGGCAAAGCATCAAGTGTTTACATAACCTTTTGCATCTGGTCAAGTTCATAATGAAAAAGCTTCTCTTGTCCTTGAAAGTGGTTTCATTTTCTAAAAGGTGAAGTAATGTCATCTATTGTTAATTCGAATAGTGTGTTATCACCTGCTTTAACTTTTTTTTTTATATCAGTTGCCCATTTAAATATTCAGATGGTAATTCCTGCTTTTTTTTTAAATTTAAAGAGGAGCTGTTCACTGCCTCCAAGTCTGATGAGATCAGATCACTGGAGCAGAAACTTGAGCAATTGAAAATGCAGCTGAAGTTAACTCAGGACAGGGAACAGGAAATACTGCAGGTGAGATTTGTCTGCTGTGGCACCTGTCTGCAATTTTAAATAGTTTGAATATGTTGTGCGTAATATTTAAAAATGTAGTTCATAACATTTTGGAATTGTTTGACATGACAATCCACGTGCTAAAAGATTGATAAAAACACGCAATTATTAGCCAAGTTTGACCTGGATCACTTAGCTATCTAGTTTTCTTTCAGGGCAAGGAATAAAAAAAAAATTGGTTTGTGTGTCTCAGATGGGGAGCTTATGTTGAACTTTGCACTGCAGCCCCATCTTCATATTTTAAAGAATGTTGTTTAAAATGCCTTTTCCGACTTTGAGAGTGGTTGCATTGCTTCAACTGCAATGTGCTGCTGCTGCATTGGACTAGATTCCATTAAGTTTCTATATCTTTTTAAATAATACACCCTGATCTCTTACCATTTTTGGGATGAATAAGCCTGCCAACATTTTATGTAATGTGCAATTTCACAAGTTTTATTATTTGCATTTATGTACTTGATACAGGGTAAAATATCACCCAATGCACTATCAGCTTTCATTAAATATTTTCCTTCTGCATGTGGGTTAAATCACCTCTTGAATGTTGGGGAAAAAAGAGTAAACTGTTGTTTGTTCACTTCCCTGCAATTCAATGCAAAATAATTTTACAGCCAGCTTAAAATGAGTTGTGGACTATTAGGTTTATATATGATATTGTCAACTTTCCTTTACCTCTAATATAAGTTTGAGGGGGAAGAAAAACTGATATGTCTGCTGAATCACTTATAATTTTCAAATCATTGAAAGAGCACAACCCGTTGCATGCAGTGCCCATAAGACTGGTACTGATAGTAACTTGTGCAGAGTACATCTTGGAGAAACAACAAGTGTGCTGCCTTGCTTACTAAAGCTAGCCTAACTGTATCTTTTATACGGTTAATCATGGATAAATGTTGAATCAATGTCTTTACATTCTGTGTATGCTGTTGATGCGTAAGCTCATTTTCATGGTAAGGTTAGCTACTGTCATTTGTTGAGCATGCTCATGAATACTTTTAATAAAAACAAAGTGCTGGAAATACTCAACAGGTCTGGCAGCATCTGTGGAGAGAGAAAAACAGTTGATTTATTGAGTCGTGTATATGACACGTTTCAAGTCTGATCTGAAGAAGAGTCCTATCCACCTTGAAATGTCAACTGTTTTTCTCTCCACAAATGCTGCCAGACCTGCTGAGTATTTCCAGCACTTTCTCTTTTTATTTCAGATTTCCAGCATTTGCAGTATTTTGCTTTTATTCATGAGTACTTTTGTTTATTACACTGCAGACATTCCTACATAACTGTTCATAGCCTTCAACGTCTTATCTCTTCCCATCCATAATCAGCTCTATTCATACTCCCCTTGGTAATCTTAACTTACTTATATTTCTTAGATTTTTTTATTTTTTTATATTTCTTGTATTTTCTCATGAGCAGTTAACAGTAATGACTACAATACTCCAGACTGACCCTCTATTGTACTATTATAGTTAATGCAGAATCAAACTTTAATATGTGTGTGAATGTTTTACACTCTCATTTACATTTAAAATATGCAACCATATTGGAAGTTGCACTTTTTCAGTTTTATTTGCTTTATTAATGTTTAAAACTTGTTATGCAGACGTCATCCCAAAATGCCTTGCAAATGATACCTGCACCATCACCACTACTCATCAAGTCTGCTGCACAGTCTTCAGCTACTGTTTTACTAATGAAAACAGACAGCAAGGAAGGAAATGAACAAAATTCATCTTTAGGAGCCTGTGCTGGAACAGTCACGACTGCGAGTTTTGCTATCTCTCCTCTGCAACAATCCCAGTGTGGAGTGTCATCGTTGTTGCCAATGGTAGATAATAAGCAGAGATCTGGAGTTAAACCAGGATTTACAATTTATGGGGAGCCAGAGAAAAGCTTCAGTGACACAAGGGCACAATTGGAGCCTCTGCCCAGATCTATGGTTACGAGTATAAATGAGAGCAGCAATAGGGAACAGTAAGTAGTTTTGTTACCTTTTTAATCTTGGTCTATGTTGAATGTCCCAAAAGCAAATTCAGCAACCATCAATTCTGTTTTCCCTAAAATCCTCAAAGTTCAATTTAAATAATCCTTCCAGGTTGGTTAGGTTGCACTTTTGATTCTTTATAACTGCTTCAGTGTTTGGGTATTTTAATTGACGCATCTGCTCTTGGATATCAGTACAATAGCCTCATGATTATGATGTTGGTTGTGAGTTTGAGTAACACAATGGCAAGTATGCCATTTTATTCAAAAAAAATCTGTTAATTGTGGGCTGAGTAGAAAAATTACTAAGAAAGCTGCCAGATTTTTGTAAAAAGCCAACTCGATCAAGGAGGGACCTTCCCCTTTGCCTCTCCTCTTCTCTCTTTCTGTTGGTTTCCCCCCCCCCCCACCAAAAGTTCTGGTCTATAAGTGGCTCCAGTCCCATACTAATTGTGCTGTCCGCATGGAAACTAGGTGTCCCCTGCATTCCAGAAACACTTTTTTTTTATAAAAAAAAAGGAAACCTGTATGATTTTTGCATTTTTTCCTTGCACTTTTATCTTCCCTTTCTTCCTTTTCTGAAGACAATAAACTCTGGCTGGAGTGCAGCTCCATATACCCAGAAACTGTGCCATATCTCAAGTGTCCAGGTGTTAGTTGAAGATCAAAATGGCATTTGATGCATGTATGCACAATTTTACCACGAATCGCGCCAGAAGCCAACATGTAGCCAACATCTACCAGAGGTATGGAGGGTAGGCAGATCATGACTTAAATGCTGATTTGACACCTGGGCTGCCATTTTGGAGCTCAGCCTTCCAGCTGACGAGGTTTTTTAACCTTAGATGCCTGAACATGCATTAAGCGGCAGGAAGGACCCCTCCTCCACTAGTGCTATTTAAAGCGATCACGAATAGGTTAGTTTCTGGTTAATTTCTTGCTGTTGCTATGATTCTACACTATTTGGGGCTTTCCATGATGTTTCCAATTGTAAAAATCTACAGGGGTGATGTGGCTGGTGTTCCAGGGCTTTTTGCTGACTTCAAGGCTTCTGCAACAATCAGTTGTTCCCAGATATGGGGGCAACAGTAGGCATTCCCATTGGAATAAACAGTGATAAGAGGATGAGCAGAGGCCACACAGAGCAAGACAAGCCGTTTGAAGGGGGAGGAGGGGGTGGATTCTTAATAGGAGGCCATATCTGTCCATGGTATTCCAAGACCAATTCTCCTACCTGAACCTCAACAAGAAACAATGTATGATACAGGTATGCACTTCAATAAGGACATCCTTGCTGATATCTGCCACCTGCTACAGCTACAACCGCAACTTCAGAGCAGATCAAGGACTGCAATGCCCATGGCTGTGAAGGTGAGCAGGGCAGAGAAATTTTATGCATTGGGTCCGGGTTCCTTCCAGGCTGAAACTGGAAATATTTGCAACATCTTTCAGTTTGCTGTCCACTATTGCATAAGGGAGGTCACTGAGGCTGTCTATTCAAAGGAAGCTAACTGCATTTCATTCTCTTGCCAGAGATCAACAGGCAGAGACAGCATGTGGATTTGCTAGGATTGCTGGCTTCCCCAAGGTGCAGGGTGCCCTTGTGTTACAGGCACTGCATGTCAATTCTGCCCAATACCAGAACTAAAAGGGATCCCATTCCCTCAATGTCCAGCTGGTGTGCAGTCAAAGGCAGTGAATCGTGCAGGTCAACATTGGGTAGCAATCATGATGCCTTCATTCTGCGCCAGTCCACTGTGCAATCTGCATTTGAGCCGACACTGCAACCCAAAGGCTAGCTACTGACTCCTGGCTCTGATGTGCAACTCATGCACAGGTGTGCAGTATGCATTCAGTGCGAGCCATGCTGCCACAAGAAATGTTTTCAAGCAGACCATTGGTGTGCTTAAAAATGCTTCCGCTGCCTCAGGAGGAGCCCTGCAGTACTTGGCAGAGCTTCTGTCAAAATTTGTAGTGGTTTGCTATGTAATCTTGCCATCATGAGGAGGCAACCTTTGCCAATGGCTGTATGGCACTCAGTTGAGAAGCTGAAGCATAAACAGGAGGAGGCAACCTAGACAGCCCTTTTCTGGCCATGCTGTGTGAAGAAATAATTTTGAATAAAATACTTGTAACTGCAATCCCAATTCCCCATTCACAGTCCCACATCTAAAATAGAAGCAAAATACTACAGATACTGGAAATCTGAAATAAAAACAAAGTGCTGGACAAATTCAGGACTGGCAGCATCTGTGGAGAGAGAAGCAGAGTTAACATTTCAGGTCAGTGGTCCTTCTTCAGAACTGGCAGATATAAGAAATGCAAAAGATTTTAAGCAAGTAAAGCGGGGGTGGGGCAAGAGATAACAAAAGGGAAGGTTTTGATAGGACAAGGTCACAATAGCTGACCAGAAGACACAGATAGGGTGTTCATGGACTGAAAACTGAACAGCCACAAGCACAAACATGAAAAAAAAATGAAAAGAGAAAAAAAAACAGTGGGTAGGCACAGTAGAAACAAACTGAACGAATTAAAATAAAATAAACACAAAAAATAACAAAAGATAAAAGTAAAGTGGGGGGCCAGTCATGCTCTGAAATGATTGAACTCCATGTTCAGTCCGGCAGGCTGCAGTTTGCCTGATCGGTAAATGAGATGCTGTTCCTCGAGCTTGCGTTGATGTTCACTGGAACACTGCAGCAATCCCAGGACAGAGATGTGAGCATAAGAGCAGGGGGGGGGGGGTGTTGAAATGGCCAGCAACCGGAAGCTCAGGGTCGTGCTTTCGGACTGAGCGGAGGTGTTCCGCAAAGCAGTCACCCAGTCTGCGTTTGGTCTCCCCAATGTCGAGGAGACCACATTGTGAGCAGCGAATACAGTATACTACATTGAACGAAGTACAAGTAAATCGCTGCTTCACCTGAAAAGAGTGTTTGGGGCCTTGGATAGTGAGGAGAGAGGAGGTAAATGGGCAGGTATTACACCCCCTGCGATTGCAGGGGAAGTTGCCGTGGGAAGGGGATGCGGTGGTGGGGGTAATGGAGGAGTGGACCAGGGTGTAGCGGAGGGAACGATCCCTTTGGAATGCTGACGGGAAGGGAGGGGAAGATGCATTTGGTAGTGGCATCACACTGGAGGTGGCGGAAATGCGGGGGATGATCCTTTGTATATGGAGGCTGATGGGGTGGAAAGTGAGGACAAGGGGAACCCTGTCGTGGTTCTGGAAGGGAGGGGAAGGGGCCGGACACGGTTGAGAGCCCTGTCAATCACAGTGGGATGGAATCCTCAGTTGAGGAAAAAGGAAGACCTATCAGAAGCGCTGTCATGGAAGGTAGCATCATCAAAGCAGATGCGTCAGAGACGGAGAAACTAGGAGAATGGAATGGAGTCGTTACAGGAGGTAGGGTGTGAAGAAGTGTAGTCGAGGTAGCTGTGGGAGTCGGTCGGCTTATAATGAATATTAGTAGACAGCCTATCCCCAGAGATGGAGACAGAGAAGTCGAGGAAGGGGAGGGAAGTGTCGGAGATGGACCATGTAAAGGTGAGAGAAGGGTGGAAATTAGAAGCAAGTTGATAAAGTTTTCCAGTTCGGGGCGGGAGCAGGAAACTGCACTGATACAGTCATCAATGTACTGGAAAAAGAGTTGGGGGTGGGGGCCTGAGTGGGACTGGAACAAGGAATGTTTGACATATCCCACAAAAAGGCAGGCATAACTAGGGTCCATGTGGGTACCCATAGCAACACCTTTTACTGAAGGAAGTGAGTGGAGTTGAAGGAGAAGTTGTTCAATGTGAGAATAAGTTCAGCCAGGTGGAGGAGGGTGGCCGTGGATGGGGGCTGGTTGGGCCTCTGCTCAAGGAAGAAATGGAGAGCCCTCAAACTGTCTTGGTGGGGGATGGAGGTGTAGAGAGATTGGATGTCCACAGTGAAGAGGAGGCGGTTGGGGCCAGGAAACTGGAAATTGTCAAATTGATGTAGGGCGTCAGAAGAGTCACGGATGTAGGTGGGGAGAAAAGTCAAGATAGGTAGAAATAAGTTCAGTGGGGCAGGATCAGGCTGAAACAATGGGTCTGCCGGAAGAGTCCTGTTTGTGGATTTTGGGAAGGAGATAGAAGCGGGCTGTCCGGGGTTGTGGGACTGAGGTTGGAAGCTGTAGAGGGAAGATCTCCAGAGGAGATGAGGTCAGTGACAGTCCTGTGGACAGTCACTTGATGTTCGGTGGTGGGGTCATGGTCCGGGGGAAGTAGGAAGAAAAGTTGGTGCTGAGCCTCTACAAGGTAGAGGTTGGTACGCCATACAACAACAGCACCACCCTTGTCTGCAGGTTTGATAATGTCAGGGTTAGACCTGAGAGTATGGAGTGCGGCAAGTTAAGAGGGGGGCAGGTTAGAGTGAGTGAGGAGGGGGGGGGCAGAGAAATTGAGATGACCAAAGTCTCGCCGACAGTTTTCAATGAAAAGATCAAGAACGGATAAGAGGTTAGAGGGTGGGGTCCAGGTAGAGGGAAAATGCTGGAGGCGGGTGAATGGGTCTGCTGATCGGGGGGAGGACTCCTGGTCAAAGAAGTGAGCCCAGAGGCGGAGGCGATGGAAGAGGAACTCAGTCATGCCGAACGCGAAATTCGTTGAGGTGGGGTTATGAGGGGATAAAACTGAGACCTTTGCTGAGTACAGAACGTTCAGCATCAGAGAGGGGGAGGTCAGAGGGTATAGTAAATACACGGCAAGGGGTCAGATCTCACCTTCCCTCTATCACTGACCACAACAGCGTCTACTTGGTTACAATGCAAAAATAAAAGCTACCACAAAATAAATATTCCAAACCAAAGTTATAAATGAAATTATGCCACATTGTATGAAAATGTAGACTAATCACCCTTCACATTCCCTTAGTGTCTGTCTTTGGTATCTCATTTACTGTCCTAGTGCTCCTATGTAGTGCTACCCCATTGGCTGTTGGCGTCACCGGTGGAAGGCTGCTGACTTTAAGTGGAGGAGATTGCAGATGGCCTTGGAGGACGACCTCGACCTGCTCTGGGCCCAGAAGGGTTGGCTGCAGACTGCACTATCTCAGCGTGGGCAGAAGCATTTTGAGGTTGCTGGCTGGCTGATGGGCAGCAGCAAGGGGAATGTGGCAGGGGTGGGAGGATGTATGCTGTCGTGCAGAGAGAGGACAGCTGGTTTGTGCTGTCAATCCCCTTGGACAGCTCCTCAGCAATCCTAGTAATCTGTTACAGGTCAGTTTGCTGGACTGGTGTGACACCCTACAAACCCCATTACATCTCTGATCCACATTTGTGATGACAGCTGTCTGAGCTTGCATGGCAACAAGCTGACATTGCAAGACAGCAGTTTAAACTTCTACAGTATTCAAGATGTTGGGTGGCTGCTGCCTGTGCTACAATGGAAGCTGAGACATTAGCCATCAGATGCTCATTGTGATTGGATCCACAAGTGTGCTAATGGAGTTGGCCATCACTTCCATGCTGGAAAGGATGGACTTCAAACTCTGTAAAAAGCCCTGTGCCAAGTTGGTGACAGACTCTGCATGCCACTTGACGTTGCACTTAAGCTTTCTGACAGGCTTCCCAATGTACTAAGCATTTCATTGTGCATACTCATGTAGCCTGCCTTCTGAGTCATCTGCAGTTGAACCCATATGGAACCTTGCCCTCCAGTGAACTATCTTTGCCCCCCGCCCTGGCTGCAGGCCACTCATGCTCAATGTCTCATCACGTGCAGATTCCAACTCTATCCTCTAAATTACACGCAATGTCAGTACCAGAGTTGGTGGCTGCAAGTGTGAAATTGGAGTGACATGGCATCATCATTGCTGTCATCTTGGTGTTTCTCCACTGCCTGGCCAGATTACGCTTCTTGGGTATCTGAAAAGAGAAAAGCGCAAGGGTAAGATTGTGGTTGGGGAGGAAAGTAAGAAATGCATATAGTTTGTAAGTCAGAAAAGATGCTACACTGGACCTCTGGTCAGAACAAATTGTGGAATGAGAAGGAAATGGGCCGCGAAGAATTACATCTGAGGATACCGTCATCTTCGATGGTTTCATACCCGTTGCTGGTCACGAGCTCAGCAATTGCTGTTGCAATAATTGGCAGCACCATTTCCTCCATGGGGTTGGGACATGCAGGTAGGTGTGCCTGTCCACCTCCTGGTTAGTTCCTGTTGCCTCCAGTTTTGTTCCACCTTGTCCCACATGAGAGTTGGAAGTGTATCAATGAGTGTTGCGCAATCTGTGATTATCATGGTTGAGTAGCTGCCAGTGTGTGCAAGTAGTGAGATATGGGTGCCAGGCTTGCAACAGTGCCAAATATGTGAGGGTGCAGTTGCGTATATGAATTTTAGTTGAGTCCTGATTGGGGATGTTGGTAGGTGAATGGGAGTGTGTTGAAGTGAGGAGCATCTGAAACTAACAGTGCATTTGGTAGGATATGGCACTTGAAAGTGCATTCACTGACATTGACTACTCGTTTGATGTCATTGACCTTCTTGCGGCACTGCATCCAGTTCCTTGAGGCTAGACTCCTACTATTGATCTCCACGGCAATCTGCTTCCATTGCCTTTTGAGCCTGTGTTTGGAGGGCCTCTTGGCTCCCTGGAGATACAGGGCATCTCGCCTCCTTTCCTCAAAGACCTCCAGTGCAGCATCTGAAAACTTTGGAGCCTGCATTCTCCCATGTAGTGCCATTATTTACTGTTTCCCAGGTCATATTTGCATATGCACCAGCCATAATGCACCTTCCCTTTAACAGGTGAAGGCTAGGTTTTAGTAGTGCTAGCAAATATAGATTTTTGGACCTCCAAGATGATGTGTGCAAGCAATCAAAAGTGCAGTTAGCACTGTCTGCAAGCAGATATCATTATCATGAGCAGGCAGCATGAAGTTGGCATGCTGCCTGCATTGCAATCAACGGGCTGAGTTAATTGTGTATCACGATCCCCATTTCTCTTTTCAGGGGCTATCCCATTAACCCCTGCAGTCTCCATAATCTGTTTGACAAGAGGAAGCATCACAGACCAGCTCAATCTGTTCTTGCTAGACAGAAACTGTGGCCAATTTCTCCCTCAACAATACTAGTTCAGGGTATTGAGGTTAGTTAGTTAACTACTGAGACTGGGAATAAAATCTGAGACCTCCCTGGTCTGTATGTCTCAACTACTGCACAGATAAATTCAAAAGGCCTCTTTTTTTTTTTTCTCCCCTCATTTCCATTCATTGTAAACTATCCTGGTTCAAGCCATAAAAATATGCTTTTGAAGTTTTAAAAAAAAATAGCTACAGTTTAACTTAAAGGAATAACTATTCATGCAACGTAAACAGCTGAAGCATTCCTTGGCTGCATAAATTTCGTGCTTTTCTTTCAATATATGTTGGAGACAGTTTTTGCTTGCTTTTTATTGACAAACTGGATATACTCTCACTGGTTGTTAGTATCCTGTTAATTCAGATATCTTTTGCTTGAAGAAAATTGTTATCTAATAATTCAAATTAAGCAATTTTAATAAAATGTCACTGGCATTTTTAAAATTTCAATTTAATTGACATAATTCAAATTAAACCAAACTGATTAAGGAAAGTCCTGCAACAGAAACAATAAAAAAAAAGACATTCCATTCATTCAAGGGATGTGGACATTATTGCCCCACCCTAATTGCCTTTGAGGATTTAGCCATCTTGTACAACTGAGTGACTTGCTTGGCCATTTCAGCGGATAGTTAAGCATCAACTACACTGCTATGGGTCTGGAGTCACATGTAGGCCAGACTGGATAAGGTTGACTGATTTCCTACCCCAAAAGTCAGGATGAACTATATGGGTTTTTATGACAAGCCGGTAGTTTCAACATCAGCATTGCTGATCCTAACTTTTTTTTTAAAAATTCCTGATTTAATTAATTAATTAACAATGTAATTTCCCAGCTGCTGTGGTGGGATTTGAACTCGTGTTCCCAGATCACTAGTCCAGGTCTCGGGATTATTAGTTCAGCAACATAATCACTATATGTAAAATTATACTATCCCGCAACATCTGTGGATTTAAAAAAAAAAACTCTAGAATTTTGATATGACAAAATAAATAAAAGTGTATGAACTATGGTGCTTCTGACTAAATGAGATGGGATACAGTTTTAAATAAAACCGAATGACACTGCAACTGAGTGATAATATATATTTTAATCTTTTAGGTTTATGAATGAAAGTGGTAACAGTTCTAGAATTTCTCTGTCAAGATCAAGAGAAGGTAAATTTAAAACAATGTTTTTACAGACACACAACATTTTATATTATATTTCAACATGGTTATTGTAAAGCATTTTAACTCTTAAGCTGTTCATGTCATCTCTGCAAAATAGCCGACATTGAAAATATCCTGAGATGACAGGACTTTAAAAGCTAAGATGAATACAGTCAGAAGAGTAAGTGTACTTGATTAAAATAGTTGTGTGCCTTTTTTTTTTAAAAAAAGGAGAATTAGTTGTTCTTGGCCATGAACCAAAGATGGCACTGCCATAGCTAGGAAGCAGCATCTCATATCTGATCCCAGTTGCTTCCCATCAGGACTATCTAAGGTGCTCACAACTGCCACTTGGCAGCCCATTCTCCTTGCACATTCAGCACCTGGAGTTATCTCATGAATCCTCAGGCCCTTTAAGATTCTCCCTGAGCATTTGGATATCTCTCCGAGCCTGGATGCTAAATACAAACAGCAGCATTCTGTATAATCAGCTATGTTCTTTGTTGCACTTAAAACCAAAAAGTTCTAACTCTATAAAACAAAACCACAAAATGCTGGAAGTACACAGCAAGTTAGTGAGCATCTGTGGAGAGAGGTTACTGTTTCAGGCTAAACCTTTCTTCAGAATCCTTCAATCCTTGTTTTTAAAAAAAAAAAACATTTTGGCCTGAAAAATTGTCTTTTCCCTCTTCATGTTCTGACGGATTTATGAATTTTGGAATATAACGTAAGAATTAGGAGCAGGTATAGGCCTTTTGACCCTTTGAGCGCACCATTCAGTCAGTTCATGGATGATCTTCTATCTCAACTCCACCTTCCTGCACTGTCCCCAAATCTATTAATTCCCTTTTTATCCTAAAATCTATCAATCTTTGTCTTAAATGTACTCAATGACTTGAGTGTCCACAGCTGTCTGAGATAGAGAATTCCAAAGATTCCCAACCCTCTTCTCATCTCATCCTCAATGGCTGACCCCTTATTTTAAAACTCTGACCCTAGTTCTAGGCTCCCCCAACAGGGGAAATATCCTTCCATATCTACCCTGTCAAGCCCCTTAAAAAATTTTGTATGTTTCAATGAGATAACCCCTCATTTTTCTAAACCTTGGGGAATATAGGCCTGGTCTACTCAATTTCTTATTGTAGGACAATCCTGTCATTCCAAGAAACAGTCCAGTGAACCTTTGTTGCACTTTCTTTCTAGTCCTTCCTTTGGTAAGGAGTCCAAAACTGTACACAATGCTCTAGTGTCACCAAGGCCTTATATAATAGTAGTAGGATTCTTTACTCTTAGACTCCAATCCCTTTGTAATACCATACCATTTTCCTTCCTAATGGCTTGCTGTACCTGCATGTTAACTTTCTGTGATTTACGTACAGGAACATCCATGTCCCTCCAAATACTAACATTTTCCAATCTCTCACCATTTAAAAATATTCTGCTTTTCTATTTTTCCTATCAAAGTAGATAATTTCACATTTCTGAACATTCTTCTTCTTCTCATTTAACCTGTCTAAATCCTTTTGTGGCCTCTTTACATCCTCACAGCTTACCTTCCCACCTAGCTTTGTATCATAAGGCTATATTACACTCCGACCTCTCATCTAAGTCATTGATATACATTATAAATAGCTGAGGCCCAAGCACTGATTCTTGTACTCTGCTAGTTAAAGCCTGCCAACCTGAAAATGACCCATTTATTCCTACTATGTTTTCTTTCCATTATTTCTAACATTTTCTCAACAACTGATGTCAGGCTAACTGGCCTGTAGTTCCTGGTTTCCTCTTTTCCTCCTCTCTTGAAAAGCAGGGTTGTATTTTCTACTTTCCATCCCATGGGGACCATTTCGATAATCCAGGGAATTCTGGAAGATCAAAACCAGTGCATTCACTATTCTGCAGCTACCTCTTTTAAAACCCTAGGATGCAGATCATCGGGTCCAGGGGATTTCCAGCACTTTTGTTTTTACTTCTTTGTTACGATATCTGTCAGCGAATGTAAATCTTATTATTACATTGGAATTCATCTGACATTATAAAGCCCAGTCTTCTTTCTCCTGATTTATCTCTGCAGTCAGTGTTGCTTTTATACTACCATTTCATGTGCAAATCTTTGCCAATCCCACAGTGGAATTCTAGGACTGGGCAGGATTTGACTAATTCAACTACTAACTGGTTCCCACATTTCTATGGTGGCTCCTTTGCCAAATCAGGGCACTCTGGGTCACTCTCATAGGTCCAGAGTTGCAGCATTGCACAGGAATATGTGGCTAAACCTGGGCACCCCATCACCTCATCACTGCTATCCTCGCAGTTCTTGTTCTGTTTGCACATGAACCTACGAGAGATACAATTTGCATTCCAGCATTGGAGGTTACATAGAACAGTACAGCACAGTACAGGCCCTTCGGCCCACGATGTTGTGCCGACCCTTTAACCTACTCTAAGATCAAACTACCTACATACCCTTCATTCTACTATCATCCATGTACCTATCCAAGAGTCGCTTAAATGTCCCTAATGTATCTGCTTCTACTACCACCGCTGGCAGTGCATTCCACGCACCCACCACTCTCTGTGTAAAGAACCTACCTCTGACATCTCCCCTAAACCTTCCTCCAATCACCTTAAAAATATGCCCCCTGGTGATGGCCCTTTCCGCCCTGGGAAAAAGTCTCTGGCTATCCACTCTATCTATGCCTCTCATCATCTTGTACCCCTCTATCAAGTCACCTCTCATCCTTGTGCTCAAAGTGGTTGAGATAGCATCCCTCCTCATCAGAGCTGTTTCTACAGTTTAGATTGGAGTCACATCAACAGCTCCCTAGGATGCACTTGGTGGTCTTTGACTTAATAGTCTTAAGTTACTTGTTAAATCTATCTTGCACTTCACCTGACCATCGCACAACCAGTGGGATGACCTGTCCATATTTAAGAAGCTGTTACTAAAACATGATTCATGCATCTTGCCAGTGGTGGCAATTTAGTTTAGTTTAGAGATACAGCACTGAAACAGGCCCTTCGGCCCACCGAGTCTGTGCCGACCATCAACCACCCATTTATACTAATCCTACACTAATCCCATATTCCTACCACATCCCCACCTGTCCCTATATTTCCCTACCACCTACCTATACTCGGGGCAATTTATAATGGCCAATTTACCTACCAACCTGCAAGTCTTTTGGCACTCAGCAAGCAATTAGCAGCAACAACAGAGCAAGTGATGCCTCCTTGCAGAGAAAAAGTCTTGGCTAACTGTCTGAGCCTCTCTGTGTGGTTCTTGGCTACAATTTGTCAATCATTCTCTTTGGCTGTATGAGCTGATTATTACCTTCTTGGTCACTGTGTGCCCAATTTTTGGCTACCTGTAAGCTTGTATTGTTTTATCCCCTCTCACTCTTGGCTGTTCTGTAAGTACATGGTGCTCCATTAGAAGGGGATGATGCCCACTGCAAAACCTGTCTTTTAAAAGGACAGAACGTCTGAGATTTACTTTTTTTTAAGTTTCTTCTTTGCAATCTTAGGAATCACAAACTGGGGAATGGAATCTTGTAAATATTTAATTGTTGGCTTTAAAATTCAACTCTTGACAGGAAATGTTTCAGGATTAATTGGGAATAGATCCCACACTCCAAACTCTTCATTTGGCTTGGTTCAAGCTACTCCATCCAAAGTCCTACCTTCACCGACTGTTTATACCAAAGAAGCATTGGGTAAGAAATTTATTTCAGTTAACATTGGTACAATTAGTACATGAGAAATATAAAATGTTGAGTTGCAAATCTCTATTAAAATGCGTGTGCACCAACTGTCTTGCCTTTGGACTTGTGGTAAAGGTGGATGGATATATCCCTTACTTTTTTCACCCACCACCCCTACTCCTTCCCATCATTGGTCACACATTCAACTGAATGTCCCAAGCTCTGGAATTCCTCCATCAGCCTCTCCACCTCTCCTTAAAACCTGCTTTTGATCACCTATCCTAAATCTCGCCTTTATCTGATTACACATTGTGAAGTGTTTTGAGATCTTTTATTACATTAAAGATGCGGGTACGGTAGCATAGTGATTGTTACTGGACTAATAATCGAGACGCCTGGACTAATGATGTGGAGACTCAAGTTCCAATCCTACCACAGCGGATGGGGAATTTAAATTCAATTAATTCAATAAATCTGGAATCAAAAGCTAGTGTCAGAAATGGTGACCGTGAAACTGCTGGATTTTCGTAAAAACCCATTTGGTTCATTAATGAATGCCCTTTAGGGAAGGAAACCTGCTATCCATACTATATGTGACTTCAGACCCACAGCAATCTGACTCTGAAATGCCCTCTGAAATGGCCTAGCAAGCCACTGAATTATATGAAATACGACAAAAAAAAGTCTAAAAAAATAAAACCAATCACTACAAAGGCACACTCAGCCCAGACAACCCTGCAAAATTCTCCTCGCTAACAGCGTGGGACCTGTACCAAAATTGGGAGAGTTGTCCCACAGCCTACTCAAACAGCCTGACATAGTCAGAATGGTGCAGATGGAGGCCATTCAGTCCATCAAGTCCATGCCAGCTCACGTAGAGCAATCCAGTCAGTCCCATTCCCCCACTTTTATCCCCATAGCTCTGTACCCCTCCCCCGACATAGTCATATTCTCAGAATCATACCTTTCAGCAATATCCCAGACTCTTCCATCACCATGCTTAAGTATGTTCTGTCCCACCAGTAGGATAGACCCACCAGAGGTGGCAGCATAATGGTAGACAGTCAGAAAGAGATGGCCCTGGGAGTCCTCAACATTGACTCCAGACCCCATGAGGTCGTGTGGCAAAAATGAAACCAGGAAATCTCCTGCTGATTACTAACTGCCCTCCTTCAACTGATGAATCAGTACTGCTCCATGTTGAATGCTACTTGGATGTAGCACTGAGTAGCAGGGGCACAGAATGTACTCTGGATGGAGGACTTCGAGGCCCATCACCAAGAGTGGCTCAGTAGAACCATTACTGGCAGAACTAGCCAAGTGTTGAAGGTTGTTGCTTCCAGACTGGGTCTGAGGTAGGTGATGAAAGAACCAACATGAGGGAGAAACTTAAGATCTTATCCTCACCAACCTATTTGTCGCAGATCCATCTATGCATGATAGTATTGGTAGGATTGACCACCGCAAAGTCCTTGTGGAGACAAAGGGTGGTATTTTATTTCGGCGACCGGGTTCTTGGCCGCTGGCTGAAGAGCCAGTGAGAGCCCACGTTGCCCCTTTGCAAAAAGGCCTGCTGCATCACATGCTAATCAGGAACTTGACTGAGCAGCAGCGGGCCTTCTCTGGGATTAAGGACCCTGACATCGGAAATCCCGCCCACTGTGAGCTGCTGGCCTCTGATTGGCTGGCAGCTTTTTTACTGAGCAGTGCCACTGTGGAGGCGGGTGGCTGCTGCCGGTAATGTCTAGGATCATCGAGGGACCCAGGATACAGATGAGTCCTGGTGGGAGAGGTTTCGCAGGGTGGGAGTCATGGGGGGCGGGGGGGGGGGGTGTAGGGGTTTCGGCTGCAGGGTCTCCCGCCAACCCCCTTCCCGATGCCAGATCCCTCGATCAGGCACTAAGTGCCTATTAATGAGACCAACACCTTCCACCCCCACCCCCATCAAAATGGGAGCCAGCAAGCAACCCACAAGGATTTGCTTGTCATGCTCCCTGTGTGGCAAAAGGCCCGTTCACTGTTGGGCTAATCCTTGTGGCGGAAGAATGAGGCCCTTAATTGGGCCTCAACTGGAGGAGCGGGAAGGTTGTCTTTGGACCTTCCCGCCACAGACTTAATTAGGGTGAAGGCCGGAAGATGTTGGGGTCCCCACCTAGCACCATCCCGCCCAATTAAACTTTCTCCCCGCCTTCAAACTCTCCACAGGAGAGAGCATAAAATCCTGTCCGAAGTGTCATCTTCACACTAAGGACACCCTTCATAGTGTGGTGTGGAACTATCACTAAATGGGGAGGTTCAGAACAAATCTAGCAGCTCAAAACAGGACATCAACAGCAGTCAAATAGTATTCCATTAAAATCTGAAACCTCATGGCCCAGCATATCCCTCACTTTACCATTACCATCAAGCTAGGGACCAACCCTGGTGCAGTGAGCAGTGTAGGAGAGCATGCCAGGAGGAGCATCATGTGTATATAAAATTGTGCGCCAACCTGGTGAAGCTACAACAGGGCTAATGCATGCTAAACAGCAGAAGCAGCAAGCTATCGAAAAAGCTAAGTGATCCACAACTAATGAATCCGTTTAAAGCTCTGCAGTCCTACCACATCCAGTCACGAATGATAGTGGAAGTTAAACAACTAACTAGAGGAGGAGGTTCCATGAACGTAGTCATCAATGATGGCGGAGCCCAGCATGTGAGTGCAAAAGTCAAGGCTAAGAGTTTGCAGCCATTTTCAGCCAGAGATGCTGAGTGGAAGATCCATCCCAGTCTCCTCCTGAAGTTCCCAAAATCACATGCCAGCCATATTTCATCCAATTCGATTCACTTCACGTAATATCAAGAAATGGCTGACTGCACTGGATCCAGAAAAAGCTATAGGCTCTGTCAACATCCTAGATCTGTGTTTTTATTTGTTTGCCGGACGTGGGCGTTGCTTCTCGGCCACATTTCTTGCCCATCCCTAATTGCTCTTGAGAAGGTGGTGGTGAGGCTCAAGGTGCTGCGACCTTGAACCGCTGCAATCCTTGGGGTGTAGGTACACCCACACTGCTGTTTGGAAGGGAGTTCCAGGATCTTGACCCAGCGACAGTGAAGGAACAGTGATATAGTTCCAAGTCAGGATGGTGTGTGGCTTGGAGGGGAACTTGCAGTTGGTGGCGTTCCCATGCATCTGCTGCCCTAGTTCTTCTAGGTGGTAGAGGTTGTGGGTTTAGAAGGTGCTGTTAAAGGAGTCTTGGTGAATTACTGCAGTGCATCGTACTCTGCTGCTACTGTGTGTCGGTGGTGGAAGGATTGAATGTTGAAGGTGGTAGATGGGGTGCCAATCAAGCGGGTTGCTTTGTCCTGGATGGTGTCGAGCTTCTTGAGTGTTGTTGGAGCTGCACTCATCCAGGCAAGTGGGGAGTATTCCATTACACTCCTGACTTGTGCCTTTGTAGATGGTGGGCAGGCATTGGGGAGTCAGGAGGTGAGTTACTCGCTGCAGAATTCCCAGCCTCAGACCTGCTTTTGTAGCCACAGCTTTTATGTGGCTACTCCAGTTCAGTTTCTGGTCAATGGTAACCCCCAGTATATTGATTGTGGGGGATTCAGTGATGGTAATGCCATTGAATGTCAAGGGGAGATGGTTAGATTCTCTCTTGTTTGAGATGGTCATTGCCTGGCACTTGTGTGGCATGAATGTTATTTGCCACTTATCAGTGCAAGCCTAGATGTTGTCCAGGTTTTGCTGCATATGGACATGAGCTGCTTCAGTATCTGAGGAGTCGGGGATGCTGCTGAACATTGTGCAATCATCAGCGAACATCCCCACTTCTGACCCTATGGTGGAGGGAAGGTCATTGATGCAGCAGCTGAAGATAGTTGGGCCTAGGGCACTACTCTGAGGAACTCTTGCAATGATGTTCTGGGACTGCGATGAAGTGAAGACCTGTGTTTCAGGCGTAGCTATGCTGTTCCAGTACAACTATAACACTGACATCTAACAAAGTGGAAAATTGCCCAGTTATGTCCTGTGCTGAAAAAGCAGGACAAATCCAATTCAACCAGTTACTGCCCCATCAGTCTAATCTCAGTTATCAGTAAAGTGATGGAAGGTATTGTCGACAGTGCTAGTAAGCAGCACTTACTCACCAATAACTTCACCTATGCTTAGTTTGGGTTCTGCCATGACCACTTGGCTTCAGACCTCTTTACAGCTTTCGTCCAAACTGGGACAAAAGAGAGCTGAATTCCAGAAGTGAGGTGTGAGTGACGGGCGGTGGAAGTTCTCCACTGGTTGGAGTCATACTTGGCACAAGGGAAGATAGCTGTGATTGTTGGCAGCTAATCATCTCAGCCCCAGGATATTGCTGCAGGAGTTTCTCAGGGTAGTGTCCTAGGCCCAACCATCTTCAGCTGCTTCATCGATGGCTTTCCCTCCATGAGGTCAGAAGTGGGGATATTCGCTGATGATTGGACAGGCTTCAGTTCCATTTGCAACTCATCAGATACTGAAGCACTCGAAGTAGTCTGTACCCGCATGCAGTATGACTGGACAACATTTAGGCTTGGGCCGATAAGCGGCAAATAACATTTCGTGCCACACAAGTGGCAGGCATGACTATCTCCAACAAAAGAAAGTCTAACCACCATTCATTGTGATTACCATCACTAACTTCCCCCACCATCACCATCCTTTTTTCATCATTGACCTGAAACTTAAATGGACCAGCTGCACAAATACTGTGGCTTCAAAAACAAATCAGAGGTTGGGTATTCTGCGGCGAGTAACTCACCAACTGATTTCCCCAAAGCCTTGCCACCATCTATAAGATACAAGTCAGGAGAGTGGGTGGCACAGTGGTTAGCACCGCAGCCTCACAGCTCCAGCAACCCGGGTTCAATTCTGGGTACTGCCTGTGCGGAGTTTGCAAGTTCTCCCTGTGTCTGCGTGGGAGCCGGGTGATCCGGTTTCCTCCCACCTCCAAAGACTTGCAGGTTGATAGGTAAATTGGCCATTATAAATTGCCCCTAGTATAGGTAGGTGGTAGGGGAATATAGGGACAGGTGGGGATATGGTAGGAATATGGGATTAGTGTAGGTTAGTATAAATGGATGGTTGATGGTCGGCACAGACTCAGTGGGCCGAAGGGCCTGTTTCAATGCTGTATCTCTAAATAAAAAAATAAAAATACTCTCCACTTGCCTGGATGGGTGCAGCTTTAACAACATTCAAGAAGATCATCACCATCCAGGGCAAAACAGCCTGCTTGATTGGCACCCTATCCACCACCTTAAACTCCCAAGTTTCACTATCTCCTCCACTGATACACAGTGGCTGGCAGTGTGCACTGTCTACAAGATGTACTGCAAGATGTGACGACACCTTCCAAACCCGTGACCTCTACCACTCAGAAAAAGAAGGGCAGCAGGTGCATGGGAACACCACCACTTGCAAGTTTCCATGCAGGTCACACATCATCCTGGAAATATATTGCCATTCCTTCATTGTTGCTAGGTCAAAATACTCGAACTCAGCATTGTGGATGTACCTACACCGCATGGACTACAGCAGTTCAAGCTGGCATCTTGCTGTCACCTTCTCGAGGGCAATTTGGGATGAGCAATAAATGTTGGCCGTGCCAGAGATGCCCACATCCCATGAATGACAAAAAGAAAATAAATGCAAGTTTTGCTGTGCTGCGCTTTCTGAAAAAGGCAGTTGCCATGAGCAGGCCCACACCTCTTAAAAATAGAATATGACTATGTCAGGACCAACAATCTACCCTTATACCCCTGGGTAATAGTAGTAGTCTAGGATGCCCATCATGTGTTCTTTCCAGGGTTGAGACTTCTAGGGCAGGCCAAATCCAGTAATTTGTAGGAGTATAACTTAGTTGCTGGCTCAACTTTCTGATCAGGGAAGCCAATTTCCATATGTTTTAGTGAGACTTTTATTTTAATTCTTTGGATTTTCTTTTGCCTTCTATCCCTCGGTTTCCCAATTCTGGTTCAATAGCTTTTGAATCTCAGCTATCTGGCCCATGAAGCCTCGCAACTCGGATTCTACTTATGATTTTATTTCTTTGGTATTTCTTTTAATTTCACAAATGGAAATTTTGATCTCAGCACTTCTTTCTCATAGATGGAAAAATCATAAATCAGAACGTAAGGATCCATTGGCAATTTAAGATGTGTGAAAATTGATGGGAAAAGTAATTTAGTCTACTGTATGTTACTGCGAGCTCCTTGACAAAAGACTGCAAGCTGAGCTTTCAACCCCATATTGTCTCCATCACCATGACCACCTACTTCTATCTTCACCCTGCCTCAACTCATCCGCTGAAAGCCTCTTCTGTGCCTTTGTTACCTCTTGATACAACTATTCCACTGCTCTCCTGGCCTTGCATTGTCCGTAAACGTGAACTCACCCAAAGCTCTGCTGCCTGTGTCCTACCTCTCACTAATTCCCATCTCATCTTTGTTTTCAAATCCTCCATGGCTTCCCTCCTCCCTATCTCTGTAATCTTCTTCAGCCCTTCAATCCTCAGATATTTGCGCTCCTCCAAATCTCGTCTCTTATGCATCCCGTGATGTCTCGGATCGTGTTTTTGGGATCCTTAATGGGGAGGGGGAGCAGCCCCAAGTCGTGGTCCACATAGGCACCAACGACATAGGTAGGAAGAGAGATGGGGATTTAAGACAGAAATTTAGGGAACTAGGGTGGAAGCTTAGAGCGAGAACAAACAGAGTTGTTATCTCTGGGTTGTTGCCCGTGCCACGTGATAGCGAAGCGAGGAATAGGGAGAGAGAGGAGTTGAACACGTGGCTGCAGGGATGGTGCAGGAGGGAGGGTTTTGGTTTCCTGGATAATTGGGGCTCTTTCTGGGGTAGGTGGGACCTCTACAAACAGGATGGTCTTCACCTGAACCAGAGGGGTACCAATATCCTGGGGGGGAGGTTTGCTAGTGCTCTTCGGGGGGGTTTAAACTAATTCAGCAGGGGAATGGGAACCTAAATTGTAGTGCCAGTGTACAGGATGTTGAGAGTAGTGAGGTCAGGGATATGGTTACAAGGACGCAAGAGGGCACTGGCAAGCAAGAACCTGGTTTAAAGTGTGTCTATTTCAACGCCAGGAGCATCCGGAATAAGGTGGGTGAGCTTGCAGCATGGGTTGGTACCTGGGATCTCGATGTAGTGGCCATTTCGGAGACATGGGTAGAGCAGGGGCAGGAATGGATGTTGCAGATTCCGGGATTTAGATGTTTCAGTAAGAACAGAGAAGATGGTAAAAGAGGGGGGGGTGTGGCATTGTTAATCAAGGAGAGTATTACAGCGACAGAAAGGACGTTTGAGGACTCGGCTACTGAGGTAGTATGGGCTGAGGTTAGAAACAGGAGAGGTGAGGTTACCCTGTTGGGAGTCTTTTATAGACCTCCGAATAGTTCCAGAGATGTAGAGGAAAGGATAGCGAAGATGATTCTCGACAGGGGTGAGAGTAACAGGGTAGTTGTTATGGGGGACTTTAACTTTCCAAATATCGACTGGAAATACTATAGTTCGAGTACTTTAGATGGGTCAGTTTTTGTCCAGTGTGTGCAGGAGGGTTTTCTGACACAGTATGTAGACAGGCCAACCAGGGGCGATGCCACATTGGATTTGGTACTGGGAAATGAACCCGGCCAGGTGTTAGATTTAGATGTAGGTGAGCACTTTGGTGATAGTGATCACAATTCGGTCAGGTTTACCTTAGCGATGGGCAGGGACAGGTATATACCGCAGGGCAAGAATTATAACTGGGGGAAAGGAAATTATGATGCGATTAGGCAAGATTTAGGATGCGTAGGATGGGGAAGGAAACTGCAGGGGATGGGAACAATCGAAATGTGGAGCTTATTCAAGGAGCAGCTACTGCGTGTCCTTGATAAGTATGTACCTGTCAGGCAGGGAGGAAGTTGTCGTGCGAGGGAGCCGTGGTTTACTAAAGAAGTTGAAGCGCTTGTCAAGAGGAAGAAGAAGGCTTATGTTAGGATGAGACGTGAAGGCTCAGTTAGGGCGCTTGAGAGCTACAAGCTAGCCAGGAAGGATCTAAAGGGAGAGCTAAGAAGAGCAAGGAGAGGACACGAGAAGTCATTGGTGGATCGGATCAGGGAAAACCCTAAGGCTTTCTATAGGTATATCAGGAATAAAAGAATGACTAGAGTTAGATTAGGGCCAATCAAGGATAGTAGTGGGAAGTTGTGTGTGGAATCAGAGGAGATAGGGGAAGTGTTAAATGAATATTTTGCGTCAGTATTTACAGTAGAGAAAGAAAATGTTGTTGAGAATACTGAGATTCAGGCTACGAGGCTAGATGGGATTGAGGTTCACAAGGAGGAGGTGTTAGCAATTTTGGAAGGTGTGAAAATAGATAAGTCCCCTGGGCCAGATGGGATTTATCCTAGGATTCTCTGGGAAGCTAGGGAGGAGATTGCAGAGCCTTTGTCCTTGATCTTTATGTCGTCATTGTCGACAGGAATAGTGCCGGAAGACTGGAGGATAGCAAATGTTGTCCCCTTGTTCAAGAAGGGGAGTAGAGACAGCCCTGGTAATTATAGACCTGTGAGCCTTACTTCGGTTGTGGGTAAAATGTTGGAAAAGGTTATAAGAGACAGGATTTATAATCATCTTGAAAAGAATAAGTACATTAGAGATAGTCAGCACGGTTTTGTGACGGGTAGGTCATGCCTCACAAACCTTATTGAGTTTTTCGAGAAGGTGACCAAACAGGTGGATGAGGGTAAAGCAGTGGATGTGGTGTATATGGATTTCAGTAAGGCGTTTGATAAGGTTCCCCACGGTAGGCTATTGCAGAAAATACGCAAGTATGGGGTTGAAGGTGATTTAGAGCTTTGGATCAGAAATTGGCTAGCTGAAAGAAGACAGAGGGTGGTGGTTGATGGCAAATGTTCATCCTGGAGTTTAGTTACTAGTGGTGTACCGCAAGGATCTGTTTTGGGGCCACTGCTGTTTGTCATTTTTATAAATGACCTGGAAGAGGGTGTAGAAGGGTGGGTTAGTAAATTTGCAGATGACACTAAGGTCGGTGGAGTTGTGGATAGTGCCGAAGGATGTTGTCGGGTACAGAGAGACATAGATAGGCTGCAGAGCTGGGCTGAGAGATGGCAAATGGAGTTTAATGCGGAAAAGTGTGAGGTGATTCACTTTGGAAGGAGTAACAGGAATGCAGAGTACTGGGCTAATGGGAGGATTCTTGGTACTGTAGATGAACAGAGAGATCTTGGTGTCCAGGTGCATAAATCCCTGAAGGTTGCTAACCAGGTTAATAGGGCTGTTAAGAAGGCATATGGTGTGTTAGCTTTTATTAGTAGGGGGGTCGAGTTTCGGAGCCACGAGGTCATGCTGCAGCTGTACAAAACTCTGGTGAGACCGCACCTGGAGTATTGCGTGCAGTTCTGGTCACCGCATTATAGGAAGGATGTGGAAGCTATGGAAAGGGTGCAGAGGAGATTTACTAGGATGTTGCCTGGTATAGAGGGAAGGTCTTACGAGGAAAGGCTGAGGGACTTGAGGTTGTTTTCGTTAGAGAGAAGGAGGAGGAGAGGTGACTTTATAGAGACATATAAGATAATCAGAGGGTTAGATAGGGTGGATAGTGAGCGTCTTTTTCCTCGGATGGTGATGGCAAACACGAGGGGACATAGCTTCAAGTTGAGGGGTGATAGATATCGGACAGATGTGAGAGGTAGTTTCTTTACTCAGAGAGTAGTAAGGGCGTGGAACGCCCTGCCTGCAGCAGTAGTAGATTCGCCAACTTTAAGGGCATTTAAGTGGACATTGGATAGACACATGGATGAAAATGGAATAGTGTAGGTCAGATGGTTTCACAGGTCGGCGCAACATCGAGGGCCGAAGGGCCTGTACTGCGCTGTAATGTTCTTAAAAAAAAAAAATCCCTGCTTTCCAGTGCTCCACTATTGCCAGTTGTGTCTTGAGTTGTCAGAGCCCTTAAGTCTGGAATTCACTCCCTAAACCTCTTCGCATTTTTGACACTCTCCTTTTAAGACACTCCTTAAAACCGGTCTTTGACCAAGATTTTGGTGTCCTGGCCTTATAGTTTGATGTCAAATTTTATTTGATAATGCTCCAGTGAAGTGCCTTGAGACATGTTACTATGTTACAAGTTTTATATAAATGCAAGTTGTTATTTTTGGTTTCCCGCACCTCTGTCCTCACCTCCCTCCCAGAACTGCGACAGGGTTCCCTTTGGTCTCACTTTCCACCCCACCAGCCTCCACATCCAAAGGATCATCCTCCAGTGTTATGCCATTACCAAACATTTCCCCTCCCCTGTCAGCATTCCAAAGGGACCTCAAAATGGATGGACATCAGGAGTGCAAATCCATGACCTATCACCAGAGAATGTTTGCCTGTTACTTCAAAGTGCTGTATTAGTTTTTTTAAATCGTGCAATCCTGGCTGCAGAATTTTTTTTTAGGCCATTAAATCTGAATATAAATGTTTCTGTAACAAAAGTTACATTTTTTGCCTAGATTTTAATTTAGTGGCTGTCCCTTCAAAATGCTAGTCACTGCATCAGACTGTAGCAACTTGCTAAAGCCAAAGTCTTTTGCCAGATGTATCATTAAGACTGTCACAGGTTTTGGCAGTTACAGATTTAAGACTGATAGTGTTGTTTAAGTTTGAATATTATGTGATTGGTTTCATTTTTATATTACTGATGGTTCCTTTTTAAATGTGACTGTTTGGAAAGTCAAAATCCAAGAAGTCCTGACAACTCCTTCCTGACCTATGAAGTGCAGTTCTGTTCAAGAGTCAGTTTGAGAAAATTGGAAAAACAAAGTTTGCAAATCACAGAAGGAGGTTGAGACCTCAAAAGAAGCAGCAGACTATTTGACATCTTTGAAAAATAACTGTACAGTATGCAGTCCCTAAAAGAATGGGGAAATGTTTAAAAGTTATTAGTTCTTAGAGGTGCAAGCTTTTTTTTTTATTTTACAGTTAGGTGGAAGGATGTCTGTTGTAAATATATAGCTGTTTATGTACCTGTTCATTGTTTGTAAAATTGGAGTTTTAAACTTAAAATGAGGTCTGATTTGATGTTTCATTAGTTTTGAAGATTTGTATTAGAGCTTATTGAGGCCTGAGAGAGATCCATTAGCTTTAAGCAATTACTAGGCAGGGGTTCTTAGTTTCCTGAGTACATTAACGAAAGCTCGCTTGGATCTCAAGGTAAAGATGATCACTGGCAAAGGTCTAGAAAGTTGGAACTGATACTAAAGTAATCTAAAATAAGAGAGCCAAAATTATAAGTAAGGAAGTTAGAAAAATCCCAAAGATTCCATCTGTAAAATAAATGATTTTATCATCTCTAACTTGTGACAAGTTTTAATTACAAATCCAATTCAGAATGAGTGAGTAATACAGTCCACGCTGTAACAGCACAGCTGAAGGTAAAGTCTCTCTTTTCTTGCGGTAGATGCTATAATGGACATGTTTCAGGCACCAGTGATCCCTGAATTGCCTCAAGTGGATGAAAATGGCGGTGCTTTTGCAGAGGAACAAATGGAGGCACAAGATGGAGATTCCAAAACATTTTGTAAAAAGGATGGTAAGCCTGTGTGAATTTACCTATCTTGCATTAATTTGCTGTAGTTCTAGCCATTTGAATTTTGCTGGGTTTTTTTTTTAGTTCCATGGTTTGTCTTGTCAGACTGGACTTAACTCTCCAGCTTAGTATTATTTGTGAATTTGACCATTTTATTTCTGGATCCATTTGTTCCTGATAATTCTATTATTTTGCCAGTTATTGATGTAAGACTAATGTAAATGTAGGTAGCCAGGTTTATATCATCACCTTATTGAAATACCATATACTTTTGGTTTCTAGGCTAGTGAGACCTCTCCTGTTTTTGACATGCTGCTGATGAGCTTTGCCTAAATTTTGTTTCTAATCTTACCTACTATCCTCGGGTATATGCCATCTGTTCTTTGGCATTAATACGTCTCTAGCATTGAGCAGGACTAGGAACTCTAACCCAGTGTTGTCAAAATCATTATTTGCAGAATTTAGTGTTTTCATTGAATGCTTAATGAGCTTTTTTTTTTAAAGTTTATGATTCACCTTTAACGCCATGTATCCTTAAAGGATCTAATTTTCCTTCTGCCATGGGTTAACTATCTGGCATTTTTTTTTGGGACCTGTGTTAAAATTCAACCCACATGAAAAGGATGGCACAGCAGACTGTCCTCCCATGAGGCTGCTCAGTGGGCATGAGCTTTAGTATGAAATATTTATAATATAAGATATTCCCCATTTCAGTTCAAAGTCATAAAAATGACTGCCTATTGGTAAATGAAAAACTGTCAAAACCCTATATAACCCCAACGAGTTGAAATCAAGACAACTCGCACAATCTGCTACAGTTGTCAGATATAGCTCAGTGGTAGCATGCTCACCTGAGTTGGATGGTCATGGGTTCAGCTCCATACCAGATGTCAGACTTAGCTCAGTGGTTTTGTCACTGAGTCAGATGGTCTTGAGCTGAAGGATTACTCCAAAGACTTGAGCACATGATCTTGGCTGATAATTCAGTGCCATTTGAAGGGAGTGCTGCACTGTTGGAGGTGCCATCTTTTAGATGAGACTTGAATTGAGACCCTGTCCTTTCAGGTGGACGCAAAAGATCTCATGGCACTTTTGAAGGAGGATAGGAGTTCTCTTGATGTCATGGCCGACATTTATCCTCCAACTGACACCATTTAAAACCTGTTATCCAGGTCATTTATCTCATTGTTGTTTATGTGACTATGTGCAAATTGGCTGTTTCCCTTTTTTTATGCATTCAGGGGATATGGGCATCGCTGGCAATACCAGTATTTATTGCCCATCCCTAATTGTCTTTGAAGGTGGTGGTGAGCTGCCTTCTTGAACTGCTGCAGTCCTTGGGGTTTAAGTACACCAACAGTGCTGCTAGGAAGGGAGTTCCAGCATTTTGACCCAACGGCAGTGAAGGAACGGCGATATAGTTCCAAGTCAGGATGGTGTGTGGCTTTGAGGGGGAACTTGCAGATGGTGGTGTTCCCATGCATCTGCTGCCCTTGGCCTTCTAGTGGTAGAGGTCGCGGGTTTGGAAGGTGCTGAGGAAGGAGCCTTGGTGAGTTGCTGCAGTGCATCTTGTAAATGGTAAACACTGCTGCCATTGTGTGTTGTTGGTGAAGGGAATGAATGTTGAAGGTGGTGAATGAGTATCTGAGGAGTCATGAATGGTGCTGAACATTGTGCAATCATCAGTAAACATCCCCACTTCTGATCTTATGATGGAGGGAATGTCATTGATGAAGCAGCTGAAGATGGTTGGGCTTAGGATACTACTCTGGGAACTCTTGCAGTGATGTCCTGAGACTGAAATGATTGACCTCCAACAACCACAACCATCTTCCTTTGTGCTAGGTATGACTCCAACCAGCAGAGAGTTTTTTCCCCTGATTCCCATTGGCTCCTTGTTGCCATACTCTGTCAAATGCTGCCTTGATGTCAAGAGCAGTCACTCTCACTTCACCTCAGGAATTCAGCTCTTTTGTCCATGCTTGGACCAAGGTTGTAATGAGGTCAGGAGATGAGTGTCCCTGGTGGAACCCAAACTGAGCGTCAGTGAGCAGGGTATTGCTGAGCAAGTGCCGCTTGATAGCACTGTCGATGACTCTTTCCATCACTTTGCTGATGACCGGGAGTAGACTTATAGGGTGGTAATTGGCCAGGTTAGAGTTGTCCTTTTTGTGCCCATGATATACCTGGGCAATTTTCCACATTGTCAAGTAGGTGCCAGTGTTGTAGCTGTACTGGACAGCTTGGATAGGGGCGCAGCTAGTTCTGGAGCAGAAGTCTTCAGTATTATTGCTGGAATGTTGTCAGGGCCCATAGCCTTTGCAGTATCCACTGCCTTCAGCTGTTTCTTGATATCGCCTGAAGTGAATCGGATTGGCTGAAAACTGGCACCTGTGCTGCTGGGGCCATCAGGAGGAGGCCAAGATGGATCATCCACTCTGCATTTCTGGCTGAAGATGGATGCAAATGCTTCAGTCTTTTGCACTAATGTGCAAAATGGTTGAGGATGGGGATCTTTGTGGGACCTCCTCTTCCTGTCAGTTGTTTAATTGTCCACCACCATTCACGACTGGAAGCGGCAGGACTACAGGGCTTAGATCTGATCCTTTGGTTCTGGGATCGCTTAGCCCTGTCTGTTGCATGCTACTTCTGCTGTTTGTCATATAGCTAGTCCTGTTGTAGCTTCACCAGGCTGGCACCTCATTTTTAGGTATGCCTGATGGTGCTCCTGGTATGCCCTCCTGCACTCTTTATTGAACTAGGGTTGATTCCCCCTGCAGCTTGATGGTAATGGTAGAGTGGGGGTGGGGGGGTCATGCCAGGTTATGAGGTTACAGATTGTGGTTGAATACAGTTCTGCTGCTGCCAATGGCCCACAGCGCTTCATGGATGCCCAGTTTTGAGTTGCTAGCTCGGTTTGAAATCTATCCCATTTAGCACGGTGGTAGTGCTACACAACACAATGGTGGGTACCCTCAATGTGAAGCTGGGACTTCTTCTCCACAAGGACTGTGCAGTGGTCACTCCTGCCAATACTATCATGGACAGATGCATCTGCGACAGGTAGATTGGTGAGGATGTCAAGTAGATAGTTCCCTTACCACCTGCCGCAGACCCTGTCTAGCAGTTACGTCTTTAGGACTTGTCCAGCTTGGTCAGTAGTGGTGCAACCAAGCCACTCTTCATGATGGACATTGAAGTCCCCCACCCAAAGTACATCCTGTGCCCATGCTACCCTCTGTGCTTCTTCCAGTCGGTGTTCAACATGGAGAAACACTGATTTATCAGCTGAGGGAGGGCAGTAGGTGATAATCAGCAGGAGGTTTCCTTGCCCATGTTTGACCTGATGCAATGAGACTTCATGGGGTCTGGAGTCAATGGGGGGGGGGGTTAACCTCCCCCAGGGGAACTACCTCCCCACTATATGCCATTGTGCCGCCACCTCTGGTGGGTCTGTCCTGCCGGTGGAACGGGACATACCCAGGGATGGTGGTGATGGTGTCTGGGATATTGTCTGCAAGGTATGATTCTGTGAGTATGACTGTCAGGCTGTTGCTTGACTTGTCTGTGGGACAGCTCTCCCAATTTTGGCACACGCCCCCAGATGTTAGTCAGGAGGACTTTGCATGGTCGACAGGGCTCGGTTTGCCATTGTCATTTCCGGTGCCTGTCGATGCCGGTTGGTCCGTTCGGTTTAATTCCTTTTCTTAGACTTTGTAGTGGTTTGATACAACTGAGTGTTGGGCCATTTCAGAAGGCATTTAAGAGTCCACCACATTGCTGTGGTTCTGGAGTCACATGCAGAGCAGACCAAGTAAGGACGGCAGATTTTCTTCCCTCAAGGGCATTAGTGAACCAGATGGGTTTTTACAGCAATCGACAATAGTTTCATGATCACCGCTAGACTGGCTTTTTAATTCCAGAATTTTATTAATTGAATTCAAATTCTACCGTCTGCCATGGCAGGATTCGAACCCATGTCCCCAGAGCATTAAGCTGGGGCTCTGGGTTACTTGTCTAGTGACATTACCATTATGCCACCACCTCCCCTATGTTACAACAGTGATAATAAAAGTACTTTATCAACCATCTTGGGGTCATGAAAGATATATAAAGTGCAGGTTTTATTTTGTTGTATTTATATACTTAAGATTTTATCACATTGGAACTCCACTTCTATCAGCAATCTATCCGATAAGGCTGAAACATTTGCAGCAATCTTCAGCCAGAAGTGCCGAGTTGATCCATCTCTGCCTCCTCCTGAAATCCCCAGCATCACAGATGTCAGTCTTCAGCCAATTCAATTCACTCTGCGTGATATCAAGAAACGACTGAAGGCACTGGATACTGCAAAGGCTATGGGCCCTGACAGTATTCCGGCAATAGTATTGAAGACCTGTGCTCCAGAACTTGCTGCGCCCCTAGACAAGCTGTTCCAGTACAGCTACAACACTGCCATCTACCCGGTAATGTGGAAAATTGCCCAGGTATGTCCAAAAAGCAGGATAAGTCCAACCCGGCCAATTACTGCCCCATCGATCTACTGTCAATCATCAGTAAAGTGACGGAAGGTGTCATCAACAGTGCCCTCATGTGGCACCTGCTTAGCAATAACCTGCTCAGTGACACTCCGTTTGGGTTCCGCCAGGGCCACTCAACTCCTGTCCTCATTACAGCCTTAGTTCAAACATGGACAAAAGAGCTGAACTCCTGAGGTGAAGTGAGAGTGACTGCCCTTGAGATTAAGGCAACATTTGACCGAGTATGGCAACAAGGAGCCCCAGCAAAACTGGAGTCAATGGGGATCAGGGGGAAAACTCTCCGCTGGTTGGAGTCATGCCTAGCGCAAAGAAGATGGTTGTGGTTGTTGGAGGTCAATCATCTCGGCTCCGGGACATCCCTGCAGGAGATCCTCAGTAGTGTGCTAGGCCCAACCATCTTCAGCTGCTTCATTAATGACCTTCCTTAATTCATAAAGTCAGAAGTGGAAATGTTCGCTGATGATTGCACAGTGTTCAACACCATTCCTGACTCCTCAGATACTGAAGCAGTCCGTGTAGAAATGCAGCAAGACTTGGACAATATCCAGGCTTGGGCTTGGCCACATAAATACCGTGGCTACAAGAGCAGGTCAGAGGCTAGGAATCCTGTGGCGAGTAACTCACCTCCTGACTCCCCAAAGCCTGTCCACCATCTGCAAGGCACTAGTCGGGAATGTGATGGAATACTCTCCACTTGCCTGGATGCGTGCAGCTCCAACAAAGAAACTTGATGCCATCCAGGAAAAAGCAGCCCGCTTGATTGGCACCCCATCCGCAAACATTCACTCCATCCACCACCGACGCACAGTGGCAGCAGTGTGTACCATCTACAAGATGCACTGCAGCAACGCACCAACACTGCTTTGACAGCATCTTCCAAACCCACGACCTCTACCACCTAGAAGGACAAGGGCAGCAAATGCATGGGAACACCACCACCTGCAAGTTCCCCTCCAAGTCAAATCTGTCCTGACTTGGGACTATATCGCTGTTCCTTCACTGTCGCTGGGTCAAAATCCTGGAACTCTCTTCCCAACAGCACTGTGGGTGTACCTACCTCACATGGACTGCAGTGGTTCAAGAAAGCAGCTCACCACCACCTTCTTAAGGGCAATTAGGGATGGGCAATAAATGCTGGCCTAGCTAGCGACGCCCACATCCCATGAATGAATAAAAAAGAAAATACCTTCCCACTAAAATCTTCAGTGTTTTTAAAAACAAGCTGTCTATTGCCTAATTTCTACTTCCCAAACTATCTTGTCATCACTTTTACCTTATGTAAGCTTGCTGCTGTTCTATGGTATAGTTCTTGGCTGAATTTGTAATGGCTTATACCAAAATAACTTTCAAAGTTATAAAACTGGTGCTTTTGCCGTAATGTGAGGAAATAGAGGTAGGGTGGAACCTCCTATTTGTGACAAAGACTGCTGCTTGGCAATTTCTCTCAATAATGCGGCTTAGTGGTGGATCAATCTGTAGCATATGCGTTGGCACTGAAATACAACATCCTATTTGTCCTTTTTAATCTCTTAATGTTTCACACTGTCTTTCCTGTTCTGATTGTGTGCCTAAGAATTCTCATTCGCAAAAGATATATGGTAGCATAGATTTGGGAGGAATTTTCTAGAAGCTTTCTGTGATCATTTGAATAATGCCTCTTCATTTTTTGGCTCCCATTTTTCCCCTCAAGACAACCATCAATCCATGGAAATTCTGGGTATGAACTTTGCTCCACCTTCCACTGTTTCATTTTCTATCTTTGAAGATGATGCTGGTGTTGTAAAAAGGTATATAAAACAGCTTCTTGTAACTTTTTTTTTGAAAGTGTAGTCAGTTGGACTCGTGTTAATTAGTGTTGTGATGTTGCAGCATACGAAATGATTTGAACAGTAAACCTCCAGAGCCGAGGCCATTGGGAGAATTGTCTGAGAAACAATCCACAGCTAGTAAAGCAAAGGTAAGACTTCTATTTTATTTTTGCTGCCCTGCCAACAGCATGGAATGTTCCAAAGTGCTTTACAGGCACAATTGCTTTTTGAGACATAGCAATGCAGCAGCTATTTTGTACACAGCAAGGTTCCACAGACAGCAAAGAAATGAATGACCAGTTAGTTAATCGATGGTGTTGGTTCAAGAAGAAATGTTGCCAGGACATCTGGATACGTAGAACCATGAGATCTTGAATGCCCTTTAATGAACTACAGACCAGCAGACAAGATTTTTGGGGATTTAATATCTTATCTGTAGGCCCCATCTTCTGATAATGCCGCATTCCTTCAATGATGCACTGGAATATCAACTTGGATTTTCTTTTTCAGTCCTGTAATGGAGCCTGAACGCAAACTTTCTGACAACAAAGGCTGGATTTTACATCATTATGGGGGGTCCCGGTGACAGGCCAGAAGGCGGGGTTGACCCCCCAGCCTTTTATTGGACCGTCAGCCGAATTTAACAGCAGGTAGGCAATTAACTGCCTGCAGTTGGGCTGCCATCCTTCAAGGGACAAGATCCCACCCAGGACTGCTGACTAATCAGGCGGCCAGCAGCTCCACAACTCCTGCAGCACCACTGGGAGCAGTGACCATTGCTGGGACTGCAGGAGGCCCTAGAGCAGTGAAGATGGAGGAGCCTGTGGGACCAAGTTAATGGGGTTGATGGGGATGTGGTTGATGAGGCCTTCGTGAGCCATGGATTACCCCTAGGAGAGGGATTTCCCACCCCCCAAGCCACCAGGAGGCTGCCAGGCTAAGCGGCAGTGGAGGAGGCCCTTAAGTAGCCCTTTGTTGCTTAATTGTTTTCCCAGCAGACTTCCCATCTGCCTTGTACAAGCCTGCCACTGAATAAATGGCATGGGGCAGGATCATTGAGTACACAGCCAGATGCCACCCCACACCATTGTCTACCCCACCCCAGACTGTCTTCAAGGTCCAGGTAAAATCCAACCTACAATTGCTGTCATCTGAGCCAAACTAACATTAAGCTGTCACAACTATAAGAGAAGCATATTAATTTTCTAACCATTTCCAGGTACTTGGTGTAGACTGCACAGAGGATCCATCCTAGTCAGATATGTAGGATAAATGATTATCTTCTGAGTGATGCCAGTTGAGTAACTGATAAATGAAGTCACAAGTTGGCATGATCTGCCTCGGAAGTAGCCATGACATATTCCATCTATACTTGCTATCTTTATTTTCCTGTTGCATTCACTGAGTATTTTCTTAACTCTATTGGTTGAAACCACTTTGTGATGTCACATGGTTATTATGATATCGTAAATTTCCTCCAAACTCTCTTTCCCCCTCCCACCCCCCCCCCCCCCCCACCAACCCCCGGTCATAGAATGGGGAATAAAGCCTTGAAATCAGTTAACGCTGCCCAACTACTCAATGCCTTTCAATGTCAGAGTGTAATAATGTGAAAACTGCCCCAATAAACCAACAATAATGCTGTAATTCAGTTGTTAGGGAAGTTTTATGCCAAATCTAATTCTTGTCACTTAACCTGTTTTTTATAAAGTACAAATTGATTTTTAAAAACTTTTGCTCAGGAAATAGATGATCAAGCTGTTTGGGCTGTGTGTGATAACAGAACCCTGGCAATCAATCCAAATGATACGGAGGATTTTGCCTTTGCAGCACCACTAGCATCAACTCCATTCTATGGAGTACCACAGCAACCAAAGCAAGATTCAGAGGATTACAGTGAAGGTAAGAATTTGTTTCGTGGTGGTGGTCAACTTCAAGCAGTGATTGTGGACTTTGCAGATTTCAATCTATGAAAACTGGGTTATTTGCAGCGTAATAGTTTTATATTCTTCCAGAAAGCACACAAGCTAACAATGATAAACGAATGGTTCTTCATTCATCAGAGGAGGAATACATCCAGCTTGCCAAAATCAGAAAAATTAGGTAAGAACTGCTGACACCAAGAGGTACTCATTCCTTTCAGACTATTTGGTTTTCGTATCTTTCTTCAAATCTGACAAGTTTAAGGAATTGATTTGATTAATTACATTGAATTTTCAAAAGATGCTTATGAAAAAAGTATTTACTAATTGTATAGGTTGCTGTTTCTTTTATATATTACATGAACAGATTAATATAGTATTCCATAACGAAAAAATCAGTAATTTTTTCCCTTAATTACTGTTTATGAATCAAAACAATTTTATTGGAGATCAGTTGATTTCTCTTTTCCTTCTTCCACCCCCACCCCCTTCAAACATTATAGTCTAATTCAGGATCCAAGACCAGATCCCATCAATAATCTATCAGCCCTTGAAGTTGACCCTAGCATTAATTGTCGGGATGTATCCGATGAACCACCAATCTCTGAGGAATTTAAGCTGATTGAAGAGAAACTAGAATCGTGCACCTTCCCTAATCTTGAAGAGTGTCTCAAACCTGAACAGTCATTTTGCTGTCTACAGGAAATGTACTGCAGTGATCTACAATTTGAAGAGCCGGTTGAAACCCCAACAGAGACTGGTAAATGTGACCGTGGTAAATGCACCACACTTCTATAAGTAAGGGAGTTATTGTTGTGCAAGTGTAACGGAATAACACCTATTTAAATGCGTTTGTCCCGATCCTGATATTACTTGAAATCTTTAAAAGAATGTGATTTGCTTAGCATTCTTTTCTGTGTTCTGTTCTTTCGAAATATTTACTTTTAAGCAACTTCTATTTATGTAGAATCTTTAATATATAAATGGCCCAAGGCATTGCACAAATGGAAGTGGGCAAGGAACTAGGTAAGCCATGAAGAGTGATTGGGCATGGTGAGGCAACAGAAAGCCAGAGTTTTGAGAAGACTTTTAAAGGAAGAAAGAAGTGGAAGTCAGAAATTTAGAGCGGGAGTTCCGAAGGAAAAGCAAGCTGAATGCTCTGCCACTGATGACTGGGTGAAGGCTAGAAGAGATTGCAGGTAGGGCAAAATTATGGAAGGTTTTAAAGCTGAAAACATGTTTAATCTTGTACATTAGGAGATGGACTGTTTTGGAAGTGATGAGCAAGTGGGGTGTGTGGATAGTGCAGTATGGGATACAAGTTTTGGGCAAGGTAGAGTTTGTGGAGGCTGGGAGGGCTTTGGGTAAAAGCATGGAATGAGGGTTTCAGTGATCGAGGGTCAGAAGTGAGCAATGTTATGTTGCACTGTAGAAATAGGCAGTCTTGGTGATGGGTGCTTGTGGTTTGAATCTTATTTCTGAGTATCAGCATTCGCTCATTAAACAGAAATATTCAGAAAAGATGCTAAGTTTAATCCTGAATTTTTTTTGCTCAAGTAGTGCACTTGGTGATGATGCTTTTACGTGCTGCCCTAAAACCTAAAGCATGGGAAATTAATGTTGAGACATCTTCGAAAGCAATATTGAATTAGATTAGGTACAGGCAAGGTTCATGCAACATCGTGCTCTCGCACTGTTACCGCTGGTGTCCCACTAGGATCTGTCCTTGGCCCCCTCCTATTTCGCATCCACATGCTGCCACTCGGTGACATCATCTGATAGCATAGTGTTTGTTTTCCAACTATGTTGCATGAACCTTGCCTGTACCTAATCTAATTCAATATTGCTTTCGAAGATGTCTCAACATTTTTCATTAATTTCCCATGCTTTAGGTTTTAGGGCAGCACGTAAAAGCATCATCACCAAGTGCACTACTTGAGCAAAAATTTTACAAAAAAAATTCAGGATTAAATTTAGCATCTTTTCTGAATATTTCTGTTTAATGAGTGAATGCTGATGCTCAGAAATAAGATTCAAACCACAACCACCCATCACCGACTGCCTATTTCTACAGTGCAGCATAACATTGCTCACTTCTGACCCTCGATCACTGAAACCCTCATTCCATTCTTTTACCCAATGCCCTCCCAGCCTCCACAAACTCTACCTTGTCCAAAACTTGTATCCCGTCCCGCACTTTCCACACACCCCGCTTGCTCATCACTTCTATCCTTGCTAACCAATCAGTCTATCTCCTAACATACAAGATTAAGCATGTTTTCATCTTTAAAACCTTCCATAATTTTGCCCTACCTGCAAATGATTTGCTGGCAACGGTTAGATAGGTAAGAGTGGAACCAGGTGACAGCAGTCTTACCCACCTGGATGACAATGGGGGAGTTGGAGGAGGATGGTGTGGTCAACCATGTCAAAGGCTGCAGCCAGGTTGAGGAGGATGAGGAGGGAAAGTTTATCTTTGTCACAGTCACATAGGATATCGTTTGTGACTTGAATAAGAGCTATTTTGTACTGTCACAGGGGTGGAAACTTGATTGGAGGGGTGCAAACTTTCCAGGAAAGCTGGGAATGGATTTGGAATGTGACAAAATGTTCAAGGACTTTGGAGAGGAAAGGGAGGTTGCAGATGGGATGGTAGTTTGCAAGAGTGTTGGTGTCAAAAGTTAGTTTTTTGAGGAGAGGAGTGATGACGACAGATTGAAAGGAGAGAGTGACAACATCTCCAGAGAGAACCATTAACCATATGACTGCATTTGCTGACAACGCTACCGCTAGGGGGCGCTGTTGTGGCACATGCGCAAATGCAATCTAACAAACATATGTCAGCACACAATGGCGGAGTGAGAGAGCGAACGAGCTGGCCGGGGTGTGGGCCGGGGAGGGAGGGAGGGGGGGGGGGGGGGGTGGGTGGCCGGCGAGCGAACCGCCCAGTGACAGAGGGAAGCAGAGCGGCCGGAGACAGCAGCGTGGTGGGGGGGGGGGGGCTACGTTTTTCTACGCATGCGCCATAAATTTGCAACGGCAAAAGACTTACCAAACTTACCCGCACCCGGCGACACCAAGGTCTTTGGCTGCTCGCTCCCCGCGGCGCTCTACGGCCTCTCGCTTCCTGCCTTCTCCATCCAGCCGTTCTCTCCAGGTGCAGATCCCCCATTCAGCCGCTTTCTCCCCTACTTCTCAACTGTACTTCAGGCATTGCAGCTGTCTGGTCCCTGCCTTTTGCATCCCTCTCTTCAGGAGCTTCTGAACTTAACTCCCTCCCACTAACCCCCCCACACCCCCTCTCTACCTCTCCTCTTCCCCCCACCTCCCCCTCTAATCCCCCCCCCCCCCACACACAAGGACCACACCGCAGCTGAATATCTGAAGTGCAGTTACAAAGTCGGGAAAATAACATCAAAAACCTCAACAATTCCAGGTTTAATTATTGAGAAATTTTATTAAGTATATTAAACATTCGAGGCACTGCTGTACATGGGTACATGAGTGTTGTGTTACCAGTATTCCTGAGAGACAGACAGGCCAAGTCTCTGCTATGCAGAACGAAAGAGATTGTTCCTGGAGATCCTTGTGGTGAATGAACGCGTGGCTCTCTATTGCACTACTGTATTGTCCATGTGAAGAAGGCAAAGTCACAAGAGTCTGAGCTCAGTCTATTCTTGGTGAATGTTCCCCAAACGCATCCCAATGTGCGCTCCCACTTCATCCAGAAATGCAAGGTTCCTTTCCATATCGTGGCGAGCTCCACAGCATGATCCAGTTGCCTTCGTTGCTTGAATGCTGACCTTGCGTCTCAAGGATTGTTTTCTCAAGGGCATGCTTTACATAAAAAGAAATAAGGAAAGAACATCAGTGTCAGAGCTTTCCCCCCCCCCCCCCCCCTCCCCACCCCTCCAATGAAATTACTGTTGAGCATGTTCTGCAGTAAAGGCATGTACTGATAACACCGCCAATGAATCACTTAGTACCCAACTCAGCTGTAGGAGTCAGGATGATGTTACTGCCCCTATCTCGTGATGGTTCAATGCTGCTCTCAGGGAAAACATGAATGATGTGAGGGTGCTGGAAAAAGAAACACATTTCTTTTGGACTATGAACATAAAGCAGGCCATTTAGCCCAGCTGTTCCCTGCTAGTGGTTATGCCACTTGTGTGCCTTCCCATCCGCTCCCATTTAATCCTGCCTACTACTATCAGCATCACCTTCCATTTCTTTCGCTCTTATCTACCTTTGCCTTCAAGCAACACTGAGGATGGAGAACGGTGTGGCTGCACTCCCACCTCACCAGTTGTGTACTCAGCAAGAGCACTCACATTTGTGCTACCACTGGACACGGCATGCTTGTTTCTTTCAGTGCTCAGTCTCTTCTTTCTGAATGTTCCCCAAGTGCTTGACCGCTTTGGATACCCTCTCTACTTGACAGGCAGCAGCTGGCAATTGCGGAGTCTCACAAGGCTCTGCATGGTTGTTTCAAGGGCGGGTGGGGAAACATGTGGCTGTGTGTCCATGTGCACGGCTCTAATGGGTGCAGGAACAGAGAAACTTACAACAGGGACTGGAGCACATGTACTGCCTGCACACAGCCCCAGACAATGGAAAGGATTTTAGTGCAGTGCAGTGGACTGGAGCACATGCAGTGCCCCAGACAATGGAAATGTTTTCAGAGCAACTTACAACAACAGAGCAACTTTCCTTGGAGCAATCTCCTCTTTCTAATAAAAATGAAGCAGTCTGAAATCTCCAAATCGACTAAATAATTGAGATAAAATGCCCGACGAAACCTGTCCTCCTTCCACTTTCAGAAACTCGCGCAGAAGCTTTGACGCATGCGTGAATACCCGTTGGCGTTGCATAAAGCGCATGCGCAGAGGCCGACTAGGCGTGTTGCCCAAAGAAGCACACGTCACGCGATGACGTCATCGACGCATGCACTAACCAGTCCTGGCAAGCCGGAACGCAGCGCATGCACAGAGGGCAGGAGACTGTCTGTGCATGTGCGCACCGCGGCGCAGCCTGATGACGTCAGTGGCAGGCTGCTTTGTCAGGAATCACTCTAACAATATTGGGGATGAGAAGAGAAGGTTGGGTGATCAGTTTTACTGGGAATAGAAGGCGGGCCTCATGGACAAGATGAGCTCAGAGGGCATGAGGGGAGATGGGAGAGAAACTAGAGAAAGATGCGAGTTCAGGGCTCGGGCAGTGGGGAGCATTATAGGAAGTTTGGCCAGTTAGACTAGTGGAAGGGAGGGATGCAGCAGAAGCAGCTGATCGGATGGTCTCCATCTTCATGATAAAGAAATCCATGAGCTTCTTGCACTTGTTGGGGGTGAGGGTGACGGGGTCAGGAGAGAGGGGTTTAAGACAGTTTGCAGTAGAAGTAAAGAAGCCAGGCGTTATTTTTGCATTCCAGGATGATCATGGAATAATGAGCAGTTTTAGAAGATGAGAAAAAGACCCGTTAGTGTTTTAAGTTGCCCAGCCAGATCTGGCAGTGGATGGCTAAACCAGTTCACTGCCATAATCCTTTCAAGTCTTTGTCCCCTGGACTTAAGGGAGCAGAGATGAGGGCAGTACCAGCGAAACGACTAGGCTGAACGGGACTCATCTTTTTATTGGGGACCAGGGCATCAAAGGTGGAGATGAAGGTGCAGTTGAGCAAATCAGCAGCTGCAGAAATGTTGTGGTGAACAGAAGGCTAAAGGCCCTTGAGATTTTGAGTTGAAATTTTGAAAACACAGTTGGCAGTGATTGGGAGAGAATTTTTTCCCGGGGCAGATACAGAATGAGGTAGGGTTGAATCATGGAAAGGGGATGTGGTTGGAGAGTGATGCAAGGAACTGATCAGAGATGGCTTTATCTATAATTGATAGAATGAGATTAACAGGACCACGCGAGATGGCATGGTCGAGGGGTGGCAATGAATATGGGTTGGGGAGTTTACATACAGTGAGAGAAAACATGATGAGTTGAGATGGAGATTGAAATCAAGGATGAGAAATCGTTCAGTCCAGAGGAAAGTGGTGAAGATATCTCGTTGATTTTAAAAGAAAAAGCAGAAAATGCAGTGAATCTGAAATAAAAAATGAAAATGCTGAAATACACAGCAGGTCAGTCTTTATCTGTAGGGAGGATAAAGTTATGATGATTTGGGTCGAACTTTTCTGCTTTTTAATTGCTCGTCGGGTAGAGATTGTTCTCTTAATACGACAGAAGTGAGTTCACAAATATTCTTAATGCTCTTCTCTAACCTAGATTGTTCTCAACTAACCATATTAACATACAAGAAAACTACAGTACTAAGTGTTTTTAAAAAAGATATAAATCCTCTGCTCTGACCACTAACATTACTAATGACAAATTATTTTGTTCATCATAACTATAGACTGTTAATCAATGTCTGCAGCTCTCTTAGCTTCTACATGTTCCATTTCTGGGCACAGTAGAGTACTGATTTTGGCACTGGGTTAAGAACTCTGAGTTTGAGTTAAAATACCACCATGGCAAGAATGACATTAAATTTAATAAATGGTAATTTGTGAACTGGCACCAAAATTTAAAATTCCTCTGATCGCTCTCTGCCCAAACTACTAATTTTTTTTTGTCTTCTGCAATTTGTTTACTCATTGCAGGAGGCAGTGGCATAGTGGTAATGTCATTGGACTAGCAATCCAGAGGCCTAGGCTAATGCTATGGGGAATAAAAACAAGAAATGCTGGAATCACTCAGCAGGTCTGGCAGCATCTGTGGAAAGAGAAGCAGAGTTAACGTTTCGGGTCAGTGACCCTTCATCGGATGAAACCCGAAACGTTAACTCTGCTTCTCTTTCCACAGATGCTGCCAGACCTGCTGAGTGATTCCAGCATTTCTTGTTTTTATTTCAGATTTCCAGCATCCACAGTATTTTGCTTTTATTTTAATGCTATGGGGACACTGGTTCAAATCCCACCATGGCAGCTGGTGGAATTTTAAATTCAATTAAATCTGCAATTTAAAAAAAAATATGCTAATGTCAGTAATGGTGACTATAAATGGTGTCATAAAAACCCATCTGGTTCACTAATATCCTTCAGGGAAGGAAATCTACCATCCTTACCTGATCTGGCCTACATGTGACTCCAGACCCACAGCAATGTGGTTGACTCTTAAATACCCTGTGAAATGGCTTGGCAAGTCACTCAGGTTGGGGAAGAGTTGAAAAGGAATGAAACCAGATGGACCACATGACATCGACCTAGGCACTGGAAATGACAACAGCAAACCCAGCCCTGCTGACCCTACAAAGTCCTCCTTGCTAACATCTGGGGGCTTGTACCAAAAGAGGGGGGGCTGTCCCACAGACTAGTCAACTAACTGATATAGTGATGTACTCACAGAATCATACCTTATAGACAATGTCCCAGACACTGCCATCACCATCCCTGAGGTGGCAGCACAGTGGTAAATAGTCTGTAAGGAGTTGTTTTGGGAATTCTCAAGATTGACTTCGGACCCGATTAATGTCTCATGGCAACAGCTCAAACATGGGCATGGAAATCTCCTGCAAATTACCACCCTCCACCACCAGCCACACCCCCTCCCCCACCACCCCCAACCCAACCCTCAGCTGATGAATCATTACTCCATGTTGAGCACCAATTGGAAGAAGAACTGAGGGTGGTCAGGGCACAGAATGCACTCTGGTTTGGAGACTTTAATGTCCATCACCAAGAGTGGCTTGGTAGCACCACTACTGACTGAGCTGGCTGAATCCGAACGGGCATAGCTGCTAGACTGGGTCTGTGGCAGGTGGTGAGGGAGACAACAAGAGGAAAAAAACCTGCTTGACCTCGTCCTCGCCAATCTACCTGTCGCAGATGGATCTGTCCATGACCGTATTGGTAGGAGTGACCACCGCACAGTCCTTGTGGAGAATATGTCCTGTCTTCACACTGGCCGTTGTTCTATGGCTAAATGGGATAGGTTTCGAACAGATCTAGCAACTCAAAACTGGGCATCCATGAGGCACTGTGGGCCATCAACAGCAGTATAATTGTATTCAACCACAATCTTAACCTCATGGTCTGGCATATCCCCAACTCTACCATTACCATCAAGTCGGAGCAGCACCAGGCATACCTAAAAATGAGGTGTCAGCCCGATGAAGCTACAACATAGGACCACATGCATGCCAAACAGCAGAAGCAGCATGGGATCGACAGAGCTAAGCAATCCCAGACCAATGGATCAGATCTAAGGTCTGCAGTCCTGCTACATCCAGTCGTGAATGGTGATGAACAATTAAACAACTAACCAGAGGAGGAGGCTCCACAAATATCCCCATCCCAGCAAATCCGTGCAAAAGACAAGGCTGAAGCATTTGCAATCATTTTCAGCCAGAAGTGCCAATTGGATGATCCATCTCTGCCTCCTTCTGATGTCCCCAGCATTTCTCCACATGATGTCAAGAAACGACTAAAGGCACTGGATACTGCAAAGGCTATGGGCCCTGACAACATTCTGGCTATAGTACTGAGGACTTCCGACTACAGTACTGAAGAATGAAGACTGGCTGTGCCCCTAGCCAAGCTGTTCTAGTACTGCTACCACACTGCTATCTATCTGGAAATATGGAACGTTGCCCAGGTATGTCCTGTACACAAAAAGCAAGACAAATCTAACCCGGCCACTTTCCGCCCTGTCAGTCTACTCTGGATCATCAGCAAAGCGATAGAAGGTGTCATCGACAGCAATATCAGACGGCACTTACTCAGCATTAACCTGCTCACTGACGCTCAGTTTGGGTTCTACCAGGACCACCTGGCTTCTGACCTCATAATAGCCTTGGTCCAAACATGGATAAAAGAGCTGAACTCCAAAGGTGAGGTGAGAGTGACTGCCCTTGATATCAAGGCAGCATTTGACCAGGTATGGCATCAAGGAGCCCGAACAAAACTGGAGTCAATGGCAATCTGTGTTGGCGGTGGGTGGAGTGGGGGGGATTGGCTGCTAGAGGGACTCTCCGTTGGCTGGAGTCATACCTAGCACAAAGCAAGACGGTTTGGTTGTTGGAGGTCAATCACATCAGCTCTAGGACATCACTGCAGGAGTTCCTCAGGGAAGTGTCCTAGGCTCAACTATCTTAAGCTGCTTCATCAATAACCTTCCCTCCATCATAAGATCAGAAGTGGGGATGTTCACTGCAATGTTCAGCACCATTTGCAACTCCTCAGATACTGAAGCAGTCCATGTCCATTTGCATCAAGACCTGGACAGCATTCAGGCTTGGGCTGATAAGTGGCAAGTTACATTTGCACCACACAAGTGCCAAGCAATGACAATCTCCAACGAGAGAGAAACCAACCATCTCCCCTTGACATTCAATGGCATTACCATCACTGAATCCCCCACTGTCAATATTCTGGGGTTGCCATTAACCAGAAACTGAACTGGACCAGCCTCAAGTACTGTGGCTATGAGAACAGGTCAGAGGCTGCGATATCTGTGGCGAGTAACTCACCTGACTCCCCAAAGTCAGGAGTGTGATGGAATACTCTCCACTTGCCTGGATAGGTGCAGCTCCAACAACACTCAAGAAGCTTGACGCCACCCAGGACAAAGCAGCCTGATTGACTGGCATCCCATCCACCACCTTCAACATTTACTTCCTCCACCATCGATGCACAGTGGCAGCAGTGTCCCATCTACAAGATGCACTGCAGCGACTCACCAAGGCTCCATCAACAGCACTTTCCAAACCCGTGACCTCTAGCACCTGGATGGACAAGAGCAGCAGATGCATGGCAACACCACCACCTGCAAGTTCCCCTCCAAGCCACACACCATCCTGACTTGGAACTATATCGCCGTTCCTTCACTGTCGTCAAAATCCTGGAACTCCCTTTCTAACAGCACTGTGGGTGTACCTACACCTCGTGAACTGCAGCAGTTCAAGAAGGCGGTTCACCAGCACCTTCTCAAGGGCAATTAGGAATGGGCATTAAATGCTGGCCTAGCTAGCGACACCCAAGATTTAAAAAAATGAATGAAACGTTTATATGTGTCTGGGGACACCGTTGTTTACATCATTCTAGTCATTAACCACTACTTTCTGTTTCTGTCCTTCATTTCTAATTCCTAAGGTCATGCTCCAGTTAATGCTATGTGCTTTGATTTAATCAATAAGCTTCTCATGCAGAATCTGATCAGATATTTTTGAAGTTCTATATGCACAATTTCCACATTTCCTTTATCTGTACACTACATTATTTCCTCAAAGGACTCAGATTTATCAGACATAACTCGCCCTTTCCAAATCCATGCTGGCTGTCTTTAATCCATACTTTTCTAGGAATTTTATTTTATCCCATATAAAGACCTCTAGAAGCTTATTGACTACTTATGTTAGGCTGATTGGTCTATAATATTTGGTTTAATCCTTTTTCCTTATGTGACATCATCTATTTTCATCTTTGGTTTTGTGAGCCATTGATCCAATTCCAGTTTCAGGAGTGAGCAATATGTTGGTGGGTCTTTGCCAACAGTCAAGACAAACAGTGGCATAGGAATGGCTTTCTCTCTGAAAAGTGTGCAGATTTTTAAATTTATAACTATGATCATGCTTCATTTTATTAGTAATCAACCATATTGTTCCAGTGCAACATAATTTTAATTTGTTGCCTTGAACGTACGTTATATAGTCCTTGGGTGGAATGGGTCATTGGCTCATTTCCTTTCTTCACATTTGGGCTTTTGCATTAGAGTGGTGCAATATAATTTTGATTTGGGATTTTTTTTTAAAGTCAGTGAAGCTCTTATTGCTGTGCATCTGTATTGGAGCATTCAAAATGAAAATATCTGGAATTAACCAGTAATACAATTTGACTGAAATATAGCATTTTAAATGCATTAAAGCGAGTTATAGAATGTCTTAAAAATTTGCATTTTTTTTCTCTTGTCTAGGTGTAATCATTAGGAATCCTTGGGACAAAAATCTTATCAGTGAACTTCTGTCAAATCTAACTAAACCATTGAGTTCCTACTGCTCATTTTTAAATTGGGAGGAAAATATGCCTACTGTTCGACCGAAAATCAACCTCCGTTTAGGTAAACAGTACATTTAGTTGATGCCTACTCATTCGTAATTTTTTTCATTAGTTGTATTTCCATATGTACCTTTCCACAGCAAAATATTGTATATATTACTATGCTTTCCATAGTATTCCTACAAGTAGGCTATGGGAGAAACTTTGGTTATTTGCAGACCAGTATATTTATTTTCCACTCCTTTTTGTGGGAAAGGGCCGAGCTTTAACTTGCTGTTATTCCCTGACAACCAAGCTACACTTTATTCCAGCATTAACTAGCAATTGCCCACATATAAACTGGCTCCAAAGTGTAATTGGTATTAAAATATTGAAATTAATTTTGTATCAAATTGAGAACATCCTTTGGACAATTAAAAATAAAATAACGTACTGCTAATCTCAACAAGAAAGAACTTCTACTGAAATAGCTTGACAGCTGTCTTGTTTTCTGAAAAATGTCATTTAAATCCAAGCAAATTGTGTTCCTTCATTCGCTTGACTGCTACAGTTGTGGGAAATTATATCTGTTGAACTGTATTAACTCCTGTTCCTTTGTTTTCAATGATATGGTCATTCAAAATGAAGTAATACCATTATCTAATGTCCTTCAGGGAAAAGAACCTGCCACCCATACCAAATCTGACTAGTGCCACACTAGCTGACTTTTAATACCCTCTGAGCAATTTGAGATGAGAAATAAATGCTACTTTGCCCGCATTGCCCACATCCCAACAAATTTTAAAAATATTTTTACCTGCAGTGATTCAGCTGCTGAAAAAATGATTGGGGCTCATTTTCACTCAAAGCTAAGATATCCAGTAGTTTCTTATTTCTCTTCATTTCTGCTTGGTTGGTAATTAGAGATGGACAATAGGAATAAATGCAGTGTACTCTGGCTAAATGTGACAAATAATGTACCCCAGGTACCTTTTAATGGGGCCTTAACATTTCACATATATATCAATGACTTGGATGAAGGAATAGAGTTGTATTTCCAGGTTTGGAGAGAAAGTTATGAGGTGCAGTAAATTGTGTAGATGGGAGCAGGAAAGTACAAAAGGACATAAGACAGGTTAAGTGAGTGGGGGAAAAATTAGCAGATGAGATTAATGTCAGGCATTGTGAGGTCATCCACTTTGGATACAAGAAGGACAGATCAGAATATTTTCTTCATGGCGAGAGACTAGGAATTGTGCAGGAACCAGGGGATTTTGGTGTCCAGGTGCACGAGCAACTAATAACTTGTTGCGCAAGCACAAAAAGTAATCAAAAAGGTCTGTAGGAATGTTAGCCTGGAACTCAAATAGACTGGATATAAAGCAGAGAAAGCTATACTTTGGTCGTACAGATACTTGGTCAGACCCCACATGGAGTACTGACTGAGTTCAGTTTTGCACATCAAATCTCAGGAAAGATGTATTAGCCATGGAAAGAGTACAGCCAAGATTCACCAGAATAATAAGGGGGCTTAAAGGGTTAAGTTTTGAGGATAGGCTGCATAAATTTGGGTTAAATTCACTTGCATTTAGACAGCTGAGGTGTTTAAATGCTAGAGGGATTCATTTGAGGTGATGCAGCAGCATTTTCTTCAAGGTGGAGTGGTGGTTAGAATACAGAACAAGTGGGCATTATTTTAAAATTAGAGCTAGGCCATTCAGGAGTGAAATCAGAATGCACTCTTTCCACACAAAGGGTAGTGGAAATCTGGCTGTCTCCCTTTCATCCACAAGACTGTGGATGTTGGATCAATTGAAATTTTAAGTCCAAATTTGATAGATTTCTGTTAGGTAAGTGTATAGATCTAAGATCAGGTTAAGTTGAGATACAGGTCAGACATAATGTGAATGGTGGAACAGACCCAAGGGGCTGAATGGCCTCCTGCTATTGTGTTTCTGGAGACTGAAGTCTGCTCTCCTCTGGGCTGTGATGAGGTATCTACCAACTATTCCATCAATAAATGTAACTGATTTTCTTCTAAGGAGGGAAAGTATTTTCTCTTAAAACATGAAAAATAATTAAGGAACAGGAAAAGAAGGTGGAGGAAAGCAAGGCAAATAAAGAAGGAAGCAGGATTTTTAATTTGAGAGTAAAATGTGTGATGGCAAATTGGTTAAATTAGAATGAATGGTTATAACTGCAAGGAAATCAAAAGGAAAATGTTCTGAAGAGTAAGACTTTTTTAATGTCTGAAGAACTGAGGGATTTCAGCAATGGCATATGAACTATGAGGAGAGTGAGTCGGTATTAGAGTACAATTTTATGACTAATGTTGAAATTTCAAGATGTGTTGAGTTTTGTAGCATAAGTAGTGGAACCTCTACTTATAAATGTCCCTGCCATTGTTATGATTGAGTGTAGATAGTTCTTGGACAGCAGAGCACCTTGATACTAATGGGATATTGTGAAGAAAGGGGTGTTAAACCACTGAATATGCACATCAGGTTAGCCACTTAGAGGCTGACACTGATTGCAACGTTATAAAAAGGTCTTTTCCATCATCTGCAGTTGGCATTTCGATTGGAAGTGACCTACGCAAGGCAATTTGGGAAGAATAGATGAAAGAAAACTATGGGGGTTAAATTATGAGGACAGATTTCATAGACCAGACTTGTAATCCCTTGAGTATAGGAGACTGTGGGTGATCTAGTTGAGGTGTTCAAGATAATTCAAGGTAAATAGAGAGAAACTATGTCCTTTTGACCGGGAGGTCAGTCAGAAAAGGGGTGGGTGGGGGTGGGGGGGGGTGGGGGAGCCTTAACCTTGGAGCTCGACCATTCAGGGGTAATGTCAGAAAGAACTTCCTGAAACAAAAGGTAGTGGAAATCTCTCAGTTGAAAATTTCAAAATGGAGATTGATAGATTTTTTGTTAGGCAAGGGTATTAAGGGATACTAGCAGAGACTTATAAAACATTTGCAGTCAAATTAGTATCTTTATTACAACAATGCTTCTTGAAATACAGGATTTCTAGTAAATCTTTCACTGAAGACTTTAACAGAATCAAAACTCCTCACTCTGGAAAAAGCAGTCTGTGTAAAAACAGGCCTAGGAATATCATTACAAATTTTGTCGAGTTTGGCCTTGTGACTTGTTTATAGTCATAGAATATGAAAGTCTAATTGGAAACTGTTTCTCCTGAGTTGAAAAGGTAACTGTACATCTGATGGGCTCAATATTATTCGAGGAGTAAACGCTATTTCCTTGAAATCTGCCTGTTATAATTTCAGCATCTATCAAAGAAAATGGCTTACTAATTACCAATCTTGTTCCATGACAAAGTCCTTGTTTAGAATTCAAGTTTCATAGCAGCATTGCTCCTTCCTTGAGTCCAAGTTTGTATGGCGGCATGCCCATTGGAGTTAGACTGTGTAGAAACTCGCGAGGGTATAGACTGTTATCACTTTGTCTATAGAATCAATGCTAATGTATTTTTTTTAATTCAACTGACAACTTTTCTAAAACTTTTCATTCAAATCTAGTAAATCTTCATATTTAGCATAAAGAATAGCTTTCAAATAACAAGTTGTATCAAATAATTGTCCCTGCCATTTTGCCACACTTAACTGATTCTATCATCTCATCTATCCCTCCCTCCCATGCCCTTATCTCCTATCCCCTCCCCTCCCATTAATCCCATGCCAACCCTCCGTAGAAAAAAATCTCTGCAACTGGGTTAACTTTGTTGTTGGGTTCCCCTTACCTTCTGCTGGTTTTGTTCTTCACCAACCTGTCCATCCTGCTGCCACTGATCATTGGCAGCCATGCATGCACCATGCACGCTACTCCTCCGCATGCTCTGCATGCGCCAGGCACTGCCCACTAAATAAACCCACCATCAGACGCAATCCTTAAAATGACAAAGAACAAAGAAAATTACAGCACAGGAACAGGCCATTCGGCCCTCCAAGCCTGCGCCTATCCAGATCCTCTATCTAAATCAAAACGGTCAGGACTGACAAAAACTGAGTAGTATTATTAAAGATTGGAATGCAGAAGGGTAAATGGAGTTGAAATTCAGATCAGGTACAATCTAATTGAACGGTAGAACAGGTTCAAGGAGATGCAAGGACCACTCCTTATAGTAAATTATATTTGTTTTGATTCTTTGACCTTGAGAAATCAGTCTATGAAAAATGTCTCTTCATGCAGTAACAGCCAGCCAATTCGATTACTCATCCTAAAGTTCTTAACAATTGCATGTTATTCTAAGACTTGAGAAAATGTTAGTTTTTATTTTTTGGGTATTGTTACTAGAAAAAATTGAGATAAAAATATTGGTGTAACTCTAGCTAGCTATCAAATGTGGATTCAGTGCTGTTTATCATTTCTTGTTGAAGCTGACAAGTCAGTTTTAAAAACAATTATCGTGACTGAGTAGAGATATTTATCAAAGATGATCAACATGAAGCGATTATCACTCTCAAGTACCCAATTCAAGCCGGATATGCTATGTTGACCCAGTTTTGTTTTGTCTGTGTTCCTTTTCTTCAACCTCTTTTAAGTTGCACTTGAATTTCAGTGTGCTTATTTATACAACTGGATTCTATCAAGTTGAAAGGCTTTTGCAGTTTTTGTAAAATTTTCCCTCTCTCCTATGTTTAGGGAATGAAATGTTCCATGTTGCTTATTTGCTTGGACAGGGAGCCTTTGCTCATGTTTACCAAGCTACAATTCTGGATATGAATAACTTGTCAGATGTGAGGAACCAACAAAAAGTGAGCTTAAAGGTAAGTAAAAGATTATGATTTGTTTTGCTAAACTCAATTTGCTGTTTTGGGAAATGAACCTAAATTTTGTTTCCACTTTGACTGCCAGTGAAATTACGAATTGGTGCCTACAATACCACTATTTCCTCTCTGTTCCTGCATTAACAATAACATGTACCACTTCATGTTGTTTGGGTTCTAATCTATAAATTTAATAAACAAAGTAGAACATAAGGCAAAATATTGACATAATTTGCTATGGATGCAGTAAATGTATGTACAAGCACTTTTGTACAGTGGAGTTAATGTTGGGTGATGATTTCTAGAAGTAGTCGTTTGGTAGCACAGAACTTGAGTATTGCTGAAAAAAGAGACGTTGAAGCTTTTCGTCTTGCACTCATCAGGACAATCTGCAAGAATACCAACGTAAGGGAAAGCAACAACTTTATACTGGATGACAAGAAAGTGCTGATTGGTTGGCAAGTGAACTCTGGTAGAGGCATTGCCATGATGAATGCACGAGTTTATAGTGACTGACAGTTAACTGTCAAGCTTTGTTGAAATTTAAACCAGGCAGCTTGACTCTGGTCAAGACTTTGCCCTGAGGAATGAACCAGTGAATGGCTGTCACTTATTTTGTTTAGCTGAAACAGGCGCAATATGTGTACATGTTCTTTTTGCCTGCAAAGACACACCTCTGGAAGGGTATTGTATCCCAAAAATTTGAACAACAGGTGAAGCTAGCTGTTTCACGCTGCTACTATGCAGTAGCAACACATGTGTTGTTCACCATTAACAGGATGCTGCCATCAAAGCAAAAAGATGTTCTGCATATCACACAAATGAGTAATGTGATATGAATTTCAATGCCGGTGTGATGCTAGGTATATAGGCCGTACGATCCAAAGACTGGCGGATCCTACCAAACAATATGTCCCTTCCGCTGTTCGCAACAGGCAAGGTACAGGCCGTACCTGCTACGACCAGGTGAGAAATGTGTCTAGGGGTCTTTTGCTGTCTTTACCTGGTCTTAGTGTAACAGGGTTTAATTTTAAACACTGTGTTTTGAGCTCCACTTTTTGTGAATCCTTGTTCATAGTTTTCCAATTACAAGACAAAGAAACCAGTTCGAGCAGGCTTTCTCAGGTTTAAAGAAGAAAGGTGAAATTTTATTAAAACTTAAACTCTAATATGGTTCACGCCTACGGATATACGACGCGCTCACGCTAGCATGCACACACGATATACACATGCAGATAGGAACAGAAAAGAGGAGAGAAAAACATAGTAGAGAGGGATTTGAGGCAATATCTTGTTACGGTGCTTCGAGCTCACTGTAGTCCTTTTGTGAGTAGTCTTCCTTTTCGTTAGGGCCCAATAGTCGTCTTAAAAGCTTGTTCACGTAGGAAACTTTTCTCTCTTTGAGTTTCACGTGTTTTCACAAGATTCAGTACCATGGGAAGGAGATGGAAGCAGACAGGAGAGAGGTCTTCTTGCTTCAGTTCCAGGAGAGATCTTTACTCCTTGAACACAGGGTTTTTTCTCTGTTCAAATCCTTTGTTGGAAGTTTAAATTCTCTGCAACAGCCATGTGACTAAAACTGGTCTGACCACTTTTTCTGTGTATTGGGGAAGCAACAATTGGGTCCCCATTTTTCCAACATTGCTAGTACTATGCAAATGCCCTTCCAATCAGGGCTTGCAGTTTTAAGTTTTAATGTTCATGTGGAGAAATAATGTGTGCCTCAGTCTTGCCAACCAGCCTGTGCTTGCAAAACTCAGAACACAGTGTCCAACATTAGATGTGATTCCACGATTGGACAACATTTGCTAAATAATCCTCAGTGTGCTAAGAATTAAGCTGACAACCAATTTAAGATTGTCAGTAGGGCTCACAGTGTGGCACATTTGTGCGTACAGGAAGCTACGTATATTAATACACAGGACCCTGTTCTTTGCAGACAGAAAGAACATGTACACACATTGCACTTGTTTCAGCTAAACAAAATAAGTGACTGCCATTCGGTGGTTTGTTCCTCGGGGCAATGCCTTGACCAATCAGTCAAGCTGCCTGGTTTAAATTTCAAACAAAGCTTGACAGTTAACTGTCAGTCACTATAAACTCGTGCATTCTCCATGGCAATGCCTCTACCAATCAGAGTTCACTTGCCAACCAATCAGCACACTCCTGTCATACAGTATAAAGTTGTTGCTTTCCCTTACATTGGTATTGTTGTGGATTGTCCTGATGAGTGCAAGACGAAAAGTTTCGACAACAAGTCTCTATTTTCAGCAATACATCATTTCTATAAGTCAATACTGAAATTTACCAATTTATTGTTGAAAGCTCCAAAAATATGGGCACCTGTACATTATACTGGACACCTGCAATTCTTAAGGTGACTGTAGATTGGGAAAGCAAGTGGAGACCAGGTTGATATGCCAGGGAAGGAAAAAAGCAGTGTGTGAATCACACCCAATAGCTAGCTGCTGGGACAGTTTGTTTATCTTCTACCTTCACTGGGGATTGATATGTGATGTTGAGAGAAATATAGGAATGACATAATTAAAATTGATTCATCTGGTTTCCCTGATAGTTGATTTGGTTACTGCATCATGCAGTCCAGAAGGTCCAAGTTTGTTCCTCAGCCTATGCTGAGCTTATTTAAGGAAGGATGTAAATGCATTGCAAGCAGTTCAGAGAAGGTTTACTAGACAAATACCTGGAATGGGCAGGTGACCTTATGAGGAAAGGTTGTACAGGCTTGGCTTTTCCCACTGGAGTTTAGGAGAGTAAGAGGTGACTTGATTGAAACATATAGGATCCTGAGGAGTCTTGATAGGGTGGATGTGGAAAGGGTGTTTCCTCTTGCGGGAGAATCTAGAACTAGGGATCAGTGTAAAAATAAGGGGTCGCACATTTTAGACAGATGAGGAGAAATTTTTCTTTGAGGGTCGTGAGTCTTTGGAACTCTCTTCCTCAAAAGGGGGTGGAAGCAGAATCTTTGAATATTCTTAAGGCAGAGGTAGATAGATTCATGATAAGCAAGGGTGTGGAAGATTATCGGGGGTAGGCGGGAATGCGGAGTTGAGGTTACAATCAGATCAGCCATGTTCTTTTTGAATGGCGGAGCAGACTCAAGGGGCCAAGTGCTCTGCTCCTCCTAATTCGTATGCATGTTCATGGGTATGAGCTATCTGATCTGAGCTTGTGTGGTAGTACTGGCTTTCTTTTATTCTTTCATTGGATGTGGGTATTGCTGGCATGGCCTGCATTTGTTGCCCATCGCTAATTGCCCTTGACAGCCGAGTGACTTGTTAAGCATTTCAGAGGGCATTTAAGACTCAACCACATTGCTGTGGGTCGCATGCAGGCCAGACCAGGTAAGGGCAGCAGATTTTCTTCCCAAAAAGACATCAGTTAACCAGATGGGTTTTTACAACAATCTATAGTTTCATGATTATATAAACTATTCTTTTCTTTTGGGCCTCCTTATCTCGAGAGACAATGGGTAAGCGCCTGGAGGTGGTCAGTGGTTTGTGAAGCAGCGCCTGGAGTGGCTATAAAGGCCAATTCAAGAGTGACAGGCTCTTCCACAGGTGCTGCAGAGAAATTTGTTTGTCGGGGCTGTTGCACAGTTGGCTCTACCCTTGCGCCTCTGTTTATAAACTATATAGTTTCACCATTAGAGACTAGCTTTCAATTCCAGATTCTTAATTAATTGAATTTAAATTTCACCAGCTGCTGTGAATCTTTGTTGCCAGGGCATTAGCCTGGGCCTCTGGGCTAATAGTCTCGTGACATTGCTACTATGCCACCATCTTCCCCCTGGTTGGGGCTGCACCCCAAACTACGGAAAGGAAGAACTGGAAAGGATTCTTCTGAAGGATTTCATCCGGCATCACTGGATAGGCATCTGTGGACACTAGGAATTAGATTAAATTTAATGTGATGCCCATATAGTTGAGCTTCCTTCTGTAGGCTCGTATATGAAGAATAGCTAGGCTCTTCATACAGCAACGAATCAAGCAGAATACAGAAGGTACAAAACTGAAAAAGGAAATAAGATGGGCAAAGACTGTGCATGAGAAAAAATTAGCAGGTAACATAAAAGGGAGTCTTTTATAAACATCTAAATAGAAAAAGGATAGTCAAAGGAAAGGTGGGGCAATTAGAGAACAAAAAGGAAATCTTGTTGGAGCAGAGGGGATAGCTGAGCTACTAAAGTCATTTGCATCTGTCCACAAAAAAATGCTGATATCTCAAAGGAGGAAGGAGTAGAGAAATTGGGTAGGATAAAGACTGTTTAAAAGGTTGGCAGCACTCAAAATAGAAAAGTCCACCTAGCTAGCTGAGGGAAGTAAGGGTGGAAATAGCTAAGGAGGCTCTGGCCACAATCTTTCACTCTACCTTGGTTATGGGAGTGATAGCAGAAGACTGGAGGGTTGTAAACATTACACCCATGTTCAAAAAAGGGGAGGGGAATGAACACTTGTAGATTCGTGTACACAAATCTTTTGAAGGTGGCAAGACAAGTTGAGAAGACTGTTAAAATAGCTTAAAGGATCCTTGGTTTTATAAATAGTGACATGGAGTTCTAAAGCACGAAGTTATGCTAAACCTTTATAAATCAGTGATTAGGATAGGAGAGGGTGCAGAGGAAAATTACCAGAATGATATCTGGGATAAGGTACTTTAGTTAAGTGGAGAGACTAAAGCTGGGGTTGTTTTTCTTAGACCAGAGAAAGTTAGAGAGAGATTTAATAGAGGTGTTCAATATTGAGGGATTTTGATAAGAGTAAATAAGGAGTGACAGTTTCTACTGTGACTTTAAGATGATTGGAAAAAGAACCAGAGGAGAGATAAGAATTTTTTTTAATAACGTGTTTATAGAGCCATTTACGGCATAGAAGGAGGCCATTCGGCCCACAAGTCCATGCCAGCTTTCCGCAGAGCAATTCAGTCAGTCCCACTCCCCTGCTCGATCCCTGTAGCCCTGCAAGTTTGTTTCCCTCAAGTGCCCAAATTTCCTTTTGAAATCATTGTCTCTGCTTCCACTATCCTCATGGTGGAAGCAGATTCAATGCTAACGTTCAAAACAATACATGGAAAGGAAAAACAATTACAGGGTTATGGAGAAAGAGCAAGGGATAGGAACTAATTGGATAGCCCTTGCAAATAGCCAGCACAGGCATGATGGGCTGAATGGCATCATGTGCTGTATGATCCTATAATAACCACTTGATATGTCATACTGGAGGACTGTGTCCCAGCAAGAGTTCTTGCTTTCAAGTGAAAAGAATAGACTGAGACTAAAAAATACTGTTGAAAAAGTAATACTTTTTGTTTTGTGAATTTAATCTCATGATGTGACATGGCATACTATTTTTAAAGTATTTTTTTAAAATTGTTTTCCAGGTTCAAAAAACATCTAATCCCTGGGAATTCTACATAAGTACTCAGCTAAGTGAGAGATTGAACCCCAAGTTTTGCAACCTATACAACAATATCTACTCTGGACACTTCTTTAAGAATGGCAGTATTTTGGTTGGAGAGTTGTACAGTTTTGGAACTTTGCTGGTATTTGATTTACTCAACAATTTGTTTCACATGCTGCATATTATCATCATGTGTGTTTGAATTGAATTTTTTTTGTGACCTTAAAAGATGACTTTAATTCTACCTCAGACATGTGACATTAGTATATATTTCAGGGTTTATTCATTCAGGTTGCTGAAAAATCTTGAGGCACTGATTGGCATCATTAGTTGCTAGCTGAGACTGCTGGTCTATTTGGTTTACATCAATTCTACAAAAAGATCCCAGAGTTCTATGAAATGTATGCAGGTATGTTTTTTTTAAAAAAAAGAATAGGGAGAAGATTAAACCTCAAACCTGTCTACTGGATCCTATCGACATGGGGTATTGGGATTCACAGTAGACCCTATTGCCTTGTGGCTTATGGATTTTAGTATAAAAGCGGAGGAAATCTGATTGGATTTATAAATATCACCTACATTTTCAACTGTTTAAATAAATAGTACATAGTTTACAGCAACGATACATTCCTTCAAGGCACAAAAACCCCAAAAGTAAAGGCAGTCAAACATGGATAACAAAGGAAGTTAAAGATTGTATGAGATTAAAAGACAAGGCCTAGAAGTTGCCAGAAATGGTCGTAAACCTGAGGATTGGGAGGATTTTAGAATACAGCAAAGGAAGACGAAGAAACTGATAAAGGGGGCAGCTGGAAAGGTAAGTTTCACTATAAAGTACTTACCTAGCCATTCGGCGGATGCGGACACGGGGTCTGCTGGGTAAGTGAACTTATATATTTGGGCAGTGGCTAAACCCGAAATACTACACGTGTAGTGTCTCCCACCCATCATCCTCCTCTAACCAAAAAAAAAGGACTCTTGTGTGGGGTAAGGTTTTACTTTATTTGTTTTTTTTAATTCTCTGTTGTCAATTTAGAGCAGAGGGGATGGAAGCTAGGGCAGTTGCATGCTCCTCTTGCAGGATGTGGAAGGTAAGGGTCACCACTTGTGTCCATGCTGACTTCACCTGTGCGAAGTGCACCCAACTCCAGCTCCTCACAGACCGCGTTAGGGAACTGGAGCTGGATGAACTTCGGATCATTCGGGAGGCTGAGGGGGTGATAGAGAAGTAATGACACCTAAGTCACAGGATAAAGGTAGCTGGGTGACCGTCAGGGGAGGGAGAGGGAAAAGGCGCACAGTGCAGGGATCCCCTGTGGCCGTTCCCCTCAATAATAAGTATACCGTTTTGGATACGGTTGGGGGGGGACGACCTACCAGGGGAAAGCCACAGCGGCCAGGTCTCTGGCACTGAGCCTGGCTCTGCGGCTCAGAAGGGAAGGGGGAGAATAGGAGAGCGATAGTGATAGGAGATTCAATGGTTAGAGGAACAGACAGGAGATTCTGTGGTCGCGAACGAGACTCCCGGATGGTATGTTGCCTCCCGGGAGCCAGGGTCAGGGATGTCTTGGATCGAGTCTACAGGATTCTTAAGGGGGAGGGGGTACAAGATGATGAGAGGCATAGATAGAGTGGATAGTCAGAGACTTTTTCCCAGGGCGAAAAGGGCTATCACCAGGAGGCATATTTTTAAGGTGATTGGAGGAAGGTTTAGGGGAGATGTCAGAGGTAGGTTCTTTACACAGAGAGTGGTGGGTGCGTGGAATGCACTGCCAGCGGTGGTAGTAGAAGCAGACACATTAGGGACATTTAAGCGACTCTTGGATAGGTACATGGATGATAGTAGAATGAAGGGTATGTAGGTAGTTTGATCTTAGAGTAGGTTAAAGGTTCGGCACATCGTGGGCCAAAGGGCCTGTGCTGTGCTGTTCTATGTTCTAAAGGGAGAATAGAATATGAATGTAAGATAGCATAAAATATAAAAACGGACTGTAAAAGCTTCTACAGGTACGTAAAAAGGAAACATTTGACTAAGACAAATGTGTGCCCATTACAGGCAGAGTCAGGGGAATTTTTTAATGGGGAATAGAGAAATGGCAGAGAAGCTAGATGATTACTTTGTGTCTGTCTTCACTGAGGAAGATACAAGAAATCTTCCAGAATTAGAGATCCAAGGGATTAGAGGAAATGAGGAATTGAAGGAAATTAGTATTCGTAAGAAGGTTGTATTGGAGAAATCAGTGGGGCTGAAGGTTGATAAGTCCCCAGGATCTGATATTCTACATCCCAGAGTGTTGAAAGAGGTAGCTATGGGGATGGTGAATGCATTGCTGATCATCTTCCAAAATTCTAGAGATTCTGGAGCGGTTCCTGCAGATTGGAAGGTCACAAATGTCACCCAACTATTTAAGAAGGGAGGGAGAGAGCAAACTGTAAATTACAGAACTGTTAGCCTTATATCAGTCATTGGGAAATGCTAGAATCTCTTCTAAAGGATGTGATAAATGGACACTTAGATAATCTGATTGGGCATAGTCAACATGAATTTATGAATGGGAAATCATGTTTGATGAACCTGTTGGAGTTTTTTGAGGATGTTTCCAACAGAATTGATGAAAAGGAGTTGGTGGACGTGGTATACTTGGATTTTCAGAAGGCTTTTGATAAAATCCCCCACAGGAGATTGGTTAGCAAAATTAAAGCACATGGGATAGGAGGTAATATACTGGCAAGGGTTAAGAATTGGTTAACGGGCAGAAGCAGAGAGTAGAAATAAATGGGTCATTCTAGTGTTGGCAGGCTGTGACTAGTGGGGTACCGCAGAGTTCAGTGCTTGGGCCCCAGCTGTTCACAATATATATCAACGATTTGGATGTGGGGACCAAATGTAGTATTTCCAAGTTCGCAGATGACCCAAAACTAGGTGGGAATGTGTGTTGAGGAAGATGCAAAGCGGCTTCGTGGGGATTTGGACAGACTTAGTGAGTGGGCAAGAATGTGGCGGATTGAATATAATGTGGAAAAATGTGAGATTATCCACTTTGGTAGGAGGATGGATGTGCAGAGTATTTCTTAAATGGTAAGAGATTAGGAAGTGTAGATGTACAAAGGGACCTGGGTGTCCTCGTCAATAAGTCACTGAAAGCTAACATGCAGGTGCAGCAAGCAATTCAGAAGACTAATGGTATATTGGCCTTTATCGCAAGAGGATTTGAGTACAGGAGTATTGAATTCTTGCTTCAATTGTATAGAACCTTGGTTAGACCGCACCTGGAGTACTGTGTGCAGTTTTGGTCCCCTTACCTTAGGAAGGATATTATTGCCATAGAGCGAGTACATTGAAGATTCACCAGACTTGTTCCCGGGATGGCGGGACGGTCCTATGAAGAGAGATAGGCGAAACTGGGCCTGTATTCTCTCGAGTTTCGGAGAATGAGAGGCGATCTCATTGAAACCAACAAGATACTTCAAGGGATAGACAGGGTAGATGCAGCTAAGATGTTTCCCCTAGTCGAGGAGTCTAGAACCAGTGGACACGATTTCAAAATAAGGGGGAAGCCACTAGGACCGAGATGAGGAGAAATGTCTTTACTCAAAGGGTTGTGAATCATTGGAATTCTCTACCCCAGAGGGCTGTGGAAGTTCAGTCATTGAGTATGTTTAAAGCCGAGATTGACAAATTTCTAAATACAAATCACAAAAGGGGATAGTGTGGGGAAAAAGACATGTAAGTGGATGATCAGCCATGATCATATTGAATGGAGGGGCAGGCTCAATGGGCTGAATGGCCTACTGCTGCTCCTATATTGCTATATTTCTTTTCTCCCTCCTCCCTTTTCCCAGCTTCATGTAGACTTAAGAATGGGCATGGTGAATTTTTGCTGCGTTAGCTTTTGCCCCACTGAGGCCTGGCAAATGTTATTCCAATGATTAGCATCCCTTTTCAATCTATCTGACTTTTCTATGGTATTCCCTACCTGGACTAAATATGGGTGGTCTTTTGTGAAGTGTTAAGCTCCATCCTATCAGAAAATGAATCCAGCAATTTGATAGTTGATCATCAGGCTATATTTGTATTTTGACTTGATCTACTTAAGGCGATACTGGAGCTGGTCACAGGCAATGCTGAATTTGTTGTTTGCATTGATTGAATAATTAAAAGATTGACACTTAGCTGAAATAATACACTTTTGCTAGACTTTATAAACAGAATGCAGTTTTCCAAGAAGGTTGCTAAATACACAGGGTACTCCAATTGAGACATGTGCTCTGTCAGGTTTTTAAAAGGCTTATTGAATGCTACTTTAAAGAAATACTTGTACTTATATAGTGCTTTTCATGACCACCAGACATCTCAAAGCACTTTACAGATAATGAAATACTTGTGAAGTATAGTCACTGTTGTAATGTAGGAAACACATCAACCAATTTGCACACAGCAAACTTCCACAAACAGCAATGTGATAATGACCAGATAATCTGTTTTTGTGATAAAAGCAAGAAATGCTAGAAATACTCAGCAGGTCTGGCAGCATCTGTGGAGAGAGAGCAGAGTTAACGTTTCAGGTCAGTAACCCTTCATCAGAACTGACTTGAAACATTATCTCTGCTTCTCTCTCCACAGAAGCTGCCAGACCTGCTGAGTATTTCCAGCATTTCTTGTTTTTATTTCAGATTTCCAGCATCTGCAGTATTTTGCTTTTATCTGTTTTTATGATGTTGTTTGAGGGCTAATTCACGTGAGCTTTTTCAAAATAGTGCCATGGGATCTTTTGCATACCCTTCCAGGCAGATCGGGGTCTCGGTTTAATGTGTTATGACCAAGGCAGGAGGAGTGCACTGTTTTTCTTGTTCCACTTCTCCACAGAGCACAACATGTATTAAAATTTTTCCCACTTACCTATATGGTCAATCATAGACTATTTTTATCCTGAATAAAATACACTAACCAGGTTTCTTAAACTGATAATTTTGTTGTTTATTAATTATAAAAGAAGTCTTAACCAGTAATAAAGCAAAGCATTAACACAGATTGAAATATAAAAGTTCTCTTTTTACCTTAGCCCCTCTCTCTCTCTCGCACACACACACACACTCTAACCGAAAAAAAGAAATTTGCTCTTTAGAGCTCTATCTCATAACGTTAAGAACAGGAGTAGGCAATTTAGCCCCTCGAGCCTGTTCTGTCATTCAATACGATCATGGCTGATCTCATCTCGGCCTCAACTCCACTTTCCCGCCCGTTCTCTATAACCCTTCAACCCATTACTAATTAAAAATCTTTCTATCTCCTCAAATTTACTCAATGTCCCGGCATCCACCGCACTCTGGGGTAGTGAATTCCACAGACTCACGACCCTTTGAGAGAAGTAATTTCTCATCTCTGTTAAATTTGCTACCCCTTATCCTAAAACTATGACCTCTCGTTCTAGATTGCCCCACAAGAGGAAACGAAGTCTACTTTGTCAATCCTCTTTAATTATCTTACATACCTCAATTAGATCTCTTATTCTTCTAAACTCCAGAGAGTAAAAACCTAAACTGCTCAATCTCTCTTCATAAGACAAACCCCTCATCTCTGGAATCAATCTAGTGAACCTCCTCTGAACTGCCTCCAATGCAACTATATCCCTCCTCAAGTAAGGAGACCAAAACTGTACGCAATACTCCAGGTGCGGTCTCATTAATGCCTTGTACTGTTGCTGCAACACTTCCCTACTTTTATACTCTATTCCTTTATCAATAAATGCCAAAATTCCATTTGCCTTCCTTATTACCTGCTGTACCTGCATACTAGTTTTCTGCGATTCATGCACGAGGATACCCAGATCCCTCTGCACTGAAGCACTCTGAAGTTTCCCTCCATTTAGATAATTTGCCTTTTTATTCTTCTGACCAAAATGGATAACCTCACACTTATCCACGTTAAACTCCATCTGCCAAATTTTGGCCCATTCACCAAACCTATCCATATCCATTTGTAACTTTTTTATTTTATTGCAACTTACTATCCCACCTATTTTAATGTCATCTGCAAATTTGGCTATAGTACCTTCGATCCCTGCATCCAAGTCGTTAATATAGATTGTAAATAGTTGGAGCCCGAGAACCGAACCCTGTGGCACCCCACTAGTTACATCTTGCCAACCAGAAAAAGACCCATTTATCCCGACTCTGTTTTCTGTTGGTTAGCCAATCCTCTATCCAAGCTAATAAATTGCCCCTAACCCCATGTGATCTTACCTTGTGTATTAACCTTTTGTGCGGCACCTTATCGGATGCCAGATATACTACATCTACTGGATCACCATTATCCACTTTACTTGTTACATCTTCAAAGAACTCTAGCAAATTAGTCAAACACTATTTACCCTTCATAAAACCATACTGACTCTGATGGATTGCGTTTTGACTTTCTAAATGTCCTGTTATTACTTCCTTAATAATGGATTCTAACAATTTCCCAACGACAGATGTTAAACTAACTGGTCTATAGTTTCCTACTTTCTGCCTCCCTCCCTTTTTGAAGAAGGGCATTATATTAGCATTTTTCCAATCCATTGGAACCTTTCCCGCATCCAGGGAATTTTGGAATATTATAACCAATGGATCCACTATCTCTGCTGCCACTTCCTTTAAGACCCTAGGATGTAGGCCTTCAGGCCCTGGGGACTTGTCTGCCTTCAATCCCAATAGTTTGCTCAGTACTTTTTCCCTAGTGATGATGATTGTTATACATTCCTCCCTTTCTATAACCTCTGCATTACCTGTTACTATTGGGATGGTACTAGTGTCCTCCACCATGAAAACTGAGGCAAAATACTGATTTAGTGTCTCTGCCATTTCAGTGTTCCCCTCTATTAACCCCCCTGTCTCATTCTCCAAGGGACCAATATTCACTTTAGCTACTCTCTTCCCTTTTATATACTCATCGAAGCTTTTGCTATCCATTTTTATATTTTGTGCTAGTTTTCTTTCATAATTTACCTTTGCACTTTTTATTACTTTTTTAGTAACCGTTTGTTGATCTTTCCGACCATGACTCATGGCCCTCCTGCCTTGGGCGCTATGGCATTGGAAGGATGAATGAGAACGGGCAGAGACTGCTTGAGTTGTGTACCTATCATAACCTCTGCATCACCAACTCGTTCTTTCACACTAAACCCTGTCACCAGGTTTCATGGAGGCACCCAAGATCACGTCGTTGGCACCAGCTAGACCTCATTGTCACAAGGCGAGCCGCCTTAAACAGTGTTCAAATCACACGCAGCTTCCACAGTGCGGACTGCGACACCGACCACTCCCTGGTGTGCAGCAAGGTTAGACTCAGACCAAAGAAGTTGCATCATTCCAAGCAGAAGGGCCACCCGCGCATCAACACGAGCAGAATTTCTCACCCACAGCTGTTACAAAAATTTCTAAATTCACTTGTAACAGCCCTTCAAAACACTCCCACAGGGGATGCTGAGACCAAGTGGGCCCACATCAGAGACGCCATCTATGAGTCAGCTTTGACCACCTACGGCAAAAGTGCGAAGAGAAATGCAGACTGGTTTCAATCTCATAATGAAGAGCTGGAACCTGTCATAGCCGCTAAGCGCATTGCACTTTTGAACTACAAGAAAGCCCCCAGCGATTTAACATCCGCAGCACTTAAAGCAGCCAGAAGTACTGCACAAAGAACAGCTAGGCGTTGCGCAAACGACTACTGGCAATACCTATGCAGCCATATTCAGCTGGCCTCAGACACCGGAAACATCAGAGGAATGTATGATGGCATGAAGAGAGCTCTTGGGCCAACCATCAAGAAGATCACCCCCCTCAAATCTAAATCGGGGGACATAATCACTGACCAACGCAAACAGATGGACCGCTGGGTTGAGCACTACCTAGAACTGTACTCCAGGGAGAATGCTGTCACTGAGACTGCCCTCAATGCAGCCCAGCCTCTACCAGTCATGGATGAGCTGGACATACAGCCAACCAAATCGGAACTCAGTGATGCCATTGATTCCCTAGCCAGCGGAAAAGCCCCTGGGAAGGACAGCATTACCCCTGAAATAATCAAGAGTGCCAAGCCTGCTATACTCTCAGCACTACATGAACTGCTATGCCTGTGCTGGGACGAGGGAGCAGTACCCCAGGACATGCGCGATGCCAACATCATCACCCTCTATAAAAACAAAGGTGACCGCGGTGACTGCAACAACTACCGTGGAATCTCCCTGCTCAGCATAGTGGGGAAAGTCTTTGCTCGAGTCGCTCTGAACAGGCTCCAGAAGCTGGCCGAGCGCGTCTACCCTGAGGCACAGTGTGGCTTTCGTGCAGAGAGATCGACTATTGACATGCTGTTCTCCCTTCGTCAGATACAGGAGAAATGCCGTGAACAACAGATGCCCCTCTACATTGCTTTCATTGATCTCACCAAAGCCTTTGACCTCGTCAGCAGACGTGGTCTCTTCAGACTACTAGAAAAGATCGGATGTCCACCAAAGCTACTAAGTATCATCACCTCATTCCATGACAATATGAAAGGCACAATTCAACATGGTGGCTCCTCATCAGAGCCCTTTCCTATCCTGAGTGGTGTGAAACAGGGCTGTGTTCTCGCACCCACACTTTTTGGGATTTTCTTCTCCCTGCTGCTTTCACATGCGTTCAAATCCTCTGAAGAAGGAATTTTCCTCCACACAAGATCAGGGGGCAGGTTGTTCAACCTTGCCCGTCTAAGAGCGAAGTCCAAAGTACGGAAAGTCCTCATCAGAGAACTCCTCTTTGCTGACGATGCTGCTTTAACATCTCACACTGAAGAATGCCTGCAGAGTCTCATCGACAGGTTTGCGTCTGCCTGCAATGAATTTGGCCTAACCATCAGCCTCAAGAAAACGAACATCATGGGGCAGGATGTCAGAAATGCTCCATCCATCAATATTGGCGACCACGCTCTGGAAGTGGTTCAAGAGTTCACCTACCTAGGCTCAACTATCACCAGTAACCTGTCTCTAGATGCAGAAATCAACAAGCGCATGGGTAAGGCTTCCACTGCTATGTTCAGACTGGCCAAGAGAGTGTGGGAAAATGGCGCACTGACACGGAACACAAAAGTCCGAGTGTATCAGGCCTGTGTCCTCAGTACCTTGCTCTACGGCAGCGAGGCCTGGACAACGTATGCCAGCCAAGAGCGACGTCTCAATTCATTCCATCTTCGCTGCCTTCGGAGAATACTTGGCATCAGGTGGCAGGACTATATCTCCAACACAGAAGTCCTTGAAGCGGCCAACATCCCCAGCTTATACACACTACTGAGTCAGCGGCGCTTGGGATGGCTTGGCCATGTGAGCCGCATGGAAGATGGCAGGATCCCCAAAGACACATTGTACAGCGAGCTCGCCACTGGTATCAGACCCACCGGCCGTCCATGTCTCCGTTATAAAGACGTCTGCAAACGCGACATGAAATCGTGTGACATTGATCACAAGTCGTGGGAGTCAGTTGCCAGCATTCGCCAGAGCTGGCGGGCAGCCATAAAGACAGGGCTAAATTGTGGCGAGTCGAAGAGACTTAGTAGTTGGCAGGAAAAAAGACAGAGGCGCAAGGGGAGAGCCAACTGTGCAACAGCCCCAACAAACAAATTTCTCTGCAGCACCTGTGGAAGAGCCTGTCACTCCAAAATTGGCCTTTATAGCCACTCCAGGCGCTGCTTCACAAACCACTGACCACCTCCAGGCGCGTATCCATTGTCTCTCGAGATAAGGAGGCCCAAAAGATTGTTGATCTTTAAAAGTTTCCCAATCTTCCAGCCTGCCACTGGCCTTTGCAATATGGTGTGCCTTAGTTTTTGTCTTTGTTATGCTTAACTTCCTTGCTTAGCCATGGATGTTTTTTCCCCCTCTTAGAATCTTTCTTCCTCTCTGGAATATATTTTAGTTGGGAGGAATTGATTATCTCCTTAAACATCTGCCACTGCTCATCAACTGTCCTACCTTTCAGTCTTCCTGCCCAGTCCACTAGGGCCAAATCTGTCCTCATGCCTATGTATTTACCTTTGTTTAACTCTAGAACGCTAGTGTGGGACTCCAGTTTCTCGCCCTCAAACTGAATTTGAAATTCTAGCATGCTAATGATCACTCTTCCCTAAAGGATCCTTAACTATGAGATCATTAATTAATCCCACCTCATTACACAAAACCAAATCTAGAATAGCCTGCTCCCTGGTTGGTTCCACAACATATTGCTCCAAAAAACAATCTCTAATACATTCAACGAACTCCCTCTCCCTTCCAAAAATAACAGACAAAAAGAATACTTTGGCCAAATACTTGCTAATTCTTGAAGAGTAAACGAGGATATGGAAAGATGTCAGATGTCTTTTTTTTTGGTTTGACATCCCAGTTACACATAGAGAGCTGTTACTGGGATCTTCCTGAAACAGTTTTCATCAGGTGATGTTGAAGATCAGTTTGGGCAAGCTTTTTCCAGGAAAAAAAATGCAGCAAGAGGGGTTTCAGGCAGTTTCTTACACTTGCTTCTCAGCGTTTCTTAAAGCGATAGAAAAGTTGGCAGGCTTTTTTAAAGAGATGGAACAAGCTGAGTTGGGGTTTGCACCCTTGACAAGTTTCCTCTAACTCTCTTTTTAACACTGTCCGTATCAGGACTTCACTGTCTGAAGCAAAACCAAAAACAATGTCACAAAATTCAAGCTTCCTGACCCCTATAAATCTTGACCTATTGCTTCTTGGTAAACATCTTTCCCCAAATCAAAAAAAACCCCTGCTGGGTAATTATCTGAAGACGGGTACCTTCAAGTAAGGGCTTGTTTTTATCACTCCTTGATTCTTCCAGTAACTGTTGTTTACAAGCTCAGTCCAAAAGACCTTCTGATGACCTCTTTTTAGAAAAAAACAAAGTTCCAGCATCTATGGAATCTTGTTTCCAATTTTAACACACACATTCTCATAATTTAATAAAAAATGGAAGCACTCATAACAAACATCTCAAGCAATCTGGATATAAGCATGACTTGCATAATTATTTTTTGAGGTTCAACATTCAAGGAAGCTGTAACTAGATGCATGGAGATTTGAATTAAAATCTAGAAATTCAGTGCACCCTTTTAACCATAGGAACAAAATCAGTATTTTAAAGTACATTTTAGCTCATCCTTACATTGTTCAGACACATTCTATGGATTATTCTATCCAAGTAGCTGTTGTATTGGTTCAGTATTGACGCTGCAGCTATACATGTCAGATCTGTACTCCACGGTACATGACTTTTAAACAAAGTAAAAAGTTACTAATTTTTAGGATGTCTAGGCCAGCATTTATACCCATTCCCAATTGCCCTTTTGAGGTGGTGATGGTGAGGAGTTGCAGTCTGTATGGTTTTTTTTATTCATTCATGGCATGTGGGCGTCGGCAGCCAGGCCAGCATTTATTGCCCATCCCGAATTGCCCTTGAGAAGGTGGTGGTGAGCTGCCTTCTTGAACTGCTGCAGTCCATGTGAGGTAGGTACACCCACAGTGTTGTTAGGAAGGGAGTTCCAGGATTTTGACCCAGTGACAGTGAAGGAACGGCGATATAGTTCCAAGTCAGGATGTTGTGTGACTTGGAGGGGAACTTGCAGGTGGTGGTGTTCCCATGCATTTGCTGCCCTTGTCCTTCTAGTTGGTAGAGGTTTTGGGTTTGGAAGGTGCTGTCTAAGGAACCTATGGTGAAGGTACTTCCTCAGTGCTGCTAGGCAGGGAGTTCCAAGATTTTGATACACCGCTGTTAATTCATCGTCACTATGTTTCCAAGTCAGTTTGGTCTGTGACTTGCAGCCATGGTCTGATGGTGATGGATGAAGAAATTGTTTGAGGGTGTTTTTCAAGTGAGCTGCTTTGTCTTAGATGGTGCCAAGCTTCTTAGTGTTGGAGCTCCATTCATTCAGGCCAGTGGAGAGTATTCCATCTTGATTTTGCCTTGTAGATGGTGGAAAGGCTTCAAGGAGTCAGGAGGTGAGTCATTCACCACAGAATACCAAACCTCTGGCGTGTTCTTGTAGCCACAGATTCATGTGGCTGGTTCAGTTAAGGTTTGAGTCAATGGTGGCGTGCCCCCGCCTCTTTTTCCCCCCCCCCCCCCCTTCCAGGAAGTTGGTAGTGGGAAATTCAAGGATGGTAATGCTATTGACTCTCGTTGGAGTTGCTTATTCCCTGCCACTTGTGTAGCATAAATGTTACTTGCTACTTGTCAGTCCAAGCCTGAATGCCAGGTGGGATCTTGCTATGTGCGGGAGTGGACTCTTCACTAAGGAGTTGAAAATGGAACCGAACACTGCAATCATTGTAGAAATCCCCACTTCTGACCGTATAATGAAGGGAAGGCCCCTGATGAAGTGGCTGAAGACAATTGGTCCTTGGACTCTGCCCTGAGGAACTCCTGCAGCTATTTCCTGGGGCTATGATTGGCCTCCAACATACACAACCACTTTCCTTTGTGCTAAGTATAACTCCAACCAGTGGAGTTTTCACCCTGATTTCCATTGGCTTCAATTTTTACTAGGTCTGATGCTACCTTGATGGAAGGGCAATTACTTTCGCCTGTCCTCTGGCATTCAGTTTTTTGCTCCATATTTGGAGAAAGGTTGTAATGAAATCTGAAATGGAGCGTTCCTGGTAGAACCCAAACTGTGCAGCAGTGAGCAGGTTATTGGTAAATGTTGCTTGATAGTACTGTTGACCTCTTCAGTTAATTTCCTGATGATTCCGAGTACACTTACGGGGCAGTAACTGGCCGGATTTGTTTTGTCCTGCTTTTTGTGGACAGGACTTATCTGGGCAATTTTCTACTTTGTTGGTAAATGCTAGTCTTGTAGTTGTACTGGAGCAGCTTGGCTTGCGGCATGGCTTGTTTTGAAGCACAAATCTTCAGCATTATAGTGGGGATGTTGTTGGGGCTCATTGGCTTTTCTATCTTGTCATAACATGAGTGAATCTAACTGGCTGAAGACTGGCACCTGTGGTGGTAACCTCAGGGAGAGGCAGTGTAGCTTCATGCATGCCAAGCTGAACAGATTAGACTTTTGCTGGAAACAAAAGGCACTTTGGAGGACTGCAGAAAGGTCTAAAAGATATTCCAGGCATCTGTCCTAAACTGCTACACCTGGCTTAATCCAATACCTTTTGGCTCAAACAAAACTGCTTTTGTGCCATATGACCTCCTTTCTCAAATTCAAATGGTACAAGGAGGAAGGATACTGCACACTCCATCAGTACATCCCACTCATCATTACAGCCGCAATGCTGGTAAGTCCACCAGTGGGTATATCTAACTACCTTCAGACAAACGTGACGATCTTGTTGATGGTGGTATGAGACTGCTGAGGAATAATATGCTTCAAGTGACATACCTGCCCCAGAGTTCAGGACAATAAAGGAGCTTATTACAATGTGGATTTAGCTTTGATCTAGGAAAAGCAGTTTGAAATTAGATGAACTAAAGCATTAATTCGTGGTTTGACCTAAGGAGCAATTTTGTTTTGTTACGACCAGGTCAGATAGGGGTCTAGGGGTTCCCTCTCAGCATTGCCTGGTCTAACCGTAACAGGGTTTAATTTTAAAAACACTGTTTTTAGCTCCCCCCCCCCCCCCCTCAGTGAATCCTTGTTCACTGCTCTCCAATTGTTAAGGCAAAGAAATCAACCAGACAGGTTTTCTTAGATTTAAACAAGAAACGTGTAAGTTTATTAACCTAACACTCTAATTCGGTTAAAACTACTACGAATATGCGACGTAAGCATGCTAACACACAATAAATACAGGCAGATAGAGACAGGAAAGTAGACAGAATAAAGGGGAAAGGTTTGAAGCAATAGCTGGGGTTTATTTACTGTCCTTTTGAATTTGATGTAGAGTCTCTGATTGCAGGTAAATCTTGCCATTTCGTTGAGGCCCAGTGGACACTTTCAAAATTGTTTTGCTGTAGTTGAATCTTTCTGTAGCTACTTTCCTCATTTTAATTTTAGTGTCTTAAGGTTTAAGTGTCTTCAGTGGATCTGGAAATTCATGAGAGCGTGCGGTGGGGAGGAGAGAAGCTCGCTCTTCAAGTTCAGTTGCAGTCCGACACCAAACTGTCTTATGTCTAGTTCACAAAGCCTGGACCAGCTAGTTAGTCATGTGACCAGCTGGCTTAACCACTTCTGTGTTTGTGGATTCCAAAGCTCTCGATGGGGGATGGTGTAGTGCTGTCTCGCACCCTGACAAGATGTGGATCACCATTGTTCAGTTCAATCTCTGTTAATTGAATCAGTGAGCAATTCTTTTGTTTTTCCAAGCACTGTCTCTTAGAATACAAATGTCCTCCAGCCAAGTGTCTGGTGATCTCTTGTAAAACAAATCAGTTCTTCACTCCAGCAACAGTTTAAAATTAATGTTCATATGACAAAATTAATATGCCCCATTCTTGGCAGGTGGGAGTCTTCATGACAGTTCACATTGACCTGTTTTCTATTTAGCTTCTTTCTGATAAAGATACATTCATTAAACACTATCCAGAACAAGGCCATTAGAGATGATCTAGATCTTTGAAGTGTACTTGGTAAGATACAATAAGAGTACGACTAACTATAGAAAAGACAAGAGAGCTTCAGAAGAGCAGGTTAGCAGATTGAGCATCTAGATGTCGAATGAAATGTAATGTGGAAAAAATTGAGGTGATGGGATGCATTTTGGGAGAATAAGAGGGGACATAATAGTATAAAACATAAAAATAGAGCAGATAGGCTTGATTCAGATGCACAAATCTTTAAAAGTGGGAGGATAAGTTGATGAAGGTATTTAAGGAAGGGCAGAGTACAAAAGCGATATGCCATGGATTGTGTGCGGAAGTGATTCGTTAAGATGATATAAGGAATGAGAAATATTGGTTATGACTAGGAGCTGGAGATTATTTATTGGAACAAAAGAAATCATATGTTCAAAACTGAGGGAACTTTAATAGGAATAAAATATTTCCTTTGGTCTAATTGAATAACCAGATGGCATAAATTTACCAATAAAAGAATGGAGGGTTTTGAGATATGGGGTTGCCCTGGAATGGAATCCACAACAGCTTTAAAAAGGAATTTCATAAAGGGGAAAGGGACCAAATGGTGGCTCTTTCAGAGGGCCAGTATAGGCATTAATGGACCACTATGGTCTCATTCTATGCTATAAACTTCAATGATTGTAAATGTATAGGACCTATTGAGCAACCATTCACCTAAAATCAACACTTTAAATTTCTATGACTGGTCTTGTGGGTAATTGTTAATCTAAGAACTCCTCTGCTTAGCCTGTTTCTCTCATGAGGAAAGGGAACTGTATCTGTGAGTATTCTGCATTTGTAGCTACTAACCACAATGTGCATGTTATGAAATATGCTTTGTTTGAGAAATGAATGCCTTTGTATAGATGCAAGAAATATGGGGTATGTTTGGGAGATCGGAGAGGGGAGAAGCATAACTTTGCACTCTTAAACGATCAACACCTTAACTTTCTTTTGACCATGTAGAAGTGAACCTTTCTTTAAAAACCACTAATAAAATTCAATGTTTTCTTTGATTTCAGAATGCAGTCAATCTGTATAAAACTATAAATGAAAAAGCAATGCCTCAGCCCTTGGTGATTTACTTTGCCATCCACATTCTGTATATAGTGGAACAGCTACATGATATTGGAATAATTCATGGTGATGTAAAACCTGACAATTTTATACTTGGAGAAAGGTTTGTATCTTTATAACAACCTTGGTGTGGAAAAAAAATTGCACTTCAAATATTATTGCCTCTTAATTCTCATCTGTCCTGACCCCCTCTGATTTGCACTAGTAAGAAGTGGCCAATGGCTCTGTGTATTACTAAACCCTGTGGGAACTCCTGTTCACAGCTGAAATCTAGCAAATGCAGGCCCTCAATGAAGTTTGTAGCTATCCTTCTGCAATGGTTGCCCCTCTGTTCATATCATGTAAATGAAATGTTGGGAAAACTGAAGCTATTGTTTTTGGCACCTGCTCCTAATTCCGTTTCCCAGCTACAGACTCCGTCCCTTTCACTGGCAACAGTAGACTAAACCAGTCCATTTACAGCCTAGGTCTCATATTTGACCCCAAGATGAGCATCTGACCACATATGCATGCCATCACTAAGACTGTCTAGTTCCACCTCTGTAACTTCACCCCCGTCTCAGCTCATCTGCTGCTGACACCCTCATCATGCCTTTACTTCCAGACTTGAGTATTCCAACGCACTCTAGGCTGGTCTCCCACATTCTACCCTCCATTCAACTTCAGGCCATCCAAAACTCTGCTGCACATACGTTATGGCCATGTGCTGAGAGGTGTGAGTAGTCCCCACAGTTCCCAACTGACCGCAGCAAGTGTTTACTAGGATTTTAATTCCTTTGTGTTCTGTCAAATAAACAGACAGCAACAGGTTTTCTTGTAGGTTTAAAACAGAAGATTAACTATTTATTGAGCAATATTCACTCCTGAAATGGTCGCAACTGTACACACGCATAAGAGATATAGGGAAACGAAGAGGCAAGTGGTTTGAAGTGAAGTACGTTTTCGGGGTTCACAGTAACCTGTTGAAATTTCTTTAAAGTTGCAGGCCTGTAGATTTCTTTGGCAACTGTATCTTCAATATAGAGATGGTAGATCACTTTCAGTTCTCTGCTGCACAAGTTGAAGTGGAGAACTCACAGGGCCCATTCTTTGGCTTACTGGATTTCTCCCAGCTGGACAGACTTTTGTGGTGATGTCCTGCGTGTCTCTCTCTCTCTTTACTTTTTAAGCTGAAAATCTCACATCTTGCCTCTGTTGAGACACAGATCTTCCTCTCAGTGGTGACAGATGATGGTCTAGGATGTGGCTACTTCACACCACCTTTTTCAAAAGAACCCATTCAATTCAAAAATGTCTCTTGATGGGTTTAGGATGAGTGTAATTGACACATTTCTCTTAAAAGGTAGACCAAGTCTTTGTTCAATATAATTCTTCAGTTTGAGTTCTTGTATTTTCAATTGTTGCACTTCATGTGAGCATAACAGGTCTTGACTGGCACCAAGTCCTGTTCACCTATCACCCCTGTGCTCGCTGACCTACACTGGCTCTTGGTCGAGCAACGTCTTGATTTTAAAATTCTCAACCTTGTTTTTAAGTCCCTCCATGTCCCTGCTCCTCCCTGTCTCTAATCTCCTCCTGCCCCCCAACCCTCTTATCTGTGCTGTTCTAATTCTGGCCTCTTAAGCATCCCAGATTTTAATCGTGCCACCACAGGTCCTGAGCTCTGGCATTTCCTCCCTACACTACTCTACCTCGCCACCTTGCTTTCTACCTGTAAGACACTCCTTAAAATTTACCTCTTTGACCAAGCCTTTGGTTATCTGACCTAATCACCCTTTATGTGGCTGTCATATTTTATTTTATAATTCTCCTGTGAAGCACCTTGAGAAGTTTTATTACGTTAGAAGCTATCCGCATACAAGTTTTAAAAAATAAAATTGTATAAAAGTGTAAGATCAAGTGTATTTTTGAACTTGAACTGTACATTTCTATGTTCCTAAATCAATTAGTTATGAAGTTTTGACTAGAATGTTGCATGTTAAATCTAGATTCCTGGATGGTGATGCTGCTAGTGTCGATGATAGCTTGTCCCAAGGGTTGACATTGATCGACTTTGGTCAAAGCATAGATATGAAGTTATTCCCTAAAAATACAGTTTTTGTGGAAAATTGTAAGACATCAGGCTTCCAGTGTATTGAAATGCTGTCAGAAAAGCCGTGGACATTCCAGGTATGTCATATGTTCTTCAAACATCCTCCTCAGCCATAACTTGATTTAAGATCTACTAGTTCTGAGTTCTGCTGTATAAGCATGTAATAAGATAAATTGCCCAGTTATGTCCTGTCCACAAAAAGCAAGACAAACAATCTGGTCCATTACTGCCAATCAGTCTGCTTTCAATCAGCAAAGTGATGGAAAATGTTAACAGTCTTATCAAGCGGCACTTACTCACCGATGCACAATTTGGGTTTTGCTAGGGCCACTTAGCTCCAGACCTCAATCCAGCATTGATCCAAACATGGACAAAAGAACTGAATTCCAGAGGTGAGAGAGAGACTGCCCTCGACATCAAGGCAGCATTTGACAGGGTAGCAGCAAGGAGCCATAGCAAAATTGAAGTCAGTGGGAGTTGGGGTGAGAGTGCTCCACTGGTTGCAGTTCTACTTTGCACAAAAGATGATTGTGGTTGTTGGAGGCCCCAGGACACCACTGCAGGACTTCCTCAGGGTCGTATCCTAGGCCCAACCATTTTCAGCTGTTTCAATGACCTTTCATCCAACATAAGTGCAGAAGTGGGGATGTTCACTGATTGCAGCGTGTTCACTACCATTCACAACTCCTCACCTATTGAAGCAGTTTGTACCCACATGCAGCAAGACCTGGACAACATGCAGGCTTGGGCTAAGTAGCAAGTAACATTTGTGCCAGACAATGACCATCTACAGCAAGAGAATCTCCTCTTGGCATTCAACAGCACTACCATTGCTGAAACCCCACCATCAATATCATGGGTGTTAGTATGGACCAGAAATTTAACAGGATCAGCCACAAATACTACACGTGTAGGTCACAGGCTGGGAACTCTGCAGCGAGTAACTTGCCTAACTCCCCAAAGCCATCTACAAGGCACAAGTCAGGAGTGCAATTGAATACTCTCTTAGCTGGATGAGTGAAGCTCCAACAAGAAACTTGACACCAGCCAAGACACAGCAGCCCACTGGATTGGCACCCTTCCACCACCTTAACCATTCGCCCCCTCCACATGTACTGCTGCAACTTGCCAAGGCTCTCTGACAGCACCTTCCAAATCAATGACCACTTCCACCTAGAAGTTCCCCTCAAAGTCGCACACCATCCTGACTTTGAACTATATTGCTGTTCCTTAACTGTTGCCAGGTCAAATTCCTGGAAAACTCTCCCTACCAGTACTATTTATGTACCCAACCTCATGGACTGTAGTAGTTCAAGGTGGCAGAAGCTCACCCCCACTACCTCGAGCAATTAGGGGAAGTAACTAAATGTTGGCTTGCATCACAAGGATGAATTTTTTTTTAAAAGTGCTCTGCAATGATCTGTTAAACTATTTTGTGATTTTTAACGAAGGAGCTTTGTTAAATGTTTATTAATGAAAAACAGGAATTATTCAAAGTTTGGTGTGAAGTCCAACCACACTATTTAGCATTTAACTAATGCTTTTTTTGTGTGTGGCTCTAGACAGACTACTTTGGAATTGCTGCCACAGTTCACTGTCTTCTGTTTGGCACATACCTGAAATTAAAGGAGAAACAAGGTATCTGGAAGGTCAATGCAACTTTTCAAAGGTCAGTTTTGTATCTGCAGCAAATCTGGAACTGTCACCTTAAGTAGCTGATGCATTATTTCATTGTATCTCTGCACTTTGGGTAAGTTGGTGAATATTCCTCTTTCTTTCAGAGGTCATCATGCAGATATGTGGAATCATTTCTTCAATACCTTGTTATACATTCCCAACTGCCAGACTCTGCCTTCCCTTCGAGATCTACGAGAAAAGCTGGTATCACTCGTTAAGGAGCAATACACAAAGAAACTAAAATCACTTCGGCAGCGGTTGATGGTGCTTTTACTTGAAAATAAGCATTCACAAAGAAGAATGTAAATTGGAAAGCTGTCTATAATCCTGATTGTGTAAATAGAGCTTTGTATTTCATTCCTGTTGTGCTTAAACAGTGCTATTCATATTTCATTGTACATGCTTATAATGGTGGAATCGAGATTAAAACTTTTGTCATCAATTTTAGTCCCAATACTCTTAAAATTGTGCTGTTGCTCATGCCAGTGCATATGGCCCAGGCCCTTCGTTACTTTTCTAATACATGTAAAAAGTGTGTTTTGGAACTAAAAGTGGTTCTTTAAAGATGCATTTTCTGTTTCACCATCTATATGTGCAAACAGTCTATATAAACAATATAAAGCACTTTGACAAAAGATGGCATCTAGCCATGAATTGAAATCACTGCTGTTAAACTTGTGCCCTGTTAAGACAATGCAGAGCTTTTTGACATTTTATTGAAGGTAATTTCTAACATTTTATTCAGAAATTATGGTAAGAGTATAGATTAGGGAAGCGAGATTAGTATTGTCTAATTTGCAGTATGCTATGCTTGTGTAAATATGTAAAGCCACATGAAAACAGATGTGGCACCAACAACTGAAGTCCTTTTTGGTTTATATTCACTCCCAAACTCCCCAGTGATCAAGGGGTAGTGGCAGAGAGGTGGTGCAATTCATCTTGGACAGTATAGCAAAATAGCAGCCTAGTTACATTTCTTTTAAATCTTGACGTTAGTTGTATATGAATTAGATAATTGAGACTAGGGTATTAAGGGCACCAATTCTTCCTTTTGAAACACAGGTTTACCACTGTAGCTGGTTGTTTCAGGATATTCTCATTACCATAATTACAACAGTAAAGAGCCCAGAGGGAGAACAGTAACTACCTTCTAACCGCCAGTGAAGTACCATTATTTTATTTCCACACATCCTTTGTAACTTCCTCTCTTCGCTCCCCTTTTAATTTTATTATTTTTCATATTAGGCTGGTAGCCTTCATTAACCTTCAAGGACCAACAACTCAGTGCTAGATGGTGCTGCAAACTTATATCTGCTGTGATTAGGCACAGCTTTCAATATCTAGTTTTTCACTGCACAACACTAGTATTGCATTTTAGAAGTTTTGAAATAACATTCCCATGTGCTCTTTACCACCTCCATTTTTTTTTGGTATGTGCAGTAACCAAAAGATAGGGTTTAAATAATTATGGTGTAGGCTCAGCCTTTAACAGGGGTAGATTAGTCAATTTCAAATTAACTAGTACTCAATGATTTTTACCATTTGCAATAACAGTTTGAACGATGGACAATATGGCTTTCCAAGGTAATCGATCCTCCGCCATAGGAAGCCACTAATTTGACTGCCAATCACAAGATCATGTTATCTAGTCAGCACTGACAATTTGTATTTAAAAGGGTTACTTAAATAAAAATAGAAATCATTGATCATTTTAGTGCAAAGAGTTCATTTGGATCCACAATCTCAATGCCAAAGTACATACTACTCAAATATAACAGAATACATGTTAAAGCAGAATTTACAAACCCAGTAATAGACAAAAAGCATATTTCTCATTTTAAATCTACAAGTTATGCTATACTATCAAAAGTGGGTTGCTTTGGTAAGTAGTCATCTGGTGAAAGGTTATCAATCTCTTCTAGAGTTGGTATTTCATCATCTGGTTTTAATTCCTCCTCAAACATATGTTGCAGCAAGGCATCAACAGTCTTGTATCCTAAAAACAAATAGTTGTCAGAACGCTTAATAGCAATGACTTGTACAAAACCTAGGGAAACCAAATATGTAAAGCCACATAAAAACAGATGTGGCACTAACAACGGAAGTCCTTTTTGGTTTATATTCACTCCCAAACTCCACAATGATCAATGGGTAGTTTTGCAAGATTTTAGGAGTAATGCAAGATCTCTAGAAAATATATAATGCACTTCAAAAGATTTTTGCAATGGTCGTTATTCAAGGTATGGTTTATGAAGATTAAACTATGCATTAGAAATTGGTTGGCAACATCCATTTTCAAAGGAAGCCTGCAAGGTGGTGCATCTATGTGCACACAAGTTGGCAAATTTATCAATTTATACAAACTAAAAGCAAATGTCATTGTCACTCGTCAGTAATGAATTTGGACACAGCAGAAAACCTTTCAATTCTGGTGGCCAAAGGATTTTTTTTTTTAAATTAAGAGGCATGATTAACACAGAATTCATTAGCATCTCAAATCAAAATTGCATATATTCAATTAATACACACAGCTTTTAAATGCATCCAATATCTGTCTCTACTATCTTGTCAAGTCTTGAATGTTCATGGGTAATTGAAATCAGGCCATCACTCTTATTTGAGCTGCAACACACTATCATGGAATGCTGGAAACCAGGTTAGATTCCTACCATCTCCAGAGGAATAAACAAGTTGAATGGGAAATTTTCATGGTGTGGATGTTCTGGTAATTAGTTAATGTGTAAAATAAAAGTTTAAGTTTGGCAAACATTTTCTTTGTAGACAGAGCCTCATTGGAAGGCAAATGTCCATTTTATGGCACTATATGTTGGGTGGGAGGGTAGAGAGAGACAGGAAAAAAAGTCATATGCAATTCTACAAGGAAGGGTAAGTGCTTAGGGTGCCTACAACCAAACCAGTTTAAAATTCAAGTGCTACAACCCTCTGTGCGTTCAAACTCGATTAAACTAAATGAGATCAGTCTTGTCCACATTAATGGCAGTACTGGGATTGCTGCAGTGAAAATATTAATTCATTATCATGTCAGAAGGGAGCACGATCAAAGAATGGTCATGGGGGGTGGGGGGCAGAGGATGAAACATTCAGAAGGCAGTGGCCTACAGGAACCTGATTCAGCACAGCAACAACTATCATTCGCAGAAGAACGGAGTGTAAAAACATTTTTCAATTACATATACTTACTAATTGAAGCTATTCTGAATCTCAGTCTGGATTTCAAGTCTGTATCATCAGTGTTACTGAGATCATTTTCATTTATCTCCATAACTTCAACTAGGCTTCCAGCTGGTTGGTCCCTAAATTAAATACTACATTTAAAGAGGTCATCTGCCACATTAAACTTCTAAGCAACACAAACACTTATCCCTTCTTTACTTACGTGCAGTCTCCCATTCCAAGCTCTTGAATTTTCTTCTCAACTGCAGTTTCTACTGCACTCCTGGCCAATGAGTGTTCCACAAAAAAAGCTTCCAAAACAAATGCTATAAAGATACTTTCAAAGGAGAGAAAAAAAATCAATCTCACCCATTTAATGAACTGAATAGATGTGAAATCCCAAAAGTCAGCATATTGAACTTACTTGATAAGTATAATAACAACCACTATATGAAAGATGACAAAGAAGATCCTTGCAGTTAAGTGAGTTACTTTCACAAATCCAGTTGCAAGAAGTATTATCGTCAAGGAGTCCAAGAGCACAAAGCAGTGAAAAAGAGAGTACTAATGATTAGGAATGTAATTTGACCAAGTGTTAACAAAATCTGAACATTTATTTCAAGTATTTATTTGTCCAAGTCAATTCAATGTATCTATGTCAATCAGTAAGGGTACTATAGCGCAGTGGTAACGCACTATAGTACCAGGGGATGGATGTTCAAAATCCACCATGGCAGTTCAAAAATTTGAACTCAGTTTAAAAAAAAATATATAAAATCTTGAAATAAAAAGTGGCATCAGTAAAAGGTGATTATGAAGCTGTCAGATTGCCTTAAAAATCTAACTAGTTCACCAATGTCCTTTAGGAAACCTACTGTCCTCACCCAGACTGCTTTTTTTTCAATGACAGTCCTATATCAACATCTTTCACTCTTAACTACCCTGAAGTTGCCCTTAGGCCACTCTGTTGCATCAACTGCTTACAGACTGCAAAGATTCAAGGAGGCTCACCACCACAGCTGTCACAGGGCATCTAGGGTTGGCAATACGTAGGGGTTGCCAGCGACGTCCATACAGAATTAAAAATTGTCCCACAGATTAGTCAAGAAACAGCCTGACAGCCATACTCATCAAATAATACCTTACAGCCAATGTCCCAGACTCCATCACCATCCCACCCCACTAGCAGGGCAGGGGCACCACAGCTGGCAGCATAGTACGATACAGTCAGGATGGAGTGGCCCTGGAAGTCCTCAACATTGTGCCATGAGACTGGGGTCTGGAATCAAAGTCAAACATGGGCAATGAAACCTCCTATCACGCTCCCTCAGCTGATGAAATCAGTACTCTTCCACAGTGAATACCACTTGGAAGCAGCACTGAGGGTAGCAAGGGTACAGAATGGGTGGGGAACTTCAATGTCAGTCAAGCGTGGCTAGGTTGTACCATTACTGACCGAACTCTGAAGGACATATTTGCCACAATGGACTTGTGGCAGGTGGTAAGAGAATCAACGAGAAAAAACAACTTGACTTTGCCCTCACCAACCTACCTGTTGCAGATGTATTTGTCTGTGGCAGTACGGATAGGAGTGAGCACAGCACAAATCATTGTGAAAACAACAGAGTCAGAACAAATCTAGCAGCTCAAAACTGAGCATCCATGAAGTGCAGTGAGGCAGCAGCAGCAGAATTGTATTCAACCATGGCCTGGCAATTCCCTCACTCTACCATTACCATCGAGCCAGGGGATCAGCCCTGGTACAATATGGAGTACAGGAGAGCATGCCAGGAGCAGCACCTGGCATACCTGAAAGTGAAGTGCCAACCTAAAGTGGAGGCAGCATGGCATAGACAGAGCTAAGTGATCCCACAACTAATGGATCAGATCAACACTGCAGTCCTGCTACATCTGGTGGAAAATGATGGTGGGCAATTAAAAAACTAACTGGAGTAGGAGGCTCCACAAACATCCCTATCGTCAATGATGGGGGAGGCCAGCATGTCAGTGCAAAAGACAAGGCTGAAGCATTTGCAACATCTTCAAGCAGAAGTGCAGAGTGGATGATCCATCTCTGCCTCTTGGGGGCCCCAGCATCACACATGCCAGTCTTCAGCCAATTTAATTCACTCCATTTGATATCAAGAAACAAATGAAGCTACTTTATAAAGCAAAGGATATGGACCCAGAAAAACATCCCAACCTTGTGCTCCAGAACTATCTGCCCTAGTCAAGCTGTTCCAGTACAGTTACAACACTGGCATTTACCCAACAATCTGGAAAATTGCCCAGGTGAAAAGCAGGACAAATCCAATCTGGCCAATTACTGCTCTGTCAGACAACTGTCAATCAGCCAGTGCAATCAAGCAGCACTTACTTAGCAATAACCTACTCACCAATGTTCACTTCGGGTTCAGCCAGGGTCATTTGGCTCCAGACTTCATTACAGCTTTGGTCCAAAAATGGACGAGAGAGCTGAATTCCAGAAGTCAGGTTTGTGTGGCTACCCTTGATACTCGAGGCAGAATTTGATCAACTGTGGCATCAAGGAGCCCTAGCAAAATTGAAGTCAATCCGAATTGGGAATGAAACTCTCCACTGGCTGGAGTCATAATTAGCACAAGGGAAGATAGCTGTGATTGTTGGAAGCTAATCATCTCAGCTCCAGGATATTACTGCAGCAGTTCCTCAGGGCCATGTTTTAGGCCCAACCATCTTCAGCTTATTCATCAATGGCCTTCCCTCCATTATAAGGTCAGAAGTGAGGATATTTGCTGATGATTACAGTGTTCAGGTCCATTCACAACTCCTCAGCTACATGTGAGCATGGACTGCAAGATCTGGACAACATTCAGGCTTAGGCTGATAATTGGCAATTAACATTCACGCCACCCAAGCGCAGGCAATGATGACCTCCAACAACAGAGAATCTAACCATCTCCCTTGACGTCCAATGACATTACCATCAATGATCTCCCCCACCATCATCCTGTATTTCACCATTGACCAGAAACTGAACCACAGCAGCCACATTTAGGGCGGCACAGTGGCGCAGTGGTTAGCACTGCAGCCTCACAGCTCCAGTGACCCGGGTTCAATTCTGGGTACTGCCTGTGTGGAGTTTGCAAGTTCTCCCTGTGTCTGCGTGGGTTTCCTCCGGGTGCTCCGGTTTCCTCCCACATGCCAAAGACTTGCAGGTTGATAGGTAAATTGGCCATTAGCAATTGCCCCTAGTGTAGGTAGGTGGTAGGGAAATATAGGGACAGGTGGGGATGTGGTAGGAATATGGGATTAGTGTAGCATTAGTATAAATGGGTGGTTGATAGTCGGCACAGACACGGTGGGCCGAAGGGCCTGTTTCAGTGCTGTATCTCTATAACTAAAACATAAATATCGTGACAACAAGAGCAGGTCAGAGGCTGGGAATTCAGGGGACAGTAACTCCTCTCCTGACTCCCCTATACCTGTCCACCATCTACAAAGCACAAGGCAGGAGTGTGATGGAATTCTCCCCACTTGCCTGGATCAGTGCCGCTCCAACACGACTCAAGAAACTCAACACCATCCAGGACAAAGCAAGCCGTTGATCGGCACCCCATTAGCCCACTGTGGCAGCAGTGTGCACCATTTACAAGATGCATTTACTGCAGCAACTCAGCAAGCCTTCAACAGCACTTTCTAAACCTACAACCTCTACCAACTGGAACACATGGGCAGCAAACGTATGGGAACCCCACCATCTGTAAGTTTCCCTCCAAGGCACACACCAACCTAACTTGGAACTAAATTGCCATTTCTTCACTGTTGCATGATCAAAATCATGGAGTTTCCTTCCTAACAGCACTGTGGGAGTACCTATACCACATGGACTGCAGCGTTTCAAGGCAACAGCTGATCACCACCTTCAGGGGCAATTAGGTATGGGCAACAAATGCTGGCCTAGCCAACAATGCTCATATCCCATGAATAAATAAAAATACATCAAAGTGAACAGGATAGCAACTCAAAGGGCTAAACACCAATTCCAGGAATTTCCTCAGGAATTCTAACCAGGTGTCATATCAGCAAGAGACTAGTAGAAACCCTATTTACTTGTCTTTTAGATGTTTCTGGACATTGGCCGAAGTTACAATGGCTGGCTATGAGTATGAGGAAATACCCAGTACAAGTGTTGAATCATGCAGGGAAATTTTGAAACAGTTAATACCTCGAGACAGCTTGACCTCTTATTATCAAGTACCCAACTCATCCTGATATATTTAAATAAAAGATTAAAATTACATATTTCTACAGATGTAAATATTAAGTACAGATCCATAAAAACATGGCAAGCCCGTAAACATATCATAAATCCTCTATAGTGCATGATACCTAAAAATTTCATTGAACTATTAAACCATCTTCCTCTGGAACAACATGTACAAATCCAAAGAAAGCAACGCTTTTATAATTAGTTAAATTATCTGCCCATTCAGACTAATGCTCATAAGGTACATCATTTTACCCCAGGCCTTCTTCAAATACCCATTACAGTCTTTGCATCCACAATCATTGCACAAATCATTCTCGAAACCTCTATAAAATTGCTTTCCCAAATTAACCTTAGTTCAGTTAACTTTGAAACTATATCCATCTACTTTATCAATTAACTTTCCCACAATGGTGCATATTCAAAAATGGACAATTACTCAAGATATTGTTACGAGAGGCTTTTTAAAAATGTTTTTAATTAATTACTCATTTAACTTGAGGAAATGGGTTCATTTGGAAGTCTGAAGAAATGCTGGACATTGTTTTTCACTGGGGTCACTGAAAGGACACTTGACTGTAAACACTTACTGGAAGAATCAAGGAGTGCTAAAGACAACCTCTACTGGAGATCACCTGCCTTATCAACATCCTGGGGGTTACCATTGACTAGAAACTGAACTGGAGTAGCCATATAAACACCGTGGCTACAAAAGCAGGTCAGAGGCTAGGAATCCTGTGATAAGTAACTCACCTCCTGACTTCCCAAAGCCTGTCCACCATCTACAAGGCACAAGTCAGGAGTGTGATGGAATACTCTCCACTTACCTGGATGGGTGCAGCTCCAACAACACTAAAGAAGCTCGACAAACATTCACTCCACCACCAACGCACAGTGGCAACTGTGTGTACCATCTACAAGATGCACTGCAGGAATGCGCCAAGGCTCCTTAGATAGCACCTTCCAAGCATGGGAACACCACGACCTGCAAGTTCCCCTCCAAGCCACACATGATCCTGACTTGTAACTAGATCGCCGCTCCTACACTGTCACTGGGTCAAAATCCTGCAACTCCCTTCCTAACAGCTCTGAAGGTGGACCTACCCCGCATGGACTGCAGCGGTTCAAGAAGGCAGCTCACCACCATCTTCTCAAGGGCAATTAGGAATGGGCAATAAATGCTGGCTGAGCCAATGATGCCCACATCCCAGAAACTAATTTAAAAAAAAAGATAAATAAACAGGAACCATGGACTAAGGGGCCTGTTTACAGAGAAGCCAGATGTCCAGGTTTATGGAGGTTAGGAGGTTGATTTTCCATTTTGGGGTTTAGATAGTTTTCAGTTCAGTTGGGGTGTGGACAGTATTTGAAAAGCAGTTGAAGATCAGCCTGCTAAGAAACAAACCCCAACTTATCCTTTCTGCATCTCTCTTAAGAAACCCTGAGAAGTCCACTGTGTCAGCTCCTCTTTCCTCCTGTCTTTGGAAAAGCCCTGCGATTCAAGTATGTGCTGGCTGAAACCCGATGCCATATTTCGCCTGGAAAAACCTGCCAGGGTAATTCTCTACATCACCTGAAAAGAACTGCTCCAGAAAAGACCCCAGTGACCAGTCACCGTATACCCGGATGCCAGACCAAAGGGACAACTAATATCTTTCCATATCTTCTCTGTTTTCTGCAAGAATTAGCAAGTATTTGACCAAAGTATTTTTTTATTTTTTTCTTGTAACAGATGTCTGCAGAGAGAGAATTTCTATTTTTTTTTCAGTGTGTGGTTTGCAGGGGATTTTAAAAGGGAACTTTCATATTTCAATCTGTATGTTTATGCTTTGCTTCATTAAGTCTCATTTTATAATAAGCTGATAATTTTATTAAAGAAACCTGGTTGGTCTATTTTATTCTGGGATAAGGAATATAGAATATGATTGACCAAATCGGTAACTGGGTAAAATTTTTTTTTAAATATATGTTGTGACCTGTGGAGAAGTGGGACTAGAAAAGACAGTGCACTCCTTCAATCTCGGTCAATAACAACATGCAAAATTGTTTCACTAACTGTTCCACACCTCCTGCATGGTTTTACTTCTCTGCAAATCTCTAGTCAATGCAACTCATGAAGGGTACATATATTTGCTCTTAACTGAAGTGCTTCAATTAATTGGATATATTTCATACCTCCAAAATTACACAGCCACCTATTTATATTATCATTCATAACATTTTTGAGCATACATTGGAAAGGGCATTTTGTACCACTTTTAGTGCTTTGAATCTCTTCTGCTTTATTCACCGGCTGACGGTATTGAGTTTCTTGAATTTATCAATCCTGACACCATGGCCCATCTTGGTATACATAAAAGAAGCCCTAATGATATTATCCTTGAAATTCCTCCTGGCCTCCAATTTTCTTAATATTGCCGCCAGGATTGGTGAATCTAATCTTGATTTCTTGCATAAAGAAAACCAGTTATCTCTCGAAAGATACAACATTTTCTTAATAGATGTTCTGATCAACCTATTGAGCTTCATAAGCAAAGCCTGAGAGACTGCCACATGAATTAGATTAAAATACACTCAAACAAGATTGCAGCCCTTGGTCATGGTTTTAAACTTTCCACTTCCAAATTCTTCATCCATAGTTCCAATTTACTAAGCCAGTTATCACCTCAAGGCACTTTTCAATTTCCCCAGGAGCAAATACATCTGATCTCTTCATTCAGAGAACAGGGAATTGGCATCCTAATTTGGGTCTTATTTTTACAAACTATAAGAAACTCTGCTTTCCCCCATATTACACTTTACATTATTACCCCAGAAAAGTTGGAGGATTTTATGATTAGTTGTCATTTCTTTAAAAGAACTTCTCACAAGAGCGTCATAAATTAGAGCCATGTTTTTATCTCCATTTCCAAACCCTCTTAAAAAGACCCTGATCCTCAATTCTCCAATGTCTATAAGAGCTGATCTAAAATAAATAAAATTGGTGACAAGGCATCACCTTGTTCTACACTTCTCGATTGAGATAACTCACTGTTGGACTGTCTTCTTCAACAATTAAGAGCAGCACAATTCCATTCAAGAGGGAAAAGAGTAATTATTTGTAAATTTAAAAAAGGATATCATGCCATTGATTGACCACTGTTAATTCAATTAACAAAATGAAGGCTGAAATGAGGTTATTGAAGTTATTCCTGCAGTATCTAAGAGCAGCAAACTGAGAACCCTTCAGTGCTGGATTCCCACAATATTTGGCTGCAGGTTCAGTAGAGTTAGCACCATAAAATCGAATCCTGCCTTTGAATGCTTCCATTCCAACAATCGCAAATATGTAGTACACGACCTAAAAGAAAATGCATTAAATTAAAATTTTTAAAAAGGGAGCTCATTAATCCAAATGTTATTAAGGCAGCTTTACTTACCACAACAAGTCCTGCATAGGTTAGCATTGTAGGAATAAGATTTACCAGTGTATTCAGTAGAACCCTGAACCTATGAAAGAAAACAAAATGTAAAAGATTTTGATTATAAAAAGTACAGATTAAGACAAATCCAACCCTTTCAGAGATTCTGTACAATGGCCTTTGCTTCATTCAATTCTTCCTCCTCCCTCTGCTGTAGAAAGTCCTACATGTTTTCCCTGAAGTCATCATGCAGAGAAAAAAACAACTTCAGTTACTATTTTTCAACCTTGACCAGTTGCTTTTACAGATGAAGTTTGCTTGATTCCAGAAACATAAATAAGTACAACATCAGTGAACATACCTATAGCACCTATTTGCCATTAGTTAGAAATAAAAATAGTAAAGTGCTGGAAATACTCAGCTGGCCCGGCAACATCTGTTGAGAGAGAAACAGAGTTAACGACCATTCACCAAAACTGGCAAAGGTTAGAAATGTAATAGGTTTTGAGCAAGTGAAGGGGGGGGTGGAGAACAATGAACAAAAGGGAAGCTGTGTGATAGGGCAGAGGGATTAAATGACAGACATCATGAAACAAAAGACAAATGAGTGCTAATAGTTGCAGTAAAAAAACAAAAGCAATTATCCAGAGAAATTGTTAATGGCAGGGTAATGAACAGCTCTGTACAAAAGCAAAAACATGAAAAACAAGTATAAGTCCGGCACATGGTAAAAAAAAACACAAAATGGGGTTCATGGTTTGAAATAGTTGAACTCAATGTTGAGCCCAAAAGGCTGTAAAGTGCCTAACCAGAAGATGAGGTGCTGTTCTTCGACCTTGTGTTGAATTTTTTTAATTCTTTCATGGGATGTGGGCGTCACAAGACCAGCATTTGTTGCCCATCCCCAATTGCCCTTGACAACGAAGTGGCTTGCTCGGCCATTTTAGAGGGCAGTTAAGAGTCAACCACATTGCTGCGAGTCTGGAGTCACATGTAGTAGGCCAGACCAGGTAAGGACAAAAGATTTCCTTCCCTAATTGACCTGGACATGCCTAGATTTGCTAGTTGGAGATTGGTCTAATCTTCCTTCCCTACTCTCCTTTTCTCTTGAATCCATTTCTGCTTCCACTGCATCCCTGCTTTCTCTCCCTAGCTTGTAAGAGTTACTAGACCCAAATTTATTGAGTTAGGGATTTGTGTATTAATTCATAAATCGACCATTTTAGCTGCTTCCCTTACTCTTGTGACTCTGTTTTTTGATGTGGGTTATTATACTACTTGTGACGCTATTTTTAAACTCTTCCAGCAACATCACTTCTCTCAAATTTTCTTATGAGGGTCCTAGCTTGAGAAATCGTATCCAATCAAAAGCCATGTGTTTACTTCTTTCAAATTCAATGCAAGTCTGCAGGGTCTTTTCCAGGTGTGTCTGAATTTCTATCTATATGCTTCCAATACCAGCTCATGTGTTTAGAACTGCAGTTCTAGATAGTTCATAAATCAGAGGAACTTTCTTCTGATAACAGGGAAAAAGCTTCACGAGCCCTATCCACGACTCGCCTTGTATGAGGTGAGCCCAAAATTCTTTTGGCCATTTTAGCCTGGTAGCCATTTTCTCAGATGACAAAATATGACTCAACCTCCTCCTCATAAAATCTTGGCACTAGTCTTGAGTGTCTTAGAACATCAAAGTTTTGCTCTAAATTGGAGACAAGATGAGCAGCTGGCAGCATTTTCATTTTGGATTTGCCGTCTCTCATCTCAAACTTTCTGGCTGCTTCCTCTCTTTGCGTCTCTTTCCTCTTTTTACTTTTGAAACTCTCTCTCTTCCTTTTCCTTCTGAAACTGCATCTCCTCCCTTTTCAACTGTATCTGTATTTCTTCCTTTTTCATCTGCAACTGGATTCTAGCTAGAATTATTTTTTTCAGTCTCTGGTTTCATGTGGTCTTCTAGTTCAGGAGTAAGTTTAAAATGGTTGGCGAGACTTTGAACCAGTTCAGGTTTCTTTGCTTTTTGTCTGAAAGTGATTTCCACCTCTGTCGACAAGCTTTTTAAATCTTCAACACTTAATTTGCTTAACTTATCATGGGACATCTCTCCCTGCTCTACAAACTCCTTAGCCTTAAATGTGGCCATTGCTTTTGTTTCTAGCAACGTAGAAGAAAAAAAACAGGAGAGAGTACAAGAAAACCTGTTTGTTTATTTTTCCGCAGTGCATGGGAAGGTGCCGTGGGAAGAGGACAAGGTGGCAGGGGTGATGGAAGAGTGGACTAGGTTCTGGGAGGGAGGGTTTCCCTTGTCCTCACTTTCCACCCCACTGGCCTCCACATCCAAAGGATCATCCTCCATCACCTCCAGCATGATGCCACCACTAAACACCTTCACCTCCCTTCCCCTGTCAGCATTCCAAAGGGACCGTTCCCTCTGCGACACCCTGATCCACTCCATCAGCCCCAACACCTTGTCCCCTTCCCATGCAATTGCAGGAGGTATAACACCTGCCCTTTTACCTCTTCTCTCCTCACCATCCAAAGTACTTCTTTCAATTTAGTATACTGTATTTGCTGCTCGCAACGCAGTCTCCTCTACATTGGGGAGGTCAAATACAGATTGGGTGACCGCTTTGTGGAAAACCTCCTTTCAGTCTACAAGCAAGACACTGAGCTTCTAGTTGCTTGCCATTTTAATTTGCTACCTTGCTCTCATGCACACATTTCTGTTCTCAGCCTGCTGCAGCTTGAGAAACAGCACCTCATCTTCCAATTCGGCACTTTACAACTTTCTGGACTCAACATTGAGTTCAATTTCAGACCGTGAACACCATTTTGATTTTTTTTTTTTTTAAAACTACGTGCCTGTCTTAAACTTGCTTTTTATGTTTTTGCTTTTGGACAGAGCGGGTCCTAATTCTGCCATTAACGCTCTCTCTGGACAAACACTTTGTCTTTTACTACAACTATTACCACTCCCTTTGCCTTTTATTCCAAGGCATCTTTGTCATTTAAACTCTCCTGCCCTCCACCCTATCCCACACCTTCCCTTTTGTTCTTCTTCCTTCCCCCCTCCCCCCACCACTTCACTTGCTTAAAACCGAATTACATTTCTAACCTTTGCCAGCTCTGAAGAAAAGTCATCAACCTGAAACGTTAACTGTTTCTCTCTCCACAGATGCTGCCAGACCTGTTGAATATTTCCAGCATTTCGTTTTTATTTCAGATTTCCAGTGGCTGCAGTATAGGAACATAGGAGCAGGAGTAGGCCATTAAGCCTGCTCCACCATTCAATAGGATCATGGCTGATCGTTCACTTCAATGCCTTTTTCCCCACATTATCCCCTGATGTCATTTGTGTTTAGAAATCTGTCAATCTCTGCTTTAAACTTACTCAATGACTGAGCTTCCACAGCTCTCTGGGGTAGAGAATTTCAAATATTCACAACCCTCTGAATAAAGAAATTTCTCCTCATCTCCACTTACCTGAAGACAGGACCGGCAGCGGCTAGCAGACCTGGGCAGAAGCTGATCCGGAGCGGGAGCTGTAAAAGAGCGCGGGGCTCGAGACCCTCACTTACCTGAAGACAGCAGCGGCGGCGACTGGCAGACCTGGGCGGAAGCTGATCCGGAGCGGGAGCTGTAAAAGAGCGCGGGGCTCGAAGCCCTCACTTACCTGAAGACAGGAGTGGCGGCGGCTGGCGGACCTGCTCTCCCTCTTGGCGTGCGCTAAGACTCGAAAAAAAAACTTAGTGACATCATGGGAAATCTGCAAGGTGATTGGTTGGGTGAGTAGCAGCTGTTAGTGCATTTAAATAGCTGAAAAAAAAAGGGGAAAGTTTTTTTTGTTGAAAAAAAAACCTCTGGTGATAAGGTGAGTACTACTAAAGTGTTTTTTTAATTCAGTGTAACTTATTAAGGACTTTAGATTGTAGTGCGTAGAACAAGGCCACTAGTGTAATTAGTATTTTTTAATTAAGCAAGTAACTAATTAATCCAAGGGCAAGTCATGGTAGGAGAGCTCAGCCCCATGATATGCTCCTCCTGCGCGATCTGGGAAATCAGGGACGCTTCCAGTGTCCCTGATGACCATGTGTGCAGGAAGTGTATGCATCCGCAGCTACTGACCACCCACATTACGGAGCTGGAGCTGCGGGTGGATTCACTGTGGAGAATCCGCGATGCTGAGGACGTTGTGGATAGCACGTTTAGTGAAGTGGTCACACCGCAGGTAATGGCTGCACAGGCAGAAAAGGGATGCGTGACCACCAGACGGAGTAGTAGGCGCAGACAGGTAGTGCAGGAGTCCCCTGTGGCCATCCCCCTCTCAAACAGATATACTGCCATGGATACTGTTGGGGGGGGGATGGCCACCCAGGGGAAAGCAGCAACAGCCAAGTTCGTGGCACCACGGAGGGCAGGAAAAGGGGTGGGAGAGCTGTAGTGATAGGGGATTCTATCGCAGGGGTGCAGATAGGTGTTTCTGTGACCGCAAACGTGACTCCAGAACGGTATGTTGCCTCCCTGGTGCTAGGGTCAAGGATGTCACGGAGTGGCTGCAGGACATTCTGAAGAGGGAGGGTGAGCAGTCAGAGGTCATGATACACATTGGTACTAACGACATAGGTAGAAACAGGGATGAGGTCCTGCAACAAGAATTTAGGGAACTAAGTAGCAGATTAAAAATCAGGACTTCAAAAGGTAGTAATCTCTGGATTACTCCCTGTGCCACATGCTAGCGAGCATAGGAATGAGGATACAGCAGATGAATGCGTGGCTGAGGAGATGTGCAGGAGGGAGGGCTGGATCACTGGATCTGTTTCTGACAAAGATAGGACCTGTACAAGTTGGACGGGTTACACCTGAAGCAGAACGGGACCAACATTCTTGCTGGGAGGTTTGCCAGTGCTGTTGGTGGGGGAGGGTGGTTTAAACTAATTTGGCTGGGGGATGGGATACAGAGTGCAGGTACAGTAGGGGGTGAGGCACAGCCAAATATAGAAGAGAAACTGAGTCAGTCTGGAAGGCAGAGCAAATATAGACTTGTTAAGGCACAAGTGAAAAATGCAAGGCTGGATTGCATTTACTTATTTACTAATAAGGCAGATGAATTGAGGGATAAAAGCAAAATACTGCGGCTGCTGGAAACCTGAAATAAAAACAAGAAATGCTGGAACCACTCAGCAGGTCTGGCAGCATCTGTGGAAAGAGAAGCAGAGTTAACGTTTCGGGTCAGTGACCCTTCTTCGGAACTACCGATAAAACAGGATCTGGCCAAAGTGGACTGGGAGCAGCTACTTACAGGAAAGTCTACATCAGGCCAGTAGGAGGCAAAGAGGAAATAGTGAGAGTTCAAGACCAACATATTCCCATTAAGGTCAAGGGTAGAACCATCAAGTCCAGGGAACCCTGGATGTCAAGGGATATAGAGGATTGGATCAGGAAAAAAAAAAAGGGAGGCTTATGGCAGATTCGGAGCGCTGCAAACAGCGGAGGCATTAGGAGTATAGAAAGTGTAGGGGGGTACTTAAAAAAGTAATTAGGAGAGCGAAGAGAGGACATGAAAAACATTGGCGGGCAAGATAAAGGAAAATCCTAAGGCGTTTTATAAGTATATTAAGGGCAAGAGGATAACCAGGGAAAGAGTAGGGCCCATTAGGGACCAAAGTGGCAATCTGTGTGTGGTGCTAGAGGACATAGGTGAGGTTTTAAATGATTACTTTTCATCTGTTTTCACTGTGGAGAACAACGATGTAGGTGTAGAGATCAGGGAGGGGGATTGTGATATACTTGAACATATCAGCATTGGAAGGGAGGAGGTATTAGATGCTTTATTAGGCTTAAAAGTGGATAAATTCCCAGGCCCAGATGAGATGTATCCCAGGCTGTTGTGTGAGGCAAGGGAGGAGATAGCAGGGGCTCTGACACAAATTTTCAGATCCTTTCTGGCCTCAGGAGAGGTACCACAGGACTGGAGGGCAGCGAATGTGGTACCATTATTCAAGAAGGGGAGCAAGGATAGACCAGGTAATTACAGGCCGGTGAGTCTAACATCAGTGGTTGGGAAAATATTGGAAAAAATTCTGAGGGACAGGATTAATCTCCACTTGGAGAGGCAGGGAATAATCAGGGATAGTTAGCACGGCTTTGTCAGGGGGAGATAGTGTCTAACTAACTTGATTGAATTTTTCGAGGAAGTGACTAGATGTGTAGATGAGGGTAAGGCAGTTGGTGTAATCTACATGGATTTCAGTAAGGCTTTTGATAAGGTCCCCCATGGGAGATTGGTTAATAAGGTAAGAGCCCATGGGATCCAGGGCAATTTGGCAAATTGGATCCAAAATTGGCTTGGTGGCAGGAAACAGAGGGTGATGGTTGAGGGTTGTTTTTGCAAGTGGAAGCCTGTGACCAGTGGTGTACCACAGGGATCGATTCTGGGAGCCTTGCTGTTTGTAGTGTACATTAATGATTTAATGAATATAGGAGGTATGATCAGTAAGTTCGCAGATGACACGAAAATTGGTGGGGTCGTAAATAGCGAGAAGGAAAGCCTTAGATTACAGGACGATGGGCTGGTAAGATGGGCAGAGCAGTGGCAAATGGAATTTAATCCTGAGAAGTGTGAGGTGATGCTTTTTGGGAGGACAAACAAGGCAAGGGAATATACAATGGATGGTAGGACCCTAGGAAGTACAGAAGGTCAGAGGGTCCTTGGTGTACTTGTCCATAGATCACTGAAGGCAGCAGCACAGGTAGATAAGGTGGTTAGGAAGGCATATGGGATATTTGCCTTTATTAGCCAAGGCATAGAATATAAGAGCAGGGAGGTTATGATGGAGCTGTATAAACGCTAGTTAGGCCACAGCTGGAGTACTGTGTACAGTTCGGGGCACCACACTATAGGAAGGATGTGATTGCACTGGAGAGGGTGCAGAGGAGATTCATCAGGATGTTGACTGGGCTGGAGCATTTCAGCTATGAAGAGAGACTGAAAAGGCGAGGGTTGTTTTCTTTAGAACAGAGAAGGATAAGGGGGGACATGTTTGATGTATACAAAATTATGAGGGGCATTGATAGGAAGAGACTTTTTCTCTTAGTGGAGGGCTCAATAACCAGGGGGCATAGATTTAAGGTAAGCGGCAGGAGGTTTAGAGGGGATTTGAGGAAAACTTTTTTCACCCAGAGGGTGGTTGGAATCTGGAATGCACTGCCTGAAGTGGTGGTAGAGGCAGGAACCCTCAACATTTAGGTATTTAGATGATCACTTGAAATGCCATAGCATACAAGGCTATGGGCCAAGTGCTGGAAAATAGGACTAGAATAGTTAGGTGCTTGATGGCTGGCACAGACACGATGGGCCTGTTTCTGTGCTGTATAACTCCATGACTCTGTCCTAAGTGGCTTCTCCCTTATTTTGAAATCGTGTCCCCTGGTTTTGGACTCCCCAACCAGGGGAAACATCTTAGCTGCATCTACCCTGTCTATCCCTTTAAGTATTTTGTAGGTTTCAATGAGATCAACTCTCATTCTTTGAAATTCTAGAGAATACATGCCCAGTTTCCCCAATCTCTCTTCATAGGACAGTCTCGCCATCCGGGAAGAAGTCTGGTGAATTTACGTCGCACCCCTTCTATGGCAATAATATCCTTCCTAAGGTAAGGGGACCAAAACTGCACACAGTACTCCAGGTGCGGTCTAACCAAGGTTCTATATAATTGAAGCAATAACTTTATTACTCCTCTTCTCAAATCCTCTTGCGATAGAGGCCATTAGCCATACCATTAGCCTTCCTAATAGCTTGCTGCACCTGCATGTTCACTTTCATTGATTTATTGACCAAGACACCCAGGTCCCTTTGTACATCTACACTTTCTAATCCCTTACCATTTAAGAAATACTCTGCACATCTATTCCTCCTACCAAAATGAATAATCTCACATTTTTCCACATTAGATTCCATCTGCCACATTCTTGCGCACTCACTAAGCCTGTCCAAATCCCCTTGAAGCCGCTTTACATCTTCCTCAACACACATCCCCACCTAGTTTCGTGCCATCTGTGAACTTGGAAATATTACATTTTGCTTTTTGTGCCATTAGTTAGACTTGCCCATACACATTTAGGTTTTTACATTTTGTGTGTAGCAAATTGCTGAAATTGTGAGTGGTTAATAGCACAACGAGGAAAACAGGGCATGTGAGGGCAAGAAACTGTATCTACATAACCAGATTGAAAGATTGAAAAATTAACAGTGCAGGGACTGAAGGAAGTGTAAATTAGAATGGGTGAAATTAATGTCAAATCAGGCACAAAAACAGAAAAAGAGAGAAAGGAAGATTGCATTGAGACAGAAAGACAAAAGGAAGAGATTAAAATTAAAATGTTACATTTTAAAACTCTCCAGCAGCCAGTAAAAACTGAAGGAATGAGACTCCACACTCGTAATTGTTAATTTTCAGTGCCAGAGAGGTTGTTTGGCAGTAAGTAATACTTATCACATTATTAAAAGAGTGCTTAGACTGGAATGGACAAAACTTTACTTTCTGTGGCAAATTTAATTCATGTCTACTGCACAACTACACAGCTTTCTATTCATTTCAATGGGGAGTCAGGTATTGAGATGCTATTTTTATGAAGCCAACAGCAGAGCGGTGCAAGTCAGATAGCAACTTTTGGATATTTGAGTTCAACCACACTTCAACCCCTTGCCTGAAGTTACTCTAACATAAACAACAGCAAGTCTCACCATTACCTTGTCTTCGTCCTCGCTCCAAACTTTGCTCCCTAGCTACCAACTCCAACCCTCTGCCTGGCAACTGCCTGCGACAAACCAAACTGTTCACAATCTTGGTGTCATATGACTCCAAGATGAGCTTCCAACTACATATCTGCCCGAGTAACATCACCAAAGTTCACCTCTGCCTCAGCTCATCTGCTGTTAAAACCCTCATTCATGCCTTCATTACCTCTAGACTTCACTATTCCAAAGCACTCCTAGCTGCCCTCCCACATTCTACCCTCTGTAATCTTCAGGTCATCCAAAACACTGCTGCCCATATCTTTACTTACACCAAGTCCTGTTCACCTATCACCGCGATGCTCACTGACCTACATTGGCTCCCGGTCGAACGACACCTTGATTTTACAATCTTCATCCTGTTTTTCAAATCCCTCCATGGCCTCGCCCCTCCCTATCTCTCCAATATCCTCCAGTCCCACAACTCATCTAATTCTGATCTCTTCAGCATCTACCATTGGTAGCCATGCCTTCAGCTGCCTAGGCTCTAAGCTCTGGTATTCCCTCTCTAAATCTCTCCAACTCTATCTCTATTTCTTCTTTTTAAGACACTCCTTAAAATCTACCTCTTTGACCAAGGTTTTGACCATCTGCCCTAATATTACCTTACGTGGCTTGGTGTCTTAATTTTGCTTTATAATGGCTGTGTGAAGTGGCTTGCGATGTTTTGTTATGTTAAAGGTGCTATACAAATAAGTTGTACTTTGACAGAAAATCCTGGCCCAGTGTAAATCCAGAGCAAGACTCCTCAGAAGGAGCAAGTCACACACTGAATTTACATTCCAAATTCTTAGCCTGTGTGTGAAGTAAAAGCAATTTGTGCTTGTTCTGCAGACGTACTTTCAATGAAGCCAGAGTCAATTTACCTTAATAACTTTCAATTCATTCACAGCTTGGGGAGGAGGAGAGGGGCGGGGGAATGTATTTCTTGTTACAGACAGGTGGTGGTTCCTAATGTTCACCTCCTGACTGACCCAATCAAAATGATCAGTTAGCTCCACCCCACTCCAAGTGTTTTACTTGTCAAATCAAGAGTCCGAGTGGATTTTTTGTAGGTTTAAAAAAAAAATTAGCTGTTTATCCTTCTGAGGTTGTTGTGATCTATCTCTCTCTCTATATACAGAGGGTTGCCTTTTAAAAGGTCAAATTAGAGGGGCTTTGTTAGTTGACATATGGCTCTCTCCCCTGGTGTTACCACACAACAGACCAAGATGTAGAATCCATGGCTATTCACTAATATCTGGATGGGTATAATCCTGTTACGATGTGGCTACTTCACATTTTCTTTATTAGGACTCCTAATTGCAATATTTGTTAAAGATATGGGAACAGGGTGTCTGGTAGGAGTATTAAATTACTGATGATAATTTTGTGTGTGCAAGTAACAAACAAAAGAAAGCTTTAGAAAGATTTGGGCCAATTAAGTTGATGGGCGGAGATGTGGCTAGCAAATTTTAAAAATGGATAAATATAGGTTGATGCATATAGGAAAAGGCAACAGTAAGCATGTGTATCTCACCATGTTTCAATGAGTATCTCCCGGACAGGGGAAATACAAATACATATTCAGCAAGCAGTGGAGCACCGTATTAGTTTCACAGCAAACTAGAAGTATAGTCACAAAATAAATGACATGAAATATCCTATTTCACAGCTCCAATAACAGGCTAAAAAGGAAAAGGGTTTGAACATAGGAACAGCAGTAGGCCATTTAGCCCCTTGAGCCTATTCCACCATTCAATGTGATCATAGCTGATCAGTGAATGGACTCAATATTCCTCCCTTTGCCGCATATCCCTTTGTACCTTTGGTTAACAAAAGCATACCAACTTCAGATTTTAAACTAGCAATCGTTCAAGCATCAACTGCAGTTTGCAAAAGAAACTTCTACCACCTTTTGCAGGTAGATGTGTTCCTAACTTCACTCCTAGGCTAATCTTTAGACTCCCCAACCAGCAAAAATAGTTTCTCTTTATCTACCCTATTAGTTCCCCTTAATATTTTGAACACTTTAATCAAATCACCCCTTAACCTTCTGAATTCTACAGAATGCAACCCTAGTTTGGGAGCAATCACTGATCATATTGTGAAAACATCTGGCTACTATACGACAATTATCAATATGGCAAATCAAGTACGAGGAAGCATTTGCAGGGCAATGGACTGGAAATCAAACAAGTTATACCGGCGTTATATAAAATAGTGAGCTTAGCTCTACAGTACAGTATGCAGCTTTGGTCACACAATGGGTAGATTATTCATATAAAGAGTAAGCATGAGAATCCTAAATTTTTTAGGGGATTAAGCGATCAAAAGGCTCAAGCAATTAAATTTATTTTCACTGGAGAAAGGACAACTGATGACAGACATGGATGTCGTAAAGATAGATAGATAAAGTTCAAGTAAACACACTATTTAACTTTGACAATTAGAACAAAACCTTGAAGACAGAAGTACATTCACCAGATTAGAGGAGAGATAAAAACTGTCCCCTCTCAACTCCACATGATAATGGAAGCAAGGAACAGACTCTCAAAGGTAGCTGATATGGCTTTAAATGAAGTGTAGACATTTACAAAGTGCTTTTACCTCTGGAAGCTGTCAATGATCCTGATTAATCGAAGTACTCTCAGGATGAACACAATATCCAAGACCTGCTGGCTGCTGTATCCACCTGCTACGAGGACAACAAAACAAAACCTCAAAATTAAAAAGACTGTTCGGGAATTGTGTTTCTAAAAGTAAGCATATAATAATTGTCCGAACTATACACAGTGGCGCAGTGGTTAGCACCGCAGCCTCACAGCTCCAGGGACCCGGGTTCGATTCTGGGTACTGCCTGTGCGGAGTTTGCAAGTTCTCCCTGTGTCTGCGTGGGTTTCCGTTGGGTGCTCCAGTTTCCTCCCACAGCCAAAGACTTGCAGGTTGATAGGTAAATTGGCCATTGTAAATTACCCCCCGTGTAGATAGGTGGTAGGAGAATTGAGGGAAGGTGGGGATGTGGTAGGGAATATGGGATTAATGTAGGATTAGTATAAATGGGTGGTTGTTGGTCAGCACAGACTCGGCGTGCCGAAGGGCCTGTTTCAGTGCTGTATTTCTAAATAAAAAAAAAACTTATTAAAATTTGAAGTGATTTCATTGAGAACAAGTCAGTAAATCAAAAGGCATATTAACACTGTTGACTCCTGATATCCAGTTTACAGTTGAATGCAGAGTTCTTTGTAAGAAACAAAAAAGGACCAAACCACATATGAAGGTCACCACCAAGATTTGAAAGAGTGACAGAAAAATAAATCAAGTAGCAATTAGGACACCAGCATTTAGGTTTTAAAAACCTGTATGAAAGAAAGGGTAGACTGACCAGTTTCACAGTTTGGAGGTAACATAAGAACATAAGGAATAAGAGCAGGAGTAGGATATAAGGGCCTTCGAGCCTGCTCTGCTTTTCAATGGCTGATCTGATCTTGGCCTCAACTTCACTTATCTGCCTATTCCCCATAGCCCTTGATTCCCCTATAGTTCAAGAATCTGTCTATCTCAGCCTTGAATATATTCACTGAGTCAGCCTTTACAGTTCTCTGGAATACAGAATTCAAAATTCATCACCCTCAGAAGAAATTCCTCCTCATCTCAATCTTAAGAGGGAGACCCCTTAATCTGAAACTATACCCCTAGTTCTATATGAGGGGAAAACGTCCTCTCAGCAACTACCCTGTCAAGCCCCCTCAGAACCTTGTATGTTTCAACAGGATCACCTCTCATTCTTCAAAACTCCACAGAGTGTAGGCCCAGCTTGCTCAAACCTTCCTAATAAGACAATCCCTTCATTCCAGGAATCAACTTAGTGAACGTTCTCTGAACTGCCTCCAATGCAAATATAACTCATTAAATAAGGAGGCCAAAGTAGTTGTAGCAAGACTTACCTACTTTAATACTCCACCCGCTTTGCAATAAAGCCAACATTCCATTTGCCTTCCTAATTACTTACTGTACATGCATAACTTTTTGCGTTTCACGTACAAGAACAGCAATATTCCTCTGTACCACAGCAGTGGATGTGGTGTAAATGGGGAAGTTAAAATCACCCATCACTACAACCCTGTTACCTTTACATCTTTCCAAAATCTGTCTACATATCTGCTCCTCTACCTCCCGCTGGCTGTTGGGAGGCCTGTAGGAAACCCCCAACATCGTGATTGCACCCTTCCTATTCCTGAGCTCCACCCATATTGCTTCGCTGCATGACCTCTCTGAGGTGTCCTCCCGCAGTACAGCTGTGATATTCTCCTTAACCAGTAATGCAGCTCTCCCACCCCTTTTACATCCCCCTCTATCCCGCCTAAAGCTTCTAAAGCCTGGAACATTTAGCTGCCAATCCTGCCCTTCCCTCAAACAAGTCTCTGTAATAGCAAAATCATATTTCCAAGTACTAATCCAAGCTCTAAGTTCATCTGCCTTACCTGTTATACTTCTCGCATTGAAACAAACGCACTTCAGACCACCAGTCCCACTGTGCTCAGCAACATCTCCCTGCCTGCTCTTCCTTAGTCCTACTGGCCTTATTTACTTTGTCCTCCTCATTTACTTCACTAGCTGTCCTACTGCTCTGGTTCCCACCCCCCTGCCACACTAGTTTAAACCCTCCCAAGTGACGCTAGCAAACCTTGCAGCCAGGATATTAATGCCCTTCCAGTTTAGATGCAACCCGTCCTTCCTGTACAGGTCCCATCTGTCCCTGAAGAGAGCCCAATGGTCCAGATATCTGAAACCCTCCCTTCTACACCAGCTGCTCAGCCACGTGTTTAGCTGCACTATCTTCCTATTTCTAGCCTCACTGGCACGTGGCACAGGGAGTAATCCAGAGATTACAACCCTAGAGGTCCTGTTTTTTTAAACTTACTACCTAACTCCCTAAACTCCCCCTGCAGGACGTCATCACTCTTCCTGCCTATGTCGTTGGTACCGATGTGTACCACAACCTCTGGCTGTTCACCCTCCCCCTTCAGAATGCCCTCTGTCCGTTCAGAGACATCCTTGACCCTGGCACCAGGGAGGCAACATACCTTCCTGGAGTCTCTTTTACGTCCACAGAAGTGCCTATCTGTGCCCCTGACTATAGAGTCCCCTATAACTATTGCTCTTCTGCGCTTTGTCCCTCCCTGCTGAACAGTGGTGCCACTGCTCTGGCTGCTGCTGTTTTCCCCCGATAGGCCATCCCCCTCAACAGTATCCAAAACGGTATACTTGTTAGAGAGGGGGATAGCCACAGGGGATTCCTGCACTGACTGCCTGCCCCTTCTAGCGGTCACCCATCTATCTGCCTGCACCTTGGGTGTAACCACTTCTCTAAAACTCCTGTCTATGACGCTTTCTGCCACATGCATGCTCCTAAGTGCATCCAGTTGCCGCTCCAACCGATCCATGCGGTCTGTGAGGAGCTGCAACTGGGTACACTTCCTGCAGCTGTGGTTGCCCGGAACGCTGGAAGCGTCACGGACTTCCCACATCTCACAGGTGAAGCACTTCACCCCTCTAACTGACATTTCAATCACTAATTAGTTTATTGATATAAAATACTTATTAAATCCTTACTAAATTATGATACACTTCACTATATGGTCCCTAGTGCTAGATTTCTACAATAAATATTAAATGCTGTCTAAATACAGTAATCTCCTCCCTCTGGTTTAGTTACTCTACTTATTAATTAGTTATTTAATCAATTTTTATCAGTTTTATTGTCAAATTTGGTACAGATTCCCTATCAGCCTATCAGGTCACAGCTTTCCTGTGACGTCACTTTTTCAGTTTTTTTTTCCCACCCGAGGCAACTTCCTCTGTATACTCACCACTCCGGAACTCCGCCCTCCGAGTCTGCTCCGAGAATCCCCGAGGTAAGTTTTTTTATATACTCACTGCTCTGGAACTCCGCCCTCCGAGAATCCCCGAGGTAAGTTTTTTTATATACTCACTGCTCTGGAACTCCGCCCTCAGAGTCTGCTCCGAGAATCCCCGAGGTAAGTTTTTTTATATACTCACCGCTCCGGAACTCCGCCCTCCGAGAATCCCCGAGGTAAGTTTTTTTATATACTCACCGCTCCGGAACTCCGCCCTGAGTCTGCCTAGTTACAGTTACACTAGTTACAGTTCGCCAACCTGAAAACAACCCATTTATTCCGACTGTTTTCTGTTAGCCAGTCCACTATCACAGAATTGTTACAGTGCAAAAGGAGACCATTTAGCCAATCGTGTCCACTATCCATGCTAACATATAACCCCCCAACACCACAGGCTCTTATCTTGTGTAGTATCCTTTTATGTTGCACCTTATCGAATGCCTTTTGGAAATCCAAATACCTTACATCAACTGGTCCATTGATTCATCCTGCTCATGACATCCTCAAAGAACTCTAATAAATTTGTCAAACATGACTGCCCTTTCAAAAAACCATGTTGACTGTGCTTGGTTGTATTATGATTTTCTAAACATTTTACTAAATAATAGATTCCAACATTTTCCTAATGCCAGATGTTAGGCTAACTGGCATTTAGTTTTCTACTTTCTGTCTCCCTCCTTTCTTGAAATAAGAGTGTTACATTTTCAGTTTTTCCAATTTGCTGGGAACTTTCCAGAATCTAAGGAATTGTGCAAGATTACAATCTATGCATCCACTAGTTCTGCAGCCACTTACTTTAAGTCCCCAGGATGCAGGATATCAGGTCCAGGGGACTTGTCAGCCTTCAGTCCCATGAGTTTTCCCAGTACTGTTTCTCTAGTGATGACTGTTTTAAAGTTCTTCCCTCCCTTTCACCCCCTTATTTTCAACTATTATTGGGATGCTTTTAGTCTTTTCTACCATGAAGGCAGATACAAAATAGGTGTTGGAATAGAGTAAGTTAATAGAATAATAGAATGGTTACAGCACACAAGGCAGCCTTTTGGCCCATTGTGTACATTCCAGCTCTTTGCAAGAGCAACTCATCTAGTCCAACTCCCTCACCTTTTCCCCATAGCCCTGAAAATGTTTAGATGATTATCCAATTCTCTTTTGAAAGCCATGATTGAATCTACATCCACCACATTCTCTGGCAGTGCATTTCAGATCCTAAGCACACTGTGTAAAACAAATTCTTCCTCATGTTGCCTCTGGTTCTTTTGCCAATCACCCTAAATCGGCATCCTCTGGTTCATCCATCCATCTATCATGCTTTGTGGCAATATCACCGTGCTGTACAGATGTATAGATTCAGAACAGATCTAACCTCCTGGCCCGCATATGCCTGACTCTACCATTACCAACAGGCCAGGTGACTAATCCTGGTTCAATAAGGAATGTAGGAGAGTATGCCAGCAGCACCTCGCATACCTGAAAATTAGGTGCCAACCTGAGGGCTACAACACAGTACTACATGCCTGTTAAACAGCAGAAGCAGAATGCTATGACAGGGCTAAGCAATCCCACAACCAATGAATTGCATCAGAGAACTGCAGCCCTGCCACATCCAGTCGTAAATTGTGGCCACCAACTAAATAACAAATAGAAGGAGGAGAAGGCTCCACAAATATCCCCATCCTCAATGATGGTGGAGCCCAGCAGCCGACTGCAAAGGAGAGCATTCACGTGTGATGCATTTAGAACCAACTTCGGTTCAAGAGAGCCTCTAATCTCCCTATGTAAGGCTATGATCTCAGCCACATTCTGAGGTCTCCATCATCACAGATGCCAGTCTTCAGCTAATTCGATTCACTCCAAGCGCTATCAAGAAATGGGTGAGCCCACTGGATACAAAGGCTATGGGACCAGAGGACATCCCAGCTGTAGTGAAGAACTGTGCTCCAGAACTAGCCACGCCTCTAGCCAAGATATTCCAGTACAGCTACAACGGACATCTACCTGATAAAGTGTAAAATTGCCAAGGTACGCCCTGATCACAAAAAGGACAAACCCAATCTGGTCAATTACTGCCCCAGTCTACTCTTGATTGCCAAAGTGATGAAAGGCATTGACAGTGCTGTCAAGTGGCACTTACTCAGAAATAACCTGCTCACTGACACTCAGTTTGGGTTCCACAAGGACCACTTAGTTCCTGCCCTCATTACAGCCTCGGTCCAAACATGGTGTCATGCAGGCCCCCACCTGCCAAGAATGAGGCACATTAATTTCACCACAGGGAGTAACTTGCTTTTCAAAACAAAAAACACACCAGACCCTTGACTGGAAAGACTTTTGCATAGTAACAGACAGTACTTGGAAAGGACAAAGGGTCCACTCCCTACTCCAATTTAATCTGCAATGGACTTTTGATTACCAGACGTTGAAGGTAGAGAAGCTAGCATTCCAGGTTGACTGCTAAGATGCTCCCAATACATTGAAAAGACCTGGTCAAACCAGTCAGTCATGTGACCACCTGCTGGCCAACTAGGGGAGATTCAAATAGGAGAAAAAGAGAGTGTTTGACGACAGAAAGCTGTTTGCTCCTGCACTGGAGAAGACCCGCTCCTGTCTGCTCTCATCTCACTCTCACCAGCTTTAGAATCTACTGAAGACATATGAACCCCAAGAGAGAAAGTCTCTTACAGTGAACAAGGTTTAAGAAGAATACTGGGCCCCAACGAAAAGCAAGATCTACCTACAAGCAATGACTACAGTGAGCTCGAAGCACAGTAACAAAAACCCCTCTTCAGAGATTGCCTCAAACTTCTCTACTTTTTCTTCTGCTCTTTTCTGTCTCTATTTGCATGTGCGTATTATGCGACGTGTATCCGTAGGCATTAACCAAATTAGAGTTTAAGTTTAAATAAATTTCGCTTTTCTAATTTAAACCTAAGAAAGCCAGTTGTGCTCATTTCTTTGCCTTATAATTGGAAAGCGGTGAACAAGGATTCACCAAGGGGGAGCTCAAAACACGTGTTTAAAAACAAAACCCTGTTACAGTAAGACCAGGTGAAGGCTGAGAAAGACCCCTAGACACCTTTCTCACCTGGTCATAACAATGGACAAAAGAGCTGAATTCCAAAAAAAGGTCAGGCAAGATTAACTGCCCTTGATTTCAAGCTAGTATTGACCACGTGTAGGATCAAGGAGCCCTAGCAAAATTTAAGTCAATGGGGATCAGGGAGAAAACTCTCCACAGGTTGGAATCATTCCTAGCACAAAGGAAGATGGTTGTGGCTGTTGAAGGACAACCTTTTAGCCCCAGGACATTGCTGCAGGAGTTCCTCAGGGCAGTATCTCAGGGCTAACCATCTTCAGTTGCTTCATCAATGACGTTCCCTCCAACATAAGGTCAGAAGTGGGGATGTTTGCTGATGATTACAGACTGTTCAGGTTCATTCGTAATTTCCCAGATACTGAAGCAGTCTAAGTTCACAAGGAGCAAGACCTGGACAAAATCCAGGCTTGTGCTGATAAGTGGCAAGTAACTTTCATGTCACACAAGTCCCAACAATACAGTCTAAGCACCTCCCCTGGCTTAACCATCATCAAATTTCACACCATCAATTTCCTGGGGTCAACACAGACCAGAAACCTAACTGGACCAGGCTCATAAATACTGTGGTTTCAAGAGCAAATCAGGAGGTTGGGTATGCTGTGGGGAGCAACTCACTTGATTCCTTAAAGTCTTTCCACCATAAATCAAGTGTGATGGAATACTCTCCACTGGCCTGGATGAATGCAGCTCCATACGAGCATACGAATTAGCAGCAGAAGTAGGCCATTCAGTCCCTCGAGCCTGCTTCGCCATTCAATAAGACCACAGCTAATTTGCGTATTTCGAATTCCACACTCCCATCTACCCCCGATAACCCTTGCCTAACAAGAATCTATCCATCTCCGTCTTAAAAATATTCAATGTTCTCGCCTCCACCACCTTCTAAGGCAGACAGCTGCAAAGTCACACAACCCTCAGAGAAAAAAGTTCTCATCACTGTCCTAAAAGGGCGACCCCTAATTTTAAACACTGCCCCCTAGTTCTGGACTCACCCACAAAAGGAAACATCCTCACCACAAGACTGTACAGGATCTTATAAACTTCAAATCAAGTCTCCCCTCACTCTTCTTAACTCCAGTGAAAACAAGCCCAGTCTGTCCAACCTTTCCTCATAAGAGAACTTGCTGATTCCAGGTATCAATCTGGTACACCTCCTCTGAACCGCCTCAAACACATTTACATCCTTCCTTAAATAAGGAAACCAAACTGCACTCAGTATTCAAGATGTGGTCTCACAATGCCCTGTGTAAAATCAAGGAGCCCTGGCAAAATTTAAGTCAGATGGCGATCAAGGAGAAAGCTCTCCACTGGTTGGAGTCATACCTAACAAAGGAAGATGATTGCAGCTGTTGAGGACAACACTCCAAAACTACTTGAGAAGCTCGGCACCATCCAGGACAAAACAGTCTGCTTGATTAACACCCCATTCGTCACCTTACACATTCACTCCCTCCACAACCAGTGCACCATGGCTACAGTGTGGACCATCTACAAGATGCAGTATAGCAACTCGGCAAGGCTTCAACAGCATCTCCTAAAGCTGCAACAAAGAAGGACAAAGGCAGCAAGCACTTGGGAACACCACCCCTTCCATATCATACACCAACCCAACTTGGAAACCTATCACTGTAGCTCAGCTGGCAGCACCCTCTCCTGAGTCAGAAGGTTGTGTGTTTAAGTCCCATTCCAGGACTTGAGCACAAAAATGAAGGCTGACATTCCAGTGCAGTACTGAGGGAGCGCTGCACTGTCAGAGGTGCTGTCTTTTGGATAAGACATTAAATTGAGGCCCTGTCTGCCCTCTCAGGTGGATGTAAAGATCTCATGGCACTATTTCGAAGAGCAGGGGTGTTACCCTCGATATCCTGGCTAATAATTATTCCCCAATCAACATCACAAAAAACAGATTATCTGGTCATGATCACATTGCTGCTTGTGGAAGCTTACTGTGCACAAATTAGCTGCCTCATTTTCTACATTATAATAGTTTTTTTATTCTTTCATGGGGATGTGGGTGTTGTTGGCAAGGCCAGTATTTGTTGCCCATCCCTAATTGCCCTTGACAACTGAGTGGCTTGCTAGGCCATTTCAGAGGGCATTTTAAGAGTCAACCACATTGCTGTGGGTTTAGAGTCACATGTAGGCCAGACCAGGTAAAGATGGCAGATTTCCTTCCGGAAAGGATATTAATGACACGCAATGATCGTAATAGTTTCATGGCATCATTATTGATGAGACTGGCTTTCAATTCCAGAGGTAGGGGGTATGATCAGGAAGTTTGCAGACGACACAAAGATTGGCCGTGTGAAAGATAGCGAGGAGGATAGCTGGAGGCTGCAGGAAGATATTGATGGTCTGGTCAGATGGGCAGAAAAGTGGCAAATGAAATTCAACCTGGAGAAGCGTGAGGTGGCGCATTTGGGGAGGTCAAACAAGACAAAGGCATACACGATTAATGGGAAAGTACTGAGAAGTAGAGGAAGTGAGGGACCTTGGAGTGAATGTCCACAGATCCCTGAAGGTAGCAGGACAGGTCGATAGGTGGTTAAAAAGGCATATGGAATCCTTTCCTTTATTAGTTGAGGTATAGAATTTAAGAGAAGGGAGGTTATGCTGGAACTGTATAAGTCATTGATTGAGCCACAATTTATTTATTTATTTATTTTTTTTTTTTTGAGTACAGTGTGCAGTTCTGGTCACCTCATTAAAGAAAGGATGTCATTGCACTAGAGAGGGTACAGAGGAGATTTATGATGTTGCCAGGACTGGAATAATGAAGCTATGAGGAAAGATTGGATAGGCTGGGGCTGTTCTCCTTGGAGCAAAGAAGGCTGAGGGGAGATCTGATTGAAATGTACAAAACTGTGAGGGGCCTGGATAGAGTGGAGGAGAAGGACCTGTTCACCTTCGCACAGAGGTCAGTGATGAGAGGCATAGATTTAAAGTGATTAGTAGAAAGATTAGAAAGGAGATGAGGGAAAAAATTTTATCCAGATGGTAGTGGGGGTTTGGAACTCACTGCTACTTACAATGTACTGTCTAGTTAATGGGGATTTCTTTGTTTAGTTGTTATAAGTCGTCTTAAAATGTGAAATCTTGTCGTGTAATTCTTTAAATTCCTCTGGGGGTTCATATCTATCATTATCCACACTATCTTCCTCACAGTTCACAATGCTTCCAAATTTCGCATCATCTGCAAATTTTGAAATTGTGCTCGGTACACCAAGGTCTAGGTCATTAATGTATAAATCAGGAAGAGCAAGGGTCCCGACACACTGACTCTTGGGGAACTCCACTACAAACCTACTTCCAGGCTGAAAAAACATCCATTAACCACTACTGTGTTTCCTATCACTTAGCCAATTTCATATCCATGTTGCTACCATCCCTTTTATTCCATGTGCTATAACTTTGCTCACAAGTCGGTTGTGTGGCACTGTATCAAATGCCTTTTGAAAGTCCATGTCCACATCAACAGCATTATCCTCATCAACACTCTGCTACCTCTTCCAAAAAAAACTCCAGTAAATTAGTTAAACAAGATTTTCCCATAACAAATCCATGCTGGCTTTCCTTAAATTAACCCGCATTTGTCCAAGTGACTTATTATTTTTGTCAAACCTCCCACTTCTTTCCAATATTTTAGAAGTTACACTGATAACGAAGTTCAAACTATACCCAATACTTACATGACTTAAGTGTAGTATTGATTATAGTACCCAGCAGAGCAGCAAGAATTATTAGGGTATCGAACCTAGAATATTTATTAAAAAATAGTTAATTCATAGTTATGTATCCAGAATGAATCATGAATAATCTAAAAATAAAAGGGGAAAAAAGTGCAAGATTACCAATTCCAAATTTGAGATTTGGCAAAAAATGCCCTGGGTTCATATGCGAAGAGTTTCAGCAGTATTTCAACTAAGTAGAGAGTCAAAAACACCCATTCTGCCTTGGATATTAAAGAATTGGTCTCATCACCACCAATGAAAATAGCATTTATAGCAATGATAACATCGTATGTGTAACGAAAACCTCTGTAAAACAAAACATAAAACACAAAACATTTAGTAACACATTGAAAGAATCTCATTTTACTGTCTGTAGTGTGGAATATAAACATTAGCATAGACTAGTTGGCTCAAATGACCCATTTTTGCACTGTGTATTCTACATTAGAAAAAAAAGCACAGTGTAGCAGATCTCAGTGACAGTGCTCACTATAGGTGATCCTTTTTATATAAGAGCAGGAAAGCGTCACGATGCATGATTTTGCTGCTAAAGGTGCAGCCTCCAATGTCAAAAAGTCTCATTGCTGTTCTTTCCTGATAGGAATCAGAATAAGCCAGCAGGAAATAACTGGCTTTCACTCTCATTAAAGTGACAAAGGAATGTGTACGTGCAACAACATTCAATACGTTATGCGTGATGGGAATGCCTCAATTTATGTTGCCCACACAGATCTCTCATAGTATTGCTTATAGGGATGCTGGGATCTTAAGTCTTAAAAAGGGACAGGCCTGATTAACATTCCAACATTACAACCATGTTGAATTACTTCTTGTGAGGAAATCATCTAAATAGGAAAATTGAGATAACTGGAGCTGCCCATAATTTAAAAAAAAAATCCAGGTCAAAAAGAACCCATTATGAGATGACTGGCCTTGCTTATTGTTTTTTTAAGTTAAGAGCTATGCATCTCCTTAAGAAACGACTATTGTATCCATCTTTGCTTATGTCTCATTCAGTAATACTCATTTGTTTTTGACAATTTCATATTCATGCTTCAGATGCTTTTGTGGTCTTTGTATAGGACGACTAATGTTTGAGTGATTGTTGTTCTGTCACAAGCCTTTATTCAGACCGGTCTTGCTGAGCCCATTGAGACCATATGGTTCGGAAAATACACACTTATTTAAATTTAGCCAAAAGGAACAGAGAATAAATATAATGAAATTACAATGAAAATATAATAAATTTGATTAAGTGAGACAAAAGTGTTACAAAGCTTTATATGTAAAAGAAGTGCATGTTATACTAGTCGATACCCCATGACATTGCTCCTGAATCCTGGAGCCATCATAGTCTCAAAACTGAATCAAAAGGGGCACGCAAGATAGGTAGGTAGAAATGACTGCTTGAGCCTGGCAGAAAAAAAGAGTAGTGAACTCATCAAAATAGATAAGTCTAGGAGACAAACAGTAATGCAACAAATAGAGCTTTTAAATCAGATGTGTGCGGTAGTTGACTGAAGAAATGGTAAGTATAAGATGACCAAATCACTTGGCTTTTGAGAAGCTACATAAAATTTAACCATAGTTTCTGATACATGCCTGACCAGTTGACAAGTTGGCAAGGATCCATGTGACAGACATAATCCTGATTAAAGAAAAAAAATCAGTGACTTTTTCCTGGTAAGAGTCTTGTCTCGGTACAGTTGACGCACAAAACCATGTTCTTCACACGCAAGAAGGAAAAGATCTATCAAGAGGAGGAAATCAGATGGAAAAACCAGGAGAGGCCTGCAGGAATGTAGACACCAAGGCAGAAACAAAACGAAAGCAGAGAGGGTTAAGAGTGAAAGTAAAAGATTAAAGATATGCTTAAGCGGACATGTAAACACTCATTATAATTGTACTTTATACAAATATTACAATGGGGAAACAAGCCATTAGGCTCAACCTGCCCATCTTGGTGCTCGACATCAATACCAAATAATAGCAATAACTTAGGTTTACCCACGATGTTGTCATATCCCTTCATTTCTGATAACATTCAAGATTAAATGAGATACGTGGATGAAGTAACAGTTTCTGCCTCAACCACTGACCCTGTAAATGAATTCCCAGCTTCATAACTCTATTACACTAGCTGCATACTCTCATGGTGCTCAAGACCTGGCATGCTCTAGACATCACAGAGCAGCATGAGCATGCAAGGTTAGCTAAGGCAGGGCAAGTTGATGACAACCAAAGAGACAACAGCAGCCAGTTGCTGACGGTGTTCTGGAGGTGACACAAAACATCCCAGAGGAAGTCAAAAAGCCAGCCCCACAAACCCAAAAGGACAAGATTGTATGTTCAAACACTTTACCTTGGGCATAAAGGTGTATTATAGCATGAACTCTGGTATACTATAAATTGAGAGCATCCTGCTGTAGCTAAGATGGCACTCTTCAAATGGTACTCATACCTGGAAACTACAAGAGCTTCTATTTTAGCATCTACAGTAGTTCGCTATGCTTAACCTTGTAATGGTATTAATTGTGTTAACTTAAGACATGAATGGAGTGGTAATAGTTAATTCATTGGTGCCTGACTGTATCTTCAATGACTGGAAGGAGCAGTCAACTTATTTAACTTGGGTTTTACTGTAGTTCAGTGCTGATTACACCAGCTCAGGGTGTAGTTATCAAAAATACTTCAAACTGGGTATGCAATATAGTTCAGGAGGTGAGCTAAAAATTGGACAGCTTTAATAGAATAACTATATTATATATGTTAAAAATCCAAATCAATCTGCATTAAGAAAACAAAGATTGGTTAGATACCCTAATGTGCAGATAAACAGAATGCTGGAAATTCAGTGTGAGAATTATTGGGTGTGTTCTACCATGCACCACATTCTTCAGGTTTTATTTGCCACCCATTTTTTATTATATAAAAGATAGTTAATCTAACATGTTGCCATGCTCCAGCCATCGCATCTCTCACATAGCAAAAGTGAATGGAGTGTTAGTTTTTGTGTTGAGAGCCAATGTACAGGAAATGCTGACATTTATTTATTTAGTATTTATTTATTTTATTTAGAGATACAGCACTGAAACAGGCCCTTCGGCCCACCGAATCTGTGCCGACCAACAACCACCCATTTATACTAACCCTACAGTACTCCCATATTCCCTACCACCTACCTACACTAGGGGCAATTTACAATGGCCAATTTACCTATCAACCTGCAAGTTTTTGGCTGTGGGAGGAAACCGGAGCACCCGGCGAAAACCCACACGGTCACAGGGAGAACTTGCAAACTCCGCACAGGCAGTACCCAGAATTGAACCCGGGTCCCTGGAGCTGTGAGGCTGCAGTGCTAACCACTGCGCCGCCCCTGAAAAAGCATCAATACCACAAGTTTAAAAAGCAAATAATCTGTTGTTATCCATAGCATATTTACCAGTTAACGGACTTCATTTTGTTATGCAATTCAACTATTAAAATGAGCATTCAAACATATGGAAATCAGTCATTGTAACATACTGGTGCTTGACTATTCTGCGGATAAACCGGCTCACTGCAGAGTTGTACATGTTTGGCATGCATTTCTCCAATGGATGAACTCTCTCCTTCATCTGAACAACCTGTATGTTGAGGAGATCTGCCAAGCGGATGAAGCATTCTCTTCCTATTTAAAGACAATTGATAAGAATTACATTTAACATTATCAAATCCCTCAATTAAACACACACACACACTGCATTGCTATCACTCACCATTATACCTCCCTGGTGAATTTATACATTTACTGTCCAAATACTGTAGTTTTTCAACAAAAAAAACTGTTGTCAGAGGCAGTAAAATATTGGTTTCTGAACAATAACTCCATACTGTACCAAATCACTAACACTCCAGCCATGAACAAGGTTCACTATCTAGAGAATCGAGAATGCAACTAGTAAACAGGAGATGCACACCTCTGTGGAAGCAAAACATTTCAATCTTCTGAAGGAGTTTTTTTTGGGGGGGAGTGGGGGGAGGGGGGTTGGGGGGGTTGGTGGTGGGAAGAAGATATACCAAATATACAAAATATACCTAATTAAGGGAACACATTTTGAATATTATTCAAGGACACAGTCCTCTGAATTAGGAATTAAACGAACTTTGCCACAGACATCAGGACAGGCTAAAGCATAAAAGTGAAAAATAAGTTATTGAAGATCCACATTCTGCTTTCCTAGGTTATCCTACAATAACCTAGGTCAGATGCTGAAGTTATAGATTTTTAAATCACCGCTTTTCAAAGAGCTTCTGACATATCGATGGGACACTCACAGATACTCACTCTTTTTGCATGAACTCATATCACTATTACCTAAAAAGGTGATTTCCCCAACTTTACACATGATTCCAAAAGTCAATGGAGGCAGGCAATCTCAGTTATGACATAGATAAATAAATGATCAGACTTCCTGTGAAAAGATCTTTCCTCAATGTCCTTTGTAAAATGCATTCGGCTCATTACAGAAACAGAAAGAAAAAACTCTTGTAAAAGGCCTTCAGCTAACTTGACCTTGGTAAGCACATACACAAGTCCTTGATACACAAGGTCTGCCTGTTGGGATTATACCAGGATAGAGACCTGCCCAGCAAAGTACTTGGGCATAGATCAAATGAATCAAACCATCCCATTTAACTCCAAACACCAAGTGATTGACATAATTGAAATGGTTTTGGCTGACAGCTGGGTCTGGACTGAAGACATGGGTCAGGTTTGTGAAAGGGATAGGGTTAACGATGCTCTGTAGTTTCTTTGCCAGATAGCATTATACCCAGTATCAAGATTGCCTTCCTCACATGGACTCAGCTCAGCAGTCAGTCAATGCGAAACCAGCAAGAAATTCAAATTAAAATCAGCCACAGCTCAGTGGGTAGCACTCTTGCCTGAGTCAGAAGATTTCGGGTTCAAGTCCCACTCCAGGGACTGAGCATAAAAATCAAGTCTGACAATCCAATGCAGTACTGAGGGAGTGCTGGTGAGTCAGAGGTGCCGTCTTTCGGATGAGACCTTAAACCAAGGCTCCATCTGCCCTCTCAAGTAAGGGTAAGAGATCCTATGGCACTATTTCAAAAAGATGAGTTATTCCCTGTATCCTGGTCAATACTTATCCCTTAATCCTCATCACAAAGTAGATTATCTGGTCATTACCACATTGCTGTTTGTGGGAGCTTGCTGTTCTCAAATTGGCTGCTGCATTTCCTACATTACAACAGTGACTACACCTCAAAAATACTTCATTGGTTGTACAGCGCTTTGAGATGTCTAATGGTCACGAAAAGCACTATATAAATGCAGTAGCTCCATTTTGCTAAGAAGCAAGTGACTGTTTCAAAGATGAACTTTTACACGAAGAGGTGGAGTAAGCACTTGTTGCTTCATAAAGACAACAGAAAATGATTTATATTGTATAGCTTGATTAGTGACGTGAATGACACAAGACCCTTTAGCCAACTACTCTTACTTTGCATACGTGGAATACTGCAGTTCATTTTCACCACAATTCAAAATGCAGATATTGCATTATGAAAACACTCACAGGCAAGGATGAAAGGTCACAGACCTGATACGTTAACTGTTTCTCTTCACAGATGCTGCCAGACCTGTTGAGTATTTCCAGTACTCTATTTCAGATTTCGAGCATCCGCAATATTTTGCTTTTATTCTAGCAAAGGCTCATTTTGCATTAGTTCTACTAAATTGTTAAAAGCTTGGGTAAACGGATTTATCCAACAAAAGCAAAACATACCACAGATGCTGGAAATCTGAAATAATTTTTTTTTAATTTATCATTTTCTCAGACTGCCTGAGAGGACAGCTGATTCAAGATCTAATGCCCCCTAAAATGGAGCTGAATATCTGTTCAGAAAGGGAGGCAGTGGATTTAACAGATATTAATAGCACTGTTTTTCTTCAGGCTAGGAACAACAGGCCATGATGTCAAATGTCGCCTCCACCCCAACACCCACCCCCCCATGATAGACGAAGAATACATTTGCTCTGGATGGCCTTTTTCTCCATTCCAGACTGTTCACATCATTATTAAGTATTGTGATTCAGGTCTTTAAACCACTAGTTTCACAATCAGAATTTCTTTTATAGCTACACACCCACAAAGCCCTTCTGTTCATCATCTGAGACTCTCCATAGTAACTCTCTCTGAGAGCTGGGGATCTCTGGCGCCACCAGTTTCACCAGCTGCCTCCAATGTGAATCCAGAACTACAAACTCTGTTCCATGCTTCATCTTCAAAATGTTAAATGCTTCTATCATTTTCCGATGCTTCATATAAACTAGTTTTCTTACTTCATTCTGAAAAAGACAATGCATTAGCTTCTTGACTAAAATGTATATATTTTAAGAGATACGTAGATTTATGCCAATGCTGTAAAACAAATGTTACAGAGACGAGCCGCACACAAATACAATAACTAGAGTTTAAAAAGCCAAAAAGCTTTTTCTTTTACACAAGGGTTCTGAGAAAGTATGTTAGAAATATTACAATACAGCTCTCACAGATTACATGACACAGCATTCTGACTGAAATTACTATGACTTACATACTAATGCTGCAGATCAGACCCTTGCAAGCATCTTTACACCATCTTAAAAAAGAACTGAACTTATAGAGTGCATTATCAAATCATGAAAGCCTTACAGCTCTTCACATAATGAATTATTTTTGGAGTGCAGTGACTTACATGGGAAAATCCATCAGTATTAATTTCTGTACAACAGCTGATGGCAAATTTGACAACACTAAGAGAAGGCAATAGTATTCGGGTGGCTATTTTGAGAAGGTAACCCTACCCAAAGAAACACTGCCAAGACCTACACCACAGTAGCTGAACAAGGCAGTTTTAAAGCAAGACCAGAGACAGCAAATAAATAAAGATCAGAAGTCATATAAAAAAAATCAGTTGAGGTTAAAGAAAATGAAAGAGCAAAGATTAATTAGATACTTCAGTGTCAATGTGAAGCAGTAAACATGGATAATACTGTGCTGGAATGAACCTCAATGGCATTAGACCAAGTTATTCTAACTTTACACCAATCATTGATAGGGTCCTTTTTTAAAAATATTGTGATGTGCTGGATGCTCTACCTTCAAAAGAACATTAAATAATTGCAGTCTGGAAAGCGCACCATAAATTATTGAAAAGCTTTGGGCTCCAAGAAAGATAAACTCACTCAACTTGTTTTCATTGCAGGAAAGACAGAGATGATCCAGATTTTTTTAAATCAGAGAATAGGAATTTAAAATTTAAGCAGGCTGGTTAACTTGGACCGGAAGCACAGAACAGATATAACAGGGAGAAAGTTAGCTGACAAGTCTCAAATTAGACTTAAAAAGCACAAGACCTTTTCAATGGTCTGGAATCTTCCACACAAATGCATACCTTTAAATGTTTCTTGTAATCATTATATACAACAGCCAGGAAGAGAGACATGAAGACATAGGTGTTCACTATTATAAAAATGACAAAGAAAATTGAATATGCCCAGCTGACCTCATAGGCAGGCATCCTGAAAAATAGATCAGATTAATATTCATTAGCATTTATTTTATATGAGCCATATCTAAGACAGTCCAAACTAGGATTAACTAAAGTCTTAGTACCTTTTTAAAACAATGGTGTCTCCTGAATACAAACATATCAAAACCTCCATGAACCACACTAATTATTTACCAGAATTTTCACAGAACAAAAGCTTTGTAAGCAGCCAGCCAGTTACTGGTAGTTGATCTCCTCTTCTAGGCGATTAAGATGTTGCTTTATTTTTGTTTTGCACCCATCTTCATTCCCAGAGTCAAATATGACTGTACCCTACATAGAAGGCCAATATTTGGGAACTCCAGATTATCAATTAGTTTCCATCACCCATCCAGTGGGCAGAAGTGGGGCAGGGGAGGGCACCGTAACAGATGTCATAATATTCACACATTGTCAGATCACAACAACTAAAACAAAAACATTACTTCCTAAATTACTTAGAAATACATACATTACGTCAGGGCTATTCGCTGTTGTCACAAGCACATAGAGATTGAAGAATATGTCCAGGTAGTTACTGAAGTATGGGGCTCCTTCTCCTGTCGTGAGCTTTCTGTAAAACAAAGTTATATTACTATTAAAAAATGGAGACTGGAATCAGTGATAGAGGGTACGAGGGGCCGATTCATCATCTTTCAAGTATGGATACAAAAAGCTGAATAGTTTCTTGACCAAATAGGTTATGACAGATCATTGCAAGATATGAATGAATACACATGTGAAGGCCATCTGGCCAGTCCCAGGTTTGAGGAATCATGTACACTACTCTTTTTCTCTTTCTGCTGAATCGCTATCCAGTTCGGAATTGAATAGGAAAATAATATCAGTTCCATATAGGAGTGCTGCCTAGTAATTAATCTTTGATAGAAGTAAAAAAAATCAGGCAAAAGAGATAGGATCAGGGTTTTTAAAAAAAAAATTCACTTGATGTGGGTGTCACTGGCTAGGCTAGCATTTATTGCCCATCCAAAATTGCTGAGATGCCTCATGTCCCATGATAAAATAACCTGACACCATTATGGCTCATCAAATCGTGAGCTTGCTTCAGTCAGTAGCAGTCTCACCTACAAATCAGAAGGTTTTGGTTTCAAGTCCCACTCGCCAAAGGATTGAGCAAATAATCCAAGCTGAATCAAGTGCATACGGAAAGAGTGCTGCATTGTTGGCGATGCTATCCTTCAAACAAAATGTGAAACTAAGTCTGCCTCTGCCTATTTTGGTGTTTCAAGTGGATATTAAATAGCATTACTTGAAAAGGAACAAGAGTTCTCCCAGTGTTCTGGCCAACATTCCCTCCCCACCAGTACCATAAAAATTGTAATCAGTCATTTATCGAATTTCTGTTTATGAGCTCCTGATTCATTCAGAATGACCACTGTGAATGCTTACAAAGCAGCTGCTAGACTTTAATGTAGCACATTGTATATGAAATGCTTCAACATGTTTGAGAGTTGCTAGAAATCATTACACAGATGCAAGTATTTTATACTAACAGCCACTTGGACGAGATATTGGAGGGCAACTGTGGGAACTGTACCTCAACAAGGAGGAGGGAGAGGAAAAGCTAGGCAAGAAAAGAAAGTTATTGTAACCGCTAAGCTGTAGTAATTTACTAGTTTTACCTTTTCGCAAACAATTTCAAAGCCATAAGAGAAAACACTGCAACACTGAACATAAACAGCACAAATACATAGGTGATCTCTGGAAGAGTGTTGCGGATATTCCTGAAGGCTCTTCGAAGCTGAAATACAAGAAATATTAATACTAACATTTGGAAGTAGCAATGTTTGATGTTAAACTTGTTCATGTAATGGTTCTGTGCCACACAAAGGCAGACAGCATTACAGAAATATTTCAGACCAAGTTTCTACTCTTACAGTATTTAAAATCAGTGGAGGGTCTTAGTCATGGACATTCATTCTAACGTAAAAAAAGTAGAAAATAAGGCTCACCTGGCGACTTTCAGCGAAGTTTACACAAAACAGTGGCCTCAAGACTCTTGACCAACGAACAGCAAAATACCCAGTTTCTGTCAGAGACAGGTATACAAGCATATCCAACAATGTGAGCTGCAAGTGAAGAAATGCAGCATTTAAAATGCATAATAATTTGTAGTATCTGTCAAAAGCTAAGATTTTTATGAATTGGTAGGAGACTCCCACGATGGGATGGGAAGCAGAGAGGAGCAACAACAAAAAAAAAATCATGCAAGGATAAAAGCAAACACCAAACGGTCTCACTCCTACTGGATTCCTAATGGAAAGTGCAGTTGAACAAATGTTGAGCAAGAGGTCTGTCAACATCATGTGAAGAGTTGGTTAAAGTGCAGAGGTGGCTGATACCTGTGGGACCATTTTGCAGTACAAGCCAGTGACTTCAGGGAGCAGGGAAGAAAGGCAAAAAATAATCTGAACCGAACAGCTACAATACTGAAAAATTGCAATGTTTCTCATAGCAAATTCAAACAAATCACATGGGGGAGGTGGTAGGTGGAATCACAGGCAGCTAACATTTGTCTGTCTGTAATTATTCAGTCTCAAGATCAAAGTAATTAATTACCTATGTTTTGTCATATTCTTAGTTTGCAATACCTTACAATCAATGCATAACTTCGGATAAGTAGGTACTGCAGGTACTGTTTGCCTACATCTCAGTACATGATAGATTCTCTGTGCACACAAGATCCAAACAGTAAGTGAATGAATGTCCAGATAATCCATTTTAGTGGTGTTGGCGGAGAGGGAATGTTGGCTGGGACTCAAGAAACCCTTGCTCTTCTCTCAAATAGTCCCAATGGATCTTCTACTGGACAGCATTTCAAACACTTTGCCAATCAATTGGAAGTTATCATTGATAGCTAAAGACAGATATTATACTTATTCAGATTACATACTCACCAATATGCTGACAACAACACAGATGTTCTTTGCATCTTTCCAAAACACTTTAGTGGGAGTAATTTTCGAGAAATGCAACAGCCGTATAGTAAACATTAGCAGACAAATAAACTCCACTGTCGAAGTTACCTGTTGGGTTAGAAGGGAAAACCAATGATTCCTCTGGGCCCCAAGAGATAGAATATTGAAGGTGGTAATTTAACAAAGTCACTTTGGTCTGTATCAGTGCTTTGTGATAGGAAGTTTTTCAAGGCCACAAATGGAAACACTGAAAGCAACCTGCTAACAGGACTCAGCATTTGAATTTCAATAAAGACAACAACTTTTAAAATCAGTTTTTATTTCGTAACCAAAGAAAATAACAGTTGAAACTGCTGGCGACACAAATATTATTGCCACTTACGTTCCATAGAGTCATACAGTTATACAGCACAGAAACAGGCCCTACGGGGCCTGGTGTGTGTTGGCCATCAAGCACCTAACTATTCTAGTCCCATTTTCCAGCACTTGGCCCATAGCCTTGTACGCTATGGCGTTTCAAATGCTCATCTAAATACTTCTTAAATGTTATGAGGGTTCCTGCCTCTATCACCCCTTCAGGCAGTGCGTTCCAGATTCCAATAACCCTCTGGCTGAAAAATATCTTCCTCAAATCCCCTCTAAACCTCCTGCCCCTTACCTTAAATCCATGCCCCTCGATTATTGACCCCTCCACTAAGGGAAAAAGTCCCTTCCTATCTAACCTATCAATGCCCTTCATAAATTTTGTGTACCTTAAATCATGTCCCCCCTCATCCTTCTTTGTTCCAAGGAAAACATCCCTAGCCTTTTCAGTCTCTCTTCATAGCTGAAATGCTCCAGCCCAGGCAATATCCTGGTGAATCTCCTCTGCACCCTCTCCAGTGCTATCACATCCTTCCTATAGTGTGGTGCCCAGAACTGTACACAGTTCTCCAGCTGTGGCCTAACTAAAATTTTATACAGCTCCATCATAACCTCCCTGCTCTTATATTCTATACCTCGGCTAATACAGGCAAGTATCCCATATGCCTTCCTAACAACATTATCTACCTGTGCTGCTGCCTTCAGTGATCTATGGACAAGTACACTAAGGTCCCTCTGACCTTCTGTACTTCCTAGGGTCCGACCATTCATTGTATACTCCCTTGCCTCGTTAGTCCTCCCAAAATGCATCACCTCACACTTCTCAGAATTAAATTCCATTTACTACAGCTCTGCCCATCTTACCCAGCCCAAAATTCGGCAGGAGCTGGGAAATGTAGCTTGGGAGCAGCTGTTTGAAGGTAAATCCACATGTGATATGTGGGAGGCTTTTAAAGAGAGGTTGATTAGCGTGCAGGAGAGACATGTTCCTGTGAAAATGAGGGATAGAAATGGCAAGATTAGGGAACCATGGATGACAGGTGAAATTGTGAGACTAGCTAAGAGGAAAAAGGAAGCATACATAAGGTGTAGGCGGCTGATGAAAGACGAAGCTTTGAAAGAATATCAGGAATGTAGGACCAATCTGAAACGAGGAATTAAGAGGGCTAAAAGGGGTCATGAAATATCTTTAGCAAACAGGGTTAAGGAAAATCCCAAAGCCTTTTATTCATATATAAGGAGAAAGAGGGTAACTAGAGAAAGGATTGGCCCACTCAAGGACAAAGGAGGAATGTTATGCTTGGACTCAGAGAAAATGGGTGAGATTCTAAACGAGTACTTTGCATCGGTATTCACCGAGGAGAGGGACATGACGGATGTTGAGGTTAGGAACAGATGTTTGATTACTCTAGGTCAAGTCGGCATAAGGAGGGAGGAAGTGTTGGGTATTCTAAAGGGCATTTAAGGTGGACAAGTCCCCAGGTCCGGATGGGATCTATCCCAGGTTACTGAGGGAAGCGAGAGAGGAAATAGCTGGGGCCTTAACAGATATCTTTGCAGCATCCTTAAACACGGGTGAGGTCCCGGAGGACTGGAGAATTGCTAATGTTGTCCCCTTGTTTAAGAAGGGTAGCAGGGATAATCCAGGTAATTATAGACCGGTGAGCCTGACGTCAGTGGTAGGGAAGCTGCTGGAGAAGATACTGAGGGATAGGATCTATTCCCATTTGGAAGAAAATGGGCTCATCAGTGATAGGCAACATGGTTTTGTGCAGGGAAGGTCATGTCTTACCAACTTAATAGAATTCTTTGAGGAAGTGACAAAGTTGATTGATGAGGGAAGGGCTGTCGATGTCATATACATGGACTTCAGTAAGGCGTTTGATAAGGTTCCCCATGGCAGGCTGATGGAGAAAGTGAAGGCGCTTGGGGTCCAAGGTGTACTAGCTAGATGGATAAAGAACTGGCTGGGCAACAGGAGACAGAGAGTAGCAGTAGAGGGGAGTTTCTCAAAATGGAGACGTGTGACCAGTGGTGTTCCACAGGGATCCGTGCTGGGACCACTGTTGTTTGTGATATACATTAATGATTTGGAGGAAAGTATAGGTGGACTGATTAGCAAGTACGCAGACGACACTAAGATTGGTGGAGTAGCAGATAGTGAAGGGGACTGTCAGAGAATACAGCAGAATATAGATAGATTAGAGAGTTGGGCAGAGAAATGGCAGATGGAGTTCAATCAGGGCAAATGCGAGGTGATGCATTTTGGAAGATCCAATTCAAGAGTGAACTATACAGTAAATGGAAAAGTCCTGGGGAAAATTGATGTACAGAGAGATTTGGGTGTTCAGGTCCACTGTTCCCTGAAGGTGGCAACGCAGGTAAATAGAGTGGTCAAGAAGACATACGGCATGCTTTCCTTCATCGGACGGGGCATTGAGTACAAGAGTTTGCAGGTCATGTTACAGTTGTATAGGACTTTGGTTCGGCCACATTTGGAATACTGCGTACAGTTCTGGTCGCCACATTATCAAAAGGATGTGGATGCTTTGGAGAGGGTGCAGAGGAGGTTCACCAGGATGTTGCCTGGTATGGAGGGCGCTAGCTATGAAGAGAGGTTGAGTAGATTAGGATTATTTTCATTAGAAAGACGGAGGTTGAGGGGGGACCTGATTGAGGTGTACAAAATCATGAGAGGTATAGACAGGGTGGACAGCAAGAGGCTTTTTCCCAGAGTGGGGGTTTCAATTACTAGAGGACACGAGTTCAAAGTGAAAGGGGAAATGTTTAGGGGGGATATGCGTGGAAAGTTCTTTACGCAGAGGGTGGTGGGCACCTGGAACGCGTTGCCAGCGGAGGTGGTAGACGCGGGCACGATGGAGTCTTTTAAGATGTATCTAGACAGATACATGAATGGGCAGGAAGAAAAGAGATACAGAACCTTAGAAAATAGGCGACATGTTTAGAGAGAGGATCTGGATCGGCGCAGGCTTGGAGGGCCGAAGGGCCTGTTCCTGTGCTGTAATTATCTTTGTTCTTTGTTTATCCATATCATCCTGTAATCTAAGGCTTTCCTCCTCACTATTTACGACACCACCAATTTACATGTCATCTGCGAACTTACCATACCTCCTATATTCATATCTAAATCATTAATGTACACTACAAACAGCAAGGGTCCCAGCACCGATACCAGTGGTACACCACTGGTCACAGGCTTCCACTCGCAACAACAATCCTTGATCATTACCCCGTTTCCAGCCACTAAGCTAATTTTGGATCCAATTTGCCAAATTGCCCCAGATCCCATGGGCTCTAACCTTCTTAACCAATCTCCCATACTAAAGTACAATTACAAATAGAGGGAACCAGGTGTAACCAATTAAAGATCAGGTGTTTTTTGGTGGGGGGGGGGGGTCACTGGGCGGGGGCGTGGGGCGGAAGAAAGGAAACCAGCTACGGCCAATTATAAAAACAGGAGTTTTGATGGAGAAGGCCAGACCTGAAAGGCAAACTCACCCATTTGCTCCACAGATGTCAGCTGGCATATGGATTGTTTCCAGCATTTTCTATTTTTGTTTCCGTTTTCCAGTAACTGCACGATTTTGTTTTTGTTCACATACAGTAAGGCCAGAAACATAAGAAATAGGAATAGATCATATGGCCCTTCGATAAAAGCAAAATACTGCGGATGCTGGAAATCTGAAAAAACAAGAAATGCTGGAACCACTCAGCAGGTCTCAGAAGAAGGGTCACTGACCTGAAACGTTAACTCTGCTTCTCTTTCCACAGATGCTGCCAGACCTGCTGAGTGGTTCCAGCATTTCTTGTTTTTATTATATGGCCCTTCGAGCCTGCTCCATCATTTAATGTGATCATGGCTGATCTTCCACTTCAGCTCCACTTTCCTGCCTACTCCCATATCCCTCAATTCCAAGAGATCAAAAAGGTATCTATTCCAGTTTTGAATATACTCAATGATGGAGCATCCACAACACTGTGGTAAACAGTTCTAAAGATTCACAACTCCCAAGTGAAGAAATTTCTCATCTCAGTCCTAAATGACTGAACCCTCATTCTGAGGCTATTCGCCCCATGTTCTAGATTCCCCAACCAGGGGAAACAACCTCTCCGTGTCTACCCTGTCAAGTCCCTTCAGAATCTTATATAATTCAAAGAAACCATCTCATTCTTCTAAATTCTAGAGAATATAGGCCCAATTTACTCAGCCTCTAATGAAAGGACAACCCTCACATCCCAGGAATCAATCTAGTGAACCTTCACTATACCACCTCCAAGACAAGAATATCCTTCCTTAAATATGGAGACAAAAACTGTGCATAGTACTCCAAAGCCTTATAGAATTTACCAAGACTTCCTTATTCTTGTCCTCCAATCCCCTTGCAATAAAAGGCCAACATGCCATTTGCCTTCCTAATTGCTTGTGCACTAGCATGTTAATTTTGGGTGCACTTGTACAAGGAGCACAAGTCTCTCTGAACATCAGCATTTCAAAGTTTCACACCTTTAAAAAATATTCTGCTTTCCTATTCTTATTACCAAATTGAATAACGTCACACTTTCCCATATTATACTCCATCTGCCACCTTGTTGTCCACTCACTTAATCTGTCTATATCTCTTTGCAGCTTACATTCCCACCTAGCAAACTTAAATAATTACTCTTGGTCTCTTCATTGAAGTCATTAATATAGATTGTAAATAGCCAAGGCTCCAGAATTGATCTTTGTGGTATGCCACTAGCTGCAGCGTGCCAACTTGAAAATGCTCCGTTTATCCCTACTCTTTGCTTCCCGTCAGTTAACCAATCCTCCATCTATGCTAATATATTACCCTCAACTCCAGGAGCCCTTATCTTGTGCATTAACTTTTTGCATGGCACCTTCAAGAATGCTTTTTTGGAACTTCAAGTATACTACATCTAGTGGTTCCCCTTTATCTGCCTTACTAGTTACATGCTCCAAAAGGCAAACACTATTTCCCTTTTGTAAAACCATGTTGACTTTGTCTGATCATACTATGAGCTAACTGCATTAAGACTTCCTTAATAATAGATTCCAGCATTTTCCCCGACAACTGAGGTCAGGCTAACTGGCCTGTGTTTCCCTGTTTTTTCTCTCTCTCCTTTCTTCAATAGTGGTGTTACATTTGCCAAGTTCCAATCTGCTGTGGCCATTCTAGAATCAAGGGAACTTTGGAAAACCATAATCACTACATTCACTATCTCTGCAGCTAACTCTTTTAGAACCCTAGGATGTAGTCCATCAAGACCTGGGGATTGTTGGCTTTTAGTCCCTCAAGTTTCACCAATACTGTTTCCTCTGTGGATATTCATTAGTTTAAGTTCCTCACTCTTGTTAGCCACTTGGTTATCCTTTATTTCTGGTATGTAATTTGTCTTCTACTGTGAAGAAAGACAAAATATTTGTTCAATGTCTCTGCCATTTCTTCATTCCCCATGATAATACCTCCTGTCTCTGCTTCTAAGGGATCCATGTTTACTTTAGCTAGTCTCCTTTTCATAAGCTTGTAAAAGCTCTTACAATCTGGTTTTATATTTCTGGCTAGTTTATTCTATTTTTCCATTTATATTAACTTTTTGGTTGCCTTTTGCTGGTTTCTAAAATTCTCCCAATCCTCAAGCTTACTACTATTCTTTGCCATGTAAGTCTCTTCTTTTAATCCAATGCTATCCTTAACTTAAAGGCAGGTCAGGTCACTGACCTGAAAGGTTAACCCTGCTTCTCTCTCCACAGATGCTGCCAGACCTGCTGAGTATTTCCAGCATTTCTTGTTTTTAACTACTATCCTTAATTTCCCTCATAAGCTATGGATGGATTTTTCTTCGAGGTTTTTTTTTAAAAAATGGAATGTATTTTTGTTGAACACTTTGAATAATTTTTTTTAATGTTTCCCACTATTTATTTTCCATCATACCTTTTAGTCTATTTATCCAATCAACCTTAGCCAGCTCTCCTCTCATACTAATGTATTTGGCTTTGTTTAAGTTTAAAGATTCTAATTTTGGACTGGAGTATGGTCACTTTCAAACTTAATATAGAATTCAATTGTATTATGATCACCTTTTCTCCCATAGGACCTTTTACGAACAGATTACTAATTAATCCGGCCTCATCATTCAATACTAGATCTAAAATAGCTTTGTCCTTAGTTGCTCCACAATATATTGTTCTAGGAAGCTGTCAGGAAAACATTCTACAAATGCGTCTTCCAGACCACCTTTTCCATTTGATGGTAGTTTGCAAGGACAGGAGAGGCCAACGGTAGTTTCGAAAAGGAGGGGAACAGTACCTCAGAATTACACTGTCAGCCAGCATAGGCCCAAAAATGAAAGTTGGGTGTTCAGCAGTTTAGTTTAAACAGGGTCGAGGGAGCCCAGGTTGCATGCACTGCACATTGACAACTTTTGCACATATTGCCCAGATGCACGCAGAAGGAGCAAGACAGGTGCCAGCCAAAAAGATCCAATAGTCATCAACATCAGTATAACTGCCATAGTAACATACTTTAATGTCAATAGACTCACTGAAACCTTCCATAAGTCTTTATGTAGGGCTCATTCTCCATTTTTCTACATGTTTTACACTAAACCCCACGATTTACGTACTTAAAAAAAACTTGCATGGATGACTTAAAAATCAAACCTAATCTGTACTATGTAAATAGTGAATGAATGCTTTGTGAGCCCGAAGTTGATGCAACTCAAATCTGAGGGTAGAGGTTGCCTCAAATCATAAAAGCTCACAAAAATTGTAAAATATCAGATGGAAATAATTTGTCAGTGAACTACCCCTTCAGTAAGGCACACACTGCTCATTACAGTAAAGTGTTATAAATGAACTCTTTATATTATAAAGAATTTAAAAAGTCTCAAAAAACCACACAGACTTTCAAATACTTCCTGAGAACATTAGCACAAAGGCTTTTCATACCAAAATTACAAAGGGCTTCCATGTTGTGCAGTGTACACACTGAATTTAATCCCTGTTGCACAATCCAAATACCAAAACATTTTATGAAACAATAGCCCTCAAATGACACTTTTGAGTACCAGCAGACAAATGTTTATTACATTTTTCTGAAATTCTTCTCTCCACTTTGGTGAAGTGAGAAGAGAGGAACTTCAGAGATTATGCAACTTCCACAGCTCAATATCTGGAGCCACATGAATAGCACCACAGCTGAAACAGACTTTCAACAGTCTTAGTTTTTAAATAAACCAATATTTTATTATGACTAGCTCTCCAATTATTTTTTAAATCTATTTAAATTAAGTCTCAGTTCAATTATGTATCTTTTGCTATTTTGTCTATTTTGCATGAACTATGATACACTTGCAGCTTGGGAGGTAAAAAAATTCCACAGACCCAGCAGTTCACAATCCCTCCCCATTTCACTTTTCTTTTTAAAAAAAAGTGGGGGGGGGGGGGGGGGGGGGGGAAAGACAGGGAAGAGAAAACCAGGCTGCGTCTTTCTTGTTTTCTGACTGTTTAAAAACTCATTTAAAAAGCTCACATAGGACCTCCAATAGTAAAGTCTGATACTATAGTATCAAAATTATGCAAAGGTCCTTGAAATGAAATATGCAAAGGAAAGGCTATCCACCTCATCCCTCTATTATATAATGATTCTATTGTTGAAGCCAATTGTATTTTTAATAGCTAGGTTTTTAAACTGAATTGTAATAACTTTGCCTTAGATTACTCCAAATTACAACCTCCAGTATTTTCAGAACGCCATAGCTCCATTCTGTTTATTCTCAGTCAGTTTGTGATCATCTTAGGAACCAGCAATAGAAAATCTACTTCATATATCCTAAACGTTTACCATTTCAAATAGGGACATTTCCAAATGTTAGTTCTAAATATCCCCAGAAGTCAGTTCTTATTCAGAGAGTCTCTCTGGATCAGCATTCCCATAAATACCTACCAATTTTTGATTTCTGTACAAGTGACATGACCTGATCTTGCCTTTAACATTGACAAGCAGAGTTTGTTTTATCTGAATAATAATAGCAGTCCCAAGCACTCCCATGTACAGATTGAAGCTCAGATAATTGGCACAATCCTCTTAGTGCTGAACTCTGATTCAGAAACAATGTGCAACTTGGAAACAGTCACCATCTAAAAAGACCAAAATTCCAGGCTCAGAGTTCTTTTAAAAAGCTAGGCCAAACGTTTATCAGATGCTCTTCCTCGCCACTAGATAAACAACATCATTGCGAGGTAGATCTGTCTTTTCTATTAATCAAGATCAATAGGAGTTGGTTTTGCCCACTAGTGTATAAACTACCAAAAAGGAGGTTGTGCGGGTCACATTATATCTGACCCATCCACCTACGTCAATAGATCCTGTCCATGATGGGTCCCAAGGATTGTCTGATCAAAACTGAAAGGTCTAACGAAAAAGATTTTCCCCTCAGCCAGTAAGAAGCCCGACTGTGAAGGATCTTGGCTATGAGCATCACTATTAGGTGAAACAATTTACAATGGGAGAGCTCATTTATGCTGCTGGCCATAACTTGATGCAAGTTAAAGCTGTTTAAGATTATTTGAGCAGCAATTGGAATTTGTAGTTTTTTCATTAGAACTAGGTTTAGACATTCTTGTTGATAACATGGCCCTTAATTATAACAATTCTTTTGCAAAAGCGTTGCGATGTTAGAAATCATGTACTGTTGGTAACTGAAAAGATTCAGTTGACTTAAAAGTCAGGCATTAAAAGTAACCAAATTCTAAGCACAAGCAAGAAAGTTTGTCTCTTTTTTTTTTAATTAAGTAGCCAGAGTTGAATGGAAGCTGCACTCCCTCATCCATTCAAATTGGAAGACCAAGATGTAACATCTGTGGAAAAGCAGAAAATGTCTGAATTCAGAAACCGGTCAAGTCCAAGTGGCTTTGACAGCTCGAACAGCCTGACTTAAAAATGTTAAAATTAATTGACGATTTAAACAACTTTATTTTTTCTGAATCAAGTCATTGGAGTATGACGGAAAACCCACATGCCAAATGGAAAATATTAATTTTGGTGTATGGAACTTTGTCGAAGACCTTTTTGCTGGACAGTATTACAAATAACTTTTAAAAAACAGAACAGAACAGCTAAAGGTGGCCACGCACAATTTGCATACGAGAAGCCAAAGGCCAGCTGGGAGACAGAGGTGATTGCCCATTCTAGCCAGAACAATGGGGTGCATCCGGATTCAATTAACTAGAATGGTTTGTCAATGTTGGTCATCAAAAGCCATAGACACCTATTGACTTTGAAACAGCCAAACCCCCCCTGCCAAGTATGTTTGCATAGCCTGAGAGGAGAACTTTGAATTTCAAAAAACCCTTCCAGAAACTCCTGTTTCAAACAAAGATGTGGTCACATGACATGCCTGCCTATGTAACTGAGTTTGTGAATTGTGCCTCTGAAGGCAGACAGTAACTGAACTCCAAGGAAGAAAGCACCTCTCTCTCCAGCAACGTCCCAGGGAAGCCTCGGTGGCAGCTAAGTCTCAAGACATATCCTTACAGTCAACAACCAGGGGACAAGGCTAAAGCCCCACTCCTGCCTTCCAGAACCAGAGAAGCAAGCCCGAATTCTGCACGTGGCCCAGCGAGGACTTCAAGACTTCAACTAAGGACACTGAAACTCAGTATTTGAATGCCATTCATTACAGACTTTACTTCAACCTCCAAACTCTCTTTTCCCCTCTCTATGTGTGTGTGCCTCTCGTATGAATGCAAGGGTGGATGCATCATGTAATTTAGTAATTTTAACCGGTTTAGAGTGACAAGGTTAATTAACTAGCATCTTTCTTGTTTAAACTCAGGAAAACCTGTCTGATTGGTTCATTTGCAAGAGTAACAGGAGCAAGTGCTTACTGAGTTGGTAAGTTAAATCACTTTATTAAAAAGGATAAACCCTGTTGCGGTCAAACCAGATAAGGGGCGAAAGGGGAGCCTGAGACCCTTTCATCACCTGGTTGTAACAGGAGAATAATTGGTTATAAAGGGACAAAAATCCCACTCTGATAAATATGCAAAAGTGCAGCAGCAATTTGCAGCCTGTACCTCGAGAGTGTAAAGTATGTTAGACTCTTGCTTGTACATTTACTGCAAAAGGAAAATCCCATGATAAATGATTAGCTTGGGATCTAATGATCTTGAGCTCTGAATACTACGGTAAAATTCAATGTTGTATTATTGGCATTCAGTATCCCATTGTGAAAGCCTACCAAATGACAGATCCACCTATCATGGTCCAGCGGTCAGCATATACCTTTACATGTTCCCACGTACGGATATGGTCAATCATATAGTGTACTGTTTGCAGACAGGAAGACACTACGCAGGTTCCCGTAATGGCACACACACTATATAACTGGAAAAACAAAAAGGGATTTTTTTTAATTCAGAGCTCTGTTACAGACAAAAATACTTGAGCTGATTACTTGCTCATTTTTGAAGAAAACAGCAGATGAGATATGTTGTTCCAAAATTAGCATATCATCTAGCCTGAGTACACATAGACAGGTCACTGGGATCTTCTAGAACAGTTCTTTTCAGACGGCGTTGAGAACTAATTTAACAGGCTTTCTTCAAAGACAGGAGACAAGATGAATTGACACAGTGGACTTCTCAGGGTCTTTTACAGATGCTGGAAAGCGAGCTGGGTTGTGGTCTTCTCTCCTTCCTTCACTTCAGCAGCAGGCTAAAACTTTATCAGCTGCTCACTCCAGAAGGTAAACACACCGACACTACAACCAAAAGCTTGCGAGTTTTTTCTGCCCTTTCAGGTGTGCTCTGCTGTTCCCTGGGCTTGTCCAATCAAGGGGCGCGTGACTGAATTCTCTACCCACATCTTCCCATTACCAGGGTTTCTGTTCTATTTTTAACTTGACTCATGCGACAACCAGTAAACATTATTGCCAAGCCGGTTATTTGTGTCCTCTTGATGACTATCTTGAAAAAAAACTGGTTCAACATTTATTCAGTTTGACTATGAATTCCTCAAAAAATATTTTATCAAAAAAAAAATCACTTCCATAACAATATATGTTTCATGAACTTGCTATGTCTATTGGCTCATGTGTATTATTTAATCTGTAAATTAATTTGAAGAAACATGTTAGCCTTCCTGCTACGGTCCAAACATATTACTTTCTGCATTCAGGAAGTGATGGGAGTGCAAAGTAGGGTTCCCATATATCCTCCATTGGATAATCTAGGGTATGAACTATTAATGTTGGACTTTGCTAACACCAACGCAATTAAGGGCACAATTCAGAATTCAGCATCAACATAGAAATTGTCACCTGACTGCGAGCCCAAGAGTTCAACAGCTTTAGGAAAGAGGAACTGCAGCAACCGTAATAAAAAGGTAACCAAAGCAAGACAAAAATCCAGCAAAAGAAAAGACAAAGCAAAGCTCTGTCTTAAAAAACCTCAAGGCTGAACATCAAAACTTGTGCTTTTGCATAAACATTGAGAAAAAAGATTTACCAAAAGCAAAAAGGACCTTTTCAGTACATGTACACTTCTGCTATAAGAACAGAAAATGCTAGAAACACTCAGCAGGTCAGACAATATTTATGGGGAGAGAAACAGAGTTCATGTTTGAGGTCGATGATCTTTTATGATCTGATCAGAAGGAGGGAAACAAGGGAAGAGAATTAATAAGGCTCACAAGGCTTCTTGTGGAAGGATGGGGATGAGCAAGTGATGTAAATACTTAAAGGGAGAGTTTCTCTCATTTGCTCCCAACCCATAGGAGGGGCAGCAATTTCTTGTGTGTGAATATGAACAAAGACAACAGATTTCCTATTGCTGGTTGCCAAGACAAACTAGTAGATAATAAATGGAATGAAGTCATGGCATTGTGAAAATACTGAATATTGAACACAGAAGTAAATATATACAGTCACTGAAAGGAACTCACCCAAATCGGCAGCAAATAGACTGCAGGATCCTCAAATAGGCCAAGGAAAAGATCCACGAGGACAAAAAAATAAGTGACTCCCTGTGTAGACCAGTGATTGTACAATTTGTAGAATCTAGGGGAGCAAAAAGTTCCAAAAATTGGTGCTCTTTTTATAACGTGGAAGAAATATTGCAAGTAAAGAAGAATTTTGTTAAATAAAAGACGAGTCTGAAAGCCAATGATCGGTTAGCTGGACCTGGTGTGCTGGCCAATATTCATCCCTCAATGAGCATCATAACTGACTCTGTACTAGAAAACACTCAGCTAACCCAGTCTCAGACCACTTCAAGATAATGAATTATGGAATTGTGGGATATTAACAGCATAGGAGGCCAGTCCTCCCGAAGTGCCTGTGCTAGCTCTTTGAACCTGTTGCTCTTTCTCCGTAGCTCTACAAATGTTACCTTTTCAAATATCAAATTGCCTTATGAAAGTTATTATTGAATGTGGTTCCACCACCCCCTCAGGTATTTCCCAATTGATTCTTTTATCACTATTAATGCATTAAATGTTGTCCGATTTAGGCTTTCAAGTAGGTCACCTGAACTGGGAAACAAATAGCTGTATTTGTAATTCTTAATCTTGCAAAGCGTGAAACTAACAAAAGATCTTGAAATCTATTCCAATCTATGAGATAACAGGTTATTAAAGTCTTACCTGATTGCTTGCGGTGAAGTTTCAAACTGGATGTTTCTGTTATATTGAGCATCAGAAACATAAGCTGCAGCCAGTTGAAGTTGCTGTTAAATTAAAACAGGAAATATGTATTAACTAAGACTAGGAATAAGACTAATTATAATCTTAGAAGTATCTTGCTGTTTTCTATTGGATTTCCTACATATCAAAAAATACCTCATTGTCTATAAAGCACTTTGGAACATCATGAGATTATGAAAGATGCTATATAAATGCAAGCCTTTTATTTTTTTCATGCTCTAAAAAGGACAGTAAAAACATAAACCAGTGCTTCCCTCCCTTTTCACATTACAAAGCTTTTATCGATTGATGCTCAAAACCATTGGATTCAGCACATTTAAAACACTAGCCTAGTTCACTTCTATAAGCAATTCTAGTGAAAAAGTGTTGGTAAATTGATCAAGCTAGGTTTCCCATTTCCTCTTGTCCCACACCCCTCCTCTCCTGAAGAGGAGGTCTTTCCTTGCAATACATTTCCACAAATACCTGCAGTCCTACAGTATCCCAGCAGTTCTTGTATGAAAGCAGGCTACATCAGGGAGGAGATGTGGACGAGAGAAAGAATGTAAGAAATACACCTCAAGAGCCTGCTCCACCATTCAACACGACCACGGCTGATCTTCTGTCTCTACTTCACTTTTTCTCCCTCTCCCTATGTCCCTTGATTCCCCGAGACATCAAAAATCTGTCAATCCTTGCCTTATATATACTCAATGACGGAGCATCCACAAGCCTCAGGGGTACAGAATTCCAAAGACACAACCCTTTGAGTGAAGAGGTTTCTCCTCATCTCAGTCCTAAATGATCAACCGCTTATCTGACACTGATTCTGTTCTAGATTCCTTAACCAGGGGAAAACAGCCTCTCCTCTTAGGTGTCTACCCTACCCAGCCCCTTCAGAATCCTGTGTGTTTCAATGGAATCGCCTCTCTTTCTTCTCAAATCCAGAGAATATAGGCCCAATTTACTCAGCTTATCATAGGATAACCCCCTCATCTCAGGGACCAATCGAATGAACCTTCGCTGTACTGCCTCCAATGGAAGTATATCCTTCCTTAAATATGGAGATCAATACTGCAAACAGTACTCTAGGTGTGCTTTCTTATTCTTCCACTCCAATCCCCTTGCAATTAAGATCAACATGCCATTTGCCTTCCTAATTGCTTACGATACCTACACGCTAACTTGTGTTTCTCACACGAGTACTCCCATCAACAACATTTAGAAGTTTCACACCTTTTAAAAAATATTCTGCTTTTACTACCAAAGTGAATAACCTCACACTTCCCCACATCTGCCATCTTGTTGCCCACTCACTTAACCTGTCTATGTGGCTCTGCAGCCTTTGTGTCCTCCTCACAGCTTCCATTTGCACCAAGCTTTGTACTGTCAAAAAATTTACATAAATTACTCTCAGTCTCTTCATCTGATTCATTAATATAGATTGTAAAAAGCTGAAGCCCCAGCATTGATCCTTGCACCATTCCACTAATTACAGCCTGCCAACTTGAAAATGCCCCACTTATCCCACTCTGTTAACCAATCCTCTATCCACGCTAATATATTACCCTCAAATCCATGAGCCCTTATCTTGCCTATTAACCTTTTGTGTGGCACCTTATCGAATGTCTTTTGGAAATCCATACATATTACATCTACCGGTTCCCCTTTATCTACCTTACTAGTTACATCTTCAAAAACTCTAATAAATTTGTCAAACAGGATCTCCCTTTAGTAAAACCATGTTGACTTTGTCTGATCATGCTATGATTTAAGTGCATTAAGACTTACTGAATAATAAATTCCAGCATTTTCCCAATGACTGATGTTAGGCTAAATGGCCTGTATTTCCCCCTTTTCTCTCCCCCTCCGTCCTTGAATACATTTGCTAACTTCCAATCTGCTGGGACTGTTCCAGAATCTAGAGTATTTTGCAAAACCATAACTGCTGCATCCAGTATTTCTGCAGCTAACCTTTTTAGAACCTGAGGATATAGACCTGGGGATTTGTTGGCTTTTAGTCCAAGTTTCTCCAATACTTTTTCTTTGCTGATATTAGTTACCTTAAGTTCCTCACTCTTGTTAGCCCCTTGGTCACCTATTTCTGGTATATAATTTGTGCCTTCACAGTGGAAAACAGACGGAAAATATTTGTTCTACATCTGTTCCTCGTTCCCAATGATAATTTCTCCTGTCTCTGCCACTAAGGGACCAACATTTATTTTAGCTATTCTCCTTTTTATGAACTTGTAAAATCTCTTACAATCTGTTTAATGTTCCTGGCTACTTTACTCTCATATTCCATTTTCCCCCCTTTTTATGAACATTTTGGTCACCTTTTGCTGGTTTTTAAGACACTCCCAATCCTTAGGCTTGCTACTATCCCTTGCAACATAATAAGCCTCTTAATTTACTATGCTTGACTTCCCTACTAAGCCATGGATGCATCTTTGTCACTGAGTTTTTGTTTTTTAACGGAATATATTTTTGAACATTTTGAATTGTTTCTTTAAGTGTTTTCCACTGTTTATTTACCACCATACCTTTTAATCTATTTACCCAAATCAACCTGAGTCAGCTCTCCCTTCATACCAATGTAATTGGCTTTGTTTAAGTTAAAGATTCGTGTTTGGGACTGGAGTACATAACTTCCAAACTTAATACGAATTCAATTGTATTATGATCACTTTTTCCCCAGCAGATCTTTTACTATGAGATTACTAATTAACCCTGCCTCATTACATAATACTAGATCTAAAATAGCTTTATCCCTAGTTGGTTTCACAACATATTGTTCCAGGAAACTCTTGTCAAAACATTCTACAAACTCATCTTCCAGACAACCTCTGCCAATTTGACTTGTCCAGTCTATAAAAATATTAAACTTCCCCACAACTATTACATTATCTTTGTTACAAGCTCCGATAATTTCTTCTTTAATGCTTTGTCCAATGGCATAACTACTGCTAAGGGGCCTATAAACTACTCCCACCAGCATTTTATGATCTGTGTTATTCTTAATCTTCACCCATACTGATTCTATTTCCTGATCTTCTGGACCAAGTTCCTTTCTCACTACAGTCCTTATGTCAACCACCTCAACCCTCCCGATGTCCCACAATATCTGCAGCTCTATCTCCAGCTCCGCAACTTACAGCTCAAGCTGCAGACACTTACAGCAGATACGGTTGTCCGGGAATGCAATGCTTTCCAGAAACTCCCACATGTTGCAGTTATGTTACACCACCTGTCCTACCATGTCTATCTAGCCTTATTTATTCATACAGTTAGAGAACTAATTACTAACTTAGTAAGGTAATAGAAAGTTACAGTCTCCTAGCTTGGAGACAAAAGAATAACAGTCACCAGCTACTGAAGGTAAAACAAAAATAAAAAGCAGCAACCTCTTCCCCACCTGCATCGAATTCTCACTTGTACCAAATTCCCCACTTTACCATTTAGTTAAACAAAGCATTCTGTTCCCCGATCACTCTGACCTCCACTCTCTCAAAGGAGACATCACAGCAGTGTCTGAGCTCATTGCCAGTTACTTATTTACACGCACAGACCCAGGGAATAGTAACTGGGAGCACGGAACAATTGTAAAGTACTCCCAGAGTTGTTACCCCAAATGGAAATTAATTCTTGTACCACAGACCTGGGACCTCCCATCTGCATCAATCATAACCTCTCATAGCAGTGGGTGGCGGGAGCGCAGGGGTGGAAGGCAAAAAAAAAGTTTGCTCTGGGAATGTAGCATTTGTCTCTATTTGTCAGTCTTAGCCTTTAAAATCAAACAATTTTTTTGTTCCTTTGCTTTATCTTTCTGCCTTGACGTTATCAATATCCAGGGTGTTACACATAGACTTTTTTTTGGTACCACATTCTGTGTAGCCTTCTAATCTGAAGAAACATTTAGGATCAAAGGTTGCCAGTATTTTTAAAGAATGGGATAAAACAGTTAACTAGCTGCTAGACTGACCTTTGCTCAGCAAGCTTATTGGCAGTTGCAAGATCACCTATGCTTTACAGCAATTGTGTTATAAAAATCAAACAGTTCAAATATCTAGTAATGGAAAGTTTTGGAAGAATTGAATTATGGTGGTGGCAGATTAGAGGGTACTGGTGGAAAATGAGAGAGAGAAATAAATAAAAATTTCAATTTGGCTCCCATTCTCCTTATGCCCCAATCCCACATACCCTCTTTCAGTTAAAATCAAAAATGTTTAACACTCAGCCTATTCCCTCCACTCAATATCATTGGGACAAAGGATCTACAAACTCGGCATCATTCCATGCCCTCCTTCTGAGGTAGTCCCTAGGGATCAAGGATGACTTGCTTCCACTCCAGTTTGATGAGTTCTCAGATGGCGAGTAAGTCCAATGTGTGACTCTGCCACAGGGGCTGGTGGTGCTTGAAGGGTTGGACAGATGAGTAGTTTGGATGTTTGTGTGCTTCCTCGGACGCCTGGACTTATCTCTGCATGTTCCCGACAAAGTCCCTCAAGGTGTACAATGCCTTCCCAAATTAGCTTTCTCCATCTAGAAGTCACGAGCCAGGGACTCCCATGAGTTGAAAGGGATGTCTGATCACTTATTTGAGGACATCTCTAAAGCTTTTCCACTATCCTCCTGGGAGTCTCCTGCCACGACCAAGTTCTGAGTAGGACAGCTGCTTTGGGAATCTGGTGTCAGGTATGGGCCACTCCATGTCGTACAGGACCGTACCAGACCACAAGTTCCCAGTTTAGGTCATTGTGTATGTGGAGCTGGACAAAATGGAGTACAGCAGGGTTGGGGCATTGCAAATGACCACAGCTGACCTCAGCCGCTCTGGGCATGGGTGGGGGAGAGGTTGAGCAGGATGCAACAAAATAGAACTAGGAGCAGGAGTAGGCCTTATGGACCTTACGCTCCGCCATTCAATACGATCATGGCTGATCTTCGGATTCAACTCTACTTTCCTGCCCACTCCCCATTAAAGGCCTGGTCGGGTCTGCAAAAAAAACCGACCCGAGCCCGACAGAACCACATCTGACCCAAGCCCGACTCGGCCCAAGCGCTTCCATTTTTTCCTGCGCCCGACCTGACCATCAGTTAACGTACCTTCCGTTTTTCGCTTTCTTGCTGATCTGCACAAGCTTAAAATAATTAACAAAAGCACCTTTCTAGTCCAAAAATTAAATTAACAGTGGAGCCACTTACCTGTGAAAGAGCATGTCCGACCTGGCCCGAGCCCGAATGCTGGACCCGGAAGTGCAACCCGACCCGACCCAAAACAGACACATGTTGTCGGGTCCCATCGGGTTCGGGCGAGGTAGCAGGCCTTTACTCCCCACACCCCTTGATTCCCCGAGAGACCAAAAATTTGTCTATCCCAGCCTTAAATGTATTCAACAATGGAGCATCCACAACCCTCTGGGGTAGAGAATTCCAAAGATTCACAACCCTTTGAGTAAAGTAATTTCTCACCTCAGTCCTAAATAATTGGCCCCTTATCCTGAGACTGTGTTCCCATGTTTTAGATTCCCGACCAGCAGAAATAATCTTTCAGTGTCTACTCTATCCAGCCCCTTTAGGATCTTAGATGTTTCAAGATCACCTCCCATTCTTCTAAACTCCAGAGAATACAGACCCAATTTACTTAGTCTCTCATCATAAGACAACCCCCTCATCCTAGGGACCAATCTAGTGAACCTTTGTTGCACTGCCTCAAATGCAAGTATATCCTTTCTTAAATGTGGAGACCAAAACTGCACAGTATTCCAGATGTGGTCTCACCAAAACCCTGTACAATTGTAGAAATACTTCCTTACTCCTCTACTCCAATCCCCCTGCAATAAAGGCCAACAAGCCATTTGCCTTCCTAATTGCTTGTTGTACCTGCATGTTAACTTTGTGTTCCTTGTGCAAATACACCCGTCTTTTTGAACAGCAAAAAATTCTGCTTTTCTATTCTTACAACCAAAGTGCATAACTTCACACTTCCCTACATTGTACTCCATCTGCCATCTTGTTGCCCACTCAATTAACCTGTCTATATCTCTTTGCAGCCTCTCTGTGCCCTCCCCACAGCTTACCTTTCCACCTACCTCTATATCATCAGCAAACTTAGATACATTACCCTCTGTCTCTTCATCCAAGTCAATATAGATTGTAAATAGCTGGGGGCCCAGCACTGATTCTTGCGGCACTCTACTATTTACTGCCTGTGAATGTCCACTCATTGGTTAACAGACAGGAAGCAATCATCTATCCATGCTAATATATTATCCCCAACTCCATGAGCCTTTATCTCGCCAACTAATCTTTTGTGTGGCACCTTATGGAATGCCTTTTGGAAATCCAGGTATACTACATCTACTGGTTCTCCTTTATCTACCCTACTAGTTACATCCTCAAAAAACTAATAAATTTGTCAAACACGATTTCCCTTTAGTAAAACCATGTTGACTTGTCCTAATCATACTATGCTTTTCTAAGTGCATTGTTAAGACTCCAGATTCCATCTCAAATTATTCCCTTATTCTAATACTTGCTCCTCCTATGAAAAGATGAGGGTTGATGGTCAAGGATAAAATGCTCAAAGTCTTCATCCCTCATTCCCAAACCAATAGCCTTGCAGAAATAAATATTTTCCCTAAGTTCTTCACATTCTCTGAACTGAGCAATAATTCCCCAGTGATGAGTATTTCAGATTAGGTGTGCAGCTAAAACTGCTGCACTAAAAAGTAACTACAGAAATGGTTTTAGCCAAGGTTATTAGTGGTTAACATTGCAGGCAGGGGAACAAAAACTGATAGAAGGGCCAGCTGTGATCAACTTTGACAACCATCATAAAAGGTGACAGAGCTGAACTGGCAGATTCTAAGTAGAAATCAATCTTTTCAACTAAACCAGACAATATTATCCAGTCCCACCCATTAGTCACCCAACTTACTCTGATATATACTCCCTTCAGTAGACAGTGTTTATAAAAAAAAGCCAAAGTTCTCCCATCCACAAAAAATACCATAAGGCATACTGATTTGCACCATCGGCTCAGTGAACAAAGGGGTTGCATAGTTTTTGAACAGGTAGAAATGTTACAGAATCAGTAAATCTAAGATGGTCAACTTGGAGCTCCAAGGTATTAGCATTTTCTTGGTATTCCTTCCTCAAGAGAATGAGTAGGAATCTTCACAAATAACTCATTGTGCTTAACAAACTGTCCAGCTTTTCAGTGATTTGGTACATTATTGTTTTTCCCAGTCCAAGTTCCTTTCATATTGTGCATTTCCAAGCTCTGCAGCCCCCTCCAACATCTTTCCTCACCCATTTTCATTCACATTTGGCACAACACAGGCTTTATATCACTTCTGGCCATTACGCCACTGCCCATATCATCTCCAGTGTACCTCCTTGGTACACCCTGGTCTCCTCTCCATTGCTCGTTACCCTTGGCAATACCATCCAGCAGTATTGAGTGCTCATGTAGTCTCATGATATGTAGCTCTACCTCCATGAATCTATCAATGCCATTGCTAGGTTTTCCAATTGTCTGGCAGATATTAAGACCTAGAGGAGCTATAGCTTACAAATGTTCACAAGACAAAAAACCAAGAGTAACCTCTTTGGCACCACCAGCACCTGGCGTTGAATCCACCAATCTCTCCAGCAGTCAACTTTGTTAGAATGAGAAGTCACAGAACTTTGGCAGACTGTTCAACACCTATGCTCATGACTAAGATTATACCTTTCTAGCTCTGCAACACTGTCTACCTCAACTTCTCCTAGACCAATGCAAACATTAATCCACACCTTCATTAACCTCAAGGATCAACTTTTCCATGGCTCTCCTAACCAACCTCGTCTGCAGCCTACAAATGAAATATATTCTCATCCGCACAAAATCATCAGCCCCTCCAAACCTCCTGGTACCCATTGAGTGGACTTAAAAATTCATGACCTTGCTTTCAAATCCCACTACAGTTGCCTTTTCCCAGCCCTACCTTCTAGTTCTCTAGGCTTAAGTACCCATGCAAGCCTTCTGCTCCTCTATTAACAGACTCTGCTCTCCCTGCTGCACCACTTAATTCCTGTCCTTTATGTCTAGCTCCTTCTACCTTGCCACCTGCTTCCCTTTCAACAGCCCCTCACCAATTTTTCCTCCTGTTCAATATCAACTTTTTGGCTCTTTCCGTGCTATGAAACAGTCAAACAACTTCCTGTATATAAAAAGAGTACTATAGAATTGAGCTATGATTACATAAAATGTGTAAACTATTTTTGCTGCATCCTTGCTTATATGCCCCAAGTATCATCTTTCATTAACATGGAGTAAACCGTCTTTCATAGTATCAAAGCTCATCATCTGAATGACAGGAAGATGGTAGCAATACACTCATGTTTTATGACAAGTTGTGTTACTCAAATGCTATTCAAATTATTCCAGGTACCTGCTGTGCATCTATTAAACCCTTACTAGCCAGCTGCATAATAACCAACAAGAAACAACGCTCCTGGGCTAGTTCGGGTAAAAGGGAGAAGGAAGGGAAAGGCAAGTAGGTCCTCTTGGAATTGAGATGGCTCCAAGATGTCACACTTTGTAATGGAAGATTTAAACTATGTCATTCCTCTGCAGGAGATTTGGTAATTTGACATCTGAGCCAAGAGGTGTACAGTATTCTAATGCACTGACCAGCCAACTTGATTCATTAATAGGACTTAGAAAGACAGATCTGGTAACTTAGGTAAGAGGGTTGCAAGCCAATCTCTGAACTCTGCAAAAGTAGGGTGTGTCACTGTGGAGACTGCATGCTGGATATAACTGGTCAAAACAAAACTATGGGTGGATTTCTCCATGACTTGGTCTGGAGATTCTGATGCATAGGGTTCATGTAGGTACATAAACAGCGCAACTAGGAAGGGGCTACCTAGATATAAAAATGTATCCACTTCCTCCATTTCATTTAGCTTTGTGACAATCATAGGTGCTTCCAGTCCTCTGAATAAAACAAACTCGTCATCTAGTCACTGCATTTAAGCAAAACTGTTGGATTCATAAATGGTTTTGAACAATGCAGATTGTGGAAGGGTTGATAGAAGCTTTTAAATTGTTGAAAAGGGCAGACTGTTTCCAATAATTGAGGGGTCACAAATTTGAGATTTAGAACACAGGGCATGATAAACTTACTGGCAGATTGTGGAAATTAGTTTCTGGCTACTGCCCTGAAAGTAAGTAATTGGATAGATGGTTAAAGGAAAAGGGTACAAAGAGTGCAAAGTGGTTAAATGTAATACAAGCAAGAAATGCTGGAAATACTCAGCAGGTCTGGCAGCATCTGTGGAGAGAGAAGCAGAGATAACGTTTCAGGTCAGTTCTGATGAAGGGTCACTGACCTAAAACGTTAACTCTGCTTCTCTCTCCACAGATGCTGCCAGACCTGCTGAGTATTGCCAGCATTTCTTGTTTTTTTTCCAGATTTCCAGCATCTGCAGTATTTTGCTTTTATTTTAGTGGTTAAATGTAATTACGGTTCACATGGAGGCCGAATGCCGTCCTAGCACGTTTCTATGTTGTAACTTCTATGCATTTCGATGTTTCATCGCTCCTGGAGATATCCCTAATTCCATCACCATCACGGCAGATGACTCCAGGGTTATTCACTGAATTGCCTCTTAATTTGACATTATGTGTGAGATGGATCCAGATGGAGATACCTGCAACTGGGATTGCATTGAGAAAAATAGCCCCGTCTCGTCCCTTAGTCAATAGCTCGCCGTTAATACAAACACTTTCTTCAGATGGAATAGACCAGAATTTTGACTTTTTTGAGCCTGTGCTCCTTTAAATATGGCTCCACAGTCCAATGTGCCCGCCGGTAACAGCGGATGGGATCACCATTCCCAATTCTACCCCAAGTCAACCGAACTTCTCGAAAAGAATCCTGCCCAACAGATGGGTTCACAGTCCCATACTTCACTCTTTACTGGGATAGGGGAAGATTTACTGGCCAGTCGAAAGATAATACACCAGAAGCGAGACGTGTTCCAGTGTCTGAATTGCTGACTAAACATATATATGAAATTTCTGTTTGCTCCCGGGCTAGTCCGAATGACAAAAACAAACCTCCCGCCGATTTATCGTGAACCTGGGCAAGGACTGGCGGTGGGTATTTACCGTTAATTGTGCGTTTCCTTTCTACTATTCTATGTAAACTTGTGACATGAAAAAAGTAACAATGATCCTGCCTCCTTAATGCATAAATAAATTGGGTATAAACCCTTAACAGAAAACCAACTTTAATAAACGGTATACTCTGCAGAATTATCCCAACTTTCAAAAATAACCCACTCCAGAGATTTACAACATAAAATATCCGTTGATTTTGATCGGGGATTTTATTTTTTTTTATCGCTGGAAACAGACTTCCGCGGGGGGGGGGGGGGGAGAGACAACGACATTTATTCCGGGCTTTTATTTTTTTTCTCCAAACTTAAAACTCCAAAAAAAGTGATTGTTTGACGTTGAAAACCAAATACAAGTAGAAACAGGGGGAAAATGCAACAAAAATAAAACCCAGCAGTTCTTTTATACTTGCACGCTTATTCCGCTTTTTAATGTTAATTCCAATAAATGAGAAGGCACTCACCTCATCATCTATCATCGAATGACTGAAACTTTGCTCAAGTCTCTTAAACTTTTCACTGACATTCGCCTCAGTTTTTTCCGGCTTGCTCAATTGCCCTTGTTCTTCAGCTATAGTCGGCATGTTGTCCGACATCGTTACCCACCTCCCGCAACCAGACAACCGAGAACCACCGAGCAACAGGAGCGAGAGACTGAAAACAAAGCCGCCACAAGTGGGATTTTTTTTTTTTTGCTGACTGCAGCTTCCGTCCTAAAAGGAAAAAAAATATTTTCCTCGTGTTTCCTCCTGTCAATTTTCCTTCTATTTTCACGTGCGCTGTGTTACTATGATCGGTTGCAATCTCTTTTTTAATATTGTCAGCTGAAAACAAAATCTAATGTGAGCTGACTTTTATTTTAATCCAGCCGTCATGTGATAATGGGAGAGCAAAAACAGCGGAAAAGGTTCGCTGGATATTTTTCTTTCCTGGAATGGGGAGTTTGGAATAAGTTGTGCTACTCGTCTTGGTTTGTAAAAACTGAGCCAAATGCATTAATTACTACAGAGCACGCGCTTGCAAATATGTTATATTTATCTGTTACCAGTCACCAACATATTTCCTCAGAAGGACACGAATTGTGGGAACATATTTCCTTAAATTGTAAGACAACTTGAGTGGCAAATTTTGTTGATATATAGGCATTACTGATTTATTGAAGCATATCTATTGTCCAAATGTACAAAATTATGTACTAAATGCATTAGGAATTTCATACTTCAGTTAACAAATGAGGTATTGTCTAACTGTGGCATCTTTAAGTTATCATGGCTGGTCTCTTTAAGAGGCACTTCTATTTACTCACTGATGCTCAGTTTGGGTTCGACCAGGACCACTGGGCTCCAAATTTTATTATACCCTTGGTCCAAATATGGAGAAAAGAGCTGAATTCCAGAGGTGAGAGTGACTGCCATTGACACCGCTGAGACAATTTCAGAAAGATAAAGGCATTAAAAATTTATCTTACTGATTTAGTGAGATATGTGGCTTTTTGCTTTTTTGTACAAGTAGTCAATGTTTGTCCGCACACTTCTCGCGATGTGGAGTATTTCAGATAGATGTCCATCTGTCAGGAGTGATCTTGATCACTCTCTCCCTCCTCTCTCTCTCTTTCCCCCTGTTCCCCCCTCTCTCAGCCCCCATCTCTCTCTGCTGCCTCTCTCGATCCCCATCTCTCTCTCTCTGTCCTGCTGTCTCTCTCTCTCTCTGTCTCTCTCTCTCTACCCCCTCTCTTTCTGCCTCCTCTCTCTGTCTCTGTCTGTCTCTCTCTCTGTCCTGCTGTCTCTCTGTCCCTCTCTCTCTGCTTCTCTCTCTACCCCCTCTCTTTCTGCCTCCTCTGTCCCCCTCTGTCTCTGTCCCCCTCTGTCTCTGTCCCCCTCTGTCTCTGTCCCCCTCTGTCTCTTTCCCCCTCTCTCTCTGTCCCCCTCTCTCTCTGTCCCTCTCCTCTATCCCCTCTCTTTTTGCCTCCTTTCTCTGTCCCTCTCTCTATGTTTCCTCTCTCTGTCCCCCTTTTCTCTCTCTCTATCCCTCTCTCTCCGACTGTTGCACAAAGCGTGAACGCTCAGCAGGGCAATTTTGTGGTTGGTCAGTTTTTAAAAAAATCACGCTGTCAGTTTCACAGCTGACAGGTGTTGGGAGCGGGAACAGTGGTTTCAGAACTTGGCACAGATTCGGGGTTTTCTGGCCGGCTTTTAAAAAACGATCAATGTCTTCATGTCGCGTTTGCAGACGTCTTTAAAGCGGAGACATGGACTGCCGGTGGGTCTGATACCAGTGACGATCTCACTGTACAATGTGTCCTTGGGGATCCTGCCATCTTCCATGCGGCTCTTGGCCAGTCTGGACATAGCAGTGGAAGCCTTTCCCATGTGCTTGTTGATTTCTGCATCGAGAGATAGGTTACTGGTGATAGTTGAGGTTAGGTAGGTGAACTCTTGAACCACTTCCAGAGCGTGGTCGCTGATATTGATGGATGGAGCATTTCTGACATCCTGTCCCATGATGTTTGTTTTCTTGAGGCTGATGCTTAGGCCAAATTCATTGCAGGCAGCCACAATCCTGTCAATGAGTCTCTGCAGACACTCTTCAGTGTGAGATGTTAAGGCAGCATCGTCAGCAAAGAGGAGTTCCCTGATGAGGACTTTCTGTACTTTGGTCTTCGCTCTTAGACGGGCAAGGTTGAACAACCTGCCACCTGATTTTGTGTGGAGGAAAATTCCTTCTTCTGAAGACTTGAATGCATGTGAGAGCAGCAGGGAGAAGAAGATCCCAAACAGTGTAGGTGCGAGAACACAGCCCTGTTTCACGCCACTCAGGATAGGAAAGGGGTCTGATGAGGCACCGCTATGCTGAATTGTGCCTTTCATATTGTCATGGAATGAGGTGATGATACTTAGTAGCTTTGGTGGACATCTGATCTTTGCTAGGGCGGTGGATGTTGTCTATATGGACTTTAGTAAAGCCTTTGACAAGGTCCCGCATGGCAGACTGGTGCAAAAGGTAAAGTCACATGGGATCAGAGGTGGGCTGGCAAGATGGATACAGAACTGGCTCAGTCACAGAAGACAGAGGGTAACAGTGGATGGGTGTTTTTCTGAATGGAGGGATGTGACTAGTGGTGTTCCGCAGGGATCAGTGCTGGGACCTTTGCTGTTTGTCGTATATATAAATGATTTGGAGGAAAATGTAGCTGGTCTGATTAGTAAGTTTGCGGATGACACAAAGGTTGGTGGAGTTGCGGATAATGATGAGGATTGTCAGAGGATACAGCAGGATATAGATCGGTTGGAGACTTGGGTGGAGAAATGGCAGATGGAGTTTAATTTGGACAAATGTGAGGTAATGCATTTTGGAAGGTATAATGCAGGTGGGAGGTATACAGTAAATAGAAGAACCCTTAGGAGTATTGACAGGCAGAGAGATCTGGGCATACAGGTCCACAGGTCACTGAAAGTGGCAACGCAGGTGGATAAGGTAGTCAAGAAGGCATACGGCATGCTTGCCTTCATCGGTCGGGGCATAGAGTGTAAAAATTGGCAAGTCATGTTGCAGCTGTACAGAACCTTAGTTAGGCCACACTTAGAATATTGCGTGCAATTCTGGTCGCCACACTACCAGAACGACGTGGAGGCTTTGGAGAGGGTACAGAGGAGGTTTACCAGAATGTTGCCTGGTCTGGAGGGCATTAGCTATGAGGAGAGGTTGAAAAAACTCGGATTGTTTTCACTGGAACGACGGAGGTGGAGGGGCGACATGATAGAAGTTTACAAAGTTATGAGCGGCATGGACAGAGTGGATAGTCAGAAGCTTTTTCCCAGGGTGTAAGAGTCAGTTACTAGGGGACATAGGTTTAAGGTGCGAGGGGCAAAGTTTAGAGGGGATGTGCGAGGCAAGTTTTATACACAGAGGGTGGTGAGTGCCTGGAACTTGCTGCCAGGTGGGGTGATGGAAGCAGATACAATAGCGACGTTTAAGGGACATCTTGACAAATACATGAATAGGAAGGGAATAGAGGGATATGGGCCCCGCAAGTGCAGAAGGTGTTAGTTTAGGCAGGCATCAAGATCGGCGCAGGCTTGGAGGGCCGAATGGCCTGTTCCTGTGCTGTACTGTTCTTTGTTCTTTGTTTACTGTGAAGAGACGTCTGCTGATGAGGTCAAAGGCTTTGGTGAGATGAATGAAAGCAACATCGAGGGACATCTGCTGTTCGCGGCATTTCTCCTGTAGCTTTCGAAGGGAGAACAGCATGTCAATGGTGGATCTCTCTGCTCGAAAGCCACACTGTTCCTCAGGGTAGACATGCTCAGCCAGCTTCTGGAGTCTGTTTAAAGCGACTCGAGCGAAGACTTTCCCCACTATGCTGAGCAGGGAGATTCCACGGTAGTTGTTGCAGTCACCGCAGTCATCCTTGTTCTTATAGAGGGTGATGATATTGGCATCGTGCATGTCCTGTGGTACTGCTCCCTTGTCCCAGCACAGGCAAAGCAGTTCGTAGAGTGCTGAAAGTATAGCAGGCTTGGCACTCTTGATTATTTCAGGGGTGATGCCGTCCTTCCCAGGGGCTTTTCCGCTGGCTAGAGAATCAATGGCATCACTGAGTTCCGATTTTGTTGGCTGTATGTCCAGCTCATCCATGACTGGTAGAGACTGGACTGCATTGAGGGCAGTCTCAGTGACAACATTTTCCCCGGAGTACAGTTCTAGGTAGTGCTGCACCCAGCGGTCCATTTGCTTGCGTTGGTCAATGATTGTGTCTCCTGATTTAGATTTGAGGCAGGCGATCTTCTTGATGGTTGGCCCAAATGCGCTCTTAATGCCATCATACATTCCTCTGATGTTTCTGGTGTCGGAGGCCAGCTGAATATGACTGCATAGGTGTTGCCAGTCATCATTTGCGCTGCGCCTGGCTGTTCTTTGTGCAGCGCTTCTGGCTGCTTTAAGTGCTAAGGATGTTAACGCGCTGGGGGCTTTCTTGTAGTTCAACAGTGCAATGCGCTTAGCGGCTATGACAGGTTCCAGCTCTTCAAGGTGAGATTGAAACCAGTCTGCATTCTGCTTCACATGTTTGCCATAGGTGGTCATTGCTGAGTCATAAATGGTATCTCTGATGTGGGCCCACTTGGTCTCTACATCCCCTGTGGGAGTGTTTTGAAGGGCTTTTTCAAGTGAATTTAGAAACTTTTGTAACAGCTGTGGATAAGAAATTCTGCTGGTGTTGATGCGCAGGCGGCCCTTCTGCTTGGAGTGATGCAACTTCTTTGGTTTGAGTCTAACCTTGCTGCACACAAGGGAGTGGTCGGTGTTGCAGTCTGCACTGTGGAAGCTGCGTGTGATTTGAACGCTGATTAAAGAGGCTCGCCTTGTGACGATGAGGTCCAGCTGGTGCCAACGACATGATCTTGGGTGCCTCCAAGAAACCTGGTGACAGGGTTTAGTATGAAAGAACAAGTTGGTGATGCAGAGGTTGTGATAGGTACACAGCTCCAGCAGTCTCTGTCCATTCTCATTCATCCTTCCAATGCCATAGCATCCAAGGCATGAGGGCCATACAGGCCACAACCCTGTATTATTACTTAAACTTCCTCATTGTTCTACATGGGAGGTTAGTAAAGTTGGTTTGTGAGAGTTAGAAAGGTATACAATGAACTATTCTGATTGAACAATTTTAATATGAAACAGACTCCGGGGTTATGCCATAGTCAACCAGGTCACAGCATTTAAAAAAAAGATTGATCTAAAAAGCAATTAGGAGGTTAGGTAAGAGCAGGAAAGTTATTTTAATAGGCCAGTTCAAGCAACCAAATATAAATTGGGAAAGCCAAAGTGTTTCAAAATCCATTGCAATGCAAAACAAATAGTCTATATATTCCTCAAAGTCTAAATCTGAGGATTATTTGATCAGTAATAACCCTAAAATTAACCATCAGCCTGGATTCAGAGGGGAAGAACCTGCCTGATCAACTTTGACCTTTTTGACGGAGACACTCCAAACAGACAAATGGAAAGCCCGTACAATGTGGTGCACCTAGACTTTCAAAAGACATTTGGCAAAGTTTCATATGAAAGACTACCAGCTAAGATAATTGCATTTGGAATTCATGGTGAATCTTGGGAATGGATAGCAAATTGACTGAAGGGTAGAAAACAATGGATACTGGTTAGTGGAGTTATGTCAGGGTGGAGGGAATACTATGATGTAGATGTGCACTGGAACTTGTTGATAAAAATAGAATCAGTAACACACCTGTGATTTTATTCATATCATAGAGTATTAACTCCTTGTGTTTATATTCTGGAAGTGCAAATTTTGAGATGCACATGTAAATCTTGGATCTGTGTATCTTTAGCTGCTTCATCAATAACCTTCCCTTCATCATAAGGTCAGAAGTAGAGATGTTTGCTGATGATTGCAGCATGTTCAGCACCATTCGAGACTCTTCAGATACTGAAGCAGCCCTTGTCCAGATGCAGCAAGACCTGGACAACATCTAGGCTTGGGCTGATAAGTGGTATGTAACATTTGCGCCACACAAGTGCCAGGCAATGACAATCTCAAACAAGAGAGAATCTAACCATCTCCCCTTGATGTTCAATAGCATTACCATCACTGAATCCCCCACCATCAACATCCTGGGGGTTACCATTGACCAGAAACTGAACTGGACCAGCCACATAAATACTGTGGCTACAACAGCAGGCCAGAGGCTGGGAATTCTGCAGCGAGTAACTCACCTCCTGACTACCCAAAGCCTGTCAGGAGCATGATGGAATACTTCCCACTTGCCTGGATGAGTGCCGCTCCAACAATACTCAAGAAGCTCACCCCCATCCAGGACAAAACTGCTCACTTAATGGCACCCTATTCACAACCTTAAAACATTCACTCCCTCCACCACAGCGCACAATGGCAGCAGTACATACCATCTACAAGCAGCAATGCAACAACTCACCAAGGCTCCTTCGACAGCACCTTCCAAACCAGTGACCTTTACCACCTGGAAGGACAAGGGCAGCAGATGCATGAGAACACAACCCCTGCAAGCTTCTTCCAAGCTACACACCATACTGACTTGAAACTATAGTCGCCAATCCTTCACTATCACTGGGTCAAAATCCTGGAACTCCCTTCCTAACAGCATCTTGGTCTAATGACAGCCGATGGACTGCAGCGTTAAAGAAGGCAACTCGCCACCATCTTATCAAGGGTAATGAGGGATGGGCAATAAATGCTGGTCTTGCCACTGACGCTCACATCCCAAGAATGAAGAAAAAGATAGTGGCCCACAAGTTACTCAAGTTCCCTATTTTTAAAATTCCAACGACAGAGGGTTAGTAAAGTATGAAGGAGCTCCAACAAGTTACATAATTTATTTAAAAGCAAAATACTGCGGATGCTGGAAATCTGAAACAAAAACAAGAAATGCTGGAATCACTCAGCAGGTCTGGCAGCATCTGTGGAAAGAGAAGCAGAGTTAATGTTTCGGGTCAGCGACCCTTCTTCGGAACATAATTTATTTGGTCTGCTATGTATTCAACAGTCACGGAAACCCATATCCTTATTCAGTCCATGCCAAGCTCTCAAGACAAAGAAGACTTGCAAAGATGTCCCGGTCTATTCAAAGATGTCTCGGGGAGTAACTCACCTCCTGACTCCCCAAAGCCTGTCCACAATCTACAAGGCACAAGTCAGGAGTGTGATGGAATACTCTCCACTTGCCTGGATGGGTACAGCTCCAACAACACTCAAGAAGCTTGACGCCATCCAGGACAATGCAGCCCACTTGATTGGCACTCCATCCACAAACATTCACTCCCTCCACCACCGACGCACAGTGGCAGCAGTGTGTACCATCTACAAGATGCACTGCAGCAACTCACCTTCGACAGCACCTTCCAAACCTGTGGCCTCTACCACCTAGGACAAGGGCAGCAGATGCATGGGAACACTAACACAAGCCACAAACCCTCCTGACTTGGAACTATATTGCCGTTTCTTCACTGTTGCTGGGTCAAAATCCTGGAACTCCCTTCCTAACAGCACTGTTGGTGTACGTACACCCAAGTGCTGCAGCGGTTCAAGAAGGCAGCTCACCACCACCTTCTCAAGAGCAATTAGGCATAAGCAATAAACGCTGGCCTAGCGAGCCAGGCCCACATCCCATGAACGAAAAAAAATCCCAATATTCTATTGTCCTTTCAACCGAAATGTGCCTTCAATATTTTATCAATCTTTAAGCATCATATTTTTCCAGATCTATCCAGCAACTTTCTCTTTCATTTTAATAACGTATTAGTATCCATCTGCACTGTCTTATTTTTCAAAGTATTAAGTGCCACCTGACATTGATTTCAAAATCATGAGGGGTTTGGACAGATTAGATAGGGAGAAACAGTTCCCATTGGTGGAAGGTTTAAAGTGATTGGCAAAAGAAGCAAAGACGACATGAGGAAAAATGTTTTTACACAGCATGTAGTTTGGATCTGGAATGCACTGCCTGAGAGAGTGGTGGAGGCAGATTCAATCATGGCGTTCAAATGCGAATTGGGTAATTATCTAAAGCGAAATTTGCAGGACTATGAGGAAAGGGCAAGGGAGTCGGACAAGCTCAATTGCGCTTACCGAGAGCCAGCAAGGAAATTACAGGCCGAATGGCTTCCTTCTGTGCTGTAACCATTTTATGACTCTGATTTTCTCTTCTGATTCTCTTTTAGTGAATTCCATTTCTTTTTAACGAAGTACTGCTGTACTTTCCCCATCATGCATCATTTTAAGGCACTTCCTCTAGATTGAGGCACCGGTTATTTACTTTTTATTAGTACTTAGAGCACATTTCACTGTTTTAGCTAAAACCTGTTATGAGGGAACAGCCAAAATTAAGCATTTCCAGTTGTTCATAACTAGGCATTACATACCGTGACCTGTGTGCTGTTAATCCTGATACTCATGAGACAAAGCAGTGGAAAGCCGATCTTGTAAATCATATCCATTAGAAGAGGCATCTCAGGGACCTAGAGCCTCAAAACATCAGCGAGCTTATAAATTCTTGGTGATAGACCCCATAAGCATCAACTGTCCTGTTAAACTCTGGGGTACAGAAGTCCTGGTGATTTGGCATGTTCTTGCTCTAGATCAACATCTTAGTATGTTAGTACAGAAAAACAATCTCAGTTCTGGTTGTGAAGGTGTGGACAAAAACATGCACTTATGCAGCACCTTTAATGTAATAAACGTTGCTAAGTAGAAATAGTTGGGGCATAGCTACAGAATTCTACGCGGGAACAAAATAGGATGGCTGAACCAACATTGATACTTTTTCAGAAGATGATTCATCCTCGACAAAGAGCATTTGGGTTTCTGTAAGCTAAAGGAATCTCTCAATTGATTGTCTGTTGGCACTGACAGTAGTAACACACAATTTGCATTATCTGATGCTGGCAGCTGCTTGGTATAGAGCAGATTAAAGTTATTAGCACTGCCTTCTGGAAACCATTGATGCTGAAACTCCAGTAATAACATTTCTGTTTTAAAAAGTTCAAGTCCAATAGCTGCCTTGTTGCTTAGAAGTAAATCCATGATGTCTGAACTGTACAGCCCAGCTATGATCCCTGTTTTGTGCTGATTTGATTCATTTTTGCTAGGGTAAAGGTAGGCTAGCTGCCTATGGCTGCAGTGATCCATGGCTGGGGAAGTTGTTCCTGCTTCTGATGATTGTACAGAGCTCCATGCTGGAAGTATATGAATATGAATTGCAGCCAGAAGCAGAAACAGCTGTGATAACCTCCACAAGCAGATCGTCTGCCAAAACTCACTGGCAAGATTTCCGTTGTAAACTTAGAAAAACATCTTTTGGAGTCAATTGCAAAAGCTAATATTCAGAAGTGTCCACTTGTAGAAAGAGCTGGGAAATTTCCCCCTTCCAATAGATAATTTACTTTACTTTTTTGAGTCTTCCTCTCCCATTATGAGGGACTTAGGATTTTACATATATATCTCTAACTTTTACTCACCTTGGGTCCAGAACACAATTTCATTAAAGCACATAGTACAGCCACCATTGTTTTTCATTTAATTGAGGATCATCACATGGAAAATATTTCTAACTCGTGCTTTATAAAGGATGTGTGGGTGACTAGTCTCTTTCTTGTCAAATGTTTCTATGTGATTTATACATGATTCTGAATAAACGTAGGCACCCTTTGAAGTGATGCACACCTACGAGTTAAAATTTCTATCAACTCAAAACTTTGGTTTAAGCCACAGTAGTTGATGATCTCTAGACCTTTGCTGTTGATCAATCACACTTACTTGGCATAAAGTCCAAGCTGTTCATAACCCATATCCCAAATTCCCCTTGCTCATTATTACATCTATGTTCACCGTTCTGATTTTGGATACTCCCTCCAAATACATTAGGCCACTTGCCGCTATTGGCCACATAAGCCATCGGAAATTTAGATCAGGCAAAAGTGTATTCTAGCATTTTAAGGTATGAAACAAGATATTCTCTGAATGATTCATCCACTTGCTCCCGTTCTGTTGCCCTTTCTCCCATATTCATTTAAAATTTTTCAAATATCTATTCACTGCACTGTTAAAAGCTGATTTATGGATTCTGATTCCACCATTGCTTCTGGTAGGGCATTGCATGATTTAACAATCAATGCATAAAAAAAACTAAATTCCTCTGATAATTTGGTGATGGTCGTAAATTTATGTCCTCCACTACCAACTCACCAACCAATGGGAATAAATTTTCCGTTTTACCTTATCAAATCCCTTTGAACAGTTTTATCAGATCTCATAGGAACATAGGAAATAAGAGCAGGAGTAGGCCATTCGGCCCTTGGAGCCTGCCCCACCATTCAACTAGATCATGGCTGATCTACCAAAATGCCATTTTGCCGCACTGTCCCCATATACCTTGATATCTTTAATATCCAGAAATCTATCGACTTCTGTCTTGAACATAATGACTGGGCCTCCACAGCCCTCTGGGGTAGAGAATTTCAAACATTCACCACCCTTTGACTGAAGAAATTCCTCCTCATCTCAGTCCTAAATGGCCTACCTCTTATTCTGAAACTGTGTCCCCTGGTTCTATACCCCCAGTTAGGGGAAACATCCTTCCTGCATCTACCCTGTTGAGCCCTGTAAGAATTTTGTATGCTTCAGTGATCTCCATGTAATCTTCCCTGTTCCAATGAAAAGAGCTCAAGTTCCTCTAGTGTCTACTTAAACTGAAGCTTCTAATTTCTAGCAGTAATCTCTGCTCTGACGGTTTCTGTTCGTATGAATTTTTCTCTGCCTTCCTGTCTTTACTCAAACTCTCCTGTCATATATACTATTCCACCTCATGGTGAGAAATAAGATTGTTAGATGAAATTGAATCCAGTAGAATTGAAGGCAAATTATTGATCTGGCTCATAAATTGGATGAGTGGCAGGAGACAAAGGGCTTGATTCTCCCTCCAGAGACGGGAAACAGAAGTTGGGGCTGTTTCCGTGAACCCACCCCCCGGGGTGAAACAGTCACTCATTGGGATTTTCACGGAGGCACGTCTTAATTGGCATTGAGCCTGGATCCCTGTCCAACTGAGGGCGGTGATTGGCTTTCGAAGCTAGAGGGCCAATCAGAAGCCTCCAAGCTTGAGAGGAGCAGCAGGTTGTGATGGCAGGTAAGTAGCAAAGAGAGCACTTCAACATTGAGGCACCTTCACCAACTTTTTTAAGACTTTAATTAACTGGTTCTTACAGCCAGTCACCACTGTGGGTGGAAGATAGGAACAAAACATAGGACTTAGGAGCAGGAGTAGGCCATTCAGCCCTTCGAGCCTGCTCCACCATTTGATAAGATCATGACTGATCTGGTTGTGGTCTCAACTCCACTTTCTTGTCTGGCCCCCATAACCCTTGACTCCCTTGTCTATCAAAAATCTATCTAATTCAGCCTTTAATAAATTCAATGACCCAGCCTCCACTGCTTTCTGCGGAAGAGAGACTAACAGCCCTTTGAGAAAAAAAATTCTTTTCATCTCCATCTTAAAAGGGAGACCTTATTCTTAAACTGTGTCCCTAGTTCTAGCCTCCCCAATAAGAGGAAACATCGTCCTGTATCCACTCTATTAAGTCCCCTTAGGATCTTATATGTATCAATAAGATCACCTCTCATTCTTCAAAACTCCAATGGTATAGGCCCAGCCTGTCCAACCTTTCTTCATAAGATAAGCCCTTCATCCCCAGAATTAGTCGAGTGGACTTTCTCTGAACTGCTTCTAATGCAATTTTATCCTTTTTCAAATAACGGTGGGTGGTGGAAAGCCTGCTGCAGGGTGGCATGTGGTTGCTCTCACACCCAGGCAGGCAGGGAGGGAGGGTCTCTAGGCCTGCCTGAAGTGTTGGTTTCGCAGCCTGCCACCAGGTGCCTGCCTGCAGGCACCTAAACTGGCTCCTGCCCATGTGGGAAACTGGAGGCCTACTGGAAAATTCTAATTGGCCTCCTTTAATTGGACTTAACAAGGCTCTTAATAAGCCGAATTGACTACCCACCGCTTGGGGGCGGGTAGCCCTGCCAGCCTGATTACGCCACCGGTAAAATAGCTGGTGCTGGCATTTACGGGCCTTGTCAACCTCCGTTACCAACCCTGGCAGGACCTGTAAATTTAGCCCAGAGTAGGGATAACGGGCAGGTTCTCCAATTGGCAGAATGTGACCAATGGTGACCCACAAGGATTGTGTTGAGACCTCTACTGTTCCCTGTATTTATTAATGACTTAGATGATGGGATTGAAAGCTACATAACCAAATATGCTGATGACCCAAAGATAGGTGGCATTGCAAGCAGTGTATATGGAGACATAAAATTATAGAGATATATTGGTAGAATAAATGAATGAGCAAAATTATTGCAAGTAGATTTCAATGTAGGCAAATGTGAGGTCATCCACTTTGAACCTGAAAAGGACAGAATAGGGTATTTCCTATATGGTGAAAAGCTAGAAACAGTGGAATTCCAAAGAGACTTGGGGGTCCAGGTACATAAATCATTAAAATATCATGAACAGGTACAGAAAATAATCAAAAAAACTAATAGAATGCTGGCCTTTATATCTAGAGAACTAGAATACAAAGGGGTAGAAGTCATGCTTCAGCTATACAAAGTTCTGGTTAGACCACACCTGGAGTATTACGAGTAGCACCACATCTTAGAAAGGATATATTGGCCTTGGAAGGTGGACAGAAGATTTACCAGAATGATATCTGGACTCCAAGGGGTAAATTACGAGGAGAAATTAAACAAATTGGGTAGTATTCTCTGGAATTTAGAAGATTAAGGGTTGATTTGATAGAACAAAGAACAAAGAAAATTACAGCACAGGAACAGGCCCTTCGGCCCTCCAAGCCTGCGCCGATCCAGATCCTCTATCGAAACCTGTCGCCTATTTTCTAAGGGTCTGTATCTCTTTGCTTCCTGCCCATTCATGTATCTGTCTAGATACATCTTAAAAGACGCTATCGTGCCCGCGTCTACCACCTCCGCTGGCAACGCGTTCCAGGCACCCACCACCCTCTGCGTAAAGAACTTTCCACGCATATCCCCCCTAAACTTTTCCCCTCTCACTTTGAACTCGTGACCCCTAGTAATTGAATCCCCCACTCTGGGAAAAAGCTTCTTGCTATCCACCCTGTCGATACCTCTCATGATTTTGTACACCTCAATCGGGTCCCCCCTCAACCTCCGTCTTTCTAATGAAAATAATCCTAATCTACTCAACCTCTCTTCATAGCTAGCGCCCTCCATACCAGGCAACATCCTGGTGAACCTCCTCTGCACCCTCTCCAAAGCATCTACATCCTTTTGGTAATGTGGCGACCAGAACTGCACGCAGTATTCCAAATGTAGCTGAACCAAAGTCTTATACAACTGTAACATGACCTGCCAACTCTTGTACTCAATACCCCGTCCGATGAAGGAAAGCATGCCGTATGCCTTCTTGACCACTCTATTGACCTGCGTTGCCACCTTCAGGGAACAATGGACCTGAACACCCAAATCTCTCTGTACATCAATTTTCCCCAGGACGTTTCCATTTATTGTATAGTTCACTCTTGAATTGGATCTTCCAAATTGCATCACCTCGCATTTGCCCGGATTGAACTCCATCTGCCATTTCTCTGCCCAACTCTCCAGTCTATCTATATTCTGCTGTATTCTCTGACAGTCCCCTTCATTATCTGCTACTCCACCAATCTTAGTGTCGTCTGCAAACTTGCTAATCAGACCACCTATACTTTCCTCCAAATCATTTATGTATATCACAAGCAACAGTGGTCCCAGCACGGATCCCTGTGGAACACCACTGGTCACACGTCTCCATTTTGAGAAACTCCCTTCCACTGCTACTCTCTGTCTCCTGTTGCCCAGCCAGTTCATTATCCATCTAGCTAGTACACCCTGGACCCCATGCGACTTCACTTTCTCCATCAACCTACCATGGGGAACCTTATCAAACGCCTTACTGAAGTCCATGTATCTGACATCTACAGCCCTTCCCTCATCAATCAACTTTGTCACTTCCTCAAAGAATTCTATTAAGTTGGTAAGACATGACCTTCCCTGCACAAAACCATGTTGCCTATCACTGATAAGCCCATTTTCTTCCAAATGGGAATAGATCCTATCCCTCAGTATCTTCTCCAGCAGCTTCCCTACCACTGACGTCAGGCTCACCGGTCTATAATTACCTGGATTATCCCTGCTACCCTTCTTAAACAAGGGGACAACATTAGCAATTCTCCAGTCCTCGAGGACCTCACCCGTGTTTAAGGATGCTGCAAAGATATCTGTTAAGGCCCCAGCTATTTCCTCTCTCGCTTCCCTCAGAAACCTGGGATAGATCCCATCCGGACCTGGGGACTTGTCCACCTTAATGCCTTTTAGAATACCCAACACTTCCTCCCTCCTTATGGCGACTTGACCTAGAGTGATCAAACATCTATCCCTAACCTCAACATCCGTCATGTCCCTCTCCTCGGTGAATACCGATGCAAAGTACTCGTTTAGAATCTCACCCATTTTCTCTGACTCCACGCACAACTTTCCTCCTTTGTCCTTGAGTGGGCCAATCCTTTCTCTAGTTACCCTCTTGCTCCTTATATATGAATAAAAGGCTTTGGGATTTTCCTTAACCCTGTTTGCTAAAGATATTTCATGACCCCTTTTAGCCCTTTTGATCAAAATGTTCAAGATATTAAGGGGAACAGATAGGTTAGATAGAGTGAAACTATTTCTGCTGATTGGGAAGTCTTGGACGAGGGGACATCGTCTAAATATTAGAGCCAGACTTTTCAGGAGTGAAATTAGGAAACATTTCTACACACAAAAGGTGGCAGATGTTTGGAACCCTCTTCTGTAACTGGCAATTGATGTTAGATGAATTGTAAATTTTAAAACTGAGATTGATCAATTTTTGTTAACCAAGGGTAGTAAAGGATATTGGGCAAAGGATGTATGGAGTTAGGTCACTGCTCAGTCATGATCTCATTGAATGGCAGAACAGGCATCAAGGGGTTAAATGGCCTATTTGTGTTCCCATGTTTCCATGGATCTGATGTCTTGATCATTGACAGGGCTATCAATGCTTGAATGGCCTCCTTCTGTGCTACAAATTACTCTGTGACTCTGGGCTGAATTTTATCAGCACCTCGTGCTCCGCGGCAATATTACATACGGGGGCGCATATAAATAGAGGGGCGGAGCAGCCAGCCCCTGATGATGTAGAGGGGGCGGCCGCTGCGTCCCTGGCAACAGCGTCTGGTGCCACCGCACAGGTGCTGGTGCCATTTTTAAAGGGCTTCAAGCCCTTCGGGGTATATTTAAATATTTCAAGGTGCCAGTTTGATAACAAAAATTAATAAACGTTTAATTTAACATTGCATCCCTTCTCCCATCCCACCCCCCCTTCCCCCACTGACTCCTCAACACATAAATTGGCCTCTCCCCCCAAAAATACACAGTTTGAAATTCTGAACTTTTCCCCACGAACTTCAGTATCTTTGACCCTCAACCCCTTCCCACCATCCTCACAATCAATAGGAATAGTTTTCCCCACTCCCTCCCCTCCACCCCTCCGGCCCTGATGATTTTATCCCTCCCCCCTGCACACCAGTGTCTCGCCTCGGAACTCTAACGGAGCAAGTTGTGGCCGATTGGCCATAAAATCGGCGCGGGACGGTCACTGTTGGCAGGTAAGTTCGTCTGTATTTTAATTATCCTCATTTTAATAATTTAATGAAGGCCCCGCCACTTGGGGTGGGGGGGGCACACTAAGGTCCCCCCACCGATGCTAATTTCTGGCGGGGCATTCTCGGCGTTGTGGGTCATGGTGGGCTGTTCCCGCTAGTATTTTACGGGCCTCCCCACCCCGACCCATGGCGTCGAGGGACTGGTAAAATTCAGCCCTTTGTCTCATGAACAATCGCACTGTTTATCCTCTGTACTCCATCACTCTGACTTTTGGCTTCTGGATAAATCTTCTATGGCTCCCTCACTAATTTGCCCTCAAACCCCAAATGCTCTCTGCTTTGACCCCCCCCCCCCCCCCACCTATTACAATACCCATGCCTCTATTAACATGATCAACTGCTCCCTCAAATCTACCTTCAACGCAGTCATTCACCAAGTTCCATTCTTGCCATTTTCACTAGTGCAAAAGTTGTCTTTACTTAAATCCAAGGGATGCAAACCTAAGTGTACTATTGGTCGAGTCTTACATCCTTAATTCTGGCTTGAATAGTTTAGCATGATTGGGTCATTCTCTGCAGTCAAATCCTCCCACTATTCTAGGAGCAAGAGGAGAAAAGCAACAACACTGCACCCTTACCTCCAATACTATTTGTAAAGAGCTCAAATTTTTTTTTTCAGTTCTAATCAAGACAATCCTTGTAGCTGCCTCTGTTACCTCTTCTTTCACCTCCGCTACTCCTGATCTCCCCGTTACCCTCTCCAAGCTCATCCAAGCTGAGACCTAGCTTCTACACCTGGATACCTTCTCCACCTCATTTCATGACCCCTTCAACTACTTCTCCCAACTCCCATGCTGGCTGACATTATAAATAGCTGTCCATCCCATCAGCTTCCATATTCAACAGATCATCTTCTGTCACCTCTGCAACCTCCAGCGTGATACCACCACCAAACATATCTTTTCCTCCACTTCCCTTACATTCCAAAGGGATCATTCCATTTGCAACCCCCGGTCCACTCTCCAATTGCCCCAACACACCCTTCCTTTCCCATGGCACCTTCCCGTGCAAGTGCAGCAGATGCACCACTTTTACCTCCTCCCTTTTATTTCCTCCCTTCCCACCATTCAGAGTTCCAAGCACTCCTATCAGGTGAAACAGTGACTTACTTGGACTTTTTTCAATTTAGTATACTGTATTTGCTGCTTACATTGCGGCCTCCTTTACAGTGGGAGACCAAACACAGATTAAGTGGTCATTTTGTAAACTATCTCCATTCATTCCACAAGTGTGGCCCTGAGCATCTAGTCACTTGTCATTTTAATTTTATGCCGCTCTCCTTCTCTGACCTCTCTGGTCTCGGCCTCCCATGGACTCTGACCCCTCTTGTCTTGACCGCCTATACTGTTTCTATGAAGCTCAATGTAAGTTTGAAGAATAGCACTTCATCTTTCATTTGTGTCCTTTACAGGCTTCCACTGAGTTCAACAATTTCAGATCATTATCTCTGATCCCATGTTTTCAGACAGCAGCTGTTGGTAATGATTCTGCGCTGTCATTTACAGCTCTACTAGACATATCTTTTGTTTCTTGTCACATTACTACCTCCATTTGCCTTGTGCCATAATTCTTTCTGTCACTTAATCACTCCTCAGTTCCACACAATCTCAGAAGTTCCCTTTTTTTTCTTTCCTCTCCTCCCCCCTTTCCCTGTCTCCATACTTGCTTTAAACCTGTTGCATCTCTGTTTTCAGTTTTGATAAAAGGTCATTGACTGGAAACATTAAGTCTGTTTCTCTCTTCACAGATGCTGCCTGACCTGCTGGGTACGTCCAGCATTTTCTGTTTTTATTTCAGATTTCCAGTATCTGCAATACTTTGCTTTCATTATAAATAGCTTTTTTAATCCTTGTCCATCTTCCTATAAAACATCATCAACCCCCTCATCAAAATGCCTTGTAGGGATACAGATGTTCCTATGATTCATGAACCTGGACAGTTGCCAGCCATAGAAACTCACACTGCTGTGTATGTTAATTAATCAAAGTTACTTTTAATAATTTAACATTGCACACTGTACTAAAACAGTTTACACAAGCATAATGACAACATCAAGCAATATATACAATTCAGCACCAAAGCAGAGGATTGATTAGTTCCCTTGTAGCCCTTGAAGTTTCTTCTTTTTGTTCTTGGACATCCTTCCTCTAGGTGAAGCTTCTTAAGACTCCTTCAACTGCAGTACTGGACCTTCCACGATATCTTTTTATGTTGTTTCTGCTGGTTGGGGTGTAAGTAAAAGTTAGGCGAAGATACATTTTTCCGATCACCCACTGTGACTAGGCAGTAATGATGGACAGTTAGCTGTTTGCTGTGTGTCACTCAAGGTCCTTAGAGGTTAAACCATTCACCCACAGCCTTCTATCTTACTTATTCCAGACAATGGAATGTGTAGACCTCTTCAATCAGTGTCCAAATTTTCTCAAACTCTTACTTCATACAAACTTGTCTTATTCTTCCTCATGATTTCTCATGGTCTCAGCTGCCTTTATCCAAGGATTCTCTAAGTTTACTCAATTTGTTCTTATCTTTTTTTGGGCTTTTGCAGTGATTTCTACACAGGTTGTCTTTTTGCTTTAAATTTTCAATGTCCCTTTGATTTAAATGTACAATGTCCTAGGGATCAATGTTAAACTTTTTTTTAACCCTTTAGCCTACCCTCAACCCATCTGCCCTATCCAGCTATTGCCTGGCTACAAATTTCCCTGTTTTTATATTGTCCTCATATGTCTCATTACCTCCCAGTTAAGTGCTCATCCTTTCCAAAGCTTGCTTTCGAATCCTTTCAGTCCCTTTTCTGCCCTGAACATATACTGAGACTACCCTGACCAAAATCACAAACGACATCCACTGACTGCAGAGTGTTCCCTTCATTTTCTCTTCAACCTTTCAATGGTATTTAATATGGTCAACAATAGCACTTTTCCCCATCCCCATCCCCTCCCCTTTATTGTCCAACTTCATGGCATGACTTTTCATGAATCCATTCCTAACAATCCTAATTCATCCAGCACAATTCCAGTCATTGTTTCTTTTCCCACCCTTGCTCTGTGACCACAAGTCTCCTAAGGATCTATTCTGGGTCCCTTCCTCTTCTTCATCCACATACTGCTCTTCTGTAACATCATCCAGAGTCAAAGCATGAGCTTCCATAGTTCTGCAGATGACACCAAGCTTCATCTCCCGAGCACTTCCCTTGAACATTGGGACACCACACTACTTGTGCCACTGCTGTAAACTCTGCTTTCTTGCCAATGACTTCATTCACCTCCCAGTTACCTGCTCAAACTGAACCAGATGGTGTGCAATCCTGTTTGATCCAGAACTGAGCCATAAGTCCAACCTCTGCAACACTGCCCACTTCAACCCCTGCCTTACTTTTGCTGCTAATGATACCCTCATGCATACTTTAGTCACATCTAAACTGAATTTCTTCAATGGGCTCCTTATTGATCTCATGACCTCCGGAAACTCCAACATGTTTAAAATTGAGCTGCCTGGATCTTGTGTTCCAGTAAGTCCCTGTTACAAATTTAGTTCTGCTGTAGATATTTTCTTGGGATCAACGTCACCAGTCCGATAAGCAGTCTGAGTGCCTTACTTTAATGGGATTTGGCTCAAGCTACCCAATGACTACTTCTACAATGGTGTAACCCAAGAGTGTAATAATAGCATTCCCTTGTGATCTGGTCTGGATATTCCCATTTTTCACATGTATTTCTTCAATCATGCAAAAGGTTCTGAGTTAACATTTGGTGAGACTGGACTTGTTACAAATTGTTTAACAGCTTTATTTGACAGCGAATGAACTTACAGAGCAACAGTTTTGATTACATTCACTGAGTTCAATAATTAAAACTTATCCCCATATAATGATACAAAATTAAGAACATGTCACATTTCCTCAGATCATAGATAAATGAATGGTCTTCAGCATTGCTAACTTTCTGATGTCTGTCTAAAGCTTGCACTGATTTCTTGAAAAGCCTGACTTTTTATTCATTCATGGGATGTGGGTGTCACTGACAAGATCAGTATTTATTGGCCATCCCTAATTTCCCTTCTTGAACCGCTGCAGTTCATGTGGTGTAGATACACCCACAGTGATGTTAGGGAGGGAGTTCCAGGATTTTGACCCAGCAACAGTGAAGGAATGGTGATATATTTCTAAGTCGGGATGGTGTGAGACTTGGTGGAGAACTTGCAGATGGTGGTGTTCCCATGCGTCTACTCTTGTTCTTCTAGATGGCAGAGGTTGCGGATTTGAAAGGTGCTGTCGAAGGAGCCTTGGTGAGTTGCTGCAGTGCATCTTGTAGATGGTACACACTGCTGCCACTGTGTGCCGGTGGTGGAGTGAGTGAATGTTTAAGCTGGTGGATTGGGTGCCACCCAGTGGGCTGCTTTGTCCTGGATGGCGTCGAGCTTCTTGACTGTTGTTGGAGCAGGCAGGTGGAGAGTATTCCATCACACTATAAATATATATAGTGCTATAAGTATATCACTGCTCCTTCACTGTCACTGGGTCAAAATTCTGGAACTCCCTCCCTAACAGCACTGTGGGTGTACCTACATCAAAAGGGCTGCAGTGGTTCAGGAAGGCACCACTGCCTTCTCGAGGGCAATTAGAGATGGGCAACAAATGCTGGCCTTGCCAGCAACACTCACATCCTATGACCGAATATAAAAATAGTCTTGGTGTGGAAGAAGTTTTGCTGTGCTTGCTAATTATTGCTTAATTTTGTAGAAATAGAAAAACAGGACGCAGCTTGTAGCTAACCTAATCAACGGTCATGAAATGTAGACAGAGCAACTGACCACAATCAACTGTCTTAGGAAGAGACAGAGCTCATGATGGATTTTGGGGAAGTGAACGCAGACTGTTCGTTGCTGACTCTTCCGCTTTTATCATGTTTGTGCAACCTAGCCAGAAGTAACGGCCACATATAGTATCTGGAGTGTGTACGTTGAATAGGGAACAATAGCTTGTTATGCTCGAACTAACGCTTTACTGACCTCGGACTTTGCAAAGGGCACAGAGCTGTAGACAGTCTTGTGGTTGTCCTGTCGTTTATACTTAATTGTGAAACTGTTAGCTCTGCCTCTTCTATACTATATAAGTCCACGGCGATCTGTAGCTCTTTGGACTAGCACTGGACCGCCTTTAGGAAAGGTGTGCGCCCCATGATATCATGCAATAAAGTGTTTATTCTCAATGTCTGAGTCCGGAGAATTTGTTCAACAATTGGGCATAATCTGGATTTTCTCCAACACTCGGGGATGGGAGCAATTGGGAGAAACTCACACTCAGTATATTAATCATCTTCTGTCCAGGTTCCTTTTTGCAATAGTGAAAATACTTTCTACTTAAAACACATACACATTAAAAATGACATCTGCAAATCTCACTCATCATTCCCATCCTTGCTGGACTGCATTGGCTTTATATTTTGTCACAAAAGTTGCCGGTGTGCCTTTAAGACTGAGAAAATGGATTTCTTTGAGAACAGTGAATGCTGAACTGGGTGGGGCAATTGCAAGGCAATCTGTTTCTCCAAGCCACTCAGTAGAGAGAAATGACTGTCACATGACTGTCTGCTGGGGAATTTTTAGTTTCTGTTTGCAGGAAGAGATCAGTTTTGGCTGGAACCTGTTTGGAGACCAGAGAAAGCGACCTGTCTCTGAAAGAAAGTAAAGGACCAGTTTACTGCTATAAACTGGGTAAGAATACAGCCCAGAAACTTTTTCTTTTGAGGAATAATTCCTGTATTAAGTGAAATTTGAATTTCTTCATGAAGTTAAAGGAACTTTGAAGGAATTAAACATCGAAGGTATGGGATTTAAAACCCTTGTTGCTGTTTAAGCCTGAAGAGAGAGGGGAGACCCAGGAAGAGGAGTTGCAATACTCTGTGGAGAATCACTGCTTTGGAGAAAGGCTCCTTTGCTGATAGGAAGCCTTGCATTGTTAAGGGTGGAAAGATTCCTGTTGTCTGCAGTCTCTGGAAACCCTTTGCCTCAAAAGTGAGTCCTGTTGCCTCTTTGTGTGTTTGAAAGATCCTGAAACCTCAGGAAAGTTTCTGCTGTTGGAATGCTACTTAGAAATCCAAGTAGACCTGTTGCTACACCTTTGCTGGGGGATCTGTAGGATGCCTGCTGCAGACTAATTGCCTTGAACACCTACCCACCACAGACTGTTCTTTAATTTCACCTGAGACTTCGAGTGGCATCTGACTATTCAACTCTGGGACGCTTCACCAAACTGGAAATATTCTACCAGATGTTACAACCTAGTTACTTTATTACTCCTAAGAAACCATTGCAACTTAAACCAATCTTTTAAAACCAATTAACCATTGGGGTTTGAATGTATGTGTGTGTATGAGTGTTAGGAAGAAATAGAAATAATAAAATCTGTTCATTGTTATGGCCAGGTGAGAAAGGGGTCTGGGATACTCTCTCAGTCTTTGCCTAGTTTGACTTAACAGGGTTTAATTTTTAAAACACCGTGTTTTTATATCCCCCTCAGTGAATCCTTGTTCACTGCTCTCCAATTGTAAGGCAAAGATATCAACCAGACAGGTTTTCCTAAATTTATACCTTTCTTGTTTAAATCTATTAACCTTAAAACTCTAACTCAGTTAAAACTACTAAGAATACGCGACGCAACCACGCTAGCATGCAAACACGATAAACACACACGCAGATAGAGACAGAAAAGGAGAAAGAATAAAGGGGAAAAGTTTGAAGCATTAGCTGGAGTTCATTTACTGTTTTGAGTTCGATGTAGAATCTTTGATTGCAGTTAAATTTTGCTGTTTCATTGGGGCCCAATGCACGCTTTCAAACTTGTTTTGATGTAGGAGTCTTCTCTCTTGAGGTTTAAGTGGCTTCATTGGATCTGGAAATTTGTGAAAGAGGGAGAGCCAGGGAGAGATCTTCCTTCTCTTTTGTCTTCAAATTGCAGTCTCTGTCTTCAAACTGTCCTGTGAACCCAATTCAAAAACCCTGGGTCAGCAGGTTAGTCATGTGACTTTTTAAAACAAATTCTCCTGCGTTATTGTCGATTCCTTTCATCTTAGCAGACACCCACAGTGGTGGGGGTGGGTGGGGGAATGGAACACTGGCTTATTACCCATTTAATGTCTGGTGATCAAAATCCATTTGGGTTAATTGGATCAGGGAGCAGTATATTGTTTCTCCAGGTAACTGTGTCTTTTTATGCAAATGTTTCCAGCCACTGTTGATATCTTTAAACAAGTCATCTTTTCAGTCCAGCAACAGTTTAAAACTAATGCTTCATATGTTGAAATTAATATATGCCTCATTTGTGACAGGTGGGGTCTTCATAACATCATACATATAGACTTATCTCATTATCATTTAAAATATAGGTTTATTAATAAATAGTTAATTTATTGTTTAAAGATACCTGGTTTGGTGTGCTTCATTCTGTGGACTAAATACAGTGTTTAATTTGGTTAATTTCCGGTAGGTGGGAAACTTTACTAATCTGCTGTGACTAGTGGAGTAATGGGATTGAATTAACCGTGCATTACTCCCAGCTTGGTCGTAACAATTTCCAATACATTAATTTAAAAACCTGCCCTAATATCAATTGGGATACAAACAGTGTGACGGGCACAAAATTCTTAAATCGCATTCAAGAGAACTTAGCCAGCAGGTAACAAGCCCAACAAGAGGGGACACAATTCTAAATTTAGTCTTAGGAAATGAAGCTGGGCAAGTGGATGAAGTAGCAATGGGTGACCATTTTGGAAATATTGACCATAATATAGTTAGATTTAGCATTATTACGGAAAATTACAAAGATAGAACAGGAGTAAAAGTTCTAAATTGGGGGAAACCAATTTTATGAAGCTGAGAGGTGACCTGGACTGGATTCAGCAAACCAGTGGGAGGCATTCAAAAGCGAGATTCTATGGATACAGTGTAGACATGTACCCACAAAGAGAAAGGGTGGTGCTGCCAAATCTACAGCCCCCTGGTTATCTCGAAACATACAGGGTAAGATAAAGCAGAAAAAGAAAGTTTATGACTGTCACCAAAAAACTTAATACATTAGAAAGCCTTGAGGAGTATAGAAGGTGAAGTAAAAGAGGAAATTAGGAAAGCAAAGAGAGGACATGAAAAAATATTGGCAGGTAAAATCAAGGAAAACCCAAATATGTTTTATAGTACATTAAGAGCAAGAGGATAACTAAGGAAAGGGTAAGGTCTATCAGAGATGTACAAGGTAACTTATGTGTGGATGCAGAAGATGTGGGCAGGGTTCTTAATGAGTACTTTGTCTCTGTCTTCATAAAGAGACGGATGATGCAGACATTACAGTTAAAGAGGAAGAGGGTGAAATATTAGATATGATAAGCATAATGAGAGGGTCTGACATCGTTGAAAATGGATAAATCACCAGGGCCAAATGGATTATATCCCAGGCTGTGAAAGGATGCCAGGGAAGAAAGCGACACTCTGAGGATCATTTTCATATCCTCATTAGATAAAGGCGAGGTACCAGAGGATTGGAGATCTGGGAACTTTGTACCATTGTTTACAAAGGGTGTGAGGGATAGGCCAAATAATTATAGGCTGGTCAGTCTGACCTCAGTGGTGGGCAAATTATTAGAATCAATTTTGAGAGATATCTGGGAGCGGAGCAGCAGTCGGCGGACCTGGGAGGAATCCAAACCAAAGCGGGAGCTATAAATCAAGACCGGGGCTCGAGGCCCTCACTTACCTGGGAGCGGAGCAGCAGTCAGCAGTCTCTCTCTGTGCCTGTGTCCCCGCGCGCTGGGTTCAAAAGTGTAAAAAAAACTTAGTGACATCACGGGAGATCGGTAAGCTGATTGGTTAGTAACAATTGTTATTAAAAAAATCAGAGTATAAAAGTTCTTTTTTTAAACCCTCAAATAGCTACCTTGAAAGTGGTAAGGTTGGTACTCCTAAGGTTTTAGTTAGTATAATTTATTAATAATTACTAATTAGAATAGTGCTGTTTGGACTGAGTATAAGGCTGTGAGTAGGTGTATGAGGAATTTCACTGACTACTAGAAAGAGTTGCCCTTTTGTCTTTCTTTTCTGCTTTTTCAGTCTCCATGGTACAGGGGAAGAAGATGATTGGCAAGTAATTAGTAAGTTATTCTACTTATTACATGAGCAATAATTAGTTGTCATGGCAGGGCAGCTCAGCAAAGTGGAATGTGCCTCTTGTGGTATGTGGGAAGTCATGGACGCACCATGTGTCCTTGACAAACACATCTGCAGGAAGTGTCACCGGCTGCAGAAGCTTGAGCTCCGGTTTTCAGAATTTGAGCGGCGGCTGGAGTCACTGTGGTGCATCCGCGAGGCAGAGAACTATGTGGATAGCATGTTTCAGGAGGTAGTCACCCCAGAGCTTAAGAGAGCACATGCAGAGAGGGACTGGGTGGCTGCTAGACAGACAGGAAGGCCAAGGCAGGTAGTACAGGAGTCTCCGAAGAGCATCCTAATTTCTAACCGGTATTCAGTTCTGAGTACCGATGGGAGAGCATGACCAGAGCACCATGGGTGGCTCAGCTGTGCAGGGAGGGAGGAGAAAAGATAAGAGAGTAATAGTGGTAGGAGATTCTATAGTTAGGTGAACAGATAGGTGTTTCTGTGGTTGCAGACGTGATTCCAGGATGGTATGTTGCCTCCCTGGTGCAAGGGTTATGGATATCACCGAGCGGCTACAGGGCATTCTGGAGGACAAGGGTGCACAGCTAGAGGTCGTGGTCCACGATGGGTTGCTCTCGGTGATTAAATTACCTGGAATGGCCTTATCAGCATGGTCATCAGGGGCTATCTACATCCACGGACTTTGAAAGAGCCAACCCCCTCCAAGTGTGACTGGACAACTTGAGGTTCTAGCACCTTGAATCTCAAAGAAGATTGCAGAAAGACCTTATTAAAACAACAAAGGGGCTTGATCATGTCATGTCACGGCCTGTGCAGCTCTGGAGAGACTGTAAGCCAGAGTTGTCCAACCTTTTTGGGCGGAGGGCTGCATTGCGATTTTTGCTCGGACCGGGGGGGCCAGTGAACAAATTTCAAAAGATAAAGGCACTAAAAACGTACCTTACTAATAATAACATGCATTTTTGTGAAGAAACATTAAATGAGAAGACATTTAGGAAGGAGAGGAAAAAAGGGAGAGGTGGTGTTGCACTAATAATAAGGAATGCGATCAGTACATTCGTTATGAAGGATCTCAGATCAGAAGAACAAAATGTGGAATCTGTTTGGGTGGAGCTAAGAAACAGCAAAGGGCAGCAGTAGGAGTTGTTTATAGGCCACCAAACAGTAGTGGTAGTGTGGGGCATGGTATTAATCAGGAGATTAGAGAAGCATGTGGCATGGGTAATACAGTAATCATGGGTGATTTCAATCTGCATATAGACTGGGTAAACCTAATAAGCACTAATGCTGTGGAGGACGAGTTTCAGGAATGTGTTAGGGATGGTTTTCTAGAGCAGTATGTTGAGCAATCGACTGGAGAACAGGCTATTTTAGATCTAGTTTTATGTAATGAGAAAGGGCTAATTAATAATCTTGTTGTAAAAGAACCTTTAGGGATGAGTGACCATAATATGACAGAATTTTACATTATGTTTGAAATTGAGGTAGTCCAATCTGAAGCCAGAGTGTTAAATTTGAACAAAGGAAATTATGAAGGTATGAGGCAAATTGGCTGAGGTAGATTGAGAAAATACATTAAAAGGTATAAGAGTACATAGGCAATGGATAGTCTTTAAAGAAATATTACATAGTTTACGGCAACTGTACATTCCTTCAAGGCACAAAAACCCCAAAAGTAAAGGCAGTTAACCATGGATAACAAAGGAAGTTAAGGATTGTATAAGATTAAGAGAAAAGACGTATCAAGTTGCCAGAAATAGTTGTAAACCTGAAGATTGGAAAGATTTTAGAATATAGCAAAAGAGGATGAAGAAACTGATAAAGAAAGGGAGAATAGAATATGAATGTAAGCTAGCAAAAAATATAAAAACGGACTGTAAAAGCTTCTACAGGTACGTAAAAAGGAAACGTTTGGCTAAGACAAATGTGGGTCCATTACAGGCAGAGTCAAGAGAATTTATAATGCGGAATAGAGAAATGGCAGAGAAGCTAGATGATTATTTTGTGTTTTGTCTTCACTGAGGAAGAGACCAGAAATCTTCCAGAATTAGAGATCCAAGGGATTAGAGGGAATGAGTAATTGAAGGAAATTAGTATTAGTAAGAAGGTTGTATTGGAGAAATTAATGGGGTTGAAGGTTGATAAGTCCCCAGGACCTGATATTCTACATCCCAGAGTGTTGAAAGAGGTAGATATGGAGATAGTGGATGCATTGGTGATCATCTTCCAAAATTCTATAGATTCTGGAGCGGTTCCTGCAGATTGGAAGGTCGCAAATGTCACCCCACTATTTAAGAAGGGAGGGAGAGAGAAAACAGGGAATTAGAGACCTGTTAGCCTTATATCAGTCAAAGAACAAAGAACAGTACAGCACAGGAACAGGCCATTCGGCTCTCCAAGCCTGCGCCGATCTTGATACCTGCCGAAACTAACACCTTCTGCACTTCCGGGGCCCATATCCCTCTATTCCCTTCCTATTCATATATTTGTCAAGATGTCTCTTAAACGTCGCTATCGTTGGGAAGATGCTAGAATCTATTCTAAAGGATGTGATAAATGGACACTTGGATAATAATGATCTGATTGGGCATAGTCAACATGGATTTATGAATGGGAAATCATGTTTGATGAACCTGTTGGAGTTTTTTGAGGATGTTACTAACAGAATTGATAAAGGGGAATTGGTGAATGTGGTATACTTGGATTTCCAGAAGGCTTTTGAGAAAGTTCCCCACAGGAAGTTGGTTAGCAAAATTAAAGCATGTTGGATAGGAAGTAATATACTGGCATGGATTAAGGATTGGTTAACAGGCAGAAAGCAGAGAGTAGGAATAAATGGGTCATTCTCGCATTGGCAGGCTGTGACTAGTGGGGTACCACAGGGCCCCAGCTGTTCACAATTTATATCAATGATTTGGATGTGGGGACCAAATGTAGTATTTCCAAGTTGGCGGATGACAGAAAACTAGGTGGGAATATGTGTTATGAGGAAGATGCAAAACAGCTTCAAGGGGATTTGGACAGACTTAGTGAGTGGGCAAGAACGTGGCAGATGGAAGAAAATGTGGAAAAATGTAAGTTTATCCACTTTGGTGGGGGGAATAGATGTGCAGAGTATTTCTTAAATGGTAAGAGATTAGAAAGTGTAGATGTACAAAGGGACCTGGGTGTCCTTGCTAAAAAGTAATGAAACCTAACATGCAGGTGCAGCAAGCAATTAGGAAGGCTAATAGTATGTTAGCCTTTATTGCAAGAGGATTTGAGTACAGGAGTAGTGAAGTCTTGCTGCAATTGTATAGAACATTGGTTAGGCCGCACTTGGAGTACTGTGTGCAGTTTTGGTCCCCTTACCTTAGGAAGGATATTATTGCCATAGAGGGAGTGCAACGGAGGTTCACCAGACTTGTTCCCGGGATGGCGGGACTGTCCTATGAAGAGAGATAGGGGAAACTGGGCCTGTATTCTCTAGATTTTCGAAGAATGAGAGGTGATCTGATTGAAACCTAGAAAATACTTAAAAGGATAGACAGGGTAGATACATCTAAGATGTTTCCCCTGACTGGGGAGTCTAGAACCAAGGGAGACAATTTCAAAATAAGGGGGAGCCACTTAGGAGAGAGATGAGGAGAAATTTCTTTAAGAACAAAGAACAAAGAAAATTACAGCACAGGAACAGGCCCTTCGGCCCTCCAAGCCTGCGCCGATCCAGATCCTCTATCTAAACATGTCGCCTATTTTCTAAGGGTCTGTATCTCTTTGCTTCCTGCCCATTCATGTATCTGTCTAGATACATCTTAAAAGACGCTATCGTGCCCGCGTCTACCACCTCCGCTGGCAATGCGTTCCAGGCACCCACCACCCTCTGCGTAAAGAACTTTCCACGCATATCCCCCCTAAACTTTTCCCCTCTCACTTTGAACTCGTGACCCCTAGTAATTGAATCCCCCACTCTGGGAAAAAGCTTCTTGCTATCCACCCTGTCCATACCTCTCATGATTTTGTACACCTCAATCAGGTCCCCCCTCAACCTCCGTCTTTCTAATGAAAATAATCCTAATCTGCTCAACCTCTCTTCATAGCTAGCGCCTTCCATACCAGGCAACATCCTGGTGAACCTCCTCTGCACCCTCTCCAAAGCATCTACATCCTTTTGGTAATGTGGCGACCAGAACTGCACGCAGTATTCCAAATGTGGCCGAACCAAAGTCTTATACAACTGTAACATGACCTGCCAACCCTTGTACTCAATACCCCGTCCGATGAAGGAAAGCATGCCGTATGCCTTCTTGACCACTCTATTGACCTGCGTTGCCACCTTCAGGGAACAATGGACCTGAACACCCAAGTCTCTCTGTACATCAATTTTCCCCAGGACTTTTCCATTTACTGTATAATTCACTCTTGAATTGGATCTTCCAAAATGCATCACCTCGCATTTGCCCTGATTGAACTCCATCTGCCATTTTTCTGCCCAACTCTCCAATCTATTTATATTCTGCTGTATTCTCTGACAGTCCCCTTCAATATCTGCTACTCCACCAATCTTAGTGTCGTCTGCAAACTTGCTAATCAGACCACCTATACTTTCCTCCAAATCATTTATGTATATCACAAACAACAGTGGTCCCAGCACAGATCCCTGTGGAACACCACTGGTCACACGTCTCCATTTTGAGAAACTCCCTTCCACTGCTACTCTCTGTCTCCTGTTGCCCAGCCAGTTCTTTATCCATCTAGCTAGTACACCCTGGACCCCATGCGACTTCACTTTCTCCATCAGCCTACCATGGGGAACCTTATCAAACGCCTTACTGAAGTCCATGTATATGACATCTACAGCCCTTCCCTCATCAATCAACTTTGTCACTTCCTCAAAGAATTCTATTAAGTTGGTAAGACATGACCTTCCCTGCACAAAACCATGTTGCCTATCACTGATAAGCCCATTTTCTTCCAAATGGGAATAGATCCTATCCCTCAGTATCTTCTCCAGCAGCTTCCCTACCACTGACGTCAGGCTCACCGGTCGATAATTACCTGGATTTCCCCTGCTACCCTTCTTAAACAAGGGGACAACATTAGCAATTCTCCAGTCCTCCGGGACCTCACCCGTGTTTAAGGATGCTGCAAAGATATCTGTTAAGGCCCCAGCTATTTCCTCTCTCGCTTCCCTCAGTAACCTGGGATAGATCCCATCTGGACCTGGGGACTTGTCCACCTTAATGCCTTTTAGAATACCCAACACTTCCTCCCTCCTTATGGTGACTTGACCTAGAGTGATCAAACATCTGTTCCTAACCTCAACATCCGTCATGTCCCTCTCCTCGGTGAATACCGATGCAAAGTACTCGTTTAGAATCTCACCCATTTTCTCTGACTCCACGCACAACTTTCCTCCTTTGCCCATGAGTGGGCCAATCCTTTCTCTAGTTACCCTCTTGCTCCTTATATATGAATAAAAGGCTTTGGGATTTTCCTTAACCCTGTTTGCTAAAGATATTTCATGACCCCTTTTAGCCCTCTTAATTCCTCGTTTCAGATTGGTCCTACATTCCCGATATTCTTTCAAAGCTTCGTCTTTCTTCAGCCACCTAGACCTTATGTATGCTTCCTTTTTCCTCTTAGCTAGTCTCACAATTTCACCTGTCATCCATGGTTCCCTAATCTTGCCATTTCTATCCCTCATTTTCACAGGAACATGTCTCTCCTGCACGCTAATCAACCTCTCTTTAAAAGCCTCCCACATATCAAATGTGGATTTACCTTCAAACAGCTGCTCCCAATCTACATTCCCCAGCTCCTGCCGAATTTTGGTATAGTTGGCCTTCCCCCAATTTAGCACTCTTCCTTTGGGACCACTCTCGTCTTTGTCCATGAGTATTCTAAAACTTACGGAATTGTGATCACTATTCCCAAAGTAGTCCCCCACTGAAACTTCAACCACCTGGCCGGGCTCATTCCCCAACACCAGGTCCAGTATGGCCTCTTCCCGAGTTGGACTATTTACATACTTCTCTAGAAAACCCTCCTGGATGCTCCTGACAAATTCTGCTCCATCTGGACCACTAACACTAAGTGAATCCCAGTCAATGTTGGGAAAATTAAAATCTCCTATCACCACCACCCTGTTGCTCCTACATCTTTCCATAATCTGTTTACATATTTGTACCTATATCTCACGCTCGCTGTCGGGAGGCCTGTAGTACAGCCCCAACATTGTTACCGCACCCTTCCTATTTCTGAGTTCTGCCCATATTGCCTCACTGCTCGAGTCCTCCATAGTGCCCTCCTTCAGCACAGCTGTGATATCCTCTTTGACCAGTACTGCAACTCCTCCACCCCTTTTACCTCCCTCTCTATCCCGCCGGAAGCATCGATATCCTGGGATATTTAGTTGCCAATCATGCCCTTCCCTCAACCAAGTCTCAGTAATAGCAATAACATCATACTCCCAGGTACTAATCCAGGCCCTAAGTTCATCTGTCTTACCTACTACACTTCTTGCATTAAAACAAATGCACCTCAGACCACCAGTCCCTTTGCGTTCATCATCTGCTCCCTGTCTACTCTTTTCCTTAGTCACGCTGACTTCATTATCTAGTTCCTTACAGGCTTTAGTTACTACCTCCTTACTGTCCACTGACCTCCTCATTTAGTTCCCATCCAGAGGGTTACTCAGAGGGTTGTGAATCTTTGGGATTCTGTACCCCAGAGGGCTGTGGAAGCTCAGTCATTGAGTATGTTTAGATTTCTAAATACAAATGACATAAGGAGATGTGAGGATCGTATGGGGAAAAGGCATTGAAGTGGATGATCAGCCGTGATCATATTGACAGGGCAGGTTCAATGGGCTGAATTGCCTACTCCTGCTCCTATGTTCCTAATTTATTGCCTTACTTTCTCATCACTATACTGAATACTGACTTAGTGACATAACTTGTTTCTGGTTGCATAAGTAGTCAGAGCTGGTGGGCAGCCATAAAGGCGGGGCTAAAGTGTGGCGAGTCGAAGAGACTTAGCAGTTGGCAGGATAAAAGACAGAGGCGCAAGGGAAGAGCCAACTGTGTAACAGCCTCGACAATCAAATTTTTCTGCAGCACCTGTGGAAGAGCCTGTCACTCTAGAATTGGCCTTTATAGCCACTCCAGGCGCTGCTCCACACACCACTGACCACCTCCAGGTGCTTACCCATTGTCTCTCGAGATAAGGAGGCCAAAGAAGAAGTAGTCAATCACTGCCCACACACTTGATATGGCGATGCAGAGTATTCTGGATAGATGTCCACCTTTCAGGAGAGACCTTGATCTCTCTTCCCCCCTCTCCTGCGCTCTGTGTGTGTGTGTGTATCTCATTCTCTCTTCCCCCCCACCTCCCACCTAGGACTAGGGGACACAGATTTAAACTTTTGTGCAAAAGATGCAGGGGGAATACGAGGAAGTACTTTTTTATGCAGTGGCTGGTAATGTCCTGGAACTCACTGCCCACAAGGGTGGTGGAAGTGCAAACAATCAATGACATCAAGAGGAAGTTGGAGGGCCACCTGAGAGAAATAGACTTGAAGGGCTACAGGGATCAAGCCAGGGAGTGCGACTTATTGCATAGCTCCGTGGAGAGCCAGCATGGGCTCGAAGGACAGAATAGCCTCCTTCTGTGCCGTAAGTAAATGACTCTTGACTCTCTTCCCCATTGCACCCCTCTCCTCCCCTCGCTGTCTCTCTCTCCCCCCCTCTGTCTCCCGCTCACCCCTCTCTGTCATCTTCTTCTCCCCCACCCCCTTGTCTCCAGTGTTCCCTGCTCCGTGTTCCCCGCTTCGCCTGTCCCCCGTCTCTCTGTCCCCCACCCTCTCCCTCACTTTTGCTCTCTCTGTCCTCCTTTTTCTCTCTCTCTCCTACCCCCCTCTCTCTCTGCCCCATCTCTCTTTCTCTGTTCCCCCCTCTCTCTCTGTCTCTCCCCCGCACACAGTTGCAGAGTGGGACGGTCAGCAGATGGTTGGCCAGTTGTTTTAAAAACATCGCTGTCAGCTTCACAGCCGACAGCTGCTGACATTGAGATGGGCATAGCGGATTCCCAACAGATTGGGGGTTTCTGGTGGGCTTTTTGAAAAAAACGTCAGAACCCGCCGGGAAACCCCAAATCTGTTGGGAATCTGCTGTTCCTGATGTCAGCAGCTGTCGGCTGTGAAGCTGACAGCGATGTTTTTAAAAGGTCACTCTGTAAAAAGACAACAAAGGGAAATTTCACATCTCCAGTCATGGTGAGGATGCGGAACGTCCCCGGAAACACTTTACACTCACGGGTCGGATGGAAATGTTTGGCGGGCCGTATGTTGGACAACCCTGCTGTATGATTTGTCACACAGAAAGCAGACAGGAGTAACTGAAAAGTCATCAACGATGCAGATCTCTCTCTCTCTCTTCACAGTAAATATTAAGAGAAGACCCGGCTGCAACTGGGAAAGCCCTTCAAGCCTACAGACCGCCACAGCCAGCAACCAGGGGACAAGAATCTTCTGCCTTCAGCAGCCCTGAAAGAAGCAAGCTCACAACTGTGAATGTGGCCCAGCAATGGCTTCAGGAATACAACTTCAGCTGAGGACTTGAGATTTAAAACTGTATTTAAATTCCATTTATTTGGGACTGTACTCCAACCACCAAAACTGCTTTCCGTCTGTAATCCATTTGTGTGTGAGACTCTTGTGTGAATGTGTGTGTCAATGCATAGCATATTTTCAGTAATTTTAACCGGTTTAGAGTGGTTAAACTCAAGAAAACTTGTCTGATTGTTTCTTTTGCAATTACATTAGAGGAACAGGAGCACTCACCGAGGTGGTAAGTTCAATCACTATGTTAAAAAAGGATAAACCCTGTGGTGGTCAAACCAGAGAAGGGGCGAAAGAGGAGCCTAAGACCCCCTCCTCACCTGGCTGTAACAGTACATGCATTGGTTAATGTTCTCATTCTTCATTGTGAACCTGCTGGAAAGTACCTGAGTACAGGGTTAAAGATACTTTAGTTATCTGGTTAGACCAAACAAGTTGGGGTTGTTCTTCCAGCAGAAATGTTTGAGAGATTTAATAAAGGTGTTAATAAAGGTGTAATTATGAAGGGTTTTGACCAAGTAGCGGCACAGTGGTTAGCACCGCAGCCTCACAGCTCCAGAGACCCGGGTTCAGTTCTGGGTACTGCCTGTGTGGAGTTTGCAAGTTCTCCCTGTGTCTGCGTGGGTTTCCACCGGGTGCTCCAGTTTCCTCCCACCTCCAAAAGACTTGCAGGTTGATAGGTAAATCGGCCATTGTAAATTGCCCCTAGTGTAGGTAAGTGGTAGGAGAATGGTGGGGATGTGGTAGAGAATATGGGACTAATGTAGGATTAGTATAAATGGGTGGTTGTTGGTCGGCACAGACTTGGTGGGCCGAAGGGCCTGTTTCAGTGCTGTATATCTCTCCTTCTTTGGCCTCCTTATCTCGAGAGACAATGGATAAGCGCCTGGAGGTGGTCAGTGGTTTGTGAAGCAGCTGTATCTCTAAAAAAAAAGAAAAAAAAACTGTTTCCGCTAGCATGGCAGGTGGGTCAGCAGCCAGATGACACAGATTGTTAATAGAAACAAGGTAAGTTGTTACCATCTGGAATGCATTGCCAGAGAGGATGGTGGAAGCAGACTTAATAGTAACTTTTACAAAAGGTACTTCAGTATATGCCTGAAAAGGGCTAAGACCAGGGGAGTGGCCTCCTTCTGTGCTCGATGATTATATAGGACCGGTCGATTTCAGCTTCGTGAGTAGTAACCCTCAAGATGTTGGTGGTGGAGAACTTGGTGATTATAGTGCCACACTACACATTGGATGAGGTTCTCATATTGGAGACAAGACTTTGACTTTACACGCATACGGCGGTTCTCAACTTATCGCACAATAACTACCCAGGTAAAACCATCGAAAAAAAAATGTACTGAACTGCAAGAGACCCAAACTTTATAAGCAGGTAAATGTGAAACTTATACGGTGATAGTCACATGATCAGAATGTTGCCTGATGAAACCTCCAGGAACGCCTCCAATTAGTTGGCAACCATGGTTTCAATATAAGAAAAAGACACGCTATAAATATATTTGCACCTGGCAAATAAACCTCTGTTGCAAGAGTACGTTTGCTGTTTTTCAGCTGGTTATGGTTGCGCCCTATCTCAGGCTGAAAGTAACATTTTTCTGCTACCTCCTCTCAGCTGTGACTATGGAACGTGGCCCAGATGGCGCACGCGCACTTTGGGTCGCCCCACAGCTTCCTGTTCTGCGCCGAGGTGAACATGGCTGAAGTGTCCGAAAGGACCTTGCAACTGGCCGTCGTTCTGTCCTTTGCTTCGGGGGTCATTATCGGCTGGCAGGCCAACATCATGAGGAGGAGGTTCCTGGATTGGAGGAAGAGGCGGCTGCAGTCGAAACTGGTTGAAACGCAGAAGAAATTGGACTTGGCTTAAGGGAAACTTAAAGGAGCGTTGATCGGCAGGGGTAAGGACCGAATTTCTTGACTGTCGCGTGAGCAGATAATTTGGGATGTGTTCGCTGGCCCTTCAAACTCGCATTATAAATATAGGGTCTATTTGTGTTCTTACAACGAGAAGAATATAAACTTTCTCAGTGGTTAGATTTTCTGCTCGCTAAACTCTTATGCAACTACTGAAAGCAGGTGTCTCCTTAACACTTTTTAATCCATAAAATAATAGTCAATTTTTGTCTGTCTGTATTGTTTTGATTGGTCAGTTTAAGGGGCGTGTCTGTTGGTGGGTTTATTTGGTGGAAGGTGCCTGGTGCACGTGAGATGCGTGGAGAACTGGCGCTCCTGATGCATGTGTGGCGCCAGTGGTTGGTGGGGTGGTTGTGTTTAGTTTAGAGATACAGCACTGAAACAGGCCCTTCGGCCCACCAAGTCTGTGCCGACCATTAACCACCCATTTATACTAATCCTACACTAATTCCATATTCCTCCCACTTCCCCACCTGTCCCTATATTTCCCTACAGCAGTCCTGGTGGTGTTCCAGTGAACATCAACGCAAGCTCGAGGAACAGCATCTCATTTACCGATTAGGCACACGACAGCCTGCCGGACTGAACATTGAGTTCAATAATTTCAGAGCATGACGGGCCCCCCCATTTTACTTTTATTTTTAGTTAATTTTTTTCTTTTTCCTTTTTTTATATTTTTTTCTTTTATTTTATTTCATCTTAGTTTGTTCAGTTTGCTTACCCACTGTTTTTCATGTTTGTACTTGCGGCTGTTCAATTTTCAGTCTGTTAACACCCTTTCTGTACTGATGCTTTATCTTTCAACACCATTAACATATTTATGCTCCATGACCTTCTGGTCAGCTGTTCTGTGACGTTGTCCTATTTACACCTTCTCCTTTGTTATCGCTTGCCCCACCCCCACTGTACTTGCTTATAACCTTTTACATTTCTAATATTTGCCAGTTCTGAAGAAGGGTCACTGACCTGAAATGTTAACTCTGCTTCTCTCTCCACAGATGCTGCCAGACCTGCTGAGTGTTTCCAGCATTTCATATTAATAAAGCTACTCTGGCTGGCGAGATTTATTCCATGAGGGATAAGTTGGGATTGATGGGCATAGCATTGGAGGGATGGAAGGAATGGGATGGAGATGGCATAGGTTGGGGATGGCATTGGAGTTGTTATATTTTGTTATATTATCTGTAAAGAGCTAGAAACTAATTAGCAAGCAACTAATTGATATGTTTAATATACTTATGTGGGCAGGAGATAAAGGATTAAATTTGTTGAATAGCTGGAAGACAGAAAGAACATGTACAAACATTGTGCCTGTTTCAGCTAAAAAATCAGTGACAGCTACTTGCTGGTTCATTCCTCAGGGCAATGCCTTGATCAATCAGAGTCAAGCTCCCTGGTTTACATTTCAAACAAAGCTTGGCAGTTAACTGTCAATCACCAAAAACTGGTGCATTCTCCTCGCCTCTACCAATCAATCAGCACTGTCTTCTCATACAATATAAAGTTGTTGCTTTCTCTTACATTGGTATTCTTGCAGATTGTCCCAATGAGTGCAAGACGAAAAGCTTTGACAATGTGTCTCTATTTTCAGCAACACTGAAGGAAAAGTTGTTAACTCTATGTTCTGCGACACTGAAAGCAGATGGTCCTGCTGATCTGGGATTGAGCAGTTGCGAAGAGCTGCAAATTATCTCAGTAAACCATGAGGTGAAGGATGTGACACTGAGGGTGGGAGATAGGACACCCATTGAAAAGTGTCCTCTGATCAGAAACAATGAAGATCTGGTACAAGTGTATCCAGAGTGTTTCATAGAATAGAATCATAGAAAGTTTACGGCATAGAAAGGCCAATTGTGTCTGCGCTGGCTGGAAAAAAAAGCCACCAGGCCCAATCCCACTTTCCAGCATTTGGTCTGTAGCCCTGCAGGTTACAGCACTTCAGGTGAACATTCAGGCACTTTTTAAATGAGATGAGGGCTTCTGCCTCTACCACTCTTTCAGGCAGAGAGTTCTAGACCCCCATCACTCTCTGGGTGAAAATCTTTTTCCTCATTTCCCCTCTAATCCTTCTACCAATCACCTTAAATCTATGCTTCCTAGTCACTGACCTCTCTGCGAAGGTAAATAGGCCCTTCCCATCCACTCTATCCAGGCCTTTCCCAATTTTATACATTTCAATCAGATCTCCCCTCAGTCTTCTCTGTTCCAAGGAGAACAACCCCAGCCTATCCGATCTTTCCTCATTGCTGCATTTTTCCAGTCTTGGCAACATCCTCATAAATCTCCTCTGTACCCTCTTTAGTGAAATTACATCCTTTCTGTAATGAGGTGACCAGAACTGCACACAGTACTCAAGCTGTGGCCTAACTCATGTTTTATACAGTTCCAGCATAACCTCCCTGCTCTTATATTCAATGCCTTGGCTAATAAAGGAAAGGATTCCATATGCCTTCATCACCTTATCAACCTGTCCCGCTACCTTCAGGGACCTATGGACATTCACTTCAGGGTCCCTCACTTCCTCTGCACTTCTCAATCCTCCCATTAATTGTGTATTCCTTTGCCTTGTTTGACCTCCCCAACTGCATCACCTCACACTTCTTTGGGTTAAATTTCATTTTGATGACACAGTTGGATGCTTTGAAGATTTTGAGTATCACATCACTATTGACCCAGTGATGAAGCCAGTGATTCATTCCCCCACGTAAAATACCAATAGAACTAAAAGAAATGCTTGAAAGAGAGCTCCAAGATGGAAGAAAAGAAGGTGATCGCCAGAGTCTCAGAACCTACAGACTGGATAAATTCCATCGTGGTGATAGAGAAGCCAAATGGACGGCTAAAAATTTGCCTGGATCCCAAAGAACATATTCAAGCCAAAAAAGAGGAATCACTACCTTATTCCAACACTGGAAGAGATCACACCAGCACAGACGGGGGCAAAAATGTTCAGCAAGCCTGATGCCCGAAATAGCTACTGGAACGCAAAGCTAAACGAGGAATCTTCCCTGCTGACAACATTCAATGCACCCTTTGGATGGTACAAATTCTTGCATCTACCATTTGGCCTTAAAGTGAGCCAGGGTGTGTTCCAGCAGGAATAAAAACAAGAAATGCTGGAACCACTCAGCAGGTCTGGCAGCATCTGTGAAAAGAGAAGCAGAGTTAACGTTTCGGGTCAGTGACCCTTCTTCGGAACTGTTCCAGCAGGAAGTAGATGAGACATATCGAGGATGTAAAGGAGAAGTTGGCATAGCAGATGATAAGTTGAAAAGTAGGACCTCAAAGGTAGTGATCTCAGGATTACTACCAGTGCCACATGCTAGTCAGAGTAGAAATAGCAGGATATATCAGATGAATATGTGGCTGAAGAGATGGTGTGAGGGGGAGTGTTTTAGATTCCTGGGACATTGGGACAGATTCTGGGGGAGGTGGGACCAGTACAAACTGGACGGGTTACACCTGGGCAGGACTGGGACTGATGTCCTAGGGGGAGTATTTGCTAGAGTGGTTGGGGAGGTTTTAAACTAAAATGGCAGGGGGATGGGAACTTTTGCAAGGAGTCAGAGGAGTGGGGGATCAAAGACAAGAACAAAAGACAGTAAGGGGAATAAGAAAAGTGATGGGCAGAGAAATCAAGGGCCAGAATCAAACAGAGATACAGTGAAAAATATTGGGAAGAGGACAAGTAATGTTAAAAAGACAAGCCTTAAGGCTTTGTGCCTCAATGCGTGGAGCATTCGCAATAAAGTGGATGAATTAATCGCGCAAATAGATGTAAACGGGTATGATATAGTCGGGAAAACGGAGACATGGCTGCAAGGTGACCAGGGATGGGAAATGACCATCCAGGGATATTCAATATTTAGGAAGGACAGACAAAAAGCAAAAGGTGGTGGAGTTGCATTGCTGGTTAAAGAGGAAATTAATGCAATAATGAGGAAAGATATTAGCTCTGACGATGTGGAATCTGTATGGGTAGAACTGAGAAACACTAAGGGGCAAAAACGTTAGTGGGAGTTGTATATAGACCCCCAAACTGTAGTGGTGATGTTGGGAATGGCATTAAACAGGAAATTAGTGATGCATGCGATGAAGAAACATCTGTAATTATGGGTGACTTTCATCTGCATATAGATTGGGCAAATCAAATTAGTCACAATACCATCGAGGAGGAATTCTTGGAGTGTATACGTGATGGTTTTCTGGACCAATACGTTGAGGAAACAACTAGAGAACAGGCCATCCTAGACTGGGTATTGCGTAATAAGAGAGGAATAATTGACAGTCTAGTGGTGCAAGACACCTTGGGGATGAGCGACCATAATATAATAGAATTCTTCATCAAGATGGAGAGTGACGTAGTTGATTCTGAGACTAGGGTCCTGAATCTTAGTAAAGGAAACTACGAAGGTATGAGGCGCGTGTTGGCCATGACCGATTGGGAAACGTTACTTAAAGGGATGACGGTGGATAGGCAACGGCAAGCATTTAAAGAGCACATGGATGAACTGCAACAATTGTTTATCCTTGTCTGGCGCAAAAGTAAAACGGTAAAGGTAGCCAAACCATGGCTTACAAGGAAAATTAGAGATAGCATTAGATCCAAGGAAGAGGCATATAAATTTGCCAGGATAAACAACAGACGTGAGGATTTAAAAAAAAATTCATTCATGGGATGTGGGCGACGCTGGCCAGGCCAGAATTTATTGCCCATCCCTAATTGCCCTCGAGAAGGTGGTGGTGAGCTGCCTTCTTGAACCGCTACAGTCCATTAGGGGTGGGGATACCCACAGTGCTGTTAGGAAGAGAGTTCCAGGATTTTGACCCAGCGACAGTGAAGGAATGGTGATATAGTTCCAAGTCATAGTGTGTGACTTGGAGGGGAATTTGCAGGTGGTGGTGTTCGCATGTATTTGCTGCCCTTGTCCTTCTAGTTGGTCGAGGTCGCGGGTTTGGAAGGTGCTGTCTGAGGAGCCTTGGTGCATTGCATCTTGTAGCTGGTACACACTGCTGCCACTGTGCGTCGGTGGTGGAGGGAGTGAATGTTTGTAGATGGGGTGCTAATCAAATGGGCTGCTTTGTCCTGGATGGTGTCGCGCTTCTTGAGTGTTGTTGGAGCTGCACCCATCCAGGCAAGTGGAGAGTATTCCATCACACTCCTGACTTGTGCCTTGTAGATGGTGGACAGGCTTTGGAGAGTCAGGAGGTGAGTTACTAGTCACAGGATTCCTAGCCTCTGACCTGCTCTTGTAGCCACAGTATTTATATAGCTACTCCAGTTCAGTTTCTGGTCAATGGTAGCCCCTAGGATGTTGATAGTGGGGATTCAGCGATGGTAATGCTGTTGAATTTTTTTTTTTTTTTAGAGATACAGCACTGAAACAGGCCCTTCGGCCCACCGAGTCTGTGCTGACCATCAGCCACCCATTTTATACTAATCCTACACTCATTCCATATTCCTACCACATCCCCACCTGTCCCTATATTTCCCTACCACCTACCTACATTAGGGGCAATTTATAACGGCCAATTTACCTATCAACCTGCAAGTCTTTGGCGTGTGGGAGGAAACCGGAGCACCCGGAGGAAACCCACGCAGACACAGGGAGAACTTGCAAACTCCGCACAGGCAGTACCCAGAATTGAACCCGGGTCGCTGGAGCTGTGAGGCTGCGGTGCTAGCCACTGTGCCGCCCCTAATGTCAAGGGGAGATGGTTAGATTCTCTCTTGTTGGAGATGCTCATTGCCCAGCACTTGTGTGGCGCGAATGTTACTTGCCACTTATCAGCCCAAGCCTGGATATTGTCCAGGTTTTGCTGCATTTCTCCACGGACTGCCTCAGTATCTGAGGAGTCACAAATGGTGCTGAACATTGTGCAATCATCAGCGAACATCCCCTCTTCTGACTGGGAGCAGTTTAGAATTCAGCAAAGGAGGACCAAGGGATTGATTAAGAAGGGAAAAATAGAGTATGAGAGCAAGCTTGCGGGAAACATAAAAACTGACTGTAAAAGTTTCTATAGGTATGTGAAGAGAAAAAGATTGGTGAAGACAAATGTAGGTCCCTTACAGTCAGAAACAGGGGAATTTATTATGGGGAATAAAGAAATGGCTGACCAACTAAATGCATACTTTGGTTCTGTCTTCACAAAGGAAGACACAAATATCATACCAGAAATGTTGGGGATCACAGAGCTTAGTGAGAGAGAGGAACTGAAAGAAATCAGTATTAGCAGAGAAATGGTGTTGGGGAAATTGATGGGATTGAAGGCCGATAAATCCCCAGGGACTGATAACCTACATCCCAGAGTACTAAAGGAAGTGGCCCTAGAAATAGTGGATGCATTGGTGGTCATCTTCCAAGATTCTATAGACTCTGGAACAGTTCCTACAGATTGGAGGGTAGCTAATGTAACCCCACTATTTAAAAAGGGAGGTAGAGAGAAAGCAGGGAATTATAGACCAGTCAGCCTGACGTCGGTAGTGGAGAAAATTCTAGAGTCTATTATCAAAGATTTTATAGCAGAGCATTTGGAGAACAGTGGTAGAATTGGACAGAGTCAGCATGGCTTTACGAAAGGGAAATCATGCTTGACAAATCTACTAGAATTCTTTGAGGATGTAACTAATAGAGTTGATGAGGGGGAGCCAGTGGATGTGGTTTATTTGGATTTTCAGAAGGCTTTCGGCAAAGTCCCACATAAGAGATTAGTGTGTAAAATTTAAAGCGCATGGGATTGGGGTAATGTATTGCAATGGATAGAAAATTGGTGGCGACAGGAAACAAATAGTTGTGATAAATGGGTCTTTTTCCGAATGGCAGGCAGTGACTAGTGGGATACCGCAGGGATCGGTGCTGGGACCCCAGCTATTCACAATATACATTAATGATTTAGATGAGGGAACTAAATGTAATATCTCCAAATTTGCAGATGACAAAACTGGGTGGGAGGGTGAGTTGTGAGGAGGATGCAGAGGAGCTTCAGGGTAATTTGGACAAGTTGAATGAGTAGGCTATTGGATGGCAGATGCAGTATAATGTGGATAAATGTGAGGTTATCCACTTTGGTAGCAAAAGCAGGAAGGCAGATTATTATCGGAACGGCTATAAACTGAGAGAGGGGAATATGCAGCGAGACCTGGGTGTTCTCGTACACCAGTCACTGAAGGTAAGCATGCAGGTGCAACAGGTGGTAAAAAAGGCAAATTAAATGTTGGCCTTCATAGCAAGAGGATTAGAGTACAGAAGTAGGGATGTCTTGCTTCAATTATACAGGGCCTTGGTGAGGCCACACCTGGAATATTGTGTGCAGTTTTGGTCTCCTTATCTGAGGAAGGATGTTCTTGCTGTAGAGGGAGTGCAGCGAAGGTTTACCAGACTGATTCCTGGGATGGCGGGACTGACCTATGAGGAGAGATTGAGACAGTTAGGATTATATTCGCTGGAGTTCAGAAGAGTGAGGGGGCATCTCATAGAAACCCATAAAATTCTAACAAGACTTGACAGAGTCGATGTAGGAAGGATGTTCCCGATGGTGGGGGAGTCCAGAACCAGGGGTCACAGTCTAAGGATATGGGTTAAACCTTTCAGGACTGAGATGAGGAGAAATTTCTTCACCCAGAGAGTGGTGATCCTGTGGAATTCGCTACCACAGAAAGCAGTTGAGGCCAAAACATTGTATGTTTTCCAAAAGGAGTTAGATATAGCTCTTGGGTCTAAAGGGATCAAAGAGTATGGGGCAAAAGCCAGAACAGGCTACTGAGTTGGATGATCAGCCATGATCATAATGAATGGCGGAGCTGGTTCGAAGGGCCAAATGGCCTTCTCCTGCTCCTATTTTCTATATCCAGATATATGGTGTAGATGGAAAAGGTCGTGACTACCATCTACGTGAAACCATGGAGAGATCCAGGAAGGCTGGGATCAAACTAAATGTAGACAAATGTATCGTGAAGGTGATAGAATGGCAGTTCTTCGGAATGGTGTACACCCCTGACGGAATCAAGCCGAGTTCTGAAAGAATCACCGCTATCTCTGGGATGGAAGTCCCAAGAAATAAGAGAGTTGAGAAATTTCCTTGTCTTGATCCAGTCCATGAGCTCTGTCATACTGCATATGTAAGGATGCACAGCAAACCTGTGGGAGCTGATGAAAGAAGATGTGGAGTACCAGTGGTTACAGTCACATGACAGGAGTTTAAACAAACTCAAAAAGGTAGTATGCAAGGAGACAAGTGTGTCACAGTTTAACAGAAAGAAACCTGTCAGTCTGCAAGTTGATGCTTCCACAAAAGGACTGGGAGCAGTCCTGGTACAAGAGGGAAAGCATTTGCATCCAAAGCTGTAACATCAGCTGAGACCAGATATGCAAACATAGAGAGCTTTTGGCAGTCATGTATGGATGTGAGAAGTTCCATGCATATCTCTAAGGGAGAAAGTTCATAGCGGAGAGTGATCGCCCACTAGAGTAGGTCTGCAAGAAAAATCCGAGTGAGAAGTTTTAATTCTGTTAAAGTCTTTGAAAGAATAACTCGAAATCCTGTATTTAAAGAAGCACTGTTGCAATAAAGATATTGATTGAACTGCAAATGTTTTGTGGGTCAGCTGCTAGTATTTATTAAAGGGATGTAATGATGCTAACTAATATAATGGAATCTATGTTGCATTGTAAAAACAGTTTGAACAAATACAATATTGCTGGAGCCATTTTGCAATTATTTGCATCAATATTGTCCATATTTAACAACATGGCACATTTCATTCTAAATAAACCACAGCTGGTCAACCTTTCAGAGTACAAGAACTAAAAAAAGAACATTGATATCTGAGAGCCACTGGAGTCAGAAGTTTGAGAGTTCAAGCCCCACAGTGGGCTTGGGCAACGAATCTAGACTGACGCTTAAGTGTAGTACTGAGGGAGTAACCTATTGCTGAAAGTGTAATCTTTTGGATGCAATTTCTGCCCCCAGCCTGGCCACAAAGATGGTAAACATTGCTTGTGACTGTATTCATTGGGGGGAAATAATAGGGGTCTTTAAAATTAATCCAGGTCTCTGGGATAATATCCTGTATTTGTGGGCTGGCATCAGAAATCTGCCAGATTGTTGTAAAAACCCAACTGGTTCACTAATGTCTTTCAGGGAAGGGAAGATGTCATACCCCAAACTCACCTGTCCTACAAGAGACTCCATTCCCACTCCTTATGGTTGGTTCTTAACACCATCAGGGCAGCTGGGGGTGAACAAAATGTTGCCTTGACTGTCGCTCGTATGCTGAGAACAGATTTTTAAAGATATATAAATACAATTTTTTTCCTTCATGTATACTTCAGAATTATTTTGAATGCTATACCCAGAATCACACTTTAGTTCATGACGTCTTTTTTTTAGTTTCATCAGCATTTAGTTTTGAGATGCCTTGAGTGTGAATGTTTCAGGGTTACCAACCTTTAGTTTGTTTTGCCTATGGAGGTGTGGGGATGGAACGTGACTTGCAAAGGCTACATTCTGTTGATTCACCAAGAAATCAGAACATAAATAGGAGCAGGAGTAGGCTATTCCGCCCCCCCCCCCCCCCCAAGCCTGCTCTGCCATTCAGTAAGATGATGGCTGATGTAATTCTCCTTCCATAACTTCTGACATCCTTGTAGATGTAAGAACTATATATAGGAGCTAATCTCTCTCAATGCAAAGATTTTGTTTTATGCTAAGATCTCCAAGAAAGTATTTAGAGTGCATTACCTGGCTGGTCTGTAAATATCTGTATGCACTAATATAGTTGTTTTAATTGTTGAACTTGTTACCAAAAAAAAACTAGTGTGGTAAATATGAAGAGTTTCACAAAGTGACGGGAGGTGTAATGGAGGTTTTGTGTATTATCTAATAAGTATAAAAGGATTTGTTGTTTGGACTCAATTGCAGATTACTTTGTGCCTGAAGTCATATTTCAGTGACTGTTAAATGCAATGCTTTCCATGAATATATCAAGACTTTTACATGCTAGCATCAATTAATGTAGCCTCTAATTTTTTTTGGAGTGTGTGGCCCCTTTGATGTTTTATGTGTGGTTGCACTCCTTTGGTAACGTAAAGGGGGCAACTTGTGTGTGGCCTATGCGGGGACTTTGGGTTGCTGCACGGCTACGCAGCTTAGAGGAACATTGTTATCAATCACAGAATTAATATGGTTGCTCTTTAACTTTAGCCACAACATTCGTTACCTTATATAATGTGTTAATTACACTTATTTCCTTCCCCCCCCCCCCCCCATTTTTAATTTATTCTTTGGTCTCCTTTTTTGTGGCTTATAGGGAACTTGCAGTTCCATTCTATGTCATATTTCACTAAATTCTCATCTTTTTATGGAATGAATGTAGAAAAAGCCAAAGTAGAATTTCCTAGATAAAAACAGAAAGTGCTGAAAATACTCAGCAGGTCTGTCAGCTTCTGTGGAGCGAGAAACAGAGTTTGTGTTTCAGTTCAGTGACCTTTCAACAGAACTGGCAAAGGTTAGAAATGTAATGGGCTTTGAGCAAGTGAAAGGGTGAGAAGACAAAAGGGAAGGTGTGTGATAGGGAAAAGGGCAGGGGAGATTATATGAGAAAGATGTCATGGAACAAAGGCAAAGGGAATGCTAATAGTGTATGAAAAGACAAGGCATTAGTCCAGAGAGAGTGTTAATGGTAGAATAATGAACAGCTCTGTCCAAAAGCAAAAACCTGAAAAACCAGTTTACAACAGGCACATGGTGAAAAAAAATAAATCAAATGAAATGGAATAAAAATAAAAGGCAGTCATGCTCTGAAATTGTTGAACTCAGTGTTGAGTCCAGAAGGCTGTAGAGTGCCTAATTGGAAGATGAGGTGCTGTTCCTCAAGCTTGCGTTGAGGTTTACTGGAACACTGCTGCAGGCCAAGGACAGAAATGTTGTCATGGGAGCAGGGTGGTGAATTAAAATGGCAGTCAACCAAGGTCATGCTTGCAGACTGAGCGGAGGTGTTCTGCAAAGCGGCCATCTAATCTGTGTTAGGTCTCACCAGTGTAGAGGCGACCACATTGTGAGTAGTGAATACAATATACTAAACTGAAAGGTGTACAACTAAATCGCTGCTTCACCTGGAAAGAGTGTTCGGGGCCTTGGATGGTGAGGAGAGATGAGGTAAAAGGGCAGATATTGCACCTCCTGCAATTGCATGGGAAGGTGCTGTGGGAAGGGGACAAGGTGATGGAGGAGGGGACAAGGTGATGGAGGAGTGGACGAGGGTGTCATGGAGGGAACGATCCCTTCGGAATGTTGACACGGGAGGGGAAGATGTGTTTGGTGGTGGCATCACACTGGAGGTGGCGGAAATGGGGGAGGATGATCCTTTGGATGTGAAGGCTGGTGGGGTGGAAAGTGAGGACAAGGGGAACCCTGACGCAGTTCTGGGAGGGAGGGGAAGGGATGAGGGCAGAAGTGCAGGAAATGGGTCAGACATGGTTGGGGGCCCTGTCACCTACAGTGTGAGGGAATCCTTGGTTGAGGTAAAAAACATCAGAGGCACTGTTTGTTGAAGGTAGCATCATCAGAACAGATGAGTCTGAGATGGAGAAACTGACGCAATGGAGTCCTTGCAGGAGGGCAGGGTGTGAGGAAGTGTAATTGAGGTAGCTGTTGGAATCGATGGGCTTATAATGAATATTAGTGGAATTTCCTAGACCTCACAGTACTGTTACAGTAATATTGCAGGACAAGAAAAGGGAATTAAAACTATTTATAATTCAGGATCCCTTTTGAAAGACAAGTGCAAACAATGGATAATCGTTACTATTTATTTGGCAGAGCAGGAGAGTTCATAATATTAAGGTTGGCAGGTTTCTAAGTTGCTAAGTTGTAATTTTTCTTCTATCCTGTTGTTCTTTCTTCAGGCAAACAGGCCATTAATGCACAGCAGTAAGGACCTGGGATGCTGATAGTGGCTGTGAGGAAACCAAAAGAATCAGCGTTGTGAAGCAAACGTGTGGAGCAGCAACCAGTTGCCATAGAGCAAAAGACTTCTGTTTTGTATTGCGATTCATGAAATGTTTACACAGAAAGCTATTTTTGCTTTGACTGTCTTTCTTTGACGATGCCCAAGAACTGGCCGGCTGCTCATGTTCCATTTTGGTATTATGTGCAAAATATGAACTAATTTAAGGGTAATTTCTACATCTTAAATGAGACACTGTTTCTAGTATAAAAGCTGAAGGGGTATGCACCAGTAATGGCAAATACTTAATCTCTGAATGAGTTCCCAGATATTTTCTGCACTTTTTCTTTTTAAATAATACTTTTGATCAATTTTAATTGATCAGTACAGAGGTGTTTTTTTTTAAAAAGCTTAATCCTAATTGGTCTATACTTGAAAAGAAATTTATCCTGGAACTCCTAGGCTAAATATCACTCCTGGTGCATAGGTCTGCAGTATCATCTAGAGGTGCTTTTTAGGAATCAACACTGGAATGGCTTGAAGGGGAATACTGTACTACTTTTTTTTTTCTTCCAATTACTTTGTCTCTTTAAGGAGAAACTTTAAATTGCCCTAAACTCAAAATATTCAGGTTCAGCCAATTTGCATTGCATTGAAAGCTGCTTCACTTACTTTTGGGGCAGGTACTGACTGTTGATAATGAACTGTGGAAGAGAATACTTTTGAAAGGATAAATAAAGTTAATTTTACTTAGTATATTAGCAACAAGGGGGACTAACTTAGAATTAGTAGTGGAAGCATAAAGTAGGGCTTGGGAGTTAAGTCAATCATGACACTTAAGAGGGAATTAGACAAGCAACTGAAGAACAAAGAACATCAAAGAACAGTACAGCACAGGAACAGGCCATTCGGCCCTCCGAGCCTGCGCCAATCTTGATGCCTGCCTAAACTAAAACCTTCTGCACTTCCGGGGACCGTATCCCTCTATTCCCATCCTATTCATGTATTTGTCAAGATGCCTCTTAAACGTCGCTATCGTACCTGCTTCCACCACCTTGCCCGGCAGCAAGTTTCAGACACTCACCACCCTCTGTGTAAAGAACTTGCCTCGCACATCCCCTCTAAACTTTGCCCCTCTCACCTTAAACCTATGTCCCCTAGTAACTGACTCTTCTACCCTGGGAAAAAGAAGAAAAATATAAAAAGGATATAGGAGAAGAGTGGCAAAATAAGATAATTCTGATGTGGAGCTAGCACCAGCAGGGGATGATTGAGTGAAATGTCTATGATGTTGCCTTATGTATATTAGCAGAGGTATTGCATGCACTACTTCTTGCCTAATTCCAGCCATACCAAGAATTTTAGCACAGATTTAGAGTGATAAGTCCCACAATATTTTCTTTTTTTCTTTCTGCCATGTTCTGTTGGCACATTTTGCACTGGTTGTTCCTGTTTTATACCTTTTCAAGTCAATTTACACTGAGTTATAGGTTTTTCAATATTGTTAGCAAAGAATTGATGTGAAATTTTTCTGCATTCTGAATTCAGTACCAAAAATGATCAGCACTGAGAGTTTCACAAATGTACTGCATGGAACACTAACGAATGTGAAGAAATAGCACTTGCTGCAGGTGATTCCTGGTGCACCCGTCTGTCATCAATACAATACCTGTTTTAATAAAGGCGGGTCATTTGTACTTGTCACAACGTCACTTATTCCACACAAACACAGCAGCTTAATTAACATCTTTTATAAGATTAGATTAGAGATACAGCACTGAAACAGGCCCTTTGGCCCACCGAGTCTGTGCCGACCATCAACCACCCATTTATACTAATCCTACACTAATCCCATATTCCTACCAAACATCCCCACCTGTCCCTATATTTCCCTACCACCTACCTATACTAGTGACAATTTATAATGGCCAATTTACCTACCAACCTGCAAGTCTTTTGGCTTGTGGGAGGAAACCCACGCAGACACAGGGAGAACTTGCAAACTCCACACAGGCAGGACCCGGAATCGAACCCGGGTCCCTGGAGCTGTGAGGCTGCAAATTGAAATATTTAAAGCCCCTTATGTTATCCTAGCCCTCATGCACATACACATACATACAAAATGGGTTAACCGGGGAAAAAAGGGATTTCTGGTGAAAGCTGGTACAAAGAAATAGAAGGAAAAAAAACCCACTGAATCGAAGATATGGAAGTCCTTTGTTTTGACGAGTTGTCCCAAAGGCGAATAGGTGGCTGCCACTAAGAATCTTCCTAGAACGATTCTTTCCAGGCAATTTTGATGAACAGTCTATGTAGGCTTTCAAGAAATGCAGCTACAGAAGGCTTCACATAGATCTTACACAGGTGTGCAGCAACAAAGGTTTCAATTCTCACACATTTGATGCAAAGTTCTTTTAAAGATGCAAGGTTTCTGCAAACATTCAGGATTTCTTCAAATACAGGAGGCAACAGTACAACATGATGCAGGATTTTCTTTTCAAGAGCAAGATAAGCAGGGTCTTCTGGCAGGTCAATAAGCAAATTCCAATTGCCTGTTTTTAGCCAACTAGCTTTTTTTTTAACAGTTCAAAATGAAACCAACATTTTCCAGAGGCAAGGCCTATGACAGCCATAAATCCTGACTTGTCAGTAAGCAAATTGCTCTTCAGGGCCCTGCTGGGTTCTTTGCAAACATGTGCTTTCCAGTAAAAACTTGTTTACTGGTCAACCTTCTTTTGTTTTAAGCAAAACACCCATAAAGTTCACCAATCTCCAGATGATTCAATGTTCAAAATTCAACTATAATTTTTAAAAACATATTTTACACAGAAAAACAGAAGCACTCACGTAACACCATCAACAAATGGTACAAAGACTAGGGGACACAGATTGGAAGTTTTGGGCAAGAGATGCAGGAGGAATATGAGAAAGCACTTTTTTACACAGCGGGTGGTAATGATTGGAACGCGCTGCCCACAAGGGTGATGGAAGCAGAGATGATCGATGACTTCAAGAAGAAGTTGATTGACCACCTAAGAAAAATAGACTTACCGGGCTATGGGGATTGAGCCGGGCAGTGGGACTGACTGCACAGATCTGTGAAGAGCTGGTATGGACTCAACGGGCCAAATGGCTTCCTTCTGTGCTGTAAATGATTCTCTGTTGGAACTAAGACTTTGTCTTCAGGACTGTGCGGTGGCCACTTGCTACTTCAAACCAACGTTATCATGGACAGACATGTCTTCAACAAGAATAAGGCTATCTGGGTTCCTTCCTTATTGAGTGAAGTCTTTTGTCTCCGAACAGCACTGATTCATGTTGAAATATGTTTCATGGTACTTGTCATCCCCTGGTATCTCACCCAAAAGACTAATTTTTATGTGTGAGGATGACTGTGATTGCAGCAGACCATTCAACTGGGAGTGGTTGACAGGAATCACAGAAGAGCCCAATCCTGCCTTTACCCAACATTGATACATGTACTCTTTCCAGAAGGCTAATGATCAGGAGTGCTTGGCTGATTTTCTCCTCGTAGTAGATTTGTTCCTAAGTTCATTGAAAACGTCAGTATTATAGAAAATGGCCCAAAAGTGTGTGAATGTTTTCTGCCTTTAGAGACACTGAGTCATGAATTGCTTTGGGAAAACTTCATTGGCTTCTTAGCTTTTGCTAATCTTCTAGAGTGGCATATACAATCTTGACTGAGTGCAGGCAATCTATACAAAAGAAGGTGAAGGAAGGGGTTGGGAGCATAACAAATTAGCCCAATATTATGATTGTGATATATGCAGATGCAGCAGATTGCAGGAAAGTATTCAGTTTTATCATCTTGAGGCAGGGGCACTGATGCAAATGAACATTACAGTGGAGGTCAGCTAACTCAAGCACAGATTAGAGGCCAAAGGCCTCAACTACTGTCACTGGGCACCATGGCTTTCAGAGGCATAAGCAATTAAGATTAAGGTTTTCAATGACTTCCTATTGTCAGCCAAAACAATCAATAGTTAAGCCATGATTTCATTCTGCCAACTAGTCACAGCCTGATTTGGGAATTTTACAACCCTAATGTAAGATAGCAATCGTTGGCTGTCCCTCGAGGATGATATCTACTCAAGGCCACGAGTTTCTGCCATGAGTCTTCAGGTGACTGAGACGGCCAATTCTCAACTAGCAGATCTTTAGGCACATGGGGCAGGATGTCCCCTGAGGTAGTGAGATCTGAAATGCAGGATTTTGTTTCCTTTTCTGCCTCATTATTAAGATGTTTGGACATGAAGCATGATGCAGCTTAATGGACAAGCTGTCGCTATTTTGAAAGATTTGTAGCAAGCTCCTCCCAGTCATCAATGTCAATGCTGTCTCACTTCAAAACGTGCTTCAGAGTGTATTTGAAGCATTTTCTTTGTCCTCCCCTGGAATGCTGACCATTTGAGAGTTGAGGAAACAGGCCCTGGTGGGGGCGACAGTTTTCGGTCATCAGGTCGCTATGTCCAGTCCATCGCAGTTGTTTTTTTTTTAGAGATACAGCACTGAAACAGGCCCTTCGGCCCACCGAGTCTGTGCCGACCATTAACCACCCATTTATACTAATCCTACACTGATCCCATATTCCTACCACATCCCCACCTGTCCCTATATTTCCCTACCACCTACCTATACTAGGGGCAATTTATAATGGCCAATTTACCTATCAACCCGCAAGTCTTTTGGCTGTGAGAGGAAACCGGAGCACCCGGAGGAAACCCACGCAGACACAGGGAGAACTTGCAAACTCCACACAGGCAGTACCCAGAATTGAACCCGGGTCACTGGAGCTGTGAGGCTGCAATGCTAACCACTGCGCCACTGTGCCGTTTTGCAGGAGTTTTGCCTGAATGCTTGTGGAGCTGGCTCCAAGGACACCAGCATTTGTTTGATGGTCCTCCCATTGAATCCGGAGGAAATTTCTCTCGGGCTGTTATGTGTTACTGATACACAGTCCAGGTCTCACGACAGTATAGGAGTGTGGTGACAACAACTGTTCTGTACATTAGGGCTTTTGTTAACATGCAGAGGTCTTTGTTGTCAAACAGTTGCTGCCATAGCTGGTAGAAGGCTGAGCTGGTGCAGCTGGTCCTGTGTTGGATCTCCTCACCAATGGTTGCCTTTTAAGAGAGGTGGCTGCCAAGGTATTGGAAGTGCTCAACGTATTCCAGAGTGTCTTCAGCATATATGGGAGGTGGAACATTTGGCTGACCAGGTGTGGATTGTTATGAATTTTGTTTTGACAACATTTAAGGACAAGCTTAGTCTCTTGTATGCAGAATTAAGAGATCGAGAGTGGCTTGCAAATCTGGTGTACAGTAGGCAACGACACTGCAGTCATCCACAAACTAGCTCATGTATATCTATAATAAAAGCAAAATACTGCGGATGCTGGAAATCTGAAACAAAAACAAGAAATGCTGGATTCACTCAGCAGGTCTGGCAGCATCTGTGGAAAGAGAAGCAGAGTTAACGTTTCGGGTCAGTGACCCTTCTTCGGAACTGACAAATATTAGAAAAGTCACAGATTATAAACAAGTGAGGTGGGGGTTGGGCAAGAGATAACAAAGGGGAAGGTGCAGATTGGACCAGGCCACATAGCTGACCAAAAGGTCACGGAGCAAAGGCAAACAATATGTTAATGGTGTGTTGAAATGGTGGGTTGAAATGGTGGGTTTCAACACACCATTAACATATTGTTTGCCTTTGCTCCGTGACCTTTTGGTCAGCTATGTGGCCTGGTCCAATCTGCACCTTCCCCTTTGTTATCTCTTGCCCAACCCCCACCTCACTTGTTTATAATCTGTGACTTTTCTAATATTTGTCAGTTCCGAAGAAGGGATCTTTGAAGATCTCAGCTGGAATACCATCGGGGCCCCAGGTTTGTTGTTTTTCATCCGTTTGGGTGTTGCAGCTCTCCCATTGATCTTGGTTCATCCATGGATCTACCACAGGGTACAGGGGGATAGCCTGTAGAGTATCAGCTGCCAATGTGGATTCACGGTTGAGGAGTTGTTGAAAATGTTCTTTCCAGCGTTGACGGATGGCATTGTCATCCTTAAGAAGAGAGACACCATCTGGTAAGTGAAGGGGATTTTGTCTATTTGACCTTAGTCTACACATGGCCCTGGTGGCTTCAAAAAAGCTTTGCATGTCATGATGGTCAGCATATTGTTGGATCTCTCTGGGCTTTCTCTCCCACCACTCGTCCTTTATCTTCTGGATTTGTCTTTGGGTGTCAACCGTGAACTGTTGGAATGCTGCCTTCTTGATTTGTGACATTGGGTTGTTCTGCCACGTAATGAAGGCTGCTTGTTTTTGTTCCAGGAGGTCACATATTTCAGCATTGTTGTCGTTGAACCAGTCCTGGTGACGACCAATGGTCTGGACACAGGAGTCTAGTGCAGCTGACTTTATTTGTTCTCACTGTTCTGAAATTGAGTTGGATCGTGAAGATTTGCCAGATTGATTGTGAGCTGCACTTGGAATTCCTCTCTTGTTAGGCTGCTTTAAGGCTGAAACATTGATCTTTTTCCTCTCGGACTTTTGAGTCTTGCGATGTCTTACTGCTAGGTGGATGTTAATCACCGATTGAACAAGTCGATGACCTGTCCAGCAGGCATCAGCATGGATGGTGTGTTACAAACATCACTTAGATCTTTGATTCGAACAAGAACAAAATCCAGGAGGTGCCAGTGCTTTGATCTAGGATGCCTCCATGTGCTTTTGTATTTGTCCTTCTGGCGGAAGAGGGTGTTTGTTATAATGAGGCTATGCTGAGTACACTTTGGCAGCAGGAAGACACCATTTACATTGGCTCTTCCCAATGGTTCCACTCCAGATATCAGAGTCAGGCCAACCCTAGCATTAAAGTCCAGCAGACGGATGATCTCTTCTTTTGAGATGGCAGTGAGGACTTCCATCAAGGTCAGAATAGAACTTTTCCTTAACATCTTCATCGGAGTCAAGGGTTGGGGCATAAGCGCTGATGACAATGGCATATTGCTTACGGCAGAGCTGTAGGCAAAGTGTCATGAATCTTTCATTTATGGGGAGTTCTGGCAGTACATCCAAGATACTATTCTGGTTGACAAAACCAACTTCATGGACATGAGGGTCACTGTCAGCCTTTCCTTTCCAGTAGGTGTATCCTTCTGCTTGTTCCTTGTTCTCCGGGAAGGCAGGTTTCTAAGGCCGACGATATAAATTTGGAAACTTGATAGCTTGCGTGATACAATTGCAGTTCTTCCTTCTGGGCGGTCACTCTTGAGATTATCCCTTAGTGTTCTAACAATCCAAGTTCCAAAATTTAGAGTTTTCTTTCTTTGACCATGAAGATGGTTATCCCTCAGGGTGTGGTTCCCCAGGCAGGAGAAAATGGGACAGCCTAGTTTAGGGTACCTTTTCTAGCCTCCTCCCTATTTGGGGTGAGCAGAGGGTATACTGAAGAGAACTGCTCAGTCACAGATGCTGCTGCCAAAATACACCTCTGTCCCGATGCAGGTATCCAACGAGCTTCATGCAGATGTGTGCAGAATTTTGACCCTGGTCTCTCAGGTTCACAGCCCTGTCCCCGTCGCCAATACTCCATCACAGGACTTGGCAGATGGACCCTGGTAGAAGCCTGGGCGTGACTTTGTTTAACATAGGGAACAGGCGTTGTCATTGTCCACATGATCTTGATGAATTAATGGCCAGATTTCAGTGACCTGTCAAACCACAATAACTGGAACCACCGCGCCGCTGCAGTCACCTACCGCCTTTGAAGCCAGTGAGACGCATGGTCTTCCTTCGCCAGTTCTGCCATTGAGGGCTTTTTCGACTGGATTTTGTCCGGTACCTCCCCCAAAATTGCTGCCATGGTTGGCCCTACCAGAGCAAGGACGGAATGACGGCATCGTTCAAGGGATCATCGGAGCGCACAAGCCTCAAAAAGCACATCAAGGTGGCAATGCACGGAGAGAGATAGCAGTAGTACAGGTACCAGAATATCTCGAAATTATTAATTTGCAATGAAATGCTGGAAAAATTAGCAACAGCTTTGTTGGGGGAGGTAGTGATGGTGCGGTTAGAAAGCCGGGCTAAGGCAGACAATGAACCTGAACAGCACAAATTCAGTCAGCGTGCAGAAGGCATTGCCCAGTACAGCAGCCGAGCTAACTCCGCCCACATTCCTGGGCCCGCGCGAGAGCGACTCTCCAGGCTTCTGGAATCCCACAGCCTCTGGGCGCACGGCTGTGACGTAAGGCCGCGGGCACAGCTGCCATGGCGACAGCCGGAGCCGGGAGCGCAAAGAGCGGCCGTTAAATAGCGGCGGCCAAGTGGGGACTGGAGTCCGGGCCGTAGTTTCATCCCTCTGGCGTTCAGAGCAGGGTTGCCGCTGCTTGCATTCCCCTTCTGTCGTGATTGACCAGTATGGCCTTGCGAAAAGGACCGCTGCGGTCGGTGCAGATGACCACCGACACTCTGCAGAGCCAGGTAGCAGGAACGAACGGATCTTCCCACCCCTCAGCCCCGCCCAACCCCAATTCTCAGCCCCCCCCAAACCCCAATTCTCAGCCCCCCCCACCCCCCAAACCCCAATTCTCAGCCCCCCCCAACCCCAATTCTCAGCCCCCCACCCCTCCCTCGCCCCACAAACCACTATCCTCACCCCCCCCTACCCCTCCCTCGCCCCACAAACCACTATCCTCACCCCCCCACGCCCCCCAAACCCCAATTCTCAGCCCCCCCAACCACAATTCTCAGCCCCCCAACCACAATTCTCAGCCCCCCCACCCCCCAAACCACAATCCTCAGCCCCCAACCCCAATTCTCAGCCCCCCAACCACAATCCTCAGCCCCCCCACCCCCCCAAACCACAATCCTCAGACCCCCACCCCCCAAACCACAATCCACAGCCCCCCTACCCCCAAACCACAATCCACAGCCCCCCTACCCCCAAACCACAATCCTCAGCCGCCCCACCCTCCCAAACCACAATCCTCAGCCCCCCCACCCTCCCAAACCACAATCCTCAGCCCCCCCACCCTCCCAAACCACAATCCTCAGCCCCCCCACCCTCCCAAACCACAATCCTCAGCCCCCCCACCCCCCCAAACCACAATCCCCAGGCCCCTCCCCCAAACAACAATCCTCAGGCCCCCCACCCCCACAAACCACAATCCTCAGCCCCCCCCACCCCCCCAAACCACAATCCTCAGCCCCCCCACCCCCCCAAACCACAATCCTCAGCCCCCCCACCCCCCAAACCACAATCCTCAGCCCCCCCACCCCCCAAACCACAATCCTCAGCCCCCCCACCCCCCAAACCACAATCCTCAGGCCCCCCACCCCCACAAACCACAGTCCTCAGCCCCCCCACCCCCTAACCCCAATTCTCAGTCCCCCCTCCCCCCAAACCACAATCAGCCCCACAAACCACAATCCTCAGCCCCCCAGCCCCAAATCTCCAGCCTCACTCTCTGCCCCCCCCACCCCACAACCCAACACTGCACCCCCTCCCCCTTGGGGGTCTACAAGCTGCAGTGTATACTTGTCTTCTCCTTCCTTCTTGTACTGCCTGTTGATGTGAAAGTCACTGGCGTTTCTGGTGCAACGTTTAAGAACCCAAGAAAATGAAGCTCCTTTAGCTTGCTATGCCAAGCAATGAAATCACGACCGATATTATTTTTCCTTCATTTTATCCCTTTGAAAACTGTTACCCATGTGTTTTGCTTGTGCCTTTTATGGGTCTGTTGTTGACTAATTGATCGATTGATTGCTGTGATTAGTCAACAACTCCATTATCATTGTAACATATGACTGCCAGGATGGTAGAGGGCGATCTGTATTGCTCTTGGGTCTTTTTTTAGTCTAGCAATAGCTTGCATTTATATAGCATCATTAATATAGAAAAATGTCCAAAGGCAAAAAAGATCAACACTGGGCTAAAAGAGTTGTTTAGAAGGCTAACCAAAGGCTTGGTAAAAGAGGTGGATTTTAAGGAGGATACGTAGTCTATTGCTACATTTTTTTTGTGTATAGTAAAGGGAAAGTTATTGGAAGGGATTCTGAGAGACAGGATTTATATGCATTTGGAAAGGCATAGTCTGATTAGGGATAGTCAGCATAGCTTTGTGCGTGGGAAATCATGTCTTATGAATTTGATTGAGTTTTGCGAGGAAGTGACCAAGAGGATTGATGAGAGCAGGGTGATGGACGTTGTCTACATGGACTTTAGCAAGGCCTTTGACAAGGTCCCGCATGTTAGGCTGGTCCAGAAGGTTCGAACGCATGGGATCCAGGGTGAGCTAGCAAATTGGATACAAAATTGGCTTGGTGATAGGAGGCAGAGGGTGGTAGTGGAGGGTTGTTTTTCCAATTGGAGGCCGGTGACCAGTGGTGTGCTGCAGGGATCGGTGCTGGGCCCTCTGTTGGTTGTCATATATATTAATGACTTGGTTGTGAATGTTCTTCTTTTGGGCCTCCTTATCTCGAGAGACAATGGATACGCGCCTGGAGGTGGTCAGTGGTTTGTGAAGCAGCGCCTGGAGTGGCTATAAAGGCCAATTCTGGAGTGACAGGCTCTTCCACAGGTGCTGCAGAGAAATTTGTTTGTTGGGGCTGTTGCACAGTTGGCTCTCCCCTTGCGCCTCTGTCTTTTTTCCTGCCAACTACTAAGTCTCTTCGACTCGCCACAATTTAGCCCTGTCTTTATGGCTGCCCGCCAGCTCTGGCGAATGCTGGCAACTGACTCCCACGACTTGTGATCAATGTCACACGATTTCATGTCGCGTTTGCAGACGTCTTTATAACGGAGACATGGACGGCCGGTGGGTCTGATACCAGTGGCGAGCTCACTGTACAATGTGTCTTTGGGGATCCTGCCATCTTCCATGCGGCTCACATGGCCAAGCCATCTCAAGCGCCGCTGACTCAGTAGTGTGTATAAGCTGGGGATGTTGGCCGCTTCAAGGACTTCTGTGTTGGAGATATAGTCCTGCCACCTGATGCCAAGTATTCTCCGAAGGCAGCGAAGATGGAATGAATTGAGACGTCGCTCTTGGCTGGCATACGTTGTCCAGGCCTCGCTGCCGTAGAGCAAGGTACTGAGGACACAGGCCTGATACACTCGGACTTTTGTGTTCCGTGTCAGTGCGCCATTTTCCCACACTCTCTTGGCCAGTCTGGACATAGCAGTGGAAGCCTTACCCATGCGCTTGTTGATTTCTGCATCTAGAGACAGGTTACTGGTGATAGTTGAGCCTAGGTAGGTGAACTCTTGAACCACTTCCAGAGCGTGGTCGCCAATATTGATGGATGGAGCATTTCTGACATCCTGCCCCATGATGTTCGTTTTCTTGAGGCTGATGGTTAGGCCAAATTCATTGCAGGCAGACGCAAACCTGTCGATGAGACTCTGCAGGCATTCTTCAGTGTGAGATGTTAAAGCAGCATCGTCAGCAAAGAGGAGTTCTCTGATGAGGACTTTCCGTACTTTGGACTTCGCTCTTAGACGGGCAAGGTTGAACAACCTGCCCCCTGATCTTGTGTGGAGGAAAATTCCTTCTTCAGAGGATTTGAACGCATGTGAAAACAGCAGGGAGAAGAAAATCCCAAAAGGTGTGGGTGCGAGAACACAGCCCTGTTTCACACCACTCAGGATAGGAAAGGGCTCTGATGAGGAGCCACCATGTTGAATTGTGCCTTTCATATTGTCATGGAATGAGGTGATGATACTTAGTAGCTTTGGTGGACATCCGATCTTTTCTAGTAGTCTGAAGAGACCACGTCTGCTGACGAGGTCAAAGGCTTTGGTGAGATCAATGAAAGCAATGTAGAGGGGCATCTGTTGTTCACGGCATTTCTCCTGTATCTGACGAAGGGAGAACAGCATGTCAATAGTCGATCTCTCTGCACGAAAGCCACACTGTGCCTCAGGGTAGACGCGCTCGGCCAGCTTCTGGAGCCTGTTCAGAGCGACTCGAGCAAAGACTTTCCCCACTATGCTGAGCAGGGAGATTCCACGGTAGTTGTTGCAGTCACCGCGGTCACCTTTGTTTTTATAGAGGGTGATGATGTTGGCATCGCGCATGTCCTGGGGTACTGCTCCCTCGTCCCAGCACAGGCATAGCAGTTCATGTAGTGCTGAGAGTATTGGCACTCTTGATTATTTCAGGGGTAATGCTGTCCTTCCCAGGGGCTTTTCCGCTGGCTAGGGAATCAATGGCATCACTGAGTTCCGATTTGGTTGGCTGTATGTCCAGCTCATCCATGACTGGTAGAGGCTGGGCTGCATTGAGGGCAGTCTCAGTGACAGCATTCTCCCTGGAGTACAGTTCTAGGTAGTGCTCAACCCAGCGGTCCATCTGTTTGCGTTGGTCAGTGATTATGTCCCCCGATTTAGATTTGAGGGGGGTGATCTTCTTGATGGTTGGCCCAAGAGCTCTCTTCATGCCATCATACATTCCTCTGATGTTTCCGGTGTCTGAGGCCAGCTGAATATGACTGCATAGGTGTTGCCAGTAGTCGTTTGCGCAACGCCTAGCTGTTCTTTGTGCAGTACTTCTGGCTGCTTTAAGTGCTGCGGATGTTAAATCGCTGGGGGCTTTCTTGTAGTTCAAAAGTGCAATGCGCTTAGCGGCTATGACAGGTTCCAGCTCTTCATTATGAGATTGAAACCAGTCTGCATTTCTCTTCGCACTTTTGCCGTAGGTGGTCAAAGCTGACTCATAGATGGCGTCTCTGATGTGGGCCCACTTGGTCTCAGCATCCCCTGTGGGAGTGTTTTGAAGGGCTGTTACAAGTGAATTTAGAAATTTTTGTAACAGCTGTGGGTGAGAAATTCTGCTCGTGTTGATGCGCGGGTGGCCCTTCTGCTTGGAATGATGCAACTTCTTTGGTCTGAGTCTAACCTTGCTGCACACCAGGGAGTGGTCGGTGTCGCAGTCCGCACTGTGGAAGCTGCGTGTGATTTGAACACTGTTTAAGGCGGCTCGCCTTGTGACAATGAGGTCTAGCTGGTGCCAACGACGTGATCTTGGGTGCCTCCATGAAACCTGGTGACAGGGTTTAGTGTGAAAGAACGAGTTGGTGATGCAGAGGTTATGATAGGTACACAACTCAAGCAGTCTCTGCCCGTTCTCATTCATCCTTCCAACGCCATAGCGCCCAAGGCAGGAGGGCCATGAGTCATGGTCGGCCCCAACCCTGGCATTAAAGTCCCCCAGCAGGAATAGGTGTTCGGTGTTGGGGATGCTGCTAATGATGTTATGGAGTTGTTCATAGAACTGGTCTTTAGCTTCAGGTGCGGAACAGAGTGTTGGAGCATAGATGCTGAGTAGGTGTACTGGACCAGAGGTGGTGAGCAGTCGGATGGACAGTATGCGTTCCGAGCCATTTGAGGGAGGCTCTATCATGCTGAGCAAGGAGTTTCTGATGGCGAAGCCCACTCCATGCTGTCTTGGTTCTTCAGGATCCCTGCCCTGCCAGAAGAAGGTGTAGTCTTGCTCTGCTAGAGAGCCACTCGCGGGGAGGCGAGTCTCCTGAAGTGCTGCAATGTCCACATTGAGTCTACTGAGCTCGTTGTTAATGATGGCGGTCTTCCGAGAATCGTTGATTTGTGTAAGGTCTTCCGACAGGCCAGGACACATAGTTCTGACGTTCCAGCTTGCAAAGCGAAGGGCTGGTACCTTCTTTCCTTTTTTCATGTTGTTTGGTGCGGTGTGTCAGTCCACCTTTCGGGCAATGACCCTGAGCTCCAAGCACCCATTGAAGCAGGCAGACTGTGGCGGGACAGAACCTTATTGACCGGGGGCTGCCCGGTTTGAGGCGGGCGGTAGCTGTCCAGTGAGGTGCAATGACCTCTCCCACCGACAAAGGCAACCCGTGGCGCCCAGTTTCTACGCCAATTTATCTGGACTTATAACCCGTAACTGCTGCCTTCCGTGTTGTTTCAGTCGCTGTGAGGCAACTATGGAGTGACCTCTCCATGGCGCATGCCTGGGCAAATTTATGGAGGTTGAGAGTTGCCCAGTCGTCAAAACCCCCCTCTCGGCCTTTCTGGTGGGGTCCAAAGGAGTGCAGGACACGACGTTTGGCACCAGTATGGCTGCAGGAACTGCCGGAAACATGCCAAAGGTGACACATGACCGCCTACGGGGTTCCGCTCCGGATTTTCTGTTAGGGTTTACTCCCTTAGCCTTGGTCTCTCCCGAGACGCCCACAAGGCAGTGGGGTTGTTGGGGCCCCTACACAGGTGTAGGATGGTGCCGGTGGGAGGAGGGGATGCAAGGGGGAGGGGTAGAGGGAGGGGGTGGGGGGGGGTGCAGGGGAAGGGGGTGCGGGGTGAAGATGGTGCGAGGGGGGGGTGGGCTGGGACGGGGTTGTGAGGGGGTGAGCTGAGAGGGTGGAGCAGGGAAGGGGACGGGGGTGGGGGGGGTGTGGAAGGGGGGTAAAGGGGGGGGGAGGGGGGGTGGAATCTGGTGCAGGTAATAAGCCATTTCCTCAGTGCCCACCATCGACGTCCGGAAAGCTCATCCACGTCCTTCGGGAGGTGAAGCATCATTTGGCAGACTTAGAGGTGATTACATTTGCTAAGGGTTTTTTTTTTTGCAGTGGTTTAAATAAAGGCATGCAGCATTGCCGACAGTGCGCTGCAGATGCTCTCCGAGCCATCTCCCGCGGGCGCTTCGAAGTTGCGGCCGGGGGGGCCGTTCGTGGATGTTTTGGGTGTTCGGGGCACCTTTTCACAGGACTTCTCTCGGGTCCCGCAGCTCCTTCTTCACCTCAATGGACTTACCGCATGCCGTGGCTGCAGACACTCTGGACTGTGAAGACAGCAGGATCGGAGATTAAAGTATCGGCAGCTGTTCTCGTCAGTTTCATCCGGATCAATTTCATTGTGAATGTAGGGGGCATGATTAGTAAGTTTGCAGATGACACCAAAATTGGTGGTATAGTGGACAGTGAGGAAGGTTGTCTATGGTTACAACAGGATATAGATAAACTGGGAAAGTGGGCAAGGGATTGGCAAATGGAATTTAACACAGACAAGTGTGAAGTGATGCATTTTGGGAAGTTAAACCAGGGCAGGACAAATACAGTGAATGGCAGGGCCCTGGGGAGTGTTGTTGAGCAGAGAGACCTTGGGGTGCATGTACATAGTTCCCTGAAAGTGGCAACACAGGTAGACAGGGTGGTGAAGAAGGCGTATAGCATTGCCTTCATCGGCCGAGGCATTGAGTACAAGAGTTGGAACGTCATGTTACAGTTGTACATAACGTTGGTTAGGCCGCATTTGGAGTACTGTGTACAGTTCTGGTCGCCACACTACAGGAAAGATGTGATTAAGCTAGAGAGGGTGCAGAAAAGATTCACAAGGATGTTGCCTGATTTGAAGGGTTTGAGTTATTAAGAGAGATTGGATAGGCTGTTTTCCGTGGAGCGAAGGAGGCTGAGAGGGAACATGATAGAGGTATATAAAATTATGAGAGGCATAGATAGGGTAGATAGCCAGAGTCTGTTTCCCATGGTAGGGGTGACTAAAACTAGAGGGCATAGATTTAAGGTGAGAGGGAGGAGGTTTAAAGGGGATCAAAGGGGTAAATTTTTCACACAAAGAATAGTGGGTATCTGGAATGAGCTGCCTAAGGAGGTGGTGGAGGCAGGAACAACAAAGAAGAACAAAGAACAGTACAGCACAGCAACAGGCCATTCGGCCCTCTAAGCCTGCGTTGATCTTGATGCCTGTCTAAACTAAAACTTTCTGCACTTCCAGGGTCCGTATCCCTCTATTCCCATCCTATTCATGGATTTTCAAGATGCCTCTTAAACGTCGCTATCGTACCTGCTTCCACCACCTCCTCCGGCAGCAAGTTCCAGGCACTCACCACCCTCTGTGTAAAGAACTTGCCTCGCACATCACCTCTAAACTTTGCCCCTCTCACCTTAAACCTATGTCCCCTAGTAACTGACTCTTCCACCCTGGGAAAAAGCTTCTGACTATCCACTCTGTCCATGCCACTCATAACTTTGTAAACCTCTATCATGTCGCCCCTCCACCTCCGTCATTCCAGTGAAAATAATCCGAGTTTATCCAATCTCTCCTCATAGCTAATGCCCTCCAGACCAGGCAACATCCTGGTAAACCTCTTCAGTACCTTCTCCAAAGCCTCCACATCCTTCTGGTAGTGTGGCGATCAGAATTGCACGCAATATTCTAAGTGTGGCCTAACTAAGGTTCTGTACAGCTGCAGCATGACTTGCCAATTTTTATACTGTGTCCCGACCGATGAAGGCAAGCATGCCGTATGCCTTCTTGACTACCTAATCCACCTGCGTTGCCACTTTCAGTGACCAGTGGACCTATACGCCCAGATCTGTCTGCCTGTCAGTACTCCTAAGGGTTCTGCCATTTACTGTATACTTCCCACCTGTATTAGATCTTCCAAAATGCATTACCTCACATTCGTCCGGATTAAATTCCATCTGCCATTTCTCCGCCCAAGTCTCCAACCGATCTATATCCTGCTGTAACCTCTGACAATCCTCGTCACTATCCGCAACTCCAGCAACCTTTGTGTCGTCTGCAAACTTACTAATCAGACCAGCTACATTTTCCTCCAAATCATTTATATATACTACAAACAGCAAAGGTCCCAGTACTGATCCCTGCGGAACACCACTAGTCACAGCCCTCCATTCAGAAAAGCACCCTTCCACTGCTACCCTCTGTCTTCTATGACCGAGCCAGTTCTGTATCCATCTTGCCAGCTCACCTCTGATCCCGTGTGACTTCACCTTTTGTACCAGTCTGCCGTGAGGGAACTTGTCAAAGGCTTTACTGAAGTCCATATAGACAACATCCACTGCCCTACCTTCATCAATCATCTTCGTCACTTCCTCAAAAAACTCAGTCAAGTTAGTGAGACATGACCTCCCCTTCACAAAACCATGCTGCCTCTCGCTAATCATGTCAGATGTTGATTTACCCTCAAACAGCCGCCCCCAATTTAAATTCTGCAGTTCCTGCCTAATATTATTATAATTAGCCTTCCCCCGATTAGCACCTTCACCCGAGGACTACTCTTATCCTTATCCACAAGTACCTTAAAACTTATGGAATTATGGTCACTGTTCCCGAAATGCTCCCCTACTGAAACTTCGACCGCCTGGCCGGGCTCATTCCCCAATACCAGGTCCAGTATGGCCCCTTCCCTACTTGGACTATCTACATATTGTTTCAAGAATCCCTCCTGGATGCTCCTTACAAATTCTGCCCCATCCAAGCCCCTAGCACTAAGTGACTCCCAGTCAATATAGGGGAAGTTAAAATCACCCACCACTACAACTCTGTTGCTTTTACATCTTTCTAAAATCTGTCTACATAGCTGCTCCTCTGTCTCCCACTGGCTGTTGGGAGGCCTGTAGTAAACCCCCAACATTGTGACTGCACCCTTCCTATTCCTGAGCTCTAACCATATTGCCTCACTGCATGACCCCTCCGAGGTGCCCTCCCGCAGTACAGCTGTGATATTCTCCTTAACCAGTAATGCAACTCCCCCATCCCTTTTACATCCCCCACTATCCCACCTGAAGCTTCTAAATTCCGGAACGTTTAGCTGCCAATCCTGTCCATTCCTCAACCAAGTCTCTAATAGCAACAACATCATAGTTTCAAGTACTAATCCAAGCTCTAAGTTCATCTGCCTTACCTATTATACTTCTCTCTTTGAAACAAATGCACTTCAGACCACCAGTTCTGCTGTGCTCAGCAGTAGCAACATTTAAGAGGCATCTGGACAGGTACTTGAATGAGAAAGGCATAGAGGGATATGGAATTAATGCAGGCAGGTGGGATTAGTATAGATAGGCATTATGGTCAGCATGGACGTGGTGGGCCGAAGGGCCTGTTTCTATGCTGTATGACTGACTCTATAATAGTGTAGTGTAAGTGGTAATTGTACTGGACTAGTGATGAAAATTTTCTGAGCTCAAATCTCACCATGGTAAAGACTGACCAATAAACTTGTTCTTCTGCCATTGAAATCCCAATTGGATTATTAATTCCCTTCGGAAAAAAGTGTTTAACACCAAGGTTCCTGCTGAAATGCACGTGTGTAGTAGTGCTGCAATCTGGAATGTACTGAGCATTGACATAAACAGGCCGCTCATAACTTCGTCAGTTTGTCTGGAGAAACCTCCAGTGTAATGTATATCATGACTTTTCAAATGTGAATTGCCTATGGACAAAAAAGTCACATTGAGAGGAATTTGTAGTCTGCCCAGTGCAAAGAAAATGTTGAGGTAACATTGATTCCCACCTTTACCTAGTCTGGCCGAAATGTGACTCCTGTTGTCATTTGAAGTGGCTTAAAGCCACTCGTTGTAAAGGATGGGCAATAAATCCAGCACAACTCTTTGGGTATGGGGATAAGAGATTGAAGTGTGTGTTTTGTTCATCTCGCTGAAGCCATGTGTGATCTGACATGGTTTATCCCATTGAGTTGTGCATGTCCAAAGAAATTAAATGGTTTTATTGAAGATAATTAACTCTTTAAATTTGTATCATCTATGGGGAAGAAAACACTTCAGTGTCCAACTGTGTAATAATACCACATTGAACTTTGTGCAGGCAGTGGGTTCAGCCTTCCAACAGTGAGATGACCATTAGGGTCATTATTGCCAACTGAGCCATTAAGAAGGTGCAGCACCCTCCCTAATTGCTGCACTGCTAGCTCCGATGGGGTAAGATCTGGGAAAAAATCATCTGTGGCTGTTTTTGGAAATTCCTCCCCAACTTTTCTAGGATTCCATGACTTCTTATGACAATCAAGGTTACCTATGATGCCTCACAGAACATACTTAATTTGTGCTCCAGCCCCACGATTTTTATAAAAATGTGGGGTTGTCCTAAACCACAGGGAATATCACTGAATTTCATGATTGGTTTTGCATTCTGAACGAGCTAGTATTCTTGCTCCATGGAAAATGTTTGTCATGCGTATTCACTGATCTACAAATACATAAAGCCATGACATAACACGCACAAATTATTTTTTCATTATTTTGTATCTTAAGGTTGATGTCTTGTTAAAGGAGGTTAAACAACCAGATAAAAGAGAGAAGGCTTATGAGAGGTAAGTAGCTTGTTTGTTGATTTAGTAGTTGGTATTATAAATGTTGTACTAAAGTTTGGCCAGAAGTTTGAGTGCTAACTTAACATTTCTTTCACTGCTACAAACAATGATTCTGCACATGATAGGGTAGGGCAGATGTCACGGTTCCTACGCTTTTTAACTAACTGAAAGGCTGAAGACATTCAATACCCTCATCGCCCTGCTCTCTGCTGCCCATGTACTAATTCACACCAAGTCCTGCTTACCCATCACCCCTGTGTTCGTTGACCTACACTGGCTCTTGGTTAAGTAATGCCTTGACTTTAAAATTCTTATCCTTGTTTTCAAATCCCTCCATAGCTTCACCCCTCTCTTGCCCTATTCTCCAGCCCCACGCCTTTCATATCTCTTGAGCATCCCTGATTTCAATCGCTGCACCATTGTTGGCCGAGCCTTCAATTTTCAAGGCTTTAAGTTCTGAAATTCCCTATATAAACCTCTTTCCTCCTTAAAGACACTCCTTAAAACCTACTGCTTTGATCAAGCTTTTGGTCATCTGCCCTAAAATCTCCTCATGTGGCTCAGTGTCATATTTTGTTTGATAATATTCCTGTGAAGCAATTTGGGGCATTTTATCAAGTTAAAGGCACAAGATGTTGTTGTAGTTCTGCATTTTCCTCTCTCAATATTTATCCATTTCAACTATTCTTCTGGCGTTTCCCAAGATTTTGTTGAATTTCTTTCTTTTAACAGATTCAAAAGCTAGCAACTGTAATGCCTAATAATTCGTGTAATTTGTTACAAAGCATTAATCTTAAAACCTCAGAGGAACAGACATCAACCTTATGTCCAACACTGGTGGAAAGGATTTGAAGAACCACCGTGAAAATGGCTTCCCCAAACCTGTTCATGCCACCAGACCTTGAAGGTAGCAAACGGTCTTCCTAACAGTGAAAACATTGCATCTCATTACATTTTGTTTATGATGTGCTTCTTGCTGGATGCAACACTAGCTGTTTTATGATGACCCAGTTGTTCAAACAGATTTTTAAACAAAGATGACGGTCAAATGCCTTTTCACACCATATTGTTACTTCCCAATATTACTTTCCCTGAGCCTTAGCTTTGTTGTTTCAAAAAAAACCTTTGATGTATGCAAATATTGCTTTTCATAACATAGCAATCTCCTGTTACAGACTTTTCATCACAACAGGGGATAGTGTACTTCAAAAGCTTATGTGTTTTAATCTTACCTTTAAGTTCCATATCATTTATTTGATAATCTGTAATGTGCCTGTTTTTACAATCCAATGTCAGGGGAAAAGACAGGTTTTGGGAAAACACTTTAAACCAATTCTGTCTATATTACTGTTCTGTATTAGCATAAAAAGATATCTGCACCCTACTTCCTTGGCACCGTTCCTCAGCTACATGCTGCCTCTTGCTGACGTTATCAAAAAGCAAGTCAGGTTCCACTGTATGCTGATGACGCCCAGCTCTATCAAACAACCATCTTACTTGGTGATTCCATGGCATCTGATTTGCCTTGCTGCTTGTCCAACAGCAGGGCAGGATGAACAGAAATTTCCTCCAACTAAATATTGGGAAGACCAAAGCCATTGTGTTCAGTCCCTGCCAGAAACTCAGCTCCCTGGTCACAGACTCCATCCCTCTTCCTGGCCACTGTCTGAGGCTGAACTAAACTGTTCGCAAGTTTGGCATCATATTTGAACCTGGGATGAGCTTCCGACCTCAAGCAAGACGGCCTACTTACACCTTCATAACAATACCCATCCCACCCCAGCTGATCTGCTGCTGAAACTCTTATCTGTGCTTCGATACCTATAGACTTCATCATTCCAAAGCTCTCCTAACCAGCCTCCCATCTTGCAGCCTCCATTAACTTGCGCTTATCCAAAATTTTGCTGCCCATATCCTAAATCGCACCAAGTCCCATTCACTCATCGCCCATGTGCAAGCTGACCTGCATTGTACTCTGATCCAGCAATGCTGCAATTTTAAAATTCTCATCCTTGCTTTCAAAGCCCTGCATAGGCTCACTCTCCCCATCACTAGCTTCCTCTCCCCCTACAATCCACCAAGATCTTTGTGCTCTGCCTTGAGTGTCTCCAATTTTTAAATCACTCCACTGTTGGTGGCCATGTCGTCAGCTGCTAAGGCTGTAAAGCTCTGGAATTCCCTCCTTAATTCTCTACCTTGCTCTCCTTTAAGAACTCCTTAAAATCTCCTTTGACCAAGCTTTTGGTCATCTATCCTAACATTGCCTTATGTGACTTGTGTCCAATTTTGTCTGATTGCGATCCTCTGAAGTGCCTTAGAACATCTTACTGTGGCAAGGCGATATATAAATGAAAGTTTTTATGGCAAAGCATTTCATACTACAACAACACAGAATGAAGAAAATTTTCCTACGTCTCACTTCACTCTGACAATTTTAAATTGATGACCACTGATTGTTGACTCCCAAATCAGAGAAAATAGATTTCTCTATTCACTTGATCAAAACAACCTATTCACTTGATAATGTTAAAAATCTCTTTTAGATCTCCTGTAGGCCATCTTTGTTGCAATATTGCAAGTCTGTCCTCATAACTGTACTTTTTTATTCCTGGCATCATCTAGGTGGTTCTATGCTGTACATGCTCTATGGCTTTAATTTCCTTTCTGTAATTTAAATGGGACTGGACTGCTGCAATGTTAAAGTCAAAGAAATAGCAGTTGGAGACAAAATTGTGGAATTTAATTACTATGGGAACTATTGACTTTGGTATAACTTTTCTATAAAATAATGCTAAGATTGTAGCTAGCGTTAGAACATATTACACAGTTTGTTTATTGCTGTTTTCTCACCAAATAATTGCTATCTAAAACATGCTACCAGTATCACGCAGTTTGCACGTGCATCAAAATATATTTGGGGTTATTAGTTTTATAGTTTCCATATTGCTGTTTATGATCTTTCGGTATACTATTTGCTTTTACTGGACTTCTTGCGGTTTCTATAGTTGTATCCAGCTAAAGAAATCAGTGGATGAAACCTTGGACACTCTACGCAAGTTGAAGAAAGTAAGTTTAAAATTTAATAAGCTTGTTACCTATATCTCTTTTAGTCATTGTCTTGTAGCATTTCAGTTTGCATTTTCCAGTTCCTCAGCCTGTACTGTAGAGAATTTTGTATGTGCCAACAAATCTTGTTTCTCAAATAATGTTTGGCTATTTAAATTTAAAATTATAAAAAATTACAGAAAATTACTTAAAAATGGGGACTGAATTACATCAATATGTCTTGTTCCAATTATACACAACCCACTTCATACTTCATTTGAAACCGATACTTCATCTTGACTCCCTATGTGTATCACCTAGAGAGATTGACTAGCATTATGAAATATCGAGCAATGCTTAGTTGGGAATGAATAGTAGTTCATTTGTGAGTTTCAAATAAATTCAGAAACTGTTGGTTATGACATTGGCCCGGGTTTTGCGATCAGTGGCAAAGGAATGGTGCACTCTGTTCACTAAGCTGACAGCTGCCCAGAAACTTACTGCAATCATAGAATGTTTAAAGCACAGAAAGATGCCACTTGCCCCATTGTGTCTGTGCCGGCCGAAAAGCGATCCACCTATTCTAATCCCATTTACCAGCATTTGGTCCGTAGCCCTGCAGATTATAGCACTTGAGGTGCATATCCAGACTCCTTTTGAATGAGTTGAGGGTTTCTGCCTCAACTACCCTTTCAGGCAGTGAGTTCCAGAGCCCCACCACCCTCTGGATGAAAAAGTTTTTCCTCATCTCCCCTCTAATTTTTCTACCAGTCACTTTAAATCTATGCCTCCTAGTCACTGATCTCTCTGCTAAGGTGAATAGGCCCTTCACCTCCATTCTGTCCCGGCCCCTCAAAATCTTGTACATTTCAATCAGATCTCCCTTCAGTCCTCTTTATTCTAAGGAGAATAACCCCAGCCTAACCAATCTTTCCACATAGCTGCATTTTTCCAGTCCTGGCAACATTCTCGTTAATCTCCTCCTCTGTACCCTCTCTAGTGCAATTCCATCCTTCCTGTAATGAGGTGACCAGAACTGCACACAGTACTCGAGTTGTGGCCTAATCAATGATTTAAATAGTTCCAGCATAACCTCCTTGCTCCTGTATTCTTTACCTCGGCTAATAAAGGAAAGGATTCCATATGTCGTCTTAACCACCTTATCGACCTGTCCTGTTACCTTCAGGGATCTGTGGACAGTCACTCTAGGATCCCTGATTTCCTCTACACTTAGTATTTTCCCAATAATCGTGTATTCCTTTGCCTTGTTTGACCTCCCCAAATGCATCACCTGACACTTCTCCAGGTTGAATTCCATTAGCCACTTTTCTGCCCATCTGACCAGACCATCAAAATCTTCCTGCAGCCTGAGCTATCCTCCTCGCTATCTGCCACACGGCCAGTCTTTGTGTCATCTGCAAACTTCTTGATCATGCCCTCTACATTTACGTCGTTAATATATACCACAAAATACAGGGGTCCCAGTACTGAGCCCTGCAGAACACCACTGGAAACAGCCCTCCAGTTGCTAAAACACCCGTCAGCAATTACCCTTTGTTTCCTGCCACTGAGCCAATTTTGTATCCACCTTGCAGCATTTCCCTGGATTCCACGGGATTTTATTTTTTTTAACCATTCTGCCATGTGGGACCTTGCCAAAAAGCCTTGCTAAAATCCATGTAGATACATCAACTGCACTACCCTCATCTATCCTCCTTGTTACTACTTCAAAAAATTCGATCAAGTTGGTCAAACAAGATCTTCCCTTAACAAATCCATTCTGACTATCCTTGATTAACCTGTGCCTTTCTAAGTGACAATTTATCCTGTCTCTCAGAATAGATTCCAATAATTTTCCCACTACTAAGGTTAGACTGACTGGCCTGTAATTATTCAGTCTATCCCTCGCTCCCTTTTTAAACAGAGATACAACGTTAGCAATTCTCCAATCCTCAGGCACCACACCTGTATCCAGTGAGGATAGGAAAATGATGGACAGACTTACTGCTATTTCCTCTCATTTCTTTTAACAGTCTAGGGTACATTTCATCTGGACCTGGTGATTTATCAACTTTCAAGGATGCTAACCCCATTGATACTTCCTCTCTCCTGATTTTTATCACATCCAATGCTTCACACTCCACACAGACAATGTCTGCATCGTCCCCCTTGTCTGTGAAGATAGACGCAAAGTATTTGTTAAGAACCATCCAACCTCTTCCACTCCTATGCATAGGTTACCTTTTGGGTCTTTTATGGGCCCTATTCTCTCCTTAGTTATCCTCTTACTCTTAATGTATTGATAAAACATCTTTGGGTTCACCTTGATTTTGCTTGTTTCATGCCCTCTCTTTGCTTTCCTACTTTCCTTTTTGATTTCACCCCTCCATTTTCTATACTCCATTCGGCTTTCTGTAGTATTGAGTTCTCGGTGACGGACATAAGCTTTCCTTTTCTGCCTTATCTTACGCTGTAAGCTCCTTGACATCCATCGGGCTCTAGATTTGGCCGTCTCACCCTTTTTCTTTGTGGGAACATGTTTATTCTGAACCCTTTGAATCTCCCCTTTGAATGCCTCCCACTGCCCCGATTACTGATTTACCTTCAAGTAGCTCTTTCCAGTACACTTTCACTAAATCACTCCTCAGTTTAGTAAAATTGGCCTGACCCAGCATAGCACACTCTACAGGGCACCTGTGGTATCGGTGAGCAGGGCAAGAAACAACAAAGCTCTTCAACCAGTTTGAAGAATCCTTTCTGAGACATACAGAATCTAACCTAGGAAGTACTAATTAGATTTAAGTTATGTACAGAAACAAATAAGACTGGAAAAGACAGATGGGAGTAAGGGAGAGAGAAAAGAAAAAGTAAATTAAAAAGACTCCAACACTAATTAGCTTTTAAAGGAATGAGACTGCATTTGAAAAATTAAATTTTCATTCCAGAGAGGCTGTTTAGCAGGAATTATCACATAGCACTGTTTAAAAGAAAAAGCTTACTCCTGAATACATCAGCCCTAAATTTTTCTGGCATCTTTAGTAGGGTGCTAGTGGACAAATCCCCCAAGTTCATGCCCTTGCGTTGATTTCAATGCAGAGCCTTGACGGTTACAGCGCACCCTTTGGAGGGGCAGGGTATCTGATAGCAACTTCTGGACTTCTGTGTTTAACCACGCATGCCAGAAGTTGCTGTCTGATTTACTATTTTGAGTTCCATTATTCTCTATTATCTATGCAAAAGTCCAGGCATATAAATGATAGTAAAATCTGTTCTATATTTAGCTTGTTTGTAAAGAAATAAGCATTTCTATATGGGTTATCCCGTTGTGTGTACTTGTTGAGAATGTCAAAGATCTAGAAACCTCAGTAAAATTCTATAGCTTGTAGCCAGGCTATTAGGATTTGGACCCAGAGATTTAAGAAAAATGTAGCTTTCAAACACACTGTTACGAGGTCCTTCTGTCGTGGAGCCTCTCTTTTACAAACAGTAGTCCTTGATCAATCTAAGTGAGGTCTCAATACCTTTTAATGCTCACATCTCAAAGCAAGATCACGCAATTATAGGCAATTTAATTTAATACTTCATTTATGCTTATCTGGCAACTCTGGAATAAGTGCCTATATCAGCCTGCAAATGACATACCAAGTCACCCTGATACATATTTCCCCCCTTCCAGTATAGAGGCATTAGCTCTAGCGGCCTGCATTACAAGGCAGTATGTGAGGGACAGGGCATCGTCATGTGCCACTTCTGTCTGGTGTTCTATGTCCAATCACTTGGGATGAAGTGGCAAACCACCAGGTAACACTAGCATTGTTTCTTCAAGTTCACTTGTGGCTCATCAGTTTTACTCTTGTTGAGCTGGTGGTTGCTACTCACCTGGTCCAGTATTAAGCTGATGATGTCTGCTTTAACCTGAAGCTCCAGCTTTTGCTGAATCAGCAACTGCTTGGCCTTTCAACACTGTAAACTCCGAACAATCCTGTTTTCAGATTCTTAGTCCAAGTCTGTTCAGTTGTTTTTTCCAGAGTTGTCTTGACCCCTTGAAGCTTATTCTTAACCCATGCCTATTACGTCTGACAGCTGGTGGGCAGCCATAAAGACGGGGCTAAAATGTGGCGAGTCGAAGAGACTTAGTAGTTGGCAGGAAAAAAGACAGAGGCGCAAGGGGAGAGCCAACTGTGTAACAGCCCCGACAAACAAATTTCTCTGCAGCACCTGTGGAAGAGCTGCTAGAATTGGCCTTTATAGCCACTCCAGGCACTGCTTCACAAACCACTGACCACCTCCAGGTGCTTATCCATTGTCTCTTGAGATAAGGAGGCCAAAGAAGGATTACGTCTGACATATGCAGCATGCAAACTTCATGCTGCCTGCTAATTTAACTGATTGCAGCCTGCAGCAAGCTCTAAGTGTCCTGATGAGTAGCTGCAGGCCAGAGCGGGGACGGGGGCAAAATTGTGAGAGGCTACCATGAGTTAAGGCTGGCCTATACTACTTAAAACCAATGAGAACAGAAAGTGCCAGAAATACTCAGCAGATTTGGCAGCAGCTGCGTAGAGAGAAACTGAGTTACCATTTCAGGTCTGTTCTCATTTCAGAGTTCCAGCATCTGCAGTATTTTGTTCCTACTTAAAACCAACTTGCATGTCTTTAAGAGGAGGTGCATTGTGGCTGGAAGTTGTTCTGAAGTTGATGAGGGGAACACTCTATAAATGCACAACTTGGCAGAAAGTGGGCTCAAAAACATTCTATGTTGGATGCTGCATTGGAGGCTTTGGTGGAGGAGGTGGAGAGGGGGAGAGATGTGATCAATCCACAGAGGGCCAGGAGGCCCTCCAGATAAACTCTCAGAAGTCGATGGGGACAGAGAGCTGTCATGGTAAATGGCAGCAGCGTAGCCCCAAGGACTTGGATGCAGTGCTGCAAAAAGTTCATTGCCCTTAGCCACTTGTGTGAAGTCAATGAATGTATCTTCAGTGACATATTTTTCCAGCTGCATCACCAGACATGGCTCAATGCACCACATCCCTGTACTCACCTACCAACAGTCTCTATCAATCACAATTCATACCTAGCATTCATAGCTTTATCTCACCCTCTTAGCACTGTTGCAAGTCCCACACCCGCATCTTGCAACTTGCATGTGCTGCCGCTACTCAACCATGACAGCCACATCACCCAAACACATTGCTCCACACTTACTGACACTTTCCTGTTTATTGCAGGACAAGGTGACACAGGCATGGCTGCCTGTCCGAGGCCCCAGGGAGGAGACGGTGCTGTCTATCAATGGAGTGGCCATAACTGATGCTGTGGCCAATGGTGGGTCAGAAACAGTTGATGCTCATACCTAATCCTCCTCCTCACATCTCACTGCTCACTCATCCCACAATTTCTTCTGGTTTAAAGGTAGGTAGGAAAGCAAGTTGTGAGGAGGACACAAAAAGTCTGCAAAAGGATATTGATAGGTTAAGTGAGTGGTCAAAAATTTGGCAGATGGACTATAATGTGGGAAAATGTGAGTTGTCCACTTTGGAGGGAAGAATAGAAAAGCAGGATGTTATTTAAATGGAGAGAGACTGCAGAATGCGGCAGTACAGTGGGACTTGGGTATCCTTGAACACTGATCACAAAAAGTTAGCATGCAGATACAGCAATTAATTAGGAAGACAAATGGAATGTTGGCCTTTATTGCAAAGGGGATGAGTATAAAAGTAGGGAAGTCTTGCAACTGTACAGGGCACTGGTGAGACCGCACCTGGAGTACTGTGTACAATTTTGGTCTCTTAAGGAGGGATATAATTGCATTGGAAGCAGTTCAGGGAAGGTTCACTAGGCTGATTGCTGGGATGAAGAGGTTGTCTTAGGAAAGGTTGAGCAGGTTGGGCCTATACTCATTGGAGTTTAGAAGTGTGCGAGGTGATCTTATCGAAACATATAAGATTCTGATGGGGCTTGACAGGGTAGCTGCTGAGAGGATGTTTCTCTTTGTGGGGGAATCTAGAACTAGGGGGCACAGTTTAAAAATAAGGGGTCTCCCATTTAAGATGATGAGGAGGAATTTCCTCTCTCCGGGCTGTTAATGTTTGAAAACCTCTACCCCAGAGAGCAGTGGAGGTTGGGTCATTGAATATATTCAAGGATGAGTTAGACAGATTTTTGAACAAGGGAGTTAGGTTATGGGGTAGGCAGAAAAGTGGAGTTAAGGTCACAGTCAGATCAGCCATGATCTTATTGAATGGCGGGGCAGGCTTGAGGGGCGAATGGCTACTTCTGCTCCTATTTCTTCTGATCTTATAAGCTGTAGATGAGCTAAGCATGAACCTCTTGCTGCCACAACCCTATGCTTGTGTCTTTCACTTTTCAGATGCCCAAGAGCTGCCACCTGGCCAGACAGTGAGCAAGAAGTGGAAAAGCATGAAGGCAGTGATAAAGAAGAAACACCATTCACTTGCACCCTCGCACCCAACAACTCAGATACTGATACTGGGCAGACTTTAGAGAAGAGCTTAAAAATTGGGATCTGTACATCTGAGTCACCAGGAGGTGCAGGGAGACAGTGTACTGCAAGTGCCAGCTCGCCGGAGGATGAGGTCGCACATGAAGTCTGCTGCAGAGAACTCACCTGAGCATTTCTATGTGGCAGTCTACAGAAGAATCTGATCAGTCTGCACAGTGAAATGCTTTGTGCATTGGCAGGCTTGCCAGAAAGCCTACGGTTGCTGTCAAAGAGCATGAAGGAATAGGCATCAGCTTGGTACACGGCTTTGCGCAGAGCTTGGAGCTCATCCTTTCCAGCGTGGAAGTGGTGGCCAACTCCATTAGCACGCTTGCAGACGCAACCATGACGCAGGGTCTGATGGGAGATATTTCAGCAGAAGCCATCGATTGTCTGGATGCGCAAACCTCTGTAATTCAAGGTCAACTGTGGCTGTGGATACCAGTGATCAAAGGGGCTTGCAGCTTGTTACAGCAGTCCAGTAATCTGTTCTCCAGCAATGCTTTTTTTAAAATTCATTCCTGGGATGTGGGCATTACTGGCCAGGCCAGCATTTATTGCCCATCTCTAATTGCCCTTGAGAAGGTGGTGGTGAGCTGCCTTCTTGAACTGCTGCATGTGAGGTAGCTACACCCACAGTGCTGTTAGGAAGGGAGTTCCAGGATTTTGACCCGGCGATGGTGAAGGAACGGCGATATAGTTCCAAGTCAGGATGCTGTGTAACTTGGAGGGGAACTTGCAGGTGGTGGTGTTCCCATGTATTTGCTGCCCTTGTCCTTCTAGTTGGTCGAGGTTGCGGGTTTGGAAGTTGCTGTCTAAGGAGCCTTGGTTCGTTTTTGCAGTGTATCTTGTAGATGATGCACACTGCTGCCACTGTGCGTTGGTGGTGGAGGGAGTGAATGTTTGTGGATGCCATCCACAATCAAGTGGGCTGCATTGTCCTGGATGGTGTTGAGCTTCTTGAGTGTTGTTGCAGCTGCACCCATCCAGGCAAGTGGAGAGTATTCCATCACACTCCTGACTTGTGCCTTGTAGATGGTGGACAGGCTTTGGGGAGTCAGGAGGTGGGTTACTTGCTGCAGGATTCCTAGCCTCTGACCTGCTCTTGTAGCCATGGTATTTATATGGCTACTGCAGTTCAGTTTCTGGTCAATGGTAGCTCCCAGGATTTTGATAGTGGGGGATTCAGCGATCGTAATGCCATTGAATGTCATGGGGCGATGGTCATTGCCTGGCACTTAAGTGGCAAGTAACATTCGCACCACACATCAGTCCAAGCCTGGATATTGTCCGGGTCTTGCTACGTTTCTACACGGACTGCTTCAGTATCTGAGGAGTCACGAATGGTGCTGAACATTGTGCAATCATCAACTAACGTCCCTACTTCTGACCTTATGTGAAGGAAGGTCATTGATGAAGCAGCTGAAGATGGTTCGGCCTAGGACACTACCCTGAGGAACTTCTGCAGAGATGTCCTGGAACTGAGATGATTGACCTCCAACAACCACAACCATTGTCCTTTGCTCAAGGTATGACTCCAACCAGCGGTGAGCTTTCCCCCTGATTCCCATTGACTTCAGTTTTGCTAGGGCTCCTTGATGCCATACTCAGTCAAATGCTGCCTTGATGTCAAGGGTAGTCACTCTTGCCTCACCTCAGGAGTTCAGCTCTTTTGTCCATGTTTGAACCAAGGCTGTAATGAGGTCAGGAGCTGATGGCCCTAGCGGAACCCAAACTGAGCATCACTGAGCAGGTTATTGCTAAGCAAGTGCTGCTTGATAGCACTGTTGATGACACTTTCCATCACTTTGCTAATGATTGAGAGTAGACTGATGGGGTGGTATTTGGCTGGGTTGGACTTGTCCTGCTTTTTGTGTACAGGACATTGCTGGGCAATTTTTCCACATTGCTGGGTAGATGCCAGTGTTGTAGCTGTACTGGAAGAGCTTGACTAGGGGCCTGGCAAGTTCTGAAGCATAGGTCTTCAGTACTATTGATGGAATATTGTCAGGACCCATAGCCTTTGTAGTGTCCAGTGTCTTCAGCCGTTTCTTGATATCACGCGGGGTGAATCTAATTGGCTGAAGTCTGGCATCTGTGTTGCTGGGGACTTCAGGATGAGGCCGAGATGGATCATCAACTAAGCACTTCTGGCTGATCTTTCTCACTGATGTGCTGGGCTCCCCCATCATTGATGGGGATATTTGTGGAGCCGTCTCCTCCAGTTAGTTGTTTAATTGCCCATCACCATTCCTGGCTGGATGGGCAGGACTGCAGACCTTAGATCTGAGCCGTTGCTTATGGGATCGCTTAGCTCTATGTATTGCATGCTGCTTACACAATTTGGCACACAAGTAGTCCGGTGTCTTAGCTTCACCAGGTTTAAGTATGCCTGGTGCTGCTCCTGGCATGTCCTGCTGCACTCTTCATTGAACTAGGGTTGGTCTCCTAGCTTGATGGTAATGGTAAAATGGGGAATATGCCAGGCCATGAGGTACAGATCGCGGTTGAGTATAATTCTGCTGCTGCTGCTGACCCACAGCACCTCTTAGATGCCCAGTTTTGCATTGCTAGATCTGTTTGAAATCTATTCCATTTAGCATGGTGGTAGTGCCACACAACACGATGGAGGGTATCCTCAATGTGAAGGCGGGACTTTGTCTCCATAAGGACTGTACAGTGGTCACTCCTACCAATACTGTCATGGACAGATGCATCTGCGACAGGCAGATTGATGAGGACGAGGTCAAGTATGTTTTCCTCTACCTAAAGCACAATTTCTGACTATTGCTCTCTTTCGTTTTATTTGTTTTCAAATTATTGTTAATGCTACCTTTTCCACCTGAGCCCCCTCACTAGTTTGTTACCGTCCTATTTAATCTTGCAGCTAGGACCCTGGTACCAGGTTGGTTCAGGTGGAGCCTGTCCCAAAGGTGACAAGTCCTTCTTTTCCCAGAACTGGTGCCAGTATCCGATGAAAGGGAACCCATATTTCCCACACTACTTCTTCAGCCGTGTGTTCACTTCCCTAATCTGTTTATCCCTGTGCCAATTTGTACATGGCTCCAGTAATGATCTAGAGATTATAACCTTTGAGGTCCTGTTCTTTAATTTTGTTACTATTTTCTGGTACTCTCCAAACAGGGAAGAGTAGGCAAGAGGACCTATGTTGTTGGTCCCAACATGGATCACAATGACTGGATCCTCCCTCTCCCTCTCCAGTTTCCTTTCCAACTGTTTTTTCTGCGTATGGCTGCACACCAGCTGGATGTTGAGGAAGTGGAACTTCTTTCAGTTGAGGTACATCTCAGAGTTGACAGCCGGTGCCTGCAAAGCGATATGCATGCAGTCAATGACACCCTGCATTCTGGGAAGCTTGAAATCCTAGCAAAGCTATCTGCTTGCTTCATCTGCTGCTCTCTGGCAAGAGAGAATGAAATGTAGTCCGTTCTCTTGGAATACAGAGTCTAATTGATCTTCCTTACGCAATAGTTGATGGCAAACTGGTAGAAGTTGTAATTATTGCCTGCTGCTCCCTGGATGCGCAAAGTTAAGAGGTGACGTTAGCTGCAGCATTGAGTTCCAAAATGACAGCATTGGTGTTAAATCAGTTCTACGTACTGATTGATGTCAAAATTTGCATACTCTGCATACTTCAGGCAGACAATCCCAATGCGCATGCTAATGCCCTCCCCAAAATGGTCTGTGGTGTAGCTCGCTCCAGAAGTATAGAGCCAAAGTAGCACTCGCAGAACTGAAAAATGGGGGCCAAGTAGCTGAAATTTGTGGTACTTATTTCTAAAAGTCTTTTTCTTGCCCTCCTGTGCAGCTCCAATGTGTCATTTAAGACTTCTTTATAAATCTTTGCACAGGTATTTTCCCCTTTTTGAGGAACAACAACCTACGTTATTGCTGTTCAATACTGTTTATTTACTGTTAGTTCATAATCCAGGGGAGTTCGGCTAAATTAGTTACTTTTTGGAAAGTATAAAAATGGCTTAATCAGATTGGGTACTGTGGATAAGCTCAGTGGGTGAGATTTGCCTATGTTGGGAAATCCGATAGCCAATTTGTGGACAGCAAGGATATGCAACAGCAGCTAAATAAATAACCAGCTAACAAGTTATAGTGATGTTGTTTGAAGGATAAATGTTGGCGAGGACACCTGAAGAACTTCCCTGCTCCTCTTCAAATTATGTTTTGTCATGGTTTACACGAGAGGCAGATAGGCCCTCAGTTTAACAGCTTTTCTGATAAACGGCATCTCTGGCAGTGCAGCGCTTCTTCGTTCCTGCCCTGAAGTGCCAGCCTAGATTATGTGCTTAAGTCTTGTTACGACAGAGGCGGGAGGAGTGCACTGTTTATTCCAGTTCTACTTTTCCACAGGTCATAACATATATTTAAATTTTCCCACTTACCGATAAGGTCAATCATGTACTGTTTTTTATCCCAGAATAAAACACACCAACCAGGTTTCTTTAATAAACAACAAAATTATCAGTTTATTATAAAACAAATCTTAACCAGTAATGAAGCAAAGCATAAACACCCAGACTGAAGTATCACAGTTCCCTTTTTACCTTAGCCCCTCTCACACACACATACAGCCACTGGTTAACTGAAAAAATAAAAGGGATTTTCGTTTTAGAGCTCTATGACAAAAAAAAAGACAAAAATAACACTTGGGCTGAATACTTGCCCATTCTTGAAGAACAAAAGAGAAGATGTGGAAAGATGTCCTTTGTTTGGGTTTGGCATCCCAAATGCGTATCGACGGCTGCCACTGTGATCTTCCTACAACTGTTCTTTCCAAGCGATTGTTGAAGGTCAGTTCGGATATTTCCAAGAAATGTAGCTACAGATAGGTCTTACAGCAGAAATGCAGCAACAGGGGGTTTCAGTTCTCACACATTTGATAAACAGATTTTCTTTCAAAGGGAGAGAAAGAGACGAGCTGAGTTTCCTTGGCAGGCAAAAACCTGCAGTCAGTCTTTCAAGCAGTGTACACTGCAACTCACTGTCCAAAGCGAAACCAAAACAATAGCACAAGAATCAAGCCTCCTGATCCCTATAAATCTTGACCTGTCACTTCTCTGTAAACATCATCTCCAAGTCAAAACAACAAGCTCCCTGCTGGTATTTTATCTGATCAGGTGCCTTCCAGTAAGGGCTTGTTACAAGTCAAGTCCAGGAACCTTCTGGTGACCTTTTTAAAATAAAACACAATGTTCAGCATCTTGTCAAACTTCCAGATGAATCAATGTTCATATTTTGCAAAAAACAGAAGCACTCTCATAACAGTCTCTGAGTAGGGCTTGAACCCGTCATCTACCACCAAGCCAAAAGCTTACGCTTAGCTCATATACTAAAAAAAAAAGCTGCAATTATGTTAATCATTCTTTAGATCTTCCAATGTGTTCTCACAGAGCATGTATCTTTTCTCAGGCGAATGAACTTAGTCTTGTAAGTAATTATGATCAACGGAAGCGAGGTGAAGAGAGGCGACTGACAGCCATGTCAGAACTACTTCGGGAACTTGCTCGGAGACTAGATAAAGAGCGTACCAAGCAGAAAATGGATGACCCTGATGAGTAAGATAAAGAGACTGTTGAATTAAATTTGTAAAACACTTTGTAGCTGCAGTTGAATAAGCTTTCTGTTCAGACACTTGATTCTGTTATTCAGCTTGGGCAGGAGGTGTATGAAGTATCATTGTAGAAGTATATAGTTTTTTAAAATTGTTACATGGGATGTACACATCTCTGGCAAGGCCAACATTTGTAGCCCACCCCTAATTGCCCTTGAGAAGGTGGTGGTGAACCGCCTCTTGAACCACTGCACTCCATCTGGTGTAGGTACACCCACAGTGCTGTTATGGAGGGAGTCATCGAGTGACTTCTCATCCTTGGTGATTTCAACCTCCATCTCACTCTTTTTGCTCGCTCTCCTTAATAGTTTGCTGTACTCCTTTCCTCTCTAAATCTCACCCTCCATATAAACTCTCCTACCCATATTCACGGCCACTCCCTTGACCTTGTCTCACTCGGCCTCACGACTTCCATCAAAACTACCACTGATAAGGTAATCTCTGATCACGTCATTCTATTGCTTTCGACCCATGTTTCTTTTACCCCACCCCACCACTATCCTGTTTCTTTCTGCATCCGTTGCTGGAATAAAGGTCAAGCCACTTACCACTGCATCTTTAAGTTTCCAACTATCTAGCCTTTGGCGAATGATATATCATGGCATTTCGGCAACTACTGATTTCAAATATCACTCCCTCTCCACCACCATTGATGCCCTTGTCCCCACTAAAACCATTGCACAGTCATTTCTCTCGTATGCCCCCCATCTTTCCATCTTTGCTTCTTTATGTTTTGAGGACACAGATTTGAACGTCTTTGGTTAACAGCTGGTTTAACCATTCATTGCCAAATGAGCTGAATTCCAGAGAAGAGGTGAGTTGAGAGTAACTGCCCTTGATATCAAGGCTATTTGACTGAGTGTGGCATCAAGGAGTTCTAGTAAAAATTGAAATCCGTGGTAATTGGGGAAAACTTTCCAGTGGCTGGAGCCATACCTAGGCAGATAGAAATGGTGATTATGGTTATTGGAGGCCAATCATTTCAGCCCCAGGACATCACTGCAGGAGTTCCTCAGAGTATTTTCCTAGGCCCAACCATCTTTAGGTGCTTCATGAGTGACCTTCCCTCTAACATAAGGTCAGAATTGGGGATGTTAGTTGATGATTGCAGTGAACTGTCCTCTTTGTCCCAATGTCTCAGATAATGAATCAGTTTGCCTGCATGACCTGGACAACATTCCGGCTTGGGCTGTTAATTGGCAATTAACATTCAAGTCGCATAAGTACCTGGTAATGACCGACCCAACAAGACAGAATCTAACCATTTCTCCTTGACACTCAAAGGCATTACCGTCACTGAAGCCCCCACCATCAACATCCTGAGGGTTACCTTTAACCAGAAACTTTACTGGACCAGCCACGTAAATACTGTGGCTACAAGAGTAGGTCAGAGGCTGGGAATTCTGTAGTGGGTAACTTGCCTCTTGACTCCCCAGAGCCTGCCCACTATCTACAAGGTGCAAGTCAGGAGTATGGTAGTACACTAACCATTTGCACGGATCAGTACAGCTCCAATAATACCCAAGAAGCTCGATACCATCCAGAATAAAGCAGCCCATTTGATTAGTACCCCATCCACCACCTTAAACATTCACTCCTTCTACCAGGGGCATGCAGTTACACTGAGCAACTCTCCAAGGCTCCTTTGATAGTACCTTGCAAACTCACAACCTCTACCACCTACAAGAGCAAAGGCAGTAGGTGCATGGGAACACCACCAACTGCAAGATTCCTTCCAAGTCGCACACCATCCTGACCTGGAAATATATTGCCATTCCTTCACTATCGTTGGGACAAAATCCTGGAACTCCTTCCCTAACTCCACTGTGGGCGTACCTACCAGAGGGACTGCAGTTCAAGAAGGCGGCTCACCACGATCTTCTCTAGGGCAATTCAGGATGGCAGTAAAATTCTGGCTTTGCCAGCAATACCCAAATCCCATGATTGAATAAAAGAAACTGTCTGAGGCTGAACCAGACTGTTTGGGACCCCTGAGATGAGCTTCCTACTACAAATGCGCGTACCATCAGTAAGATCACCTGCTTCCATCAGCCGATCCGCCCTTGCTTCACCTTATCAGCTGTTGAAATCCTCATCCTTGCCTTTTGTTACCTCTAGACTTGACTAGTCCAATGCACTCCTGGCCGACCTCCCTAATTTTACCCTCTGCAAACCTGAGGTCATTCAATACTCTCGTGCCTGTGTCCTCACTCGTACCAAGCCAGCCCTGTGCTCGCTGACATACATTGGCTGCAGATTAAGCAATTTCTCAATTTTAATATTCTCATCCTTGTTTTCAAATCCCTTCATGGCCTCGTCCCTCACTATCTGTAATCTCCTGTAGCCTAACAGCCCCCGAAATCTCTTCCTCCATCAATTCTGGCCCCTTGAACATTCCAAATTTTAATTGCTCCACTTTTGGAGGTTGTGCATTCAGTTACCAAGGCTTTAAACTCAGGAATTCCCTTCCTAAATCTCTCTTTCTTCCTTTAAGATGCTCCTTAAAATCTCCCTCTTTGACCAAGCTTTTGGTTACCTGGCCTAATATCTCCTTAAGTTGCTCGGTGTCAACTTTTGTTTAATAATGCTTGTAAAACACCTCGGGACATTTTATTAAATCAGAAGCACAATATAAATGCAAATTGTTATTGTTGTTCATTGTTAAATCACCAGTGGGGTGTCAAGCTGGAAGGAAGCTCAAGGGCATGTTGGGTTACAAAACTTCTTGCTGAAAATGATTGATGAAACTGTTGTTCCACCCCATCTCCCACATTATTTGCCGGAAACAAAATGGGGGTTTACTACTTGACTAGCTCACTAAGCATCAGACAGTCCTCCATTCAACTACCCTAACCGGATTTATGCTCTCTAATCCTTTGACAGGTGGATTAACTGAGGAAATCCTGCATAGATTTGTTAAAGGCAAATAGTGTTTAACTAACTTAATTGAGTTTTTTGATGAGGTAACAAGAGAGAGTTGAGGAGGGAAATGTGGTTGATGTGGTTTATTTGGACTTCCAAAAATAAAGTGCCCAATAACAGGCTTGCTAGTAAAGTTGAAGCCCATGGAATAAAAGGGACCGTGACAGCATGGATATGAAGTTGGTTGAGGGACGAGAAACAGAGAGCCCCAGGACAGCTATTTTTCTTGGTATATATCAATGACTTAGACTTGTGTGTACAGGGCAAAATTTGCAGATGACACAGAATACTTTGGTAGGAAGAATGAGGAGAGGCAATGTAAACTAAAGGGTACAGTTCTAAAGGGGGTGCAGGAACAGAGAGACCTGGGAGTAGGGCAGGTTGAGGAAATGGTGAAAAAGCCATATGGGATCCTGGGTTTACAAGTAGAGTACAAAAGTAAGTTATGATGAACCTTATAAAACACTGGTTCAGCCTCAATTGGGGCAGTGTCCAATTCTACGAACCACACCAGGAAGGATGTGAAGGAAGGCTTTAGAGACCATGCAGAAAAGATATAAGAGAATGATTCCAGGGATGAGAGACTTCACTAACGGGTAGATTGGAAAAGCTGAGGCAGTTCTCCTTAAGAGAAGGTTGAGAGGAGATTTGATAGATGTGTTCAAAATCATGAAGGGTCTAGACAGAGTAGGTGGAGAGAACCTGTTCCCAATGGCAGAAGGTTAAAGAATCAGAGCACATTGATTTCAAGTGATTGGCAAGAGAATCAAAGGCACATGAGGAAATTTTTTACGCAGCGAGTTATTATGATCGGAATGCGCTGCCTGAAAGCGTGGTGGAGGCAGATTCAATTGTGGCTTTCAAAAGGGAATTAGATATGCACTTGAAAGGAAAAAAATTGCAGGGCTGCAGGGAAAGGGCAGAGGGAGTGGGACTAACTAAATTGCTCTTGCAGAGAGCTGGCACAGGCTCGACAGGCCGAATAGCCTCCTTCTGTGTTGTAACTGTGATTCTAAAATAATTCAAAGAAATCTACTTTATTGCTAATTGTTTAGCTACATCACACTTCAAAAGTACTTCATTGACAGCAAAGGGCTTTGGGACGTTCTGAGGTCATGAAAGATGATGTATAAGTGCAGGTCTTTTTTTCTTTTCATTTTATTTTCTTGCCTGACGTTCACCATCAGGAAAGTAAATTGATAGAATTAAGCTGATAGAAACATCCTCTGAACTGCAGCTTATAAAGAGCAGGTCGACCAAAAGCCTGAAGTGATCCAAATTGAACAAAATTTCAGAAAGGAATCTGTAATGTTCAATTCAGTGCACACCCCAGTTTTGTCTTTCTGTCTCCCCCCTCTACTGTGATTCTCACATTACCTCTTTTACCCCTTCCACTTCTTGATGAAGCTCCCAGTTTTGAAATGGTTGCACTCTGCAGCTAAAAGAGTAGAACATGTGATCAAACTGTATAGTGTTCCGGTCACTCTGTGACTTGAATACTGTATTTAATTTTTGTCATCGAGAAACCAGAGAGACAATCAAATGCTGGAGGCAGTGCAGAGAAGAACCACAAGGCTGATCCCTCAGGCCAGTGGTTTGAACTTCGAAGAAAAACTGGAGAGACTTGACCTTTTCAGCCTAGGAAGGAGAAGTCGAAGAAGTGATGTTTTTGTGGTACATAAGGTAGTAAATGGTGTGGAAAGGTTAATCCTGCATCTGAGAACGTGGTGATATAATTTAAAACATGTTGTATTCCTGCTTTGGTGAACCATGGGCTGTGCATGCTTGATGGAAACCTATTCTGACTGCAGCAAAGCCCAGGTTAAGAATTGAATCACTCAATAAGCATTTCAGGTTGACCTTCAGGTTTCAGGAGTAGCTGTCTGCGAAGAAGTGTTTTCCAGGGGACTCCTGAGTAAATTCTATACCTTAAGACACCCATTATTGACTTTCTTTTAAGCATCAGCAGAAATGATGCGATGATGTAATGACATCCTCAATAAGGCTAGCTAAATCTTTGAGTTGGAGCTTGATTAATGGCTTGTGACTCAGGACCATTAGAAATATCTTTCCTAAATTGCTTTTGCTAGGAAGACAAGGAGCCAGACTACTGCAGCAAAACAGGGAAATATGGACGTTGTTAATAATAGTGATGACGAAGAGGAAGAGAATGAGGTGGATGAAAATGATGAAGGCGAGGAATCTGATGAAGATCAAGATACTGTTAAACTGTTCATTACAATCAGTGACTTTGAAGCTCAAGAGGAAAGTGATCTGGCATTTAAGGTAACTATGTTGCCTTATTTAAGACAATAATATTGTAATATTGTATTTGATTTGAATTTAGCTTGACCTTTTTTGAAACATGGGAAACTTTATTGTTCAGAGCTGTCTGTTTGCCCCTTCATACTAAATTTTACATTCAGTAAGGAATCTCTCAATTTTTTCCTAAATAAAAAGGACCGCTAAATTGTATGTTAGCGATAGTACGAATCTCAAAGGATCATTACGCCTCTACATTATATGGCAGGACAAGTAAAGAACTATGCCTCCAGAGACTCCTTCAGGCCTTTTACAAATTAACTGGTTGAAAAGAATTAAAAGTAACTTTAGCAACTCTGATTTTTCAAAAGTTTTGTTTAAGTTGTGCTAAAGGAAGCTGAGGGATAAAGTTATTATATCCAGCAGTATGTGGGAAATTAAACATATGGCTGAAGCACTATGGTGAGTAACAGTGGGCTGAATTTTAACCTTAAAGGGCCTATTTGGGTCGATAGGAAGTTAAAGACTCAAAAAAATCTGTTTCCTAACTCAAACCTATGTCCAACCCTCTTTAACTGAGGTTGGCAGTTGGGCCATCCTGATCCAAAGAGGTGAGTTGGAACTTTAAATATGTTGATGAGGCACCAATGTCTTGCAGGTTTTAAACATTAATCACTTTTGGCTGGGTTTCCTGAGCGTCAGGAAACCCAGCAGCTTTCTCCAGGCATGGACTTGGAGAATTCAGGAGGTACATGCCTTCACATCTACCCCCTGGATCCAGGTGCTTGCTGGTGAAGCCTCTGCAACCATCCCCTGCGCAACCTCCCCCCTCCCCCCCCCCCCCCCAGAGGCCTTTTGATATCTCCCTCCCATGATCTGGCCCTGATTTTTTTTTTTCCACCCCTCCCAGCCACCACCACAACCAAGCCCTGATGGTGCCACCACCACAAGGCCTTAGGTCCACCTCCCCCCTTCCACCACAAGGCCTTTGGCCTTCCCCACCTCCATCAACCACAGCCCGGTAGACGCCCTCCTCACCCTCCTCCAAGATCCCTGTGCCCCCATCCCCACAGCCAGTCCTTGGGGGTCAGCCCAGCAAACATTTTTCTCAGTATCTGACGAGATAGTAACGTGTATTGGAAAGTTTTGCTAATTTTCATTTTCTGTTTGGTTCCCCCTTCACAACCCAGGCACAGCGATGCAATTTGTAACATCCCACAGCCACTCTGGTTAAAATCAATTAGGTCTGAGTGCACAGAGTGTAAAGTGGGAGTTTGGTGAGTGAGGGAATTTAGTGAGGGAGGTGCTCCTTTCTTTGTTTTTTCTACCTTTTTTCAGCCCTCAGTAGCTGGCTCTTTCTTTGTACAGGGGCAGAAGTTGATTGTTGAGTAATTGGTAAGCTAATCTAATAATTCAAATTGTAATAAATAGTTTTTAAAGTTATGGTATGGCAGGTCAGTTCGGCCAAGTGGAGTGTACATCCTGCTGTACGTGGGAAGTCATGGACGCACCATGTGTCCTAGATGAACACATCTGCAGTAAGTGTCTCCAGTTGCAGAAGCTTGAGCTCCGGGGTTTTGATACTCGAACGGCAGCTGGAGTCACTGTTGTGCATCCGCAAGGTGGAGGACTATGTGGATAGCACGTTTAGGGAGATGGTCACAGCACAGGTTAGGAACATGCAGGCAGAGAAAGAATGGATGACCGCCAGGCAGCCTAAGAGAACCAGGCGGGTAGTGCAGGAGTCCCCTGAGTCTGTCTTGCTTGTTAATCGGTTTTCCATTTTGGATACTGGAGAGGGTGATAGTTCCTCAGGCAAGTGCAGCCAGAGCAAAGTCCATGGCACGATGGGTGGCTCAGCTGCACAGGAGGGGTGGAAGAAGAGCGGAAGAGCAATAGTGATAGGGGATTCCATAGTCAGGGGATTAGACAGGCGTTTCTGCGGCAGTAAACGTGACTCCAGGATGGTGTGTTGCCTCCCTGGTGCCAGGGTCAAGGATGTCATGGCGAGATTGCAGGACATCCTTCTTTGAGAGGATGAACAGACAGAGGTCGTGGTCCACATTGGTACCAGTGACATAGGTAGGAAGTGGGATGAAGTCCTGAAAGCAGATTTTAGGGAGTTAGGAAGGAAATTAAAAAGCAGGACCTCGAGCAATAATCTCAGGATTACTCCCAGTGCCACGTGCTAGTGAGCATATGAATTGGAGGATTGATCTATTGAACACATGGCTGGAGAATTGGTGCAGGAGGGAGGGATCAGATTTCTGAGGCATTCGCACCGGCTCTGGGGCAGGTGGGACCTGTACAAGATGGACGAGCTACACCTTAACATGACCGGAAGGAAATATCTTCGCAGGGAGATTTGCTAGTGCTGTTGGGGAGGGTTTAAACTAGCTTGTTAGGGGGATGGGAACCTGAGGGGCAGTTCCAATTGGAAAGAAGTAAAGCTGGTAACAGGAGGTAGAAAAGTGTCAAGCGACATTAGAAGGCAGGCGAAGCAAAGGCAAGCAGCAAGTATGCTTAGAATGCAGAATAATGTCAAGAAGGCACTCTACCTGAATGCAGGCATTCGCAACAAGGTAGATGATTTAAAGGCACAAATTGAGGTAAATGGGTATGATCTAATTGCCATGACAGAAATGTGGCTACAGGGTGACCAAGACTAGGAACTGAATATTCAAGGATATTTGACACTTTGAAAGGACAGGCAAAAAGGAAAAGGAGGTGGTGTTGCGCTGATAATAAGGGATGGGATCAGTACATTAGTAAGGAAGGCTGTCTGATCAGAAGAACAAAATGTGGAATCTGTCAGGATGGAGCTAAGAAACAGCAAGGGGCAGCAAACATTGGTAGTTATTGTTTATAGGCCACCAAACAGTAGTGGTAGTGTGGGGCATGATGTTAATCAGGAGATTAGAGAAGCATGTGGCATGGGTAATACAGTAATCATGGGTGACTTCAATCTGTACATAGACTGGGTAAACCCAATGAGCAATAATGCTGTGGAGGACAAGTTTCTGGAGAGTGTTAGGGATGGTTTTCTAGAGCAGTGTGTTGAACAGACTATTTTAAACCTAGTATTATGAAATGAGAAAGGGCTAATTAATAATCTTGTTGTAAAAGAACCTTTAGGGATGAGTGACCATAATATGACAGAATTTTACATTATGTTTGAAATTGAGGTAGTTTAATCTGAAGCCAGGGTGTTAAATTTGAACAAAGGAAATTATGAAGATATGAGGGGCAAATTGGCTGAGGTAGATTGGGAAAAGACATTAAAAGGTATGACAGTACATAGACGATGGATAGTCTTTAAAGAATTATTACATAGTTTACAGCAACTGTACATTCCTTCAAGGCACAAAAACCCCAAAAGTAAAGGCAGTCAACCGTGGATAACAAAGGAAGTTAAGGATTGTATAACATTAAAAGAAACGGCCTATCAAGTTGCCAGAAATAGTAAACCTGAGGATTGGGAGGATTTTAGAATACAGCAAAGGAAGACCAAGAAACTGATTTTTTTTTAAAAAGGAGAATAGAAAATGAATGTAAAATAGCAAAAAACATAAAAATGGACTGTAAAAGCTTCTATAGGTATGCAAGAAGGAAACGTTTGGCTAAGACAAAAGTGGGTCCATTACAGGCAGAGTCAGGAGAATTTATAATGCAGAATAGAGAATTGGCAGAGAAACCAAATGATTACTTTGTGTCTGTCTTCACTGAGGAAGATGCAAGAAATCTCCCAGAATTAGAGATACAAGGGACTCGGGAGATTGAGGAATTGAAGGAAATCTGTATTAGTAAGGAGGTTGTATTGGAGAAATTAATGGGCTGAAGGTTGATAAGTCCCCGGATGCTGATATTCTACACCCCAGAGTGTTTCTTAAATGGTAAGAGAGTAGAAAATTTAGATGTACAAAGGGACCTGGGTGTTCTGGTCAATAAGTCACTGAAAGCTAACATGCAGGTGCAGCAGCAATTAGGAAAACTAATGGTATGTTAGCCTTTATCGCAAGAGGATTTGAGTACAGGAGTAGCAAGATCTTGCTTCAATTGTATAGAACCTTGGTTAGATTGTACTTGGAGTACTGTGTGCAGTTTTGGTCCCCTTATCTTCGGAAGGATATTATTGCCATAGAGGGAGTGCAACAGTCACCAGACTTGTTCCCTGGAGGGTGGGACTGTCCTATGAGGAGAAATTGGGGAAACTGGGCTTGTATTTTCTAGAGTTTTGAAGAATGAGAAGTGATCTCATTGAAACCTACAAAATACTTAAAGGAATAGACAGGGCTGTTGCAGGTAAGATGTTTCCCCAGGTTGGGGAGTCAAGAACCAGGGGACACAATTTCAAAATAAGGGGGAAGCCACTTAGGACAGAGATGAGGAGAATTTCTTTACTCAGAGGGTTGTGAATCTTTGGAATTCTCTACCCCAGAGAGCTGTGGGAGCTCAGTGATTGAGTATGTTTAAAGCAGAGATTGACAGATTTCTAAATAACAAAGACATAAAGAGATATGGTTGGGGAAAAAGGCATTGAAGTGGATGATCAGCCATGATTGTATTGAATGGTGGAGTAGGCTTACTGGACTGAATGGCCTACTCCTGCTCCTATGTTCCAGCAGAGACCAGAGATGAAATGTGTGGTTGTGTGCCATTTACCCACAGAACCTCAGGGAAGACCTGAGGCTGTATTTTTTTAAAAAAAGAAAGAAGCTAATCATAATTCCCTGCAGTAGTCTGATTTTAAATGATGCCCAGTAGAATGTTACGACTGAGAAGCAGGCCATTTGGTCCATTATGCCTGTGTCAATTCTTCAGCAGAGCTATCCAATTAGTCTCACTTTCCCCATAACCTTGCAATTTTCTCCCCTTCAAATAGTTATCCAATTCCTTTTTGAATCTGCTTCCACCACCCTTTCATGGAGTGCATTCTAATCTAGATATTCATAATTTGCTGCATATAAAAATTTCTTCTCGTCTCACCTCTGGCTCTTTTAGTCATCACCTTAATTTTGTGTCCTTTGGTTGGCAAGCCTTCTGTCAGTGGGAACAGTTACTCCTTATTTACTCTATCAAACCCTTCATGATTTTGAACACCTCTATTAAATCTCCCCTTAAAGAGAAAAATCTCGGCCCCTGCATTTTTTAATTGAAGTCTTCATCCCTGGTATCATTCAAGTAAATCTCCTCTGCACTTTCTTCAGAGCCTTATCATCCTTCCTAAAGTGTGGTGACTAGAATTTGACACAGTGCTCCAGCTGTGGCCAAACCACTGATTTATTGAGGTTTAGCATAACTTCCTTGCTTTTGTTCTGTAAACCGCTAGTTATAAAGCCAAAAAAAACATATTTTTATAACAGCCTTCCCAACTTGTTCTGCCATCTTGAAAGATTTCTATACACAAACCCCCAACTCTCTCTTCCTGCATCTCCTATCTCCTGGTCTGGTTTTCTTCATCCTTCATTTTGCACTCTGCGATTAAACCACTTACTTGATTTCTTGGACTTGGGTACTGAAACTTTTGGGGTGAGTGAATCTTGGGCAAATCAACCTTAAGGGTGTCAGGGGCAAGATTTAGGCTTGAACCCAGATCTGCCAGGTTTCCACTCCAGATCAGTTCTATCCTAAGTTCTGCAGGATTGTTTCCATTTCAAATTATAACAATTCAGTTTGTATACAGTTGCAGGTTGAATATAACACCAGCTTGTTGCTGTATCTGTCACTAACAAACGCTGGGTTCACCACTACTTTTAAGCATTTTGGGAGACATAATGTTGTAAATTCAGACTCTAATTTGAAGCAAGATAACTCAGTTTGAGTGGTGCTTTAAATGCTTATTTTCTGCTCATTATGTTGAGAGACAATGTTAAAAAAAAAAATCCCAGTTAACACTAGCTGTCTCACATGTCTAGACAAAAATTCAGATGAAACAACTAAATGTTAAGCACAGTAAACTACTTTTCATCTTTTTCCTAAATTAAAAAGTACTGTACGTCAGCTGTAGTGTTAATCTCAAAGGATGATTAGACCGCTATGTTATTTGGCCAGACAGCTAAAGAACCCTTGCTCTTATAGCCCATGAGCATGTGGAGAAGCTATGATCTAAAGAGAGGAGGGGATAAAATGTCATTTCTGACAAGACTGGTGATCACACAGATGCCCCATTTCCAATTTTGCTCCATCTGGAAAGGAGTGCCCTCTTCCATTCCAGGATGTTCATTCAACAGTTGGGTAAAGTAGACCATTTCAGGAGATGCAATGGTCCTTATTGTGCTTTTGCTTTACTGTAATTAAGACTTACAAGAAATTTTAAATGTTTTTTGCTGGCCGACTGATGGAGCATATGGGAATGCCTGAACTTGTCACAGCGTGTATTGAAAAGAGAAAGGCTGTGAAATTCGTTCGTCTGGTGCCACTGGTCTACCTTGCTTCCCTAGGGCTGGCAGCACTGTGGACCACTACCTGAGTGACCCGTGCGGTGTTCTACCTTTTATATGGGTGCGTGCAGCTGCGTCCCCTGCATGTGCCCAAACACGTTGAATTCCGATATCCCAACATTACACAGCCGAGCTGCTGATGTGATACCAGGATTCCAGACTCGGATAATGTGTTGCCCACTCCTGAAAAAGGAAGCCTGAAGCAGTAAGTGTTGGGTCCTGCAGTCACATTATTTAAAGGGCCAGAGTACCGTGATAAGTAAAATTTTTGAAAATGTTTCTATTGGAAAGTGCATGAAAGTATTCTTAACTGTTTGTTTTTAGAGGTGTTTTGATTCATTTGACAGAGAGCTTTGACGCATGCTCATAGAGATGGCAGAGGAGGAGGTGACTTGTCACTCAAAGGTATGGTGGCAGCAACTCTGGGTCTGCAGCATAATAGGGAGATGGAGCACAGGCTGTGGAAAGGCAAGCTCTGTATGATACCCTCTGCCAACCTGGAGCTGAACTCCTCCATGCTCCTTGATAGGCAGCCAATGCACTCAGCATCTGATAAGATGGCAAACAAACTATCCTTTAGATTAGATTAGATTATGATTAGAGATACAGCACTGAAACAGGCCCTTCGGCCCATTGAGTCTGTGCCGACCATCAACCACCCATTTATACTAATCCCATATTCCTACCAAACATCCCCACCTGTCCCTATATTTCCCTACCACCTACCTATACTAGTGACAATTTATAATAGCCAATTTACCTATCAACCTGCAAGTCTTTTGGCTTGTGGGAGGAAACCGGAGCACCCGGAGAAAACCCACGCAGACACAGGGAGAACTTGCAAACTCCACACAGGCAGTACCCAGAATCGAACCCGGGTCCCTGGAGCTGTGAGGCTGCAGTGCTAGCCACTGTGCCGCCCCTGGGCTGCTTGCCCAGTGATTCACCATCCAAATTCTATGCAAGCCTTCATGGTAAGTGCAGTGCCAGTGCCTTGAGCTGGTGGCTGCGAGTGTCAGATCAAGTGATGAGACCTCTTCGACACTATTGTGCTGTTGCTCTCTCCCTTCCTCCTCGGGCTGCTGTGGCTATGCAGGAGGCAGTTCTTGGCTATCAAAGCAGGAACTCAAAAGGGGAAGGTTGGGAGTTGTGGTGGGAAGCAAGAGCAATAGTCATGCTCATTATGCCAAGATGAGGCCATGCTGGAATTTGGGAAGGGTCACAAGGCAGAAGCATGCAGCATCAGATCTGTGGGCCCTATCACAGCCGGCCTCATGATGCACTGAAACATCTCTAGGGCTGCGGAGATGCAGACATCCTTGCCCCTCACCGGTTCTAACCTGCTGCCTTCTATTGCATGCCACCTTGTCCTGCAGGAGAGGATGCAGAATGTCAGTGGTCTGTAGGTAGGTGTTCAGTTGGTGTGCCTGCTATAGCTGATTAGCTGGAAGTATGTGGAGGCAGAGAGAGGTAGGTATGAAGCTGGTAGCATGGCAGGTACGTGAGGGTGAGGTGGAGGTTTTTAAAAATTGTTTCACGGGATGTGAGCGTCTCTGGCAAGGCCAGCATTTGTTGCCCATCCCTAACTGCCCTTGAGAAGGTGGTGGTGAACCAGCTTCTTGAATTGGAACAGCCCGTGCAGTGTAGGTAAACCCACAGCGCGGTTCGGAAGGAAGTTTCAGGATTCTATCCCAGTGATGGTGAAGGAACAGTGATTATAGTTCAGGTTAGGTTGGTATGTAACTTGGAGGGGAACTTGCAGGTGGCAGTGTTCCCATGCATCTGTTGCCCCTGTTCTTCTAAATAGAGGTCACTAGTTTGGAAGGTACTGTCGAAGAAGGCTTGGGGAGTTGCTGCAGTGTAAGTTGTCGCTGGTACACACAGCTGCCATTGAGTGCCAGTGGTGGAGGGAAGGGTGGATGGCTGCCAGTCAAGCCACTGCTTTATCCTGGATAGAGTCAGCATGGATTTACGAAAGGGAAATCATGCTGGAGAAATCTACTAGAATTCTTTGAGGATGTAACTAGGAGAGTTGATGAGGGGGAGCCAGTGGATGTGGTTTATTTGGACTTTCAGAAGGCTTTTGACAAAGTCCCACATAAGAGATTAGTGTGTAAAATTAAAGAGCATGGGATTGGGGGTAGTGTATTGCGATGGACAGAAAATTGGTTGGCAGACAGGAGACAAAGAGTAGGAATAAACAGGTCTTTTTCCGAATGGCAGGCAGTGACTAGTGGGGTACCGCAGGGATTGGTGCTAGGACCCCAGCTGTTCACAATATATATTAATGATTTAGATGAGGGATCTAAATGTAATATCTCCAAATTTGCAGACTACACAAAACTGGGTGGGAGGGTGAGTTGTGAGGAGGATGCAGAGAGGCTTCAGGGTGATTTGGACAAGTTGAGTGAGTGGACAAATGCGTGGCAGATGCAGTATAATGTGGATAAATGTGAGGTTATCCACTTTGGTAGTGAAAACAGGAAGGCAGGTTATTATCTGAACGACTATAAACTGAGAGAGGGGAATATGCAACGAGAAATGGCTGTTCTTGTACACCAGTCGCTGAAGGTACGCATGCAGGTCCAACAGGTGGTAAAAAAGACAAATGGTATGTGGCCTTCATAGCAAGAGGATTCGAGTACAGGAAGCAGGGATGTCTTGTTGCAATGATACAGGGCATTGGTGAGGCCACACCTGGAATATTGTGTACAATTTTGGTCTCCTTATCTGAGGAAGGATGATTTTGGTAGAGGGAGTGCAGTGAAGGTTTACCAGACTGATTCCTGGGATGGCAGGACTGATGTATGAGGAGAGATTGAGTCGGTTAGGATTATATTCGCTGGAGTTCAGAAGAGTGAGGGGGAATCTCATAGAAACCTATAAAATTCTAACAGGACTTGACAGGGTAGATGCAGGAAGGATGTTCTTGATGGTGGGGGAGTCCAGAACCAGGGATCATAGTCTAAGGATATGGGGTAAACCATTCAGGACTGAGATGAGGAGAAATTTCTTCACCCAGAGATTGGTGAACCTGTGGAATTCGCTATCTCAGAAAGCAGTTGAGGTCAAAACATTGTATGTTTTCAAGAAGGTGTTAGATATAGCTCTTGGATTTAAAGGGATCAAAGGATATGGGGAAAAAGCGGGAACAGGCTACTGAGTTGGATGATCAACCATGATCATAATGAATGGCGGAGCAGGCTCAAATGGTTTACTCCTGCTCCTATTTTCTATGTTTCTATGACAAAATTAATATGCCTCATTCTTGGCTGGTGGGGGTCTAGCATGACACCTCCACACAAAGTGAAATGAATGTGATTTGAGAAAAGCGCATTTCATTAAAGAGTCGAGAGAAAATATAAGACGTAGAAAAAAAACATGCATGGCTCTCATTAATTCATAAATCCTAAAACTTATTAAA